>NC_138898.1:52239717-52856226 GCF_965194825.1 Balaenoptera physalus | reverse complement strand
GCTTCTCCTTCAGATTCTATCCTCCCTAACAGGGAGGGAGAATGGCCTCTGCCCTCAGGGACACTTGTCCAGGCAGGCAGAGCCCAGAGGCCCACATGGGTGGGAGTTGGGGCATCTCTGCTCTTTTCCTGTGGCTGGATGTTGTCATTCCGAGGGTGCTCACTGAGCCCTGCACACTCCTGGGTCTCCCCAACTGACTTTCAGCTGACATATTTAGTTTTGGGCCGAGGAGTGGGGAGAAGCATCAGAGATGGGGAGTTTGGAAGAGCGGGTACCTAGCTTCCCAGCACCCCCGCTGGGTCTGTTCCACAGATGGCCCAGCCCCAGGTTAGACAAGGTCCCTTCCTGCATGTTCCTTCCAGGCCAACCTGGCAGGGACCCAGATGACTCCTGTTTCTGTCTAGGACATTGAGGAAAGTCTGCATTTGTTGAGCATTTACAGTGCCAGGTGTTTCACCACGACCTGTGGAGGCAGGAACTGTTTTACTGCCATTCTTCAGATGGTAAATAGGCAGGTGGGAATTCCCTGGTGGTCCAGTGGTTACGACTCACGCTTTCGCTGCAGAGGGCCCGGGTTTGATCCGTGGTCGGGTAACTAGGATCCTGCAAGCTGCACTGTTAGCCAAATTTTAAAAAAAACAAAAAAAAAAACAGGGCTTCTCTGGTGGCGCAATGGTTAAGAATCCACCTGCCAATGCAGGGGACACGGGTTCGAGCCCTGGTCTGGGAAGATCCCACATGCCGCAGAGCAACTAAGCCCGTGTGCCACAATTACTGAGCCTGCACTCTAGAGCCCGTGAGCCACAACTACTGAAGCCTGCGCGCCTAGAGCCCGTGCTCCGCAACAAGAGAAGCCACTGCAATGAGAAGCCCACGCATTGCAATGAAGAATAGCCCCCGCTCACCACAACTAAAAGAAAGCCGGCGCGCAGCAACGAGGACCCAACGTGGCCAAATATAAATAAATAAATAAATAAATTTAAACAAACAAACAAAAGGCAGACTGGTTGAGTTCCTTCATCACACTTAGAAAGTGAAGAGCTGGGATTCAAATCCAGGTCCCTACTGTGCCAGGGCAGGTGTGGCCAGAAGTGCCACCCACTAGTTGACTCCATGACACTGTGCATCCAATCCTATCACCTCTCCCCTGTCAGTGACAGTTTCCTCTCTTGTCTCATGCATCATTCATTTCCCCCTTTTACTTGATCATTTACATCAGTGCCTAAACCTGCTCCATTCCTGAGCCCACTTCCCCTCCAGCTGTCACTGCTCCCTTTAGTCCCAGGGGCAATGCAGGCACTGCCATGCTGTCCCCATCCTCCTAGGAACACTTCTGATGTCACCCTCTCCTCGTGTTCCTCCTACTTCATGGGCCCTTTCTTGTTATCTCTTTCTGGTTCCCTCCTCTTGTTCCATCTGTGACCTTTGAGCCTTAGGGGTCCCAGGGCATGGTCCTGGGGCTCTTCTCCCTGCTCTATGCTCACTGCCTTGGTCTCCATGCTAACAGCTTGAGCCAGAATTTTCCCTTGAACTAGAGTCCCACTCATCTTAGCCTGGATACCCTGGAAAACAGAATCTGTGGCAAAGTTAAAGAGTTTTATTGGGAGGTGAAACTTTGGGGAAGCCAGAGTTAGGGAAAAAGGAAAGTGAGGCAGGGAAGGAGGGAGAGCAAACATGGACGGCGTGCTCCTGAGCTGACCACAGCTTTGCTGGCTCCCAGCGCACAGGTGACTCGGGAAAGGCCAGAGACAAGTCCTGTGCTGGGGATGTCCATCTGTAGGAGGAAAGAACAGTGACTTCTCTGCTGGTTGCTCCCTGCCTCCTATTTCTTTATGTCACCTGGCCCCTTGGGCAGCCCTGAGGAAGCCAGCACCCCCGTGGGGCCAGTGGGGTAAAGATGCAGAGGAGGCTGTGCCAAAGGTTGGCCCTTGCCCAGGGAGGAGCCGAGACACCATGGGGAGAGGTGAGAGCTGTACGACCACAGGGGTACGGCGCACTGTTGCTGGGCCATTCCAGCTGGGAGCCAATGCCTGGGAGCAGGTGTGGCTGAGAGGATATGTGAAGGCCCAAAAGCTGGGGCCAGTGGGGTAAAAATGCAGAGGAGGCTGTGCCAAAGGTTGGCCCTTGCCCAGGGAGGAGCCGAGACACCATGGGGAGAGGTGAGAGCTGTACGACCACAGGGGTACGGCGCACTGTTGCTGGGCCATTCCAGCTGGGAGCCAATGCCTGGGAGCAGGTGTGGCTGAGAGGATATGTGAAGGCCCAAAAGCTGGGTCCAGGTCACCCCCAGACCTGCTCCACTCACAGCCTTCGGAATCTCACTGATACACTGGGCAACTCCCTCCTTCCAGTGGCCAGAACCCCACAGCCACCTTGGGCTCCACCTTCAGAGTGTATCCGGTGAGGCCTCCCACTCACCCTGGGGCGAGCTTCCCTCTCAGCTGCCACAGGGGTGCCTGCCCGGCCTCCTCTTGCCCACGCCTGCCTCATTCCATCTCAACAGCCAGAGGGACCTTTCAAAAGTCACATTCTGCCATTCCTCTGCTCCAAACCCTCCACTATGTTCCATGGGAGCTGGGTGTTAAAACCATATCGTTGCTGGGGCCTTGAGGACCTCCTGCCATGTGACCTCCCCTCACCTCTCTGATCCTCCCTTGGCTCCAGCAACTCAGCCTCCTTGGTGTTCCTGGAACATCCTGGCCCACCCTTGTCTTGGAACTGCTCCCTCTTCCTAAGGAGCCAGAACCCAGATAGGAGGAAGCAGGAGACCACAGAGGGACGAGGGCAGGCCCTGTCCATCGTTGCAAATCCCAGCACAAAACACACTGAGGCCAGGTCTTCAGTCACTTCTCCAGCATTTTATTTTTGGTCTCAAGCTCCACGGAGCCTCCTCTGACAGGCCTGGGACGGCTCTGCGAGGCCATGTGCCAGATGGAAGGTGCACAGCAGAGCTCAGCCCCCAGGCCTCTTTCCTGAAGTGCAAATGGCACACAGCCTCTGGGGCTACCGTCCCTGTTGACCCCTAGCTTTCCCTAGCTACAACGTGGGGAGACAGTGGCCTGGCCCGGAAGGGCGACACAGGGGAGCCCAGACAGGCCTGCCACCTTCCTGTGCGGGGAAGTAGGCAGCAGGGTGTCGAGTGGGTGGAAGGCCGAATCCTGAGAGGAAGGGACAGCCTAGGCTGCTCCTGCCTCCTTCACCTGCAGCCCCACGGGGCGCGGGCTGAGGAGGAGGCCATCGGGGTGCCTGCAACGGGTACCTCCACTTACACTCCGAACCTGAGAGGGAAAGGGCTCCACGGGTAGCGTCTGGGGACCACCCAACTGAGACAAGGCAGGCCCTGGCTCTGACGCGCACTTTAATGAGCCCCACCCTCTCTGGCCAGGCCGCCCACAGGCTCTGGCTGCCCTCTAGTCACAGGAGCCGTCCTTCCAGCCGTCGCGCCAGCGCTCGTCCACCAGCGAGCAGTTGAAGTCCGGCTTGCCTAGCTTGCGGTTCACCTCGTTGTGCAGGCGGCATAGCCACTGGGTGAAGCAGGCCCGAGTGCGAGTGTCTGGCTGGTTCCTGCATATCCTGCGTGGGGGGGAGCACACGGAGGAGGGCAGGCAGTGCTCCCACTGTCCCCGCCCCACCAGCTCCTTGCCTGCTCAATTCAGGGAGGAGAGCTGGGGCACTGCTGTGAGCTACACCCAGAAGTGCCCTCATGCTCTGAATTCCCAGAAGGGGGCAGACCCTGCAGCAGCAAGGCCTGGTGGACTCCTAGGCCCGCTCAAACCCTCACCTCGGGAGCTTTGCAAACCCTGTCAAGAGCCCTGGGCAAGACATTGAGGCAGAGGCCTCAACTTTACAACCTGGTAACAATCAGGAATCCTCACCCCAGCGTCCCTGGCCCCAGGCAGTGTGTGGAAAGGGTGGGGCTGGCATAAAGGCAAAACTGAAAACCAGATCTGTTTCTTAGCACCTGTGGCCCTGCTGCATCAGCTCAGCAAGAGACTTTGTTCTAAATGCCCAGGCTTCAAACAGCAAGGGCTGCCCTGCCCCCCACATCCTGCCCAGAAACGCCATGGGTGCCAAAGAACAGTTCTTGGGCTCCCCAATGAAGAAAAGGTGGCTCCTGGAAGCAACAGCAGTGAGTTCCCAAGGTCTTGAAATTGGCAGTCCTGCTCCAGAAGTTAGGCAAAGTGGAGTCCTCCGAAACCTGCCAGAGCCTCCATCAGTGCTAAGCAAGGGATCTCATGAGGGAAGCCCTCCCCGGAAGCCTTGTGGCTGCAGAAAGAAGCAGTACCCAGCAGCAGCCCCAGACAGCTTGGCCTTTGAGGAGAAAGAAGATGGCTCAGATGATCCAATCCCTTCTCTGTCGGTGGTCCCTGCTCTCAGCAACCCTCTGCCACCTCTGCATCTTATTTCTCTAGGCTCCCCTTTATGACATCAGCCAGGGGCCCCAGGCCCAGGCTCCAGGTGGGATGCTCTGCTGCCTGCAGACTGTGCAGACACAACTTACCTTTTCTTTATGTCTTCAGCACACTCCTCACACGGGTAAAACTTGGAAAATAAATGTATGAACTGAGCCATATCTTGCTGCTGTTCTGGGGTGGGCAGGTCGGGATAGTAGGCCGCCAGGGTGTGGAGGACGGCCCAGCTGTGGCGGCCCAGTTCCTCGCGATCCGGAGGACAATCTTCCCTAAACTTGCTGTCCCGCTGCGGAAGAAGGCCGACCAAGGGTCAGTTCGGTTTTCCCCAACCAGAAACCTACAAAGCTGCCCTTTTTTCCCCACCAGCCGGAGGCCCGCTGACTGGAGACAGAAGTCCTGAGGCCGATCCAGCCCACATGTGGCTAAGAGCCGAAAGGCCAGGGTTACCTTGGGGGCAAGGTTTAGGAACAGCCAAACCCGGGGGGCAAAGTTTCTCAGGCTTAGGGCCTGTGGGAACGCTCGGCCTGGGTCTTGGGAAGTCTGCCCGGGGTGCTTGAAAACAAGGTGTGGGGGCCGGGGCTAGGAGTCAGCAGGGCTCGCGGGTCTCTGAGGGGAGGTGGCGCCCCCCTGCATCTGCACCTTCTGCTGTGTCCGCATCCACGACTTGAAGTCCACGCAGGCCCGGCAGGGCCGCCTCCGGGAGGCGTCCTCGGCGACCTGAGAATCGGAGGCCGGCGCCTGGGATGGCGTCCGCGCCGAAGCGGCGGAATCTCTCCGCCCCGCGCCCCGGCCGCGCGCGTCCGTCACCAGGTCGTCCATCACCTCGGAGCGCGCGCCGCCGGGCAGAAAGGAGAAGAGGCTCCCACCGCCGAAGCTGCCCCGCTCCCCGGGCGCCGCCATGTTGCCCGCGCAATGCCTGCCGGGCCAGGTCGGCCTCCAGATGGGCTTCCAAGTCGGCCTCCAGGCCAGCGCGCGCGCCGCCGCCAGGGCGCGGCCACAGGAGCCGGGCGCGCGCGCCGCGGGCGCGGGCGCTGGGCCTGAGCTGGGGCCGGGGGTGGGGCCGGGGGTGGGGCCCGGGGCGGTGTCCGGCCTGGAGGCGGGGCTGGGGGCCTTGGTCCGCGCCCGGCAAGCGGCAGAGCCAGAGACAGGGGCCCGGGCTAAGGACGCGCCGGAGGCCCGGGCCGGGGTGCGCGCGGAACCGGAGGCCCGAGCCCTGGCCGCGCCCCTGGGCCTCGTTCCACGGCCCGTGCCCGACCTGCGTCGTCCGTGGCTGCGCTCCCGCCTCCTCCAGTAGAAGAGCAGCGTGTTGTGGAAGACGCGCCCTGGCCGTGCCGCGGCCTCGGGCTGCGGCCTCGGCCACGTCCGTGTTGCGGTCCGCGATGCCCCCATTGCTTCGCTCTGACCGTCCCGCGTGCCCGCGGCTTGGCTCTGTGCCCTCAGTTGGGGGAGCGCCCAGCTGGGCCGTGAGCGCACAGAGGGCGTGCTGTTGGTGCCGGGGGTCCAGGGGATCCACCTTGGCGACCGGCGCCATGGCAACGGGCGCCTGGCAACGCGGGGCGGGGCCGTGCCTGCAAAGGAGGAGGTGCGTCTCTGGGCTCCCGCGAGTACCGAGCGGCCCCTCTCCCCCACCTCCCCCGAATCCTACAGCCTACTTGAAGAGGTTAAGCCCACGTCGGGAGTGGCCTCAGGGATACCTCTGCTTCCATATGTACATTAATTCACTCTGCAAGTATTTGTGTAGTGCCTAATCTGTTCTAAGCACTGTTCTAGGCACTGGTCAGTGCAAGGAGCAAGATTCGTCTGTCCCTGACCTCCTCAGCTCATAGTCCAGTGGTCAAGACGGAAAAAACAAAACCAAACAAACAAAAAAGAGTCACACTAATAAATGTTCAGGTACAAACTGTGATGGGGGCCATGAACAGGGCGTGGTAAATCTGGGAGGCCTCCTTGAGGAGGTCACCCTTAGGCAGTGACCTGAAGGATAAGGAATCAACTGAGGAGGGCAGTCAAGGCCAAGGCAGGAGGGAGGAGGATCTTGGCTTCTTGCAAGGCCAGTGGGACAGGACCTGGGAAGGGTGGTGGGAGGAGAGATCCAGAGGTGGCCAGGGACCCACCAAGGACATCATCAACTGCCATGGCAGCTGGGAATTTATTCTGAGGACCCTGGGAAGGTGCTGGGAAGTTTTGGGCAGGGTACCCTGGCCTGATCCCATTTCTGTTTCGCAAAGATTCCTCTGAAGAGTGGATTTCATGAGAGCAAGTGAGGAGCACAGGCTTTGGGGGAGGATGGGGCTGTTGGTAGTTGTCCAGGTGAGAGATGAGGGTAGGGGGTGTTGAGAAAGAAAGAGTGGAAAGGATCCAGGTTGCTGGGGGTGTAGAGCAGGGGCTCTCAGTTGGCATAGGGAGAGGCCTCAGCATCTTTCTAGGTCCCTGGCTGTGAGGAAGCTGGCCCTTCTCCCACTTCTCTCCTCTGTCTTCCAAGGGAGCAGGATCTGTCCCACCCTGTACCCTACCAGGCCAGTGGCCCCCACTGAGAATGGCAAGTGTGACAGCTGGGCTGAAGGCACCTTGCAAAAATTAGGCCTATGTCCACAAGTGTTCATTGCCTGGGCCAAGACTAGGGAAGGTTTGAAGGTTTCAGAGAGAGCCACTGGTTGGACAGACACACAAAGGTTTCAAAGAGAGCCACTGGTTGGACAGATACACTCTGGTCTTTTGTCAAGGCCAGAGTGGTTTCCTGGAGGGATGCCATAGAGGCTGACCCCTCCCTCGAGGGCTTGGGGTAGAGGGAGTCTCAACACAGAGCTGGTGGCTCCAACAGGGGGAAGAACCACTGTGTGCCAGGGTTGGATGGGGCTCCAAAAATCTCCCCTATAAGGAAGCAGTCCAGAGATGTGGGGCACCTGGGCACACCATCTGTCTGGGGATTCTAGGGCCTTCCCTTCACCACCCCAGTTAGTGGGGGGATGGTCATCCTGATCTCAGAGGCTGTGTTTGCAGCAAACTATGATAAATCATGAATTCAGAGATGGCTCTCAAAACAGTCCTAGTCACCACCTCCCCCATCCCCCAAGCGCTGGTGACTAGAGATGGACCCTCTTCATCCTGCCCCAAGTCTCTCCACCACAGGGGAACCTATGGGGTAAAGCTGTGACATCCGCCTCTCCCCAACACATGATGAAAAAAACCCTGACAGTTAATATCCATTTAACACAAATTTCCTCCTCTGTGATTTGGGGACATTACAGAGACCTTTCCTCCAATGTGAGGATTAAGCCAAACAAAGCACTTAAAGCCTTTTAACACTGGGTCACTGGTTCCTGATGATGACAGCAGTTAGCGCCCCAGGGAGTTCAAAGACAGAACCAAAGGGCACACCCGGCAGGCGGCTCTGACCGATCTCAGCACTACACAGGGTGTGGGAGAGCCGGGAGGTGTGGCCAGGCCTGGCGGCACTTTGATGGCTCTTCCTTCTCCTCCTCCTCCAGCCATGGCCAGACTCCAGCAGGAGGGCCTCAGGCCACAGTCCCAGCCCCAGCCCCTCCACTCTTTCTTTGCTTCTCCTCCCACCCACGGAGCCCTGTGCTCCTGCCCCTCTACAGGCTAGGGGTGCGGTGAGGAAGCTGTGAAGGACCCAGTCACGGGCAGGGAAGTACAGCAAGGACCTGGCAGGTCTGGGGCATCGCCAGGGAATTCCAAACAGTCTTCCGGGTACCCGAGGCCTCCCCTCCTCCCCATGTAGGCAGGGAGGCAGTGGGACGCTTGACCACACCCGACAGACTCCAGAAACCTGTGACGGAGATCTGGGGAGGCCACAGCGATGGCAGGCCCCCGGCACCCAGTGTCTGTGAGCGGGGCAGCTATGGTACAGACGGACAGGCTCCAGGTGGGGACCGACGGGACCCCTGCCAGCCCCAAGGGAGAGGGAGGGAGTTCCTGGCCTAGCGCCTCCAAGAAGCCCTCAACCTTTCATCTAACAGACGTTCACCTTTTCCGTGTGCTGGTCGGATGACAGCGACACCTTTGCGCGAAGAAGCTGGGAGGAGTTCAGGAGACTCCATGTGAGTGAGTTTGGAGCCACCCCGACTTCCCCCAACTGCATGACCCACCCGTGACCACCCCCCATTGCCTGCCCTTGTGCCCACTCGGGCTTCCAGCCCCTAAGATCCTGGAAAGGGATCCCCGCCCTCCCAGGGGAACCAGTGGGCCCTCGGAGACCGACATGCTCCTTCTCGCCCTCAGAAAACCCTCAAGGAGACCTTTCCAGTGGAAGCTGGTCTGCTGCGGAGATCTGACCGCATTCTCCCCAAGCTTCCAGGTCAGGCCAGCAAGGATCCCAGGAGGGGCGGGGGAGGCAGCAGTCTGATGTGGGGAGCCCTGGGGGTGCTGTCTCACGGTCAGTCCCTATCCTGCCCACAGATGCATCGTTGTTGGTGCACTGGCGCCGCACTGGCCGAGGCCTGGCGCGCCTGCAGCTGCTGGAGACCTACTCAAGGGCGCTGCTGGCGGCAGGGGAGCGTGTGGCCCACAGCCCGGTGCTCACTGGCTTCTTTGCACCACAACCCATGGACTTGGAGCCTGCGCTGCCAGCTGGCAGGTGCCTGACCCACCCCCAACTCTCTGTCAGCAGAAACATCTGGAAGATGGGGGAGGCGGGGTAGAGGAAGGGCCAATGAGGACGGGAGGCTCGGAGGCTGGATGGACGTGTGGGGGATGCCAAGCAGTTCCCACACTTCCCATCCACCCACCTCTCACCTGCACCCTCACCAGCCTGGTGATCCTGCCTGCCCCGCAAGAGCCCCTGCCAGGCCCCACGGGCAGCCCTGCCATCCGCAGCCTGGAGGCTCAGAGCCTGCGCTGCCTGCAGCCCTTCAGCACCCAGGACACATGGGGCCAGCCCTTCCATGCTCGGCCCCAGGAGGCCCTAGATGTGCTGCTGCGACACCCCTCAGGTGGGCCTGGGCAGGAGTCTGGGGACACGCCCTTCTGCCCCCTGGGATGTCAGTGGGCCTCAGGAACCAAAACACCCCTTGCCCTTATCTTGGGCACAGGCTGGTGGCTGGTGGTGAATGAGGACCAGCAGACGGCATGGTTTCCTGCTCCCTACTTGGAAGAGGTGGCCCTGGGCCAGGGACGAGATGGGGAACGGTCCCTAGGGAGCAGTGGTGAGACTAACCCTCCTCCCCACACCCACCACCACGGGGCAGTGTTCAGCAAAGCTGAGTCACAAGAAGCATGCAAGCCAGGGGAGTGAGGCCATGGGATGACCAGGGGGTGCCAGTGGCCCTGTAGTGTGTGCTTGGTCCCCACAGTGAGCCGGAGCCCCACTGGGTTATTTATTTATTTATTTACTATTTTTGGCTGCATTGGTTCTTCGTTGCTGTGCACAGGCTTCCTCTAGTTGCAGCGAGCAGGGGCTACTCTTCCTTGCGGTGCACAGGCTTCTCATTGCAGTGGCTTC
This sequence comes from Balaenoptera physalus, assembly GCF_965194825.1. NCBI lineage: Eukaryota > Metazoa > Chordata > Mammalia > Artiodactyla > Balaenopteridae > Balaenoptera > Balaenoptera physalus. The sequence continues at coordinate 52,846,353 of NC_138898.1, read as the reverse complement.
TCTTGTTGTGGAGCACGGGCTCTAGGTGCGCGGGCTTCAGTTGTTGTGGCTCATGGGCTCTAGAGCACAGGCTCAGGAGCTGTGGCGCACCGGCTTAGTTCTGTGACATGTGGGATCTTCCTGGACCAGGGCTCGAACCCGTGTCCCCTGCATTGGCAGGCGGATTCTTAACCACTGCGCCACCAGGGAAGCCCCACACTGGGTTTTAAAGCAGTCCCTGGTGTCAGCAGAGATCCAGAGGGGAGCCCAGAGGTGGTGATTCAGCAGATGATGCAGGGACCAAGAAGTGGGGCCCTGGCCTCTGTGGTGACCACCAAGGATCCATTCCCAGGGTCCCAGTTCTGTGCTTCCCATGCCTACGAGAGCAGCCAAGCCGACGAGCTGTCTGTGCCCGCAGGGGCACGCGTGCATGTGCTAGAAACGTCAGACCGTGGTTGGTGGCTGTGCAGGTGCGTGGGGTGGGGCTCTGGTGGGCCCAGTCTAACAGGGGTAGGGCCCAGTGCTAACCAAACCCCGCCCTCCCCCGCAGGTTCCAAGGCCGCACTGGTCTTCTTCCAGCTGCAATGCTGCAGCCTGATGGGCTGGGCACACTCCTCAGCGGACCATGGCTCCACCTCAGGGTAGATGGTGGGGAGGACAGGGAGGGCGAGGTCCAAAGCTCCCCCAAGTCCTCCCAGGCCACAACCCTGCCGCCTACCGTGCCTGCCCGACCATCTCGGAGTGCCATTCAGAGCTGCTGCTGCACCATCACCCGTAAGGCACTAGGGCAGGACCCAGGGTGTCACGGACCCCCTTGAGAGTGTGTGGCACATTGTGAAAGGCTGCGCTGTGCACCCCACAGCTGGAGCGGCAGGTCAGAGGCTCCAGACCCCAAGGATGATGGCTGGCAGCCACATCAGCCTCAGGGCTGTGGGATGCGCAGTTGAGGGTGGGATTCCCTGGCTGGTGGGGCAAGGAGACTACACTCTCCCTCGTCTTCTGAGTAAAGTTCTCCTGACTGACCCCCACCCAGTGTCTGTGCTGAGGGGCAGGGACTGGGGGATCTTGGGCCAGAGAGTGGGGGTGGGGCTGGCTGGTGGGCCCAGCCTCAGGCTGGCCCAGGCAGTGGTCCAGGACCTGGGGTGAGACAAAGCCCAGACAGACACAGGGAGCTGAGATAGCAAAGTACATGTTTTGGTGTGTTTCAGAGGGCCACGGGGGCCGCGGGGAGGGTGGGCAGCTTCATGTTGTGCCATAGGAAGTCCAGGAAGGTGGCTGCTTGCAGCATCCGGCTGAGCCGTTGAAAGTGCCGCTCTGGGGGAGGACAGCAGGCGATCAGGGTAGGTGGAGTCTGGCTGGACAGCCCCCTGCGCCCACCCGGGGCTGGGCCTACATACCAGTGTAGGGCAGCAGGGCCTCAAGTGAGGCCCGCACACCGTCGTAGGCCAGCAGCTCTTCCGGGGCCTCATGCCGCAGGAGCACGCCCAGCACGGCCTGGGCTTCGTGGCAGTGCCGTGAGTTGGTGTTCCACGTGACACAGAAGCGCAGCAAGGCCTCTGTGGGTGACGGGGACCGTCAGACCTGCCTGCTGGGCCACCCCAGCCTTACTAGGCACCATCCAGCCCCGACCTGCCCGCCCCAGACCTTTCTGATCTCGCCGCAGTTGGAGCACCGTGGCTTCCAGCTTCTCGCAGGACTCGGGGTCCCTTTGGATAGCTACGGGAGGAGGAGAGAGGAGACTGAGCCCTGGGGAAGGGGCACCAAGGACCCGAGAGACTACCCCCCGCCCCGCCTGTCTGGCCCGAGGCAGCACTGACCCTGGATGACAGTCAGCACAGTGTGGGGCCGGTCTAGAGAGATGGCCAGGCCCAGCGCCCGCAGGTACCGCTTCTCGTGTAGCAGGTTGTCCAGTTCTTGCTGCCTGGTGGGGGAAGGAGGGGACAGGACCACTCGGGGACCTGGCTAGGGCTGAAGGCAGAGCCATCAGGGGCTGGCTGAGGAGTCTGCAGCCCGGGCCTGAGCACCCGCTGGGGGTGAGCTGTGTTGCTGCTCCGAGCCTCGGTTTCCCCAAGATATAGAGAGAAGGGACGCTAATGTGCCCTACTCCAAGGGGCGGGGGTGGTGCTAACGCATGGGACTTGCCGAGCAGGGTTGGGTGGAGACCCCCAACTCACTTGACCACCTGCTCCTCTCTCTTGGCCTGCTCCTCTGCCTGCTCCGCCTCGGTCACATCCTGGGGTCAGACTGGGGTCAGACTGGCACACCCACGCTGTCCTGCCCACTGTCCCCCCACCTCACCCCAGGCCACACACCTTCCAGAGGATGACACAAGAGTCGCTGGCGCCAGTGAGGGCATGGTCATCCAGCCGGCTGCAGTGCAGCCCCCAGACCTTGTCCTCGTGGGCGTCCAGCGTCCTCACACACTCATTGTTCTTGATGGTCCAGAGCTTCACGAGCCCATCAGAGCCGCTGGGTTCAGGATTGGGAGGGGGCTCAGCCCTGGGGCCTGCCCCCAGCTCACCCCTAACCCTGCCCCGCCCTCACCCACTCACCTGGACAGCAGCTGTGTGCCGCGACTCACAAAGGCCACCTTCAGCACAGAAGCATCATGTCCCTCGAATGTCTGCAGGGTGAGGAGAGGGGAGGTGTGAGGTGTCACCAGGTGGGGGGCCAGGCCTGGGCTGAGGGCGGCTTACCTTGAGGCAACTGAAGTCCTGCAGTGCCCAGAGCTTGACGGTGCCATCGGCCGAGGCCGTAGCCAACACCTGGTCCATGGGCGAAAACTGGACACACCAGAGGCCACGCCGGTGGCCCGAGAAGACGCCCAGCAACTGGCACTGTGGCAGGGCCCAGAGTTTGGCCGTGCGGTCCTGTGACCCCGTGGCCAGCAGCTTGTCGTTGGGGGCAATGGCCACACTGTTGATGTCCTGGTGGTGGGAGCAGGCAGCAGCTCAGATCCCCATCCCAGCAAGGGCCCTGCTACGACCCCACCTGTGTGCTGCGTGCGGTCACCTTGTCGTGGCAGTGCTGTGTGGTCTGGGCCTGTAGGAGGACAGGGCCACCATCGGGGCCTGTGCTCTTGGATGGCAGGGCTTCAGGGAGGGGCCACAGCTTCACAGTGCAGTCCTGGCTGCCCGTCACCAGGAAGGTCTCCTTCAGCCTGAGGCCCGATTTGGGGGAGAGGGAGACACCTACTGAGCCCTGGCCAGACCTGTCTGCAGCGCACCACAGCTCAGGCCTGTCAGACCCTGGTCCAAACCAGAAAGACTGTCCCGGAATGTGAACTAATGTGCCACCGCCTGAACACCTCTGGGACCACCTGCTTCCACTCGAGTCTGCACTGCCTGCCCTCAGTGCTGTCAAACCTGGGGACTTGGTCCCAGCAATGGGAGCCCCAGGCCTAAAGAGCACCCTCTCCCCCTGGACGCTGCTTAGTGTCATCGTCCCTGGTCTAACACCCCCCTCCCCTTTTAACCACACAACCTTAAGATCACTTCTTAGGAACCTCCTACAGTAGCATCTGGGGATGCCCCAGCCCCTGTCCTCTAGTCCACATTCCTGGGCTGGAGACTCAGAAAGCAAGGCGAAACCTGCCTCTGCCTCCATGACACCCCGGACCCCAGCCCTGAACCGCTACCTTGAGCAACAAATGGTGCCCACGCTGTGTGTGTGTCCAGAGCCCTGAGCCACACAGGCCACCTTGCCCGCCTTGTTCATCCTCCAGACGCAGATGCTCTGATCCTGGGGATGGGATGGGTGACGAGAGGCTGGGCTGGGCTTCCCGACCCGGGGCCCTGTCCCCCCCACCTCTCGTGGTGCTTCACCTTGGCACAACTAACGAAGAGCCACCCCTTCCGGAACACATCTAGGGCCAGCACAATGTCTAGAAAAAGGTGGAGAGGACATGACTAGAGAACAGTTGTGGCAAGGCGGGGCAATCCAGTCCTGGGTGAAGTCCGGGGGCGCTGGCCTGGCGCCCTCACCTGTGTGGCCGTGGAGAATCTGGCAGGCGGATGTCTGCAGCTCAAATACTTTCAGGCAGGGGCTGTTAGAGGCCACCACAACGTGGGAATCCTCGGGCCCGAGGAACCGGACGTCCAACACCTCCTCACTGTAGCCGGCAAACTGTGGGGGCGGGAGGGACACAGGCCGGGGCCTGTGTGAGTGGAGGGGTGGCATCCTGGGCTGTGGGCCAAGCAGGGGCAGTACTTGCTCACCTGTTTCTGCAGCTGCAGGGAGCGGGCCTCATAGAGCAGCAGGTTGTGGTCGGCAGTGACGCTGAGGAGCAGGCCAGCGGCTCGGGCCAGGGTGCAGTGGGTCAGCTCCTGCCCGGGGCCTGGCAGCTGCTGTTGTGCATGGACACACTGCCCAGAGGCCGCCTCCCACACGCGCAGCGTGCCTGTGTGGGGACAAGGGCCGCTGGGACTCACAGGTCCACAGGCCTCCCTTACTCCTGTTGCCTGCCCTGGCCTGGCCCCACCCACCTTGGTCTCCAGCTGTCAGGAAGTGCAGGCCCGCAGACTTCACACCCAGCTCCGGTGCCGGCTCCTCTGGCAACAGAACCGCAGCCTCCACACTCTGAGGACGAGCAGGTCAGAGGTGGCAGCCCCACCTTCCACCCTGCCCCACTCACTGGCCCTGGTGCCCCACCTCAAACACCGGCACGGTCCTCGTGGCCTGGAGGCTCTGCAGGTCCCAAACAATGCAGATCTTGTCACGGCCTGAGCTGGGGGTAAACAGCCACCTCAGTTCCCGAGTCTCAGCTGTGGCCCTCCCTTTCCTGCCAAGGCCTGGGTGGCTGGCCACTGACCTGAGCATGGTGTGACCATCGGCACTGAAAGTCAGAGAAGTGACAGCGCTGTAGTGGGCAGTCAGCATGGCCAGGCACGACTGCTCCTGCAGCGACCACACGCGGATGCTGGTGTCTGCGGCTGAGGAGAAGAGGAGCAGGCGTGCGGGGTCCGGGTGGAAGGCCACCAAACTGCAGGCAGGTGGGGTGGGGCTGATGAGCTGTGCCACCCTGACTGTGACACCCCACCCACACACCCTCCCTCCCTCCTCCACCCCTACTCACTGTATGACGCCCGGTGAGCCCCGAAAGTGGTGTGTCCCATAGTGCCGCACGACATCCCAGACACGCACGGCCCCATCACAGCCGCCTGTGGGAATGTATTTGAGGTGCGGGGGCTGTATGCCCAAAGCCCCCTGCCTGGCTCTAGCCGGCCCCTCTACCCAGCTGGGGTCCTACCTGTGGCTAACAGCGTGGAGGTGGGGTCGAAGGCCATGGTGGCCACAGGGGCTGTGTGTATTGCCTTCCACAGGCGGGTGATGCTGCCCTCTTGCCAGGCCCACTGAGCCAGCAGCAGTGCCCGGCTGGCTGTCACCAGCACCTGGGGGAGCATGCAGTTCAGCTGGGGGCAGAGGCATGGACCCCGTCCTCATCAACTCTGGATGGGAGGTACCGGAGCCCACCTCTTGTCCCGGTCCCATATACCTTGTCATCGGGGCTGAGATCAAAGGCAGTGATGTCCTCCTGGTCCTCCTGGGGCAAGAGTGAACGCACAGGGTGCCATGAGAATAGGCTGCCCCCCCACCAGCCCCTTACCCTGACCCTCCCCTGCCCGCACCTGCTCCAGGCTCTGCAGCATAGTCCCTGAGGCCACATCCAGGATGTTGACTCTGGTGCCACAGACACAGAAGAGGTGCTGCCCAGTCTGATCCAGCTAGTGACAAAGGGGTCTCAGTCAAGGCAACACTTTTCAGCCCCTGCCTGCCCCACCACTCTGCTCCCCTGGGCCAGTACCTGCACCTTCCCGCCCTTGTAGAAAGGCTCGATCTTGCGCTCGACAGCATAACTGGAGGAAAGACGGGGAGAGAGTGAACCACCCACCCCTTGGTCCTCAGTGCCCAGCCCTGCGCTAGGTGCTCTCCCAGAGATCAACCCAATAGGGCCCTACCCTTGAAGAGTTCCTGGGTAACAGCAGGGATGCAGGGGACATGAGGGAGGGAGAGTGACGAGCTCTTCTACTGTTCCTTTCTTTAACTCTCTCAGCTGTACTGTGAGGTGGGTGTTGGTACCCCCATGTTACAGAAGATTTGGGACCCTGGGCTGGTCCGTGATCCACACGGGTTCCAGGGCAGTCCAAGTCTTCCCAGAGACTCCCCAGTATGGAGGAACCCAGGCCTTGGGGGCCCCCTGCTGGCCATGAGAGGCCAGGCTGAGATACCAGCCCAGAGCGACATTCTCTTCAACATCTTCCTCAACATTTTCATCTCTGAGGTCCAGCCTGCCCCTTCCCCAAGCCTGGCTCCTTCCTCCATCCCACTCTCTGAGCAGATTCTCATTTCAGCAAAGCTGTCAGGCTGTCCTCTCCCCTCCCTCTCGGATACTTCCATGCTGGTCCAAGCCACTGCACTCTCCTCTCCGGGGAGCTGCTCCAGCCTCTTCACTTGGTCCCTATCACTCTCTCAAACCCTGCTCCCAGAGAGGCCTTCTAGAACATAACTCTGTTCATGTCATCCCCCTGCCTTAAAGCCCTCCGCTCTCCTTACACGTTTACAAGACCCTGCCTCGACGGGTGTCTCCTGACTCTTTGTGTTCACACGGGCTGTTCCCTGTATGTGGCCTGGGTCTCTCTTCCCGAATTTCAAAGGTGCCTGGCTGACTCCGGTGGAGGAAGCCTGACAGCCAAGATGAAACGGAGCCCCCCTGAACCCACTCGACCGTCCAACAGATGGTCTTGGCATCAGGGCTTCCCCTTGCTAATGCGTATCACAGGCCCTGATAGAAACGATTTGCTTAATATGTTTATCCCACCAGACTGCTGCACAAGGCAGTCTGTCTAGTCCCGGGCACTGAGCACTGAGATGTTCAGCATAAGTTTGGGGGTTGAAAAAGCACGGGATTGAGGGCTTCCTGACCACGGAGGACCAGCCCATCTCCTGACCTCTCTTCCTGCTCCCCGGAGAAGAGGGACAGCAGATGAAACCCCCCCAGGCCGCCTGCCCCAGAGGTGGTTCTTCTCCCGCTACCTGAGCACTGGGGAGTCCCGCTCCCGTCTAGGACCAGCCTCGACCTGTGCTCAGTTCGCCCTTTCCTCCCTCTCTGGGATTTCTTGTCCCCCTCCCCCTCCCCAAACCGGCTCCAAGTTTAAGTAGCGGAAGCCAGCTGCACCCGGCGGGACTTCAGTGCCCGCCCTCCGAGAGCAGTCAGTGCCGGCTCTCCCGCGAGGACGCCGCGGGCCTGTCCGTATACAGCCCTCACCCCCTCCCCAAACCGAATGGGTGCAGGACCCACGCCAGGCGCCTTGGCTACTCCGGCTGCGAAGCCGGCTCCCTCCCCCGGCGGCGCCCCGGCTCACTTGGACTTAAAGCGGCCCACTCCGGCCGCCGCCTCCGCCATGTCGCCACTGTCGCCGCCGCCGCCGCCGCCGCGTGAAGGAGACCTGGGCGCCACACCACACTGTCGGCGCCGGGAGATGGCGTCACAGCGGGCAACTACTGTGACGTCACCAGCGCTACGGCCTCGGCGACATCTTTGCTGTGGGCAGCGGAGCGGCGTCAGGAAGCGGAAGATGGCAGAAGCGTTTCCGGCCTAGAGGGCTGGCTGTAGAACAACGTGGAAGCGGCTGGGGCCGACTGGCAGCGTGCTGGGGTCTCCAGCTGCCTGTCATTTAAAAAGGTATTCGGGAACTTCCCTAGTGGCTCAGTGGTTAACAATCCGCCTGCCACTGCAGGAGATATGAGTTCGAACCCTGGTCCGGGAAGTTAAACCCCTGCGCCAGAACTACTGAGCCTGCGCTCTAGAGCCCGCCAGCCACAACTACTGAAGCCTGTGCGCCTAGAGCCCGTGCTACGCAACAAGAGAAGCCACTGCAGTGAGAAGCCCGCTCACCGCAAGAAGAGTAGACCCGGCTCGCCACAGCAAAAGGCTGTGCACATTTTTATTTATAAATAAATAAATGTATTTTAAAAAAGCAGAAAAGGTATTCGTAGGAAATGTTTACTAAAGTAATCCCAAGACTCCTGCCCCCTTGGCATTCTGGGATTTGGGGCAAGAGTGGTCAGGTGTGGTGAGTTAGAAGATAGAGCCTGTGAACCGGGCTCTGCCTTAGGGCTTCCGGTATAGTATGAGAAATATCGCAGGTAAATTAATAAATTGGGTGATTTCAGAGTCGTTCAAATATTCATTGAGCACATTCCACGTGCAAAGCACTGTTCTAGGCACTTGGGAGACACCAGAGAAGCCGGTGAGCCAGTGTGAAGAACTGGTGGGAAAGAACTTGGAAAGGTCCAGGGAAACAGGCCAAGATGTCCCTTTCAGATGAGGTAATGCCTGGAGGGGGAGGCGTGAGGCCAGCAAGCACAGCGGTGGTGAGGCGGCCAGGCCTGGGCTCTGCGTTTATTTACTCCCCTACTTACAAGGTAGCTTGGCCCTGGGCCCCCCACATTTCAGCCCCAATGCTGCCTTCTGGGGGGGCCTCAGCCTCCTCTTGCGGGGCGCCCAAGAGCAGGCCGTCATCTTCCAGGAACTCTCCGAGCTGGGCCAGCTGCCGGCGGATGAGGTTGGCAGACCGGTACACCTTGCGAATGCGCTGTAGCAGGCACAGCACCAGGGTCCGGCAGCGCTCCTGGCGCTGGCACCAGGCCTCGCGCAGCTCACGGTAGCAGTTGTGGCTTGCGCGTTCGGCCGGGCCCAGGGTGGCCCCGCAGCCCAGGGGGCAGCGCTGATGGGCACCATGCTGGCAATTCTGCCGGTGCTCGGCCAGGTTCCCACGAGGCACCTGCGACGTGCACCCCTCGTTGGGACAGGCCATCAGCTCGAAAGGGCATGAGTCCTGGTGCCCCTTCCGATGGGCCAGGGGGCATGTCACCAGGCAGCCAGCTTCGGCGTTCTTGCACTGGGGGTGGAGGAGAGCATCGTGTGAGCCAAACCAGGTGAGACACTGCCAGCCATGAGCCGGCCGCCCCCCATAGAATCCTCCATCCATGGCATTCCACTGAGCAGGAACCACTGAACTGGGAGCCTCCCAAGCTCTTATGTACCACTGGCTTGGTGGAGAGAGGGAAACAGTGGAGCAAATGCTTGGAGGTGGGAAAAATCTAGATCTCTGAGAGGAGGGGGGGGACAGGACCTGAGGTTTAGAGAACAGGGAGTTACATGGTCTGGTGGATTGTTTGTATGCCAGGTTTTTTTTTTTGGTTCCACTGTGTGGCTTGTGGGATCTTAGTTCCCCGACCAGGGATTGAACCTGAGCCATGGCAGTGAAAGCACTGAATCCTAACCACTAGACCATGAGGGAACTGCCCAGTCAGGTTTTTTTAAAAAAAAATCTCAATTTCCCCATCTATAAAACTACGGGGCTGGAGAGTAATGGGCAGCACAACAGACACTCCATCCTCTATAATCCCCATTTTATAGCTGGGGCTCCTGGAGCTCAGAAAGGTTAGGTAACATGCCCAAAGTCACACAGCAAGTAAGCGGTAGAGAAGTGACTCAAATTCAGCCAAGTCTGATGACTTCAAGGAGGGCAGTCTGTTGGTGTAGAAACCCTCAGTTCTGAGGATGGGATTCTTTTCAACCCCTCTTCTGGCTCTGCGCCCCACCCCTACAGGGGTGAGGAGGGTAGGGTGGTGGGAGTGGGTGTTTTGAGCTACCTTGACTTCCAGGCGGCCAATGATCTTCCGGAGTTTATTCACATGGACCATCTTTTTCTGTGTCACCTCTTTCCTGCAGCACGGACAGGTCTTTTGTCTAGGAGACATGAGTGGGGGTGATTGTTGGGAGTGGGAGGAGAGCAAGTGGCAGCAACATGCCTCCCCTGGTGGTCCCTCCTTCTCTTTAGTTGGAAGAGACATAAGAGGGCTTTATAGGGAGCTCTCAGCTCTGAGGCTGGGGCTAAGGGCTGCAGATACCACAGGGCGACCAGACTCACATACATTAGTGTCCCAGGAGATTTGGCAGCTGAACTTTATGGCCGTCATGACCCAGTGCTTGGCTGACCTTCCTCTCTGTTCTGGGCCCCAGGTATGGCTCCCAGCCCCACCCCTGCCCTCCCAGCCTTTTGGGTGCCCAGTAGCACCTGGCTAGCCACGGGAGGATGCACTTCTTGCAGAAGATGTGGCTGCATGGCAACCTCATCGGCCTCTTGAGAACTCCATGGCAGACAGAGCACAGGAAGTTGCAGTCGGGAGGGCTGGCGAAGAGGTTGAGATCATACCCGCCACTCTGCAAAGGCCAGGCCAGCATCAGGGTCTGGCTGGGACCAGGATCTGGCTCCCCACTCCACATGCCCAGAGAAGGACCCCAGGAAGCTTTGGGTGGGAGGTGGGCCACATGAGAGCCCCAAGTGGAGGGCTGGGTCAGCACCCACTTTGAGGTGACAGCGGTGAGGGTCAAGACCCCCCATGACTACCAACCTCCAGCTGTAGAAGCTGGCCTTGGCCTGGAGTTAACACTTGCCCAGAGGGACTTCCCTGATGGCACAGTGGATAAGAATCTGTGCTCCCAATGCAGGGGGCCCGGGTTCGATCCCTGGTCAGGGAACTAGATCCCACATGCATGCTGCAACTAAGAGTTCTCAAGCCTCAACTAAGGAGCCCGTGAGCCACAACTAAGACCCAGTGCAACCAAATAAATAAATACTATTTAAAAAAAAAAAAGACTTGGCCAGAGCCCTCTGAAAGGTTTCCGTGTCCTATTTGGGAGCTTGTACCCCACTGTGCACATCATCTTAGTGAGGAATGGGGTCCAGCTCTGGACAGGTCTAAAAGCTCACCATGATCTCTGTCTGGATGGCAGCTCCACTGACCGCTGGGGCTCAGGAACCCCCATTTCATAGCAGGAGCAGGCTGACATCACAGTGGCATTGTCCAGCTCAGGCCAATCACAGCCCTGGCCCAGGGCACCACCTGGCTCTTGCTCCCCTCTCAAGAGTCTCGGGGCAGCCCAGACCCGGCATAGGTCTCTGGAGCCCCTGCCTTGCCTCTGCCTTTGGGGTGGCTGACAGCCATCTTCAAATAGCACTAAGGCTGGAACCAAGCTTCCAGGGGCTACTTCCCCAAAGATGAGGCTCCAGCAGGAGTGCAGGGACTGTTCCCCTCTCCTTCCTCAAATAGGCTGCCCAGGTAGCCAGACCCCCAAGAGCTCAGGGGGTTTAGACATTGACTCATCACCAGATCTCTTAGGATCAGAGACCTATGGCGCTAGCTCCAGGGTACAGACCAGGAGTGAGGATCAGATTTCCGTGGTACCGCAGCAGGAGCCTAGCATGTGGGAGAGCCTCCCAGAGCAGGTAGGCTGACCGCCTGGGTAGGCCTATGAGGAAAGATGTAGGGAAACCAATTTCCATGTGTGAGGCACAGAACAGAGAACTGCAGTTTCAATACCACTGAGTGTTGAGCTCATCAAATCCTAAAGGCCCTAACCCTTTCCTGAGAGCAGTAGGGAGCCACTGCAAGCCTCTGAGCTGCAAGTCTTACACTCCCACCCTTGTTAGTGTTTTGCTGACTCAGCCTGACTCATCTCAAGCTCAAGGTACTTTACATGCTGATGTAGAAGATACGGGCTGTGGGTAGAAATAATATGGTTTCAAACCTGGCTCTGCCGCTTTTGGAGGGTGGGATCTTAGAAATCACCTGCCAACCTCCAAAACCGGGTTCTACCCCTGCGTGGCATCCAAAGCAGAGTTGAGCTGGCCTGGAAGAGGTGTCCCACAAAGGTCTCTCCTCCACAGCACACCTCGGTCCCCACGTCAGCAGATGCGTTTTCCAGGACGGTAGTCGGGGGATCAAGAACACCCACACACGGATGAATTAGATCAACAGCTTTATTGAAAAACGAAAGCAGAGCCCCCCTTCCCCCGCGGTCATGGCGTCGTCGGCCTCAGGCTCTGAGCATCCAGGTATCCTGCGTGTAGAAGACGAGATCAGGGATCAGGTACCAGAGTCCAGAACATGAGAGCGGCCGCAACCGAGCCCGGAGCGGCGGCGCGTGTCGGGGCCTGGGTTTCACCTCCCCACACGGAGGAGCGGGCGGTGAGCTGAGGCCCCCGGTGGCTCTGGGCGCCGAGTCTCACCTGCGGCCACGGCCAAAGCCTCAGGTGATTTTCAACCAACGCCGATCTCCCAATCACCCAACAGCACCGCAAAGTGCCAGACCGAAGCACCTTCTGAACAGACCTACCTGCAGCCAGAGAATACGAGGTAGAGGCCGAGCAGGCCCCTTATAGCAGCGTCCCAGTCGCGCAGATTCCGGGGCCGCACAGACGCAGGCACTCGCAGAGCTCGGCGGGGGCGGGGCCCCTCGGAGCCAATCACAGGCTGTTTTATAGGCCCTTGGAGCAAGAGCGATTGGGGTGGGACAGCCGAGATCTCGCGGCGCTTGGCGCTATATAAAGACTCCCTTGGGGGCAGCTTCCTTCTTTTTTTCCCTAAAAACACGTGAGTATCTGCGTTAGTAGCGGCGGCCGGTGGGCCTGGGCGGTGGGAATCCGCCGCCATCGGCCAGGGTCCGGGCTTGTGCGCCCGTGCTCTGGGGCTGAAGCCCGGCCTGGGCGCCCGAGGCGTCCGTAGATGCCAGGGCCTCACTGACTGGCTGGTTCTTGTTACTCTTTTTAGCAAATGGCGGATGACGCCGGTGCTGCGGGAGGGCCCGGAGGCCCCGGAGCCCCCGGAGGCCCCGGGGGCCCTGGCATGGGAGGCCGTGGTGGCTTCCGCGGAGGCTTCGGCAGCGGCGTCCGGGGCCGGGGCCGGGGTCGCGGTCGGGGCCGGGGCCGAGGCCGCGGAGCTCGCGGAGGCAAGGCCGAGGACAAGGAGGTAGGTCTGCGCTATGCGCGTGAGGCGGGCCCTTGGACGGCACCGGGAAGGCGGTCCTGGGCACCTGCTGCGCCTTTTCCTCTTCCAGTGGCTCCCCGTCACCAAGCTGGGCCGCTTGGTCAAGGACATGAAGATCAAGTCCCTGGAGGAGATCTATCTCTTTTCTTTGCCCATCAAGGTAAACATAGGTTTTTTTTTTTTTGGGTGGGGCCTTGGCCTGGGGTCGAGGGAGCTTTGTCATTGGTTGGACATTGAGGGGGTCCTAGGCTCCACCTTTGGTTTTATTAAACAGTTTTGTCACATTTTTTTCTTGTAGGAATCTGAGATCATTGACTTTTTCTTGGGGGCATCTCTCAAAGACGAGGTTTTGAAGATTATGCCTGTGCAAAAGCAGACCCGTGCTGGCCAGCGGACCAGGTTCAAGGTAACCCAGCCATCTTATTTTCCTAGGCTGTTTCTACCAAAGGTTTTTGTGAGACTCTCTCAGCTCTGCATGGTTGCACTTGTCTTCACGCGTGTGACTTTCGTAATGGGGAGAGAGAGAAAAGATCTCCTCAGGATCTCAGATAGGTCTCCTGGTGGCCAGTCTTTCCTTGAGGGGCACAACAGATCCTGTGCGGTTGGTGGCTACTGACGTTATGAAGGGCAGTGGACCACCAACCACGTCAGTCTCTTTGCAGGCGTTTGTCGCCATCGGGGATTACAACGGACATGTTGGTTTGGGTGTGAAGTGCTCTAAGGAGGTAGCCACTGCCATCCGTGGGGCCATCATTCTGGCCAAGCTCTCCATCGTCCCCGTGCGACGAGGCTACTGGGGGAACAAGATTGGCAAGCCCCATACTGTCCCTTGCAAGGTAGGCTGGATGGTGGTGCGTGGCAGGGCCTGCAGTGGTGCAGACTCTCCAGCCCATCTCCTGACTCTACCCCTTCCCAGGTGACTGGCCGCTGTGGGTCTGTGCTGGTGCGCCTCATCCCTGCCCCCAGGGGCACTGGCATCGTCTCAGCCCCTGTGCCCAAGAAGCTACTGATGATGGCCGGAATTGACGACTGCTACACCTCTGCCAGGGGCTGCACTGCAACGCTGGGCAACTTCGGTAGGTGGCCGACATGTAGACTCTGGCTTCTCTCAGCTCTGCTCAGTCACATCCTGTGTGTGGTTGGTGTATTTTGAGAGAGAGAGGAAGGCCCTCCTAATGCACGACAGACTGGCCCACAGTGGCCTTTCTGTTCCTAGGAGTGCGACAGCTTCTTGCTGTAACTGGGGGTTCATCTCAGGTTAGTTCACTAACCCTCTCCTATTTTCTCTTTTTCAGCCAAGGCCACTTTTGATGCCATTTCCAAGACCTACAGTTATCTCACTCCTGATCTCTGGAAAGAGACGGTGTTCACCAAGTCTCCGTATCAGGTACTGCCTGCCCCGCTACCCTGTTAGGCAGGCCGGGCAAAGCAAAGGGTAGCAGTCTGTTTGGTTACAACTGAAGCCTCTTTTATTTTTCTAGGAATTCACTGACCATCTTGTGAAGACCCACACCAGAGTTTCCGTGCAGAGGACCCAGGCTCCAGCTGTAGCCACCACATAGTTTTCTATAAGAAAAATAAAGTGATTGAAGCTAGTTTATATAGTTGTCTCATTTTTTTGGGGGGGGGCCATACCATGAAGCTTGTGGGATCTTCGTTTCCAGACCAGGGGTTGAACCCAGGCCCCCAGCAGTGAAAGTGCAGAGTCCCTAACCCGCTGGACCATCAGGGAACTCCCTATTCTCAAGTTTAGTGGTGGCTGAATTTGGAAGGGAAATGGGGCCGGTAAGATGAGAAATCTGAATAAAGCTTATCAGTGTGTCAAGGTTGGGGGCTAAAGATGACACCACAGAGATTCCATTACTCTTTATTTTAGCAACAGCGACACGTGAGGTGGTTCGAGCTGCCTCAGGCAGCAGCAGCCTCTTTGGCGGCTTTTCTCTCTGCCAGCATCCTCTGCTTCTGTTTTGCCAGGCACTTCCTGGCAGAATAATGGGCCCCCAGGTCATGATCTGGGAAAGAGATGGGGAGGGGAGTCATGGTCCATGATGGGAATTTGTGGTCTTTTCTCCACGCAGGGAGGGCTCAGGCGGCTAAGACAAGTTACTGAGCAGACAAGGGATGAGGTAAGGTGATTTTTTTCTACAACCACCAGAGACTGGGCTAATTAGCAAAATGTTTAGTACCCAGCTGTGTGGAGACTGGAAGGAGGACTGTGAAGTGAGGTGGCAGAAGCAGGAGTAGCTGGGGGCAGGCTGGGGTGGAGCTGACTCACAGCGGTCCTGGTAGGCCTTGGCCACCTGGGTGAACTGCTCCAGCTCCTTGGCACAGTTCTGCCTGTAGCTCTCACCTTCCCTCTGCTGACAGGCCTTTAGCCTTTCCTGGATAATGTTGACGATTTCCTGATCAACTTTGCTGAAAGGAAAATGAGAAAGATGGTGAACAACAGGGGTCCCCAACCCCCAGGGCCGTAGACCACTACGGTCCATGGCCTGTTAGGAACCGGGCTGCACAGCAGGAGGTGGGCGTTGGGTGGCAGGCGCGTGAGCCAGCGAAGCTTCATCTGCCACTCCCCGTCGCTCGCATTACTGTCTGAACCTCCCCCCCCATCGCCACCCTGTGGAAAAGCTGTCTTCCGTGAAACTGGTCCCTGGTGCCAAAAAGGTTGGGGACCGCTGGTCTAAGTCTATAAGGATTCCCTGTACTCGGAAAGTAAAATGAAGGCAGGGCCTGGGAGCCCTGTGGTCTGGCCCCTCCACCCCTAGATCTGGGTTGGCCACCATCTCATGGCATCGGGAGGGAATATGCTCATTGCACAGGGCTTTCAGTAGTATTCACTGACTAAAAGAAGAAGCCCAAGGGAGAGAACTTACTAGTCTCTTCTCCATTGCATTTCTGCTTCAAACATGCACAATATGTCCTTTTCCTTGCACTCAGTGATGTCCGGCACGCGGCGGAACTCACGGTGGTAGTAATAACACCTGTTCTTGGCATGCTGCCGCTCTATAAACTCTGCAAAGAGAAAACCTCAGGTGCAAAGAGAAAACCCCAAGTCCAAAGGCCCTATTGGTTTGGACAAGCCACAGTTTGAAAGGGCTTTTAGCTTTGTATTTCTCATAAGCCGTGGAAGAGGCAGGTTTCCCAAATGTTCTCAGCTTTTACAAAGACTGGCAATTGGACTCCCAAAGAAGAGGTGTGGGCTGGCAGACAGTCCTGGAAAGGACTGGGCTACAAATGGCAATGTCTACCGTTTATGGAGTTTCTTGTAAGCCAGGAACCACCCTGTGTTGCATAATACATTAACTCACTTTGTCCCCACGATAACCCTATGGGGGGCAGATCCTTTTCATTTACAGAGAGGAGACCCAGGCTCTCAGAGATGGCAGGATTCAGAGCCCGTTCTCTGCAAGCCCACACCCTGCTACAGTCCCTCCTGCCGGCCCAGCTCCCCCAGAGCACGGGGATTCCACTGTGGAGGCAAAGAGGCCCCAACAGGGAGCCACCAGCAGGGATTCCAGTCCCAGTTCTGCTACTGATGACCTTCCGGCCTCAACTTCCCCATGGGTAAATGAACAAGTTAGACCTAGTGAGATCTCATCCATCCAGACGTATACAAAACTTTCTAGAAAACTGCTATACAAAAGAGGGAGCAGATCCACTACTGTCTTTTCCAGACCTTGGGGCGGGGTGGGGTGGGGTGGGGGTGGTTCCTCCCCCGACAAAGAGCCACCAGAGCATGCTATGCACCCCAAATGTTCTGTTGTTGAACGAATGGATTGATTAATTAGGTGCATGAATGAATCGCCTGGCACTAGGGACTAAGGGCATTATGCTCTGCCTGCTGCACCACCAAGATGGCTGAACCACAAACTGGACAACGATGGTTTAAAACGTTCACCTAGTTTGGACCAGAGATGGCGGAATTTGGGCAGCTCTCAAGCGTGGGCACACACGCAGGGCAAGTTACAGCACACGTAGGTGGAAGGGGCCTCGGCCATCAGTGACCACCCGGGCCATTTTGCAGGCATGCAAAGGGTTGGGAGAACCCCTGTACCTCAACAGCCCTCTGTGACCGCCTGCTGTGCAAAACGCAGGATGCAAAGCGTGCAGGGAGAGTGGGATCTAACAAGCCTCAGGACGCAGATGACTTCGATCAGCAAACAGCCCCTAACATTTGAGAGAGGCCGGAGACCAGGGGTCCGTGGACGGCGGCTGGGGCCATACAGCAGTGAGGGCTCTTGGTGTGTGTGTGAGTTGGGGCGTCCCAAGAGGTGAGGCCTGGGGTGCAGTGGGGGTCCAGGCTGAGTGACGGGTGCGGGGGGCCCGGGAACAGTTGGGGGGCCCCGGGGCGCAAGGCCCGGCTGGGGCTCGTACCTCTCGCGAGGGTCACTGGCCGGTCCACGAGGAGGTCGAAAGCCTTCGTAAAATAGGTGATAGGGTTGGTCAGAGAGGTCTGCGGCGAGGGCGCCGGCGTGCGGCGCGGTGGCTCGGGGTACACGTTGTTGTCCCAGCTGTCCGGCATGGCGGCGGCGCGCGGCGGGCTCGACTCTCGGACGCGCTCCCGCGGCCTCCGCCTTGGTCCCGCGGCCTAGTTCGCCCGCACAGAGGACACCGGAGAGCGGCCGCGCCTGCGCAGGACGGCCGGCGCCCGCGAGGCACCATGGGACTTGTAGTTCGCCCCGCCTGCCCAAGTGTGGCCTCGGGAGATGCTTCGCAGTGCGAGCGCCCCCTCATGGGACCGCAGCGCCATTGTACACGCGACGAGCGCCTACTGTGTGCTGGGCGCTGGTATCAGCCGTGAAGGAAACAGAGATCCCTATTTACATTCTAAGGGGAGACAGACACAGGAGTAAGGAAACTATTCATTCAGTTCGGATGGCGTGTAGGCACGTGCCAAGTGCAGCAGGGAGCAGGATGATGAACACAGCTCGGCTCTTCTGGAGAACTCAGGCCGGTAGAGCAAATAACAAAGTCAACAGATAACACAAGCTGCCAAAGGCTGTACTCTTCCAGGAAGCCCTCCTGGATTGTCCATTAGCTACATCCCTCTCTGAGCTCCACTGTGTCTGCCAGGGCCCCTCATGGACTGGCTGATGCCACTGAGCTTGGAGAGGGGGCTGCCTGGGGCAGCACAGAAGGTAGGGTTTGCCCCCCCACCCCCCACCCCCACCCCCCGACTAGGGAGAAGTGGCTCCTACCCTGGGCACAGGGCACTCTGTTTTGGTTCTGAGGGTTCCATCCTGGCCCTGAGCACTGTTGTGCCCTTGAGGCAGCTCCACTGACCAGGGCCCTACTGGCCACCCTCTGTGGTCTCCATACCTGGCACACCCCCTGGCTAGCACCAGGGAGGATGGGTGCTGGTCACTTCCTGCCCAGAGGCTGGGGTCAGTCATTAACTCCATGGACGCACAGAATCCGGAATCATAGTAACCTTAAATCTTCAAATCATGAACTCTTAGAAACTGTCACACTCAACTAATTATAACATTGGCCTGCAATGTCGGGCTGAACGAGGGGACCCAGTGGAGGTGGGCCGGAGTCATCGCATGACCCTCAGTAACCAGCACGAGCTCGCCCACCAGAGGAATATGAGAAAGCAGAGTATAGTACTCAGTTAAGGGAAAGCACCCAGATGATGGCTTTCTGCTGCCACCCAGCAGCGGACAGACTCAGAGATCATGCAGCAGAAGCAGAAAAAGGCAAATGAGAGGGAGGAACCCAAGCAGCTTTGTGGCTCCATGTCTAACCCTCTGGCCCTTGGCCTGTGTGGCTGGAGCCCCCATCGTGTGCTCCCAGGCCCAGCACCGAGGGTGTTCCCTTTGGCCCTGAGTCTGCAACATGTCGCTCCTGTGCTACCTTCCTTCAGGGAGCCCCTCTCCCCCAGGGCCATTTCTGGGCTGAGGGGTTTACCCCTTCCCAGTGATTTTTTTCCTGCAGGACTCAGCCCAAAGTATTAAAAGTAGCTTTGTCATTCAAAAACAATGACAAAAACAAAGAATTGTAGATTTTAGTAGCATAGAATTTTAGCACCCAGGGATGCAAAATCCACAGACCTGCAGAGATATCTTAGGCCTGTAAAACTCTGATTCTACAATTACGGAACTTTAGAACCATAAAATCTTTGAATTAAAAAATAAAAGATTTCAGGGACTTCCCTGGTGGCGTAGTGGTTAAGAATCCGCCTGCCAATGCAGGGGACATGGGTTCGAGCCCTGGTCCGGGAAGATCCCACATGCCATGGAGCAACTAAGCCCATGCGCCACAACTACTGATCCTGCGCTCTAGAGCCCACAAGCCACAACTACTGCAGCCCGCGCGCCTAGAGCCCGTGCTCCGCAACAAGAGAAGCCACTGTAATGAGAAGCCTGCGCACTGCAGTGAAGAGTAGCTCCTGCTCGCCACAACTAGAGGAAGCCTGCACGCAGCAACGAAGACCCAATACAGCCAAAAATAAAATATAAATAAATAAATTTATTTTAAAAAAGTATAAAAAAAAATTTAAGTTCATAAAATTATCTTAAGGGACTTCCCTGGTGGTGCAGTGGTTAAGACTCTGTGCTCCCAATGCAGGGGGCCTGGGGTTCAATCCCTGGTCAGGGAACTAGATCCCACATGCATGCCGAAACTAAGGAGCCCGCCTGCTGCAGCTAAGACCCGATGCAACCAAATAAATAAATATTAAAAAAAAAAAGTATCCTAAGTGTTCTTGGCTCATAGCTACTAGAGTCAAGGGACCTTGATTGAATCACAGTTCTAGTGATCCTCTGGGCACAGAGCCAAACTTCCCCATCTTCCCGCCGTTTGTCCAGCTCAGGCTCACAGCCCTCAGGACAGCACAAGAATCTGCTCTGCTTCAAGGCCAGCAAACTGGACTCAGACCCTCCTAATGGCAGCTGCCCAAGGGAAGCTCCCCAACCCGAGTTCCTAAACCCCCTACCAGGCCAAGTTGTTTCTGTCTTGGAGGGTCACACGAAGCAGAAAACAAAGTGTGTGACCCAGTCCCAGGACCCTTGAGGAAACAAGTGCCAGCCCTAGCTCCAGGTGCCCCCCCCCAGGCTGCCCAGGCTGCCCCCCTTCGCCCTGCCCTGGGCCAGGCCCGCTCCTGACACCAGAGCCCACATCCGCCACAGGAGATGACAGAGCTCCCCTGCCAGGGGCTAAATCTGGGATCTGGCTGCTGTGCGTCCTGGCCCTGCCACTCGACCTCCGACGCCTGGTGAGGTGGCCCCTTCCCTTCCTAACCTGCAGGGACAGGCCTCCATGGTCAGTGGGCTGGCGGGGGCGGCGTTGGGGGGAAGCACGCCAGCTTCCTGGCGAGGGGCAAGTGGGCTTCTGGGATCTATCCCAGCAGAGAAGGTCCTTGGGCCTGTGACAGAGTAGGTGATTAGAGGGGACAGCAGGGGGCCCAAGCTCTGGCTTCCAGGCCTAGGACAGGCAAACAGAGGGACAGATGGCAGCGGCCCCCTGCCTCTGTGGCCTTGGCCGCAGGGTGGACCTGCCTCTTCTGGGCCCAGCCAGGCAGGGCCAGGCCACTGAGACAGGAAGCCCCTGAGTGAGGGGGGCTGCTGCTGGCTCTGTCCCTAAGACACTGCCCTTGGAGAAGTTTCCCTCCTTTCTTGTGGACAGATGCAGGCCCTGAGGGCCACCAGGTCTCAGCCTGGGGTCTCTAGCTCACTTCCGGTCTGGTCTCTGGGACCGCCCAGCTGCACCCAGCAGGGAGACCCCAGCTCTGATCTCCCTTCCCTTCTGTCCCCAGTCCCACCGGAAGTTCTCTGCCCCTCGGCATGGACAGCTGGGCTTCCTGCCACACAAGAGGAGCCGCCGGCACCGGGGCAAGGTGAAGACGTGGCCTCGGGACGACCCCAGCCGGCCCGTGCACCTCACGGCCTTCCTGGGCTACAAGGCTGGCATGACACACACTCTGCGGGAGGTGCACCGGCCAGGGCTCAGTGAGTGGCCGCTAGGGGCCCCTGGGGGGCGGGCCGAGCACCCTTGACTGCCAGAAGATCTGGAGGTCCTTCCAGATGCTAGGAGCCACAACTGGGCTCCTGGAGGGGAAACAGCCCCAGAAGGGGCCAGGCCCCGCCCATGGGCACCTCAGTCAGAATGTTGACTGCTGGCCGTGCCTCAAGAACTGATCTGTCATTGCCCCAGTTTACAGATGAGGAAATAGAGCAGTTATGAAACTTGTAGGAGCTAAGATTCAAGGGCAGGTGCCCCTACACACTTCCGGTTTTGAGATCATCATAATGTGGTTATAAGAAATAATACAGAGGGATCCCACGCACCCTTTACCCAGTTTCCCCAATGGAAACATCTCTTAATACCATGGTAATATGTCATAGCTGGATAATGACATGGATACACCCTACCCATCTTATGCTGGATTCTCCTGAAAAAGATGTGTGTTTATTTAGTTCTATGAGGTTCTGTCACGTGTAAATGCGTGTACCCACCACCTTGGAACATTCCATTCCCACAACAGTCCCTCCTGTTGCCCTATTATAGCCACAGCCGCCACCCCCCAACCTTCTGGCAACCACTCATCTGTTCTCCATCTCTCCTAAAGTATATATTTTTTGGCTGCGCCACGCAGCTTGCAGGATCTTAGTTCCCTGACCAGGGATCGAACCCGGGCCCTCGGCAGTGAAAGTGCCAAGTCCTAACCTCTGGACCGCCAGGGAATTCCCCTAATATATATATATATTATATATATATATATATATAATATATATATATATATATTTAAATTTTATTTATTTATTTTTGGCTGTGTTGGGTCTTCATTTCTGTGCAAGGGCTTTCTCTAGTTGCGGCAAGCGGGGGCCACTCTTCATCGCGGTGCGCGGGCCTCTCACTATTGCGGCCTCTCTTGTTGGGAGCACAGGCTCCAGACGCGCAGGCTCAGTAGTTGTGGCTCACGAGCCTAGTTGCTCCGCGGCATGTGGGATCTTCCCAGACCAGGGCTCGAACCCATGTCCCCTGCATTGGCAGGCAGATTCTCAACCACTGCGCCACCAGGGAAGGCCCCCTAATATATATTTTAAGCATATACATCTTTGACTTCGGATCAGCCTCATTAATAACATCTATAAAATCATGGGTTTAGGACAAGTCTTAAGTTTTGTTCTAGAACTCATCCACATACATTCATAGTGCCCATTTGTACTCCCCTAGAGGACACCCAACCCTACCCTTTGGGGGATGCTGCTCTGGCTGTGGCTCTCCTGGCCCACTCCTGGGCGGTCTGGTGGGGAAACCGAGGCATGAGCGGGTCAGGCCTTACCTGAGCTGAGTCAGAGCTAGTGTGGACACTTGTGGGGTCTTGCCCAGCAGTGGCTCCACACGCAGGGCAGAGCAGGGAGAGAAGGGCCGGGAGTGGGGAGGCTCAGGGCTGGAGGTCAGGGGCCTGCTCACAGGGGCCTCTGTCCACAACAGCCCTGGGGCTCTGGCGCTGGGTCCTCCTGCGGGCAGGTGGGGCTGTGGTTGGCACTTCCACCCCTTCCCCCTCTCCATGGGACTCCCCATGGGACTCGGAGGCCCCCCTCCACGCCTCTGTCTCTGGGTTTCGTTCAGAAATTTCCAAGAGGGAGGAGGTGGAGGCGGTGACGATTGTGGAGACGCCGCCTCTGGTGGTGGTGGGCGTGGTGGGCTACGTGGCCACCCCGCGAGGCCTGCGGAGCTTCAAGACCATCTTTGCGGAACATCTCAGCGACGAGTGCCGCCGCCGCTTCTACAAGGACTGGTGAGGCCCCGTGGGGATGCCGGGCGGTTGGGCAGGAGGAGGAGTGTCAGCAGCGTGTGGAAGGCAGGAAAGTGTGTGTGTGTGTGTGTATGCGTGTGAGTGTGTGATGCCTTCCCTCCAATAAAAGACAAGAGGGCTGGAGAGGAAATTAGTTAGAGGAAAAAGGAAAGCAAACATTCTCATCCTCAGGGTGAACTAAGGAACTAATTTGATGGAATGTCAGAGTTGGTTCCGAGCTTCCTAGCAGCCAGGGTGAAAAGGGAAATAGCCAACTGACAAGCTCTTTTCATCAGAAAGAAAGGCATCCTTAGGCCTCAAATCTTCCCTGGCATTAAGTCCAGAAAGGGAAGGCGCCTCTGCCTGAGGAACCTCACAGACACCCCCTTCCATATGGAGGCAGAGGCACGTATAGCATCCATGGGAGGTGAGGATCTTGGGCCCCAGTGTCAGAGCAGGCTGTGTGACCACAGGCAAGCTGACTGACCTTTTAGAACCTCACCTCACCCCCCCACCACACACACACACACACACACACACACACACACACACACACACACACACTCCCCACAGACACCGTCAAATGGGAACAGGAGAGGTCCCCGCATCTTGGGGCAGCCCTGAGGATGAGCTGAGCAGAGTGTGTCAAGTGCTCAGCACAGGGAAAGAGCTCAGCGAACGCCAGCTGGCCTTGTTTTTGCTGCTGCAATTGTGATCAACTTGCCCCTCACCTGACCTCTGTGAACCTCGGTTTCTTCATCTGTAGGATGGGGATAATGATGTCCACCTTCCAGCATCCTGGCAAGGGTTAGGAACGATGGGGTGTGGGGCCTGGCCAGTCCTGACTGTTCGCTTTAGAAGTGGGTTCAGCAGCCATGGCAAAGTGGGCACGTGGCCGTGGCTGGCTGGCACGCCCCTTCCCTGGGCTCCTGCACATCTGCTCACTCTCAGCCCCAGGAGGCAGGGAGGGTACCCACTTTACGGAGGAGGAAACTGAGGCCTAGAGAGGGAAAGACAGTCTGTGCTTAAGGAGGGCGCCTGGAACCAGCCCAGGGACCCCAGGGGCCCAGCAATGCCTCCCCTGGGAAGGGGAGGAGGGAGGAGGGGGACATCTAAGCCCATGCTTGGTAGGCTGCAGTGGAGGCTGCCGTGCTGGCCGTGCTGAGCACCCTCTGTGCACGGCTCAGGCACAAGAGCAAGAAAAAAGCCTTCACCAAGGCCTGCAGGAGGTGGCGCGACGCCGATGGCAAGAAGCAGCTGCAGAGGGACTTTGCTGCCATGAAAAAGTACTGCAAGGTCATCCGGGTCATCGTCCACACCCAGGTCAGCCCCTACCCCCTGGTCCACACTGGTCAGCCAGTCCACCCCCTGGGCCCACCCTCCCTCAGCCTGGCTTCCAGGAGCCCTGGCAAATGTCAGCCTAAAAATACTGCGAGCCCCGGGCATAGGCCCAAAGTGTCGGCTGACCAGCCAGCCGCCGGCAGCCCCGGGGATGGGGTGTTGGGCATCAGTGCACTCTGAGGGCTGCGGGGTACTGGCCACACCCAGCAGTCAACCAAGGCCCTGAAATGCCCCAAAGGTCCAGGATCGTCTGCCCAGTGTTGGGTGTGGGGGGCCGGCCGCCTCTCTTTGGGGTCTGGCACATGTGGGTGTGAATTAACATTCGTAAGTGGGGTCTGGCTTCGTGTGGGCTGACAGGTTACCTATACCCTCTGGCTTTTTCTGGAACGTTCAGGGAAGCCTTCCCAGGCCCGGAGCAGTGACCCTCCCCAACTGCCTGAGTTACTCTCACACTTGCAGTTCCTGGTTTCGTGTGTCATTGGTTAACATCCATCTCCCTCCATAGACTTGAGCTCCACGGGGGCAGGGGTCGCAGCTTCCTGCTCACTGCTGTACCCCACCCCCCAGGAGGCTTATATGCAACAGGTCCTCCATCAGTACTGGTTGAGCCCTATGCTGTGACCTAACCGCGTCCCTGCTTCCACCTCACACAGCAGCAGCCAGAGATGTTTAAAAATGTGCATCAGATCATGTCACACCCTGCACTTGGAATAAAGCCCGAGCTACTCCCTGTGAGACCTGCCTGGCCAGGCCCCTGCTCAACTATCACTGCCCTGAACCCTCCTCCCTGTTCACCACAGTCCAGACACACTGGTCTCGTTTCTGTCCCACCAACCACCACCTCCCCATCTTCCCTGCCACAAGGCCTTTGCATATGCGGTTCCCTCTGCCCCAAAAGCTCTCAGATCTTCACCTAGTGGTTCCTTCTTGCCATTGATGTCACCTCCTCAGAGAGGCCCTCCTTCACCACCCTCATGTGCAATAACTGTCCCCTCCACCCTCAATATTTCGTCACAACACTTAGGCCTATCCAAGAGTTTACTTGGTTTCTGCCGCCCAACTAGATGGCTCCATGGGGGCCAAGACGCTGTCTGCCTCATTCCATGCTGTATCCCCAGTGCCTCGCACAGAATGTGGCATATAGGCACACCAGAGCATGGGATCATCTGTTGAATGAATGTGTGCATGAAAGTCTGCCGGGGTCACCAGCTGGCTTTGTCGTGTCTGCAAATGGGGGTGTGTGTGACTTTCTGGGAACCGACTGGCCGTGCCATGTCTTACAGATGAAGCTGCTGCCCTTCCGGCAGAAGAAGGCCCACATCATGGAGATCCAGCTGAATGGCGGCACGGTGGCTGAGAAGGTGGCCTGGGCCCAGGCCCGGCTGGAGAAGCAGGTGCCAGTGCACAGCGTGTTCAGCCAGAGTGAGGTCATTGATGTCATTGCCGTCACCAAGGGCAGGGGAGTCAAAGGTAGGGCCGGGTGGGGATGGTGGCTCCAGGAAGGCTGCCTGGAGGAGGTGGGGGCCAAATTGGCCTCTCAGCCACCCGCCCCTCCCACCTGCAGGGGTCACGAGCCGCTGGCATACCAAGAAGCTGCCGAGGAAGACCCATAAGGGGCTGCGCAAGGTGGCCTGCATTGGTGCCTGGCACCCTGCCCGCGTGGGCTGCTCCATCGCCCGGGCTGGGCAGAAGGGCTACCATCACCGCACAGAGCTCAACAAGAAGGTGTGTCCGCAGGCCTGGTTTGAGGGGGGATGCCCGTGACCACACCCCAGTGAGTGGGGAGCATGACTCAGATGCTGCCTGGCCCCATAAGGCTCTGAAATGCCCCCACCAGCGCCTGGGTCTAAGCCCACATTCTGATGGGTGTGGGCATCTTGCCAGCCCCAGAGGCTACCCGCTGTCCCCAATGTGCCCTGTGCTCCTGGCAGATCTACTGCATCGGCCGGGGGCTGCACACGGAGGACGGGAAGGTGGTTAAGAACAACGCATCCACCAGCTACGATGTGACCGACAAATCCATCACACCACTGGTGAGGGTGGGCCGCTAGTTTGGCTGAGGGGCCTGGGGTGCATGTGTGGGGCAGGCCTGTGGGGTGCTGCCCTCCCCCAAGAGCTCAGGCACCAGGGTGGACGGCCTGGGTGGACCAAACCCCTGCTGTTCCTGCATCCTCAGAGCCACCACTGCAGACAGCTCATCCTCCAGCTGCTGTCACAGGGTGCAGAGTGCAGCAGCTCCGACTGTGGCCTTGGAGTCAGGCTGCCTGGGCTCAAACCCCAGCTGCAGTGTGTAGTAGCTGCGGGGCCTGGAGCAAGTGACTTCACCCCTCTGAGCCTCAGTTTCCCTCCTCTGTAAAATGCAGATTTTTAAATAAGATAATCACAGGAAGGACTTAGGGTGTGGCTCAGATGCTGCCCTGATTAGTGATCGAGAATGTCACCCTAGGCCAGGGGAGTTCTCCTAGGGCCCCCAGCTGCCTCCTAACCCAGCAGCCCCTTTCCTGGACCCACCTTCCCACAGGGTGGCTTCCCCCACTACGGGGAAGTCAACAATGACTTCGTCATGCTGAAAGGTTGCATCGCGGGCACCAAGAAGAGGGTCATCACGCTGAGGAAGGTCAGTGCCGGGTGGTGAGCTGGGGAGTGGGAGCCCCATGGGCCTTGGGGGAGTTGGGGGGGCTGGCCTCCAGCCTGCTTCAGGAGGGGTGGGGATGGGGAAAGCAAAGAGGGAGAGGTTCTAACAGAAGCTGGGTGAGTGAGACCTTCCTGTGTGGGCTGGGGGTAATGCGAGGGGCTGAGTGGGGACCTCCCACGGTGACAGCTCCCCTCTCCCACCGGCTGCAGTCCCTCCTGGTGCACCACAGCCGCAGGGCCCTGGAGAACATCGAGCTCAAGTTCATTGACACCACCTCCAAGTTTGGCCATGGCCGCTTCCAGACAGCCCAAGAGAAGAGGGTCTTCATGGTGAGCCCACCAGCCTTGCTCTCTGGGGCTCCGACACCACATCCTACCTGCCCCAGAGCGGTGAAGCTGAGCAGATGGGGGTGGCACGCATGTCCCTGCACTCATCCACAGGAGGGGGCTTTTAGGGGTCCAGTCCTGGGCACTGATTCTTGCCAGAAAGGAAGTAGGGGAGGAACCAGTGGGAGAGGGCGCAGGGCCGACTCCGCGTAACCCAGGCGGCTGGTTAGACCCCTGTGACTAACGCTACTCCTGTCCCTCGCCCACCAGGGTCCCCAGAAGAAGCATCTTGAGAAGGAAAAGCCGGAAACCTCGGGAGACTTGTAGGCAGGATGGGATGGAGGGAGCCAGAAAGAAGCGCGGCACAACCCTCCCCTGTCCCCGTGTCTAATAAAAGCCAGAGACAACTCTTCCCGCGGTGTCTCAGAGTTGGGGGGCACGGAAAGGCTGGTCAACGGCCGGCAGCCCGGGGCTTAGCGCCGGGAAACGACGAGAGCATACGCGGCTCTGGGTGCACCGCGGCAGCCACTCCAAACCCAGCGCAGCTCAGCGGCTCGCCCTGCCACTAGGGGCAGGGCGGCAGGGGCGGGGCCGCGGGGGCCGCTGAGGAGTGGTCCTCAGTGGTGGGCGGGGCCTGCTGGAAGACGGAGGGGGCAGGTCCTCGGGAGGGGGCGGGGCCTCCTGGAGGCGGAAGCCGGAACCCTAGTCCCGGGGAGGGATTGGTCCGTGGAAAGGGCGGGTCAACGGGAGGCGGGCCCTGCGAGGGTGTCTCGCACCTCTGGACGTGATTGGTCCCCTGGGGGGGCGGGGCCTAGGGCGCCGGGGCAGGTCCAGGATCCGAGTGGGATCGGTTCTCGGGAGGCGGGGCGGGAGGCGGGCACAAGCACCAGGTCGTAGGCCTGTGGCCTCGGATCTGTCTGAGGCGGCGATCGTGCAGCGGTCTCGCCGGCGCCATGTCGTTCTGCAGCTTCTTCGGGGGCGAGGTTTTCCAGAACCACTTTGAGCCGGGTACGACCTGTGACCTCCTGGAGGACAGCGGGGGCGGGGACGCGTATTAGAGGGGGCGTCGCAGCCCTCCGGGTGGCGATGGAGCCCCGGAGTCCCGGGAACGGGGGCCGAGTGTGACCGCGCGGGGAGGAACGCATGTGGGTAAAGGGGATACAGAGGAGGGAGAAGTTGGGGGTTCCGGAGAGTAGAGGTACTTGAGGGGAGAGGGACATTGGAGAGAGGGGGTCGCTGTCCTCGAGGAGGACAGACCTTGAGTGTGAGCGTAGCCTTTTCCGAGGAAATCTGCGGGGTCAAGGTATGGGGGTGGTGACGCCGTTGCGGGTATCCGGGTCAGGATCGGAACTTTAGGGGGAGGCGGTGGAAGGTCTTGTCCAGGGGCAGCTCCTGTGACTGGCCTGCCTCTCCTTGGGGCATCCCCCTGATATTACCTCAGCCCTTTCTTCTCCCCGGTTCCCCAGACCTGCGGGGTAAGCTGGAAAGCATGTCTTGTTGGGATCCAAATGTGACCGCCTGGGTGCCTCCCCCACCTGCCCAGGGCCCCAGGTTTGGGTAACCAGGAGTGCTGCCAGGCTGCCAATGTCCAGTGAAGTTTGACTGGATAGCCTGGGTCAGGTAGGAGGGGTGGAAGGTAGGGGGTGAGTGGTTGGTTTGGGGGCATGGCCGGCCGTCAGCCCTGGCCCCAGTCTTTGAGAGGCCCAGATGAATCCCCTTCTGGGCTGTGCTTTCTGGTCATGGACTAATCTGGTAAAAATATGCCCACAGGCAAGACTAGGGCAGCGACCTATCCCTGGGTGGGATTTGTTGGGTGTCAGCCCTCGAGGGGGCTGGGATGTGACACCCTGCGTCTCTGTGAGCCAGCTGTGACATAGAACCCTCTGGGCAAAGTCCTCCCTTCAGACTCTCTGGCTGTGGGACTCCGGGTTGTCCTCAGGCTACTCTGCCAAGCTGGAAACTCCACTCCCACAGCAGCTCCTGTTTCCTCTTTTCTTCCTCAAGTTACTGGTAAAGGCTGAGTAGGTCACAGACTCCAGGGCAAGCTGTCTCCAGGCCCGGCAGGGGGCAAAGGGTGACTCAGTACCCCTCGAGGGACCCCCAAGCAGTTTCCTGTTCTGCGAGTCAGTTTTGCAACCTTTCTTTTTCCCCCCTCAGGGTGATCTTTTGGAGGTAGGTTGAAATTCATCCTTCTCCCTGGCGCTCTGTCTTCCTGGGCCCTCTGTCTGACTGGAGGTCTTTTGCTGGGATCAGTCTTTTCCTGCTTGGAGAGCAGGCTGGTGTCTGGGCATCCACCTTATGGCTTCTTTGGGCAGAGGGAGGTCCACGTGGGAAGGGAGGGGGGCTAGTGGTGGTGCTGGCCATGCCACAGCCCCCACCGTGTGGGGCCTGCTTGTGTGTGAGAGGCAGAGCTGTGTCCTCATCAAGACTGCCTGGGTTCCTTCCTGGCTGCACACCCTGTAGCTGAGCGTTTTGCATCCCTGAGCCTCAGCTTCCTCATCTGTAAAATGGGAACGTCTGCATTACAGGGTTGTTAAGAAGAGTGAAAGAAATAAGTGTGAAAAGTGGCTCTCCTGGTCTCTGGCACAGGCTCAGAACCGCTAAATGTGAGCTCCATGCTGTGTCTCCCCCACAGAGCCGATACCCAGGCTTATGGGTGGCGGGTGGGTGAGTGGGGAGGGTGTGCAGCCCACCCTGTAACCGGAGTGCTGCTGTCCTCTCCTGAGTTCAAGGATTTGGGTGCTCACCCCCGAGGCGCTGGAGCCAGCATCTCTGCTCTTGCCTCCCCTTCTGCCCCAGGCATCTACGTGTGTGCCCAATGTGGCTATGAGCTGTTTTCCAGCCGCTCAAAGTACGCACACTCATCCCCATGGCCGGCCTTCACCGAGACCATCCATGCTGACAGTGTGGCCAAGCGTCCAGAGCACAATCAGCCTGGAGCCTTAAAGGTGGGTGGTAGCAACTGGGGGGCAGTGAGGAGGTGTCAGCCAGGGGGGTCCTGAGAGCCCCCACCCCTTCCTGCTGCTCCCCCTACAGCTGTAGGGGCCTAGGGTCTGTCTATTCCAGGCCTCTGGCTTCAGCCAGGGGAGCTGACACATCAAACTATTGGGAGACCCTGGGGTCCTGATGGGAACAGGGAAACAAGATGGTTTTCCGGGGCAGGTTCTGGGCCAAGGCCAACCTCTCATGCCAGCAGTTACCTTGGGAAATAGGCATGGGGAGGACCCCATGTGCTGGTGGCAGCAGGGGCCATGGCTGCAGCTGTTTTCATGGCTGTCTTGTCTTCCCAGGTGTCCTGTGGCAGGTGTGGCAATGGGCTGGGCCATGAATTCCTGAACGATGGCCCCAAGCGTGGACAGTCCCGCTTCTGAATATTCAGCAGCTCACTGAAGTTCATCCCTAAAGGTGAGCTTGCCTGCCGGCAGCTGGGCACAGGCCTGTGTACAGGCCTTTGTACAGGCCTTTAGACGCCCAGGGGCACACTGTTCTCATGCACTTACAGTGACAAAGCATGGGGGCACCAAAGTGCGCTGCCCAGGGCCACTGGAAGGTAGCTGCGGGACAGGGACAAAGGGCAGATGCCCTGCCTCCTGCATCTGGTTGATCGCGTGCAGGGCGGTGCGGAGGCTGAGTTCCGGGGCTGTGCAGCTGCAGGCTTGCTCATCAGCCTCTCTGAGCCTCCTCATCTTCTGTGTAGTGGGCGTGATGGCAGAGCCTCCTTCACAGGCCCGTTAAGACTGGCTGCATGAAAGTGCACTGGGGTCTGGAGTGTAGTAGGGGCTCAGTAAATATGTGCTCTTGTTGGCAATATTCTTATCACTGGTAGATTGTTTGGGAGCCGTTTTTCATTTGTGTGTGTTTTATCTGAGCTCAGCCTCCTCTCCGGCCCGTTGCTCTGTGTCTGCATCCCCAGCCGCCCTCTGGACTCCTCCGCACTCTTTGTAGCTCAAATCCCTCTCCTCATTTGCTGCCCACAAGACTGCGGCCAGTCCCTAGTCTCAGTTTTATCCTCTGTAAAATGGGGTTGCTAACAGCACCTGCTCGCTGCCCTCACTGTGGGGTTAAGTGAGGCTGTCCGTGAGGCCCGGTGTGTGATAAAGGTTTGATAATAGTTTTGTCCTTTTGTAGTTATTTGTCCTCCAGTACGTGTGGAGGAAAGACAGACTCTGGGTTCTCCGGCAGATCTCAGGAAACGAACTGGGCACAGAGACACCCCCAGGCTGCGGGTCTGGGTCCTCCCAGCTCTCTTGGTCTGCAGGCTGCAGCGGGAGTGGGCTGGGTCAGGGAACGGTGTCTGAAACCTAAGTTAGCAGCGACTTGTTTTTCTCTCCCCTCCCTCATTTCTTTCAGGCAAAGAAACTTCTGCCTCCCAGGGACAGTAGGTGGGCAACCCACACCCATCCCAGATGGACGCTGCTTCGTGGCCACACTCTGGACATCCCACCTTAGAAGTGAAACGCCAGACATTTGGACAGGGGAGCGGGGGGAGGGGGGTAGCTGAAACATCAGGAAGGTTCCCGAGGCCTTGCCTCCGAACAGGCTAGGAGAAGGGAAAAGGCTGGGAAAAGGAGAAGGCTACACTTGGCTGCCAGGGAGGCCTGGAGGCCCCACTGTCGGCTCTCACAGGAGTCTCAGGGAGGGGGCTCTATGCCTGGCTCGTCTTAGAGTGATGGTGCAGCCCCCACCTTCTCTCCTCAGCCCACTGCCCCCTCCCTGCCTGTTTGGACTCACCCCCATGAGGCCCAGTTCTGAGGTGGGCTCTGGCCCTCGTCGAAGCTCTTGCCCGTCTCCAGCAGGCTGTGCTAGGAGAGAATGCAAACAGGGGCGGCCCCAGTTGGCTGCTCCAGCCCTGGTCACTCTATGATTCTCTCTGACTAAACCCTTCCAGGCAGCCAGAGTGGTGATGATCTGTGACCCGCTGGGGGAGCAGGCAGAGGGGACAGATCTCTGGCCTCTCGGTTACGAAAGGAGAAATCCCGAACCTTGTTGCACCATCTATGTGGATGCTGCTTGCCCCACTCAGGCTTAGGAAAGCAGCTATTGCTCCATCACCTTGACTGTGCAAGGCTGGGGACCCCGGAGCTCACAGCCTACAGTTCACTGCTTCTGGGGACACAGTGACTGTGCCTCACTGCACATGCTCTGAGGGTCCTGCCATCAGGGAGGGTGGGCGAAGCCCCTTCCATCTTGAATCCTCTTTGGAGTAATCAGGAGGAGATCAATAAACAAACAGAACCCAGGCTTGCTGTCTTTATTAACAACATCAGGGACGCCAAGACCCAGGGTCAGGCTTTGCACAGCTGTTTCACTTGTTCCACAAATAGTTATTGAGCTCAGTGTCAGGCTGTAGCTTCAGTGCTGGGGATGCAGCCATGAGAAAGGCAGATGGTGCCTGCCTTTAAGGTCTTTTTTTTTTTTTTAATTTTAAAATTTAATTTTATTTATTTTTTTATACAGCAGGTTCTTATTAGTCATCAATTTTATACACATCAGTGTATACATGTCAATCCCAATCGCCCAATTCATCACGCCACCACCCCCACCTCCCCGCCGCTTTCCCTGCTTCGCGTCCATATGTTTGTTCTCTATATCTGTGTCTCTGTTTCTGCCCTGCAAACTGGTTCATCTGTACCATTTTTCTAGGTTCCACATATATGCGTTAATATACGATATTTGTTTTTCTTTTTCTGACTTACTTCACTCTGTATGACAGTCTCTAGATCCATCCATGTCTCAACAAATGACCCGATTTCGTTCCGTTTTATGGCTGAGTAATATTCCATTGTATATATGTACCACATCTTCTTTATCCATTTGTCTGTCAATGGGCATTTAGGTTGCTTCCATGACCTGGCTATTGTAAATAGTGCTGCAATGAACATTGGGGTGCATGTGTCTTTTTGAATTACGGTTTTCTCTGGGTATATGCCCAGTAGTGGGGTTGCTGGATCATATGGTAATTCTATTTTTAGTTTTTTAAGGAACCTCCATACTGTTCTCCATAGTGGCTGTATCAATTTACATGCCCACCAACAGTGCAAGAGGGTTCCCTTTTCTCCACACCCTCTCCAGCATTTGTTGTTTGTAGATTTTCTGATGATGCCCATTCTAACTGGTGTGAGGTGATACCTCATTGTAGTTTTGATTTGCATTTCTCTAATAATTAGTGATGTTGAGCAGCGTTTCATGTGCTTCTTGGCCATCTGTATGTCTTCTTTGGAGAAATGTCTATTTAGGTCTTCTGCCCATTTTTGGATTGGGTTTGTTTTTTTTAATATTGAGCTTCATGAGCTGTTTATATATTTTGGAGATTAACCCTTTGTCTGTTGATTCGTTTGCAAATATTTTCTCCCATTCTGAGGGTTGTCTTTTCGTCTTGTTTATGGTTTCCTTTGCTGTGCAAAAGCTTTGACGTTTCATTAGGTCCCATTTGTTTATTTTTGTTTTTATTTCCATTACTCTAGGAGGTGGATCAAAAAAGATCTTGCTGTGATTTATGTCAAAGAGTGTTCTTCCTATGTTTTCCTCTAAGAGTTTTATAGTGTCCAGTCTTACATTTAGGTCTCTAATCCATTTTGAGTTGATTTTTGTGTATGGTGTTAGGGAGTGTTCTAATTTCATTCTTTTACATGTAGCTGTCCGGTTTTCCCAGCACCACTTATTGAAGAGACTGTCTTTTCTCCATTGTATATCCTTGCCTCCTTTGTCATAGATTAGTTGACCATAGGTACGTGGGTTTATCTCTGGGCTTTCTATCCTGTTCCATTGATCTATATTTCTGTTTTTGTGCCAGTACCATATTGTCTTGATTACTGTAGCCTTTGTAGTATAGTCTGAAGTCAGGGAGTCTGATTCCTCCAGCTCCCTTTTTTTCCCTCAAGACCGCTTTGGCTATTCGGGGTCTTTTGTATCTCCATACAAATTTTAAGATTTTTTGTTCTAGTTCTGTAAAAAATGCCATTGGTAATTTGATAGGGATTGCATTGAATCTGTAGATTGCTTTGGGTAGTATAGTCATTTTCACAATATTGATTCTTCCAATCCAAGAACATGGTATATCTCTCCATCTGTTTGTATCATCTTTAATTTCTTTCATCAGTGTCTTATAGTTTTCTGCATACAGATCTTTTGTCTCCCTAGGTAGGTTTATTCCTAGGTATTTTATTCTTTTTGTTGCAATGGTAAATGAGAGTGTTTCCTTAATTTCTCTTTCAGATTTTTCATCATTAGTGTATAGGAATGCAAGAGATTTCTGTGCATTAATTTTGTATCCTGCAACTTTACCAAATTCATTGATTAGCTCTAGTAGTTTTCTGGTGGCATCTTTAGGATTCTCTATGTATAGTATCATGTCATCTGCAAACAGTGACAGTTTTACTTTTTCTTTTCCAATTTGTATTCCTTTTATTTCTATTTCTTCTCTGATTGCCATGGCTAGGACTTCCAAAACTATGTTGAATAATAGTGGTGAGAGTGGACATCCTTGTCTAGTTCCTGATCTTAAAGGAAGTGCTTTCAGTTTTTCACCATTGAGAATGATGTTTGCTGTGGGTTTGTCATATATGGCCTTTATTATGTTGAGGTAGGTTCCCTCTATGCCCACTTTCTGGAGAGTTTTTATCAGAAATGGGTGTTGAATTTTGCCAAAAGCTTTTTCTGCATCTATTGAGATGATCATATGGTTTTTATTCTTCAATTTGTTAATATGGTGTATCACATTGATTGATTTGCGTATATTGAAGAATCCTTGCATCCCTGGGATAAATCCCACTTGATCGTGGTGTATGATCCTTTTAATGTGTTGTTGGATTCTGTTTGCTAGTATTTTGTTGAGGATTTTTGCATCTATATTCATCAGTGATATTGGTCTGTAATTTTCTTTTTTTGTAGTATCTTTGTCTGGTTTTGGTATCAGGGTGATGGTGGCCTCGTAGAATGAGTTTGGGAGTGTTCCTTCCTCTGCAATTTTTTGGAAGAGTTTGAGAAAGATGGGTGTTAGCTCTTCTCTAAATGTTAGATAGAATTCACCTGTGAAGCCATCTGGTCCTGGACTTCTGTTTGTTGGAAGATTTTTAATCAGAGTTTCAATTTCATTACTTGTGATTGGTCTGTTCATATTTTCTATTTCTTCCTGGTTCAGTCTTGGAAGGTTATACTTTTCTAAAAATTTGTCCATTTCTTCCAGGTTGTCCATTTTATTGGCATAGAGCTGCTTGTAGTAGTCTCTTAGGATGCTTTGTATTTCTGCGGTGTCTGTTGTAACTTCTCCTTTTTCATTTCTAATTTTATTGATTTGAGTCCTCTCCCTCTTTTTCTTGATGAGTCTGGCTAATGGTTTATCAATTTTGTTTATCTTCTCAAAGAACCAGCTTTTAGTTTTATTGATCTTTGCTATTGTTTTCTTTGTTTCTATTTCATTTATTTCTGCTCTGATCTTTATGATTTCTTTCCTTCTGCTAACTTTGAGTTTTGTTTGTTCTTCTTTCTCTAGTTCCTTTAGGTGTAAGGTTAGATTGTTTATTTGAGATTTTTCTTGTTTCTTTAGGTAGGCTTGTATAGCTATAAACTTCCCTCTTAGAACTGCTTTTGCTGCATCCCATAGGTTTTGGGTCGTCGTGTTTTCATTGTCATTTGTCTCTAGGTATTTTCTGATTTCCTCTTTGATTTCTTCAGTGATCTGTTGGTAATTTAGTAATGTATTGTTTAGCCTTCATGTGTTTGTGTTTTTTACATTTTTTCCCCCTGTAATTCATTTCTAATCTCATAGTGTTGTGGTCAGAAAAGATGCTTGACATGATTTCAGTTTTCTTAAATTTACTGAGGCTTGATTTGTGACCCAAGATGTGATCTATCCTGGAGAATGTTCCGTGCGCACTTGAGAAGAAAGTGTAATCTGCTGTTTTTGGATGGAATGTCCTATAAATATCAATTAAATCTATCTGGTCAGGCTTCCCTGGTGGCGCAGTGGTTAAGAATCTGCCTGCCAATGCAGGGGACATGGGTTCGAGCCCTGGTCTGGGAAGATCCCACATGCCGCGGAGCAACTAAGCCTGTGAGCCACAACTACTGAGCCTGCGCGTCTGGAGCCTGTGCTCCGCAATGGGAGAGGCCGCAACAGTGAGAGGCCCTCGCACCGCGATGAAGAGTGGACCCCACTCGCCGCAACTGGAGAAAGCCCTCGCACAGAAATGAAGACCCAACACAGCCAAAATAAATAAATAAGTAAATAAATTTATTTTAAAAAAAAATCTATCTGGTCTATTGTGCCATTTAAAGCTTCTGTTTCCTTATTTATTTTCATTTTGGATGATCTGTCCATTGGTGTAAGTGAGGTGTTAAAGTCCCCCACTATTATTGTGTTACTGTCGATTTCCTCTTTTATAGCTGTTAGCAGTTGCCTTATGTATTGAGGTGCTCCTGTGTTGGGTGCGTATATATTTATAATTGTTATATCTTCTTATTGGATTGATCCCTTGATCATTATGTAGTGTCCTTCCTTGTCTCTTGTAACATTCTTTATTTTAAAGTCTATTTTATCTGATATGAGTATTGCTACTCCAGCTTTCTTTTGATTTCCATTTGCATGGAATATCTTTTTCCATCCCCTCACTTTCAGTCTGTATGTGTCCCTAGATCTGAAGTGGGTCTCTTGTACAGCATATAGATGGGTCTTGTTTTTGTATCCATTCAGCAAGCCTGTGTCTTGTGGTTGGAGCATTTAATCCATTCATGTTTAAGGTAATTATCGATATGTATGTTCCTATGACCATTTTCTTAATTGTTTTGGGTTTGTTTTTGTAGGTCCTTTTCTTCTCTTGTGTTTCCCCTTAGAGAAGTTCCTTTAGCATTTGTTGTAGAGCTGGTTTGGTGGTGCTGAATTTTCTTAGCTTTTGCTTGTCTGTAAAGCTTTTGATTTCTGCATCGAATCTGAATGAGATCCTTGCCGGGTAGAGTAATCTTGGTTGTAGGTTCTTCCCTTTCATCACTTTAAGTATATCATGCCACTCCCTTCTGGCTTGTAGAGTTTCTGCTGAGAAATCAGCTGTTAACCTTATGGGAGTTCCCTTGTATGTTATTTGTCGTTTTTCCTTTGCTGCTTTCAATAATTTTTCTTTGTCTTTAATTTTTGCCAGTTTGATTACTATGTGTCTCGGCGTGTTTCTCCTTGGGTTTATCCTGTATGGGACTCTCTGCGCTTCCTGAACTTGGGTGGCTATTTCCTTTCCCATGTTAGGGAAGTTTTCGACTATAATCCCTTCAAATATTTTCTCTGGTCCTTTCTCTCTTTTCCTTCTGGGACCCCTATAATGCGAATGTTGTTGCATTTAATGTTATTCCAGAGGTCTCTTAGGCTGTCTTCATTTCTTTTCATCCTTTTTTCTTTATTCTGTTCTGCAGCAGTGAATTCCACCATTCTATCTTCCAGGTCACTTATCCGTTTTCTGCCTCAGTTCTCCTGCTATTGATTCCTTCTAGTGTAGTTTTCATTTCAGTTATTGTATTGTTCATCTCTGTTTGTTTGTTCTTTAATTCTTCTAGGTCTTTGTTAAACATCTCTTGCATCTTCTCGATCTTTGCCTCCATTCTTTTTCCGAGGTCCTGGATCATCTTCACTATCATTATTCTGAATTCTTTTTCTGGAAGGTTGCCTATCTCCACTTCATTTAGTTGTTGTTCTGGGGTTTTATCTTGTTCCTTCATCTGGTACATAGCCCTCTGCCTTTTCATCTTGTCTATCTTTCTGTGAATGTGGTTTTTGTTCCACAGGCTGCAGGGTTGTAGTTCTTGCTTCTGCTGTCTGCCCTCTGGTGGATGAGGCTATCTAAGAGGCTTGTGCAAGTTTCCTGATGGGAGGGACTGGTAGCAGGGAGACCTGACTGTTGCTCTGGTGGGCAGAGTTTAGTAAAACTTTAATCCGCTTGACTGTTGATGGGTGGGGCTGTGTTCCCTCCCTGTTGGTTGTTTGGCCTGAGGCAACCCAACACTGGAGACTACCTGGGCTCTTTGGTGGGGCTAATGACGGACTCTGGGAGGGCTCACGCCAAGGAGGACTTCCCAGAACTTCTGCTCCCAGTGTCCTTGTCCTCACGGAGAGACACAGCCACCCCCCACCTCTGCAGGAGACCCTCCAACACTAGCAGGTAGGTCTGGTTCAGTCTCCCCTGGGGTCACTGCTCCTTCCTGGGTCCTGATGTGCACACTACTTTGTGTGTGCCCTCCAAGAGTGGAGTCTCTGTTTCCCCCAGTCCTGTCAAAGTCCTGCAATCAAATCCCACTATCCTTCAAATTCTGATTCTCTAGGAATTCCTCCTCCCGTTGCTGGGCCCCCAGGTTGGGAAGCCTGACGTGGGGCTCAGAACCTTCACTCCAGTGGGTGGACTTCTGTGGTATAAGTGTTCTCCAGTCTTTGAGTCACCCAGCCAGCAGTTATGGGATTTGATTTTACTGTGATTGCGCCCCTCCTACCGTCTCATTGTGGCTTCTCCTTTGTCTTTGGATGTGGGGTATCTTTTTTGGTGAGTTCCAGTGTCTTCCTGTTGATGATTGTCCAGCAGCTAGTTGTGATTCTGGTGTTCTCACAAGAGGGAGTGAGAGCACGTCCTTCTACTCCGCCATCTTGGTTCAGGGCCTGCCCTCAAGGTCTTAAGGCATAGTTGAGACAGTAAGTTCATGCCAGATGAAGAGAAGGGCTATGTATAACTACAGCAGAGAGAGACGCTAGAATATGGGGGCGGGGGAGCAATTAGGGGGCTGGTGCTTTGGGCCCAGTGGTCAGGGAGGGGGACGCCAAGGAGGGGTCATGCCAGCTCAGCAGCGAAGGTGACAGAAGCAAGGAGAAGAGCTTCCCACAGTATATGCAAAGGCCCTGAGAAGGCCGCGGGCTTGGCCTGCCCCAGGCCCTGAAGGAGGATGTGCACAATGGGCCCCGTGAGGAGGTGTGGTGTACTCCAAGAGAACTACACGACTTTCCCAATTTACCTTTTTTTTAAAAATTAATTAATTAATTAATTTTTGGCTGCATTGAGTCTTCATTGCTGCGCGTGGGCTTTCTCTAGTTGCGGCGAGCGGGGGTTACTCTTCGTTGCGGTGTGCAGGCTTCTCATTGTGGTGGCTTCCCCCTAATTTATCTTGACAGAAATCCAGGGAACGTGTTGGAATGGATACTAAGGGTGGGATAAGGTTGGAAGGAACATAATGTTGGGTCAGGGCAAATTTATTGATAGGGGCTCACTAAGCAGAGATTCTGGGTTTAATGATATAGCTTGGGGGATCAGAAAGGGCTCAAATGGTTTGGTTGGTTGGTTGGCTGAAACATGGACCAAAAAGTGGCCAACACTGAATGAGCTGTAATGCCAGACCTGCCTTGGTTCAATGGAGGGAGGGATCCAAAGCCATAGGGAGACTGGAAAGTTAGAGTGGGTCTGTCATTTAGGACCTGCTCTCCCACCTTGGAGGATCCAGACAGCACACCTCTCACCACGATTGTGAGGAAAATTTGTGTGCGGAGCCCCAGCATTGTAGAAGCGCTCTGTGATCACTCTTCTCTGTAGGCCAGGAATTACAGGAGACCTGCTGCCACTGAACCAGAAGACTGAAATTCACGGGGGTCACTGGATCCCGGGGTGACAGGACCACGTGGCGGCTCTCAGTGACCAAAGGCAAGGGAGCGGTGCTCACTGTGATGGCCAGCAGAGGCAAAGCAGCCGTCAGAATAGTCTGATTCCCACAGAATTACAGCATCGGCCAGTGGGGCGGGGTGCTCCTGGAAGTGAAATAGATCGGAAGCCTGCTGAATTCTCACTTGATCTTAATGAGCAGAAGAGTTCTAGGTCAAGTGAGCAAGAGTGTAACTTGAGTCA
Source organism: Balaenoptera physalus (assembly GCF_965194825.1). NCBI lineage: Eukaryota > Metazoa > Chordata > Mammalia > Artiodactyla > Balaenopteridae > Balaenoptera > Balaenoptera physalus. The sequence goes on along the minus strand of NC_138898.1, from coordinate 52,806,636 downwards.
TAAAGACAGTCATGACCCCTCATTCAGTTCCCAGGCTTGAGCCAGTTTACATGCCCAGAACACCTTGAATGAACCAGAGGCGGGACCCCTCGAGGAAGGACCCTGCTATATCACCAAAAATTTAGATTGTTAATCTTTCTCCCAGCCTTCTCCAAAGTGACCTATACCAGGGCCACTGTGCATTAGGGAAAGGGAAGTAATCAGACATTTTGGGGACTACTGGACACTGGCTCTGGACTGATACCAATTCCAGGACACACAAACTGTGTCAAGTAGGGGCTTATGGAGACCCGGTGGTCAATGGAGTTTTAGCTCAGGTCCATCTCACAGTGGGTCTAGTGGGTCCCCAAACCCATCTTGCGGTTATTCCTCCAGTTCTGAGTGCATGATTGGAACAGACCTACTCAGCAGCTGGGAGCACCCCACATGGGGCAGAGTGGAGCCTGCAGGTGTGAAGGCAGAGGTGGTCAGATGAGGTTGGTGTGGCTGGGGAGGGAGGAGGGAGAGGCCAGTGCTGCCCCTTCCCTGACCCCCAGCCACAGGTCAGGGGTCTCTGCTGTGGCACAGGGTCACTGTGCAGGGGCTGCTGGCTCACCTGCTGGGCCTTGGTGGGCCTCCGGCTTACTTCTCAACCTTGGGCGGTGCACATAACCTTCCCCTGTCTGGGGAACCCAGCCTGTCTCCCTGTTGGGTGAGGGCACGGGAAAGCCATGGGGGGTGGGGCAGGAAGGTGGCGTAGATGCATGGATTCTGAGTGCATGTTGCTCTATGAGTTAGACCTGAGCCGCTGAGCAGGGCAAGGTATGTGGTGGGTGGGAGGGGTCAGCACTGACAAAGCACCAAGGAGGCCAATGCAGAGGAGCCCCATTCAGGAGGGGCTTCCTGCAGCTCATCCCCTCCCCACAGTGCGGCAGCCTCCTTGTCTAGAAAACCTCTCCATCTCTGCCCTGCTGGGGGCCAGCACTGATTGCAGCTGCTAGAAAATCCCCCTGGGGTTGCAGAGAACCCTGTGTTTCCAGCTCGTATCTCTGACCAACCTCCCCTCTGTGTCCCAAGCTGGTCACCGGCTGAAGTGGAGCCTAGTCACTTGGGGTCATTACTGGCCCTGGGGCACTGTCCCAGCCCAGCCTGTGGCCTGCCCACGCCAAGTCTAGTAGCCAGCTTTGGCCCAGGGCAAGCCCACTGTAAGTGAGCAGTTATTGAGTGCTTAGTGTGTCTTCATGGGCATCACTGTGCTGAAGCTCTACCCTAACCCTGGTGGGGCAGGCACTCATTCTCCAGGAGAGGAACAGGAGGCTCAGAGAGGGGGGCGGGACTTGCCTGAGACTACTCAGCCTCAGGTCCTCTCTGTCCACACCTGTCCCTTTCCTCTCTTCTTCACCCCCAATGACAAACGGTGGCTCTGGGAAGGTCATGACCACTTGTTGAGTGTAGTCTGATGTCAGCAAGCATGTTGAAGGTGGCTAGGGGTGGGGAGGGAGCCAGCTGAATGGTCAGCAGGAATCTCTGGGCCCCAGGGCCAGGATGGACCTTGGACTTTGCTCACCTCTCCCAGCACTCCTGGCTCTGCATACTGGCCCAGGGGGCTCCCAGAGCGTGAACTTGGCCCAAGAGCAGGCTGGCCTCCTCCTGCAAACTGGGCCAATGTGTCCAGGCCATGCCCCTGGGGCTGCGTCTCTGGGCTCAGACCTGTAGCAGGGTTGGCTGGAAGATCTGCTGGTGCCCAGGTGGGCTGGGGCTGGGGCCGGTGAGACTGGTAGGGGAGCTGTGAGTAGCAGTGCCTGGCTGCCTGCACCCCAGGGGCCCCACGCTCATTTGTACATGGTGGTTAACTGGGGGGGTGGGAGCTGGCAAGCAGTGTCCTTGGAGAAGGGGAGTGAGGAGGGTGAGCCCCAGGACCCCGAGGTCCCATCACATCGCGAGCCTGGAAATGGATGGCCCTGGGCAGTGTCTCTGCCAAGGGCTGGATGGAATCATGTCACCCACCCCTCCCCCCGCTGCTGGGTTACATCATAACCTCTGGCCTGCAGCCCCAGTTGCTTCTTGAGAAACAAAAGGCTCTTTGAGAGCCCATCCCCCTCTGCTCCCCACCCGTGCCCCCTTCCTTGCCAGGTGGAGCCCCTAGGACACAGCCTTTGGAGCCAAGTGTTGCATTTGGGAGCAGAGAGCTCCTGGTGCTCTGCCGACACCAGCCAACAGCAGCCAGCAGGCCCAGGCACAGCACGGCAGGGCAGGGCACCTTGGGCAGGGGACCAGTGGGAGAAAGAAGAAATCTGTCTGGGGCTCTGCTGATCCCCAGCCTGGAGGCAGGGACCGGCTCAGAAGGGAGCTCAATAAACGCGGAACAGACAAGTGAATTGACAATGACTGGGACTTTCGCTCATCCAAGGCCTTCCTTTCTTCTGAGTGACAATTGCCAGGGAAAGCCGTGACCCTGGGGGGAGTGCTGCTCGGGGCAGGTCCTGTGGGTAGGTCCCAGGACCCCCTGACCTCATGCGGGCACGTGGGCCGGGCCGGCAAGTGGAAGTGGCAGCCCGGAGAAGTCAGCGGTCACCGCCAAGTCATCCACCGTGCCCCCACCCCCATATAAGGCCCTGGTAGGGGGCCTAGCGCTATGACCCCCTTCTGAGTCAACCGGTCCTCAAGGCCCCCTCGTCTGCAAGTGGGCCTAGGGACCGTGTGCAGGACGGACCAGCAGGGGCCGCCGCTCAGGCCCCAGGAGCTCTGGGGCCTGAGCGGGTGCTGCAGTTCCCCGTGGCGCCGCCGGGGGCGCTGCGGCGACAGCTCTGACGGTCTGGGCGGGTCCCTGCGCCCAGCTCCCCCCACGCCGCGCCCCTTCCCGTGACCCCCACTCGGGCCGGGTCCTCGCGCCCTAACCACACCTCGCGCCCCAACCACACCTCGCGCCCCAGTAGCCTCGCACCCCAGGCCGGTTCCGCGTCCCCTACTCCTCGCCGTCCCGCGCCCCGGCCCCAGCCCGACCCGGTGCCCCTCGCGACGCCCGAGGCCCACCCTGTCCCAGCCCAGCCCCGCGCCCCGGCAGCGCTTCCCCGCGGCACCCAGTGGTCGGCGCCGGCATCACCTGGCCCCCAGGTCGCGCCCACCCAACATGCCAGTGCCCGGCACACAGGCCGAGGCCTCTTGGCGTCCGAGGGTGCGGCGGCCGGTGATGGTGGGGCCGCATCTGGTGGGCTTCAAGACGGTGACTAGTGCGGGGCGAGCAGTCCGAGGCCGGAGTCAGCAGGAGCGGGACAGAGCTGGGGGCTGGGGGAAGGTGGAGACAGGACGCTCCCAGCCCCAGCCAAGGCTCAGCCCCTTCTCCAGGGCAGCTGGGTGGGACCCGCCTGCTCTGATGCCCCCAACCTCCTCTGGCTGTGGCCCTTCCACGCCTTCATTGTATCTGCTGCCACCCTGGCCCACCCCGGGGGCACCAAGTCCTGGAGTTCCACTTCCCATGCATCTTTGCCCACTCCTCTCCCCCACAATAGTGACAGCTCTCAGCTGTCCCAACCGGTGTGGTCTTTGCAAAATAATCATCAGACCAGGTAACTTCCCTCAGGGGTTCCCACTGGCTCTGCTTGCTGAGGCTCCACAGAACCATCCCCCCCACTGTCTTGATTTCCCACTCCACAAATGATAGCAGTGTTTTTTTTTAAAAATCATAACTGTGTTGTTTTTATTACCCACAGCCCCTGCACCCAAACCCCTGCACCTGGGCCTCTAGGCCAGCCAGAGTCCATTCTAGAATGGGGTAATCTCGTTCCCTACCCCAAACACGGAGCCCTGAAGGGGTGCTGCCCGAGGTAGCATCAGGTGAATGTGCATCAAACTTCTGCTCGCTCCCTCTGCAGGGGCTGCACAGTCTCAGGATGAGTGAACCACACATCTGCATGAGTGAATCTGTGCCCTGGTGGATGCAGGAACCCCAGGACCACCTGTCACTCTACCCTGGCCCTGGGCACTAGGGCTCTGCTTAAGGAGCTTAGGGGCAAGAAGCCCAGGGAAGACAGTTGGTGGGCCTCCCAAGCAGACAGGAGGGGAGGCTGCTGGGGAGGGGACTGAGGGTTACCTGTCTATAAGCTCCTTCCACCCCAGCCCCTCAGCACCCCCAGCACCTGTCTCTAGGCGTGATTTGTTCCTTGTAAAACCGTGGAGAGTATCCATGGTTCAGCCCCTGGTTTCATGTCTTATCATGTTTCATCTCCAACTAGGACGTTTACAAGCTCCTCTTGGCTGCAAAGGGCTTGGCGGCTGCACTGCTGGAGGCTGGAGCAGAGACGAGGCGGGCACTGTGGGCTCTGCCCCGCCTCACCCCGAGATGCAGTCTGCCTGTGGCCCTGGGCTCCCCGTCCCATCTCGGACTGCAGTGGCTTTTTGGTCCCTTAGTCTCAAGAGTGTGAGGTTTTTTGTACCTCATCTCTGAGACTGGAGCCCCTGGGGTGTGTCTGGAAGTTGGGGGAGGACAGGGAAGCTAGAGTCAGAGGAAGGACAGTGCTGACCGGTATAGGGGACAAGGATGGAGTCATTGTTCTCTGAGGAGGGGTGGGAGTCAATTTTGAAGGTCCTGTTGTCAGAGCAGGAAGCCTGCCGCTTAGGGAGGGGTCTGGTGGGGAGCAGGGCAGAGTGCCAGGCACCTGCCCCAAGATGCTCGGCCCTGGGCTCTGGGTTCTGGGTCTTCCTGAGCCCCAGCTGAACAAGACTGGCTGCATACCTGTCTGTATGTCTGTCTGGCCAACTGTGGGCATGGGGTGTTTCTCCTGGAATTGCGGGGGGATGGAGTGTGGCCCTCCGTGGGGATACTGTTCACTGGCTGTGCTGGCCGTGCACCTGTGAGTAGGTCACTCGTGTGCAGGGAGGTTCAAACTTGGGGCTCTCCACACTGGGTGGGGGACAGTGGCTGGGGCCGGGCAGCAGATCTCTGAACCCCACTCCTGCCTCTGTGTGTGTGTGTGTGTGTGTGTGTGTGTGTGTGTGTGTGTGTGTATACGCCCGTGGTCGTGTGCCCTCTGCAGAGCGTGGGGTTCCTGAGCCTGCGCCGGGTCCCTTGCTCCTGACAGAATGTGCTCACAGTCAGCTTGCAGTCCATGGGGACCCTCACCAGGGCACAGGCGGACAGACCTGGCCACAGAGCCCCAGTGGCTTAATGTGGAGCCTCTTAGATGATTCCCAGCCTTCCTCATGATGCCAAGAGGCTCCCACGCCCAGAGGCCTGGCGTGGGGCTGTGAAGCTAGAGGAGGTGGGGATGGGGTGGGGACAGAGGGAGTCCTGTTTCTGTCTGACCCTCCTTTCTTCCCCCTTTAGACTCACCTTGGGTATAAAGGCTGTTACCAGCCCTCCTCTTTGCAGGGCTGGGACTGCCAGCCTAGAAGGATTGTTGTAAATTGAGCTGGGCCAGGCTGGTGGGTGGGAAGCAATTTGCAGGCCCAGTTATGCATCCTGGGAACCCGGAGCCCTGCCCTCTCCTGGAGAAGCAGGGACCTGTGGCAAACGGCCCTCTGTCTGTGCTGAGCCCTCCAGGAAGACCCAAGGGAAAGGAGTGAGGGCGGCTGGAAGGAAGCTGGGGGCCATCCCTGTGCAGGAGAGGGGTCCGGCTCCTTCTGGCAAACCCTGGAGCCCTAGGCAGGCTCCGTGCATGTGTGTGACCGCTCAGGGTGGCTGGGGAAGCCCTCACTCCTCTCCACTCCTTGCCAAGGGGCCATTCATATGTCCTTCCTGATGCTGGAAATATTGTCTGCCCTGGCAAACCCTTGTGTCCCACGGTGTCCCCACGTCTAGCTGGTCACCAGGAATAAGACCCTGGATTCCAGCAAGCCAGGCTGGCTGGACACCTTGAGACTAGGGAGGCCTTTCCTCTGCAGCCTGGACCCCCAGGAGGATGAATTATGAAGTACTTAGGTCTTTCAGGGTGGGAGCAGCTTCAGGGCACCCCTTCTTGTGCCAGGGTCACTGTCACATGTCCACTACCTCCTTATCATAAAGAGCTTAGAAGCCAGGCACCCAAAGAGGTGGGGGCTGGTGTCATCTTTGTTTTATAAAGTAGGAAAATGAAGCTCAGAGAGGCTGGATACCTGCCGAGGTCACCTGCTAGGAGGGGTAGAGCTGGGATTGAATCAGCCTTCATCGCCTAAAAAGTTCTTGCTGTCAGCTTTGTACTGTGCTGCACGACCCCCCCGCTCCCCATGGCCTCCTGGCCCCCTTGTTCCCTACCAGGCTGAACTGGGCTCTGGGGGTAGGTGGGTAGACGTCTCTTAGGGGTCCCTCCCCAGGAGGAAATTGCATCCTCTATGTGCTCCGGCAAATCCGGCATCTCAAGTGGAAAAATCCCACACCAATCAAGGACAGCTGGGCCCGCCCTCGGCCACAGCCCCTTCCCCTCGGCTCCCCTTGCAGGCTGAGGAATCCCAGCAGGCTGTGGGAGTGGGTCTGGGGGGTAAGGGTGTGGTTCTAGGGGAGGAAGTTTCTGGAAGGCCCGAATGTGTGAAATCTCCCCCAGCTGTCCCCCACAGAGGGAGGGACTGCACGGTGTTATTAATCATTTTCCAGAGTGGGGCAGCTGCTTGCACACCCTGCGATGCTGTGGGGGCCTAGGCTGGGGGTGCCCACCCTGCGGAGGGGACAGGCTGGGAAGGAGGTGGAGAGGGGCGTGGGAGAGGGGTCCACACCTAGACTCTCTCAGACATACACACAGAGTCAGTTACTCAGTCACTCAACAAACATTCATAAGCACTCACCATGCTTAGGCATGGAGCCACAGCAGGGCTCAAGACTGACCCCATCCCTGCCCTTGCAGAGCTCATGGGTAGGTGGAGGAGATAGATGGGGATCAAAATCACCCACAGGGAAATAATTAGAGTATGTGAAGGAGACACAGACATAGCTGGGTAGCTGGGTCATGGATTTGTGAGGCCAGGCTGGGCCTTCCTCCCACCACGACCTTGCTCCTCAGGACTCCCTTCCTAGACCTGCCCTCTCTGATCCCCTCTGCTCTGGCCCCCCTTGTCATCTCCCCCAGGGATGGTGCGTATGTGACCCAGCAGCCTGCGCAGCTCAGTCCACCTCCTCTCCCACATTCTCCCTGTTCCTTCCTGGCTGCCACGTCAGACCCGACTTATTTGCACATCTGATGGCTGGCCTAAGGAGGGACCTCTGCCTGGCCATCCTGCATGGGGGTCCAGACAAGGTAAAAGGAGAATTGAAATTGGGCCATGTGGAGCCCTCAAAGCTGAGGGGCCCCAGGGGAGATCAGGCTAGGCAGAAGGGCCTGGCTGACACCTGTTTTCTCTTGACAGGAGGCACGACCAGACAGGGCAGGAGTTGAGCCACCCTCTCAGGGCACAGGGACAGCCACCCACCCTGTGCCCCCATGGCCTGGTCTCTTTTGGGGCCCCAAAGTGACTTTTCACCTTGTGGCTCAGAGAGGGGGATTCACTGCCTCTAGGTCACACAGCGGGGAGCTGGGGCTGGACTCTGATGGCAAAGCAGGGCAGAGGCAGAGTGGAGGAGCCACTCAGACATCCTGGGGAGGAGGGAAGGCAGCAGCTCTGGGGGTGAGGAGCATGGAGATGTAGATTCTGAAATTCCCAGATTTAACCTTCAAAAGGACTCATCATAAAAGGCTAAATGTAGTTACCGTCTACCCAGCAATTCCACTCCTAGGTATATACCCAAGAGAAATGAAACATATGTCCACAAAAGAACTTGTAAATCAACATTCACAGCAGCATGATTCTCAATAACCAAAAGGTGGATAAAACCGAAGTGTCCATTGACTGATGAATAGATAAACAGAATGTGATCCATCCATACAGTGGAATATTTTTCAGCCCTAAAAAGGAATGAAGCATTGACACACACACTACAACATAAATGATCCTTGAACACACTATGCTGAGTGAAAGAAGCCAGTTGCTAAAGGCCACATAATGTATGATTCCACTTATATGAAATGTGGAGAAGAGACAAATTCACAGAGACAGAAAGTGGATTAGTGGTTGCCAGGGGCTGGGGGAGGGGAGAACAGGGAGTGACTGCTAACGGGTATGGGATTTCTTTTTGGGGTGATGAATATGTTCTGAAATTTATTGTGGTGATGGTTGTACAACACTGTGGATATACTGAAAACCATTGAATTTGAGAAACTAAATGGCCGAATTGCATGTTATGGGAATTGCATTTCAATGAAGCTCTTCCTTCAGAGTCAGGTTTCTATTTTAGGGACCAGAGGTTTGGGCTGGTAGGAGCCTGAGGCCATGTGCTAGAGAAAGATGAGGCTGGGACCCACTCCCCAGGGATGAGCCCCGGCTCTACCCCGTTCCTCCTCCTCGCTACCCCCATCCCATCACTATGCTCTCTGCTACTGGGCCTTTCCCCAGCCGACTGGGATGCTGTCCTGCTCCTTGCCTGACAATCACCTACTCTAGAAAGCCTTCTTCAGCCTCTCTCTCCACTCCCATCCTTCCACTGGCTTGTCTCTATTGAGTGCCTATCAGGTACCAGGCTCTGTGAGGTACACTGGTGAACAAACTTCCCAAGGCTGCCATCGTGGATGTCCTCAGATTTGCACCCACCCCTCACCTGAGAACCAGATGGTGGGTGGAGAGAGGGGATCAGATGCCAAACACCAAGCTGACTCTTGTCCTGGACCTCACTCCCCCACCCCCAGCATGTTTGGTGTCCTGCTGTTCTTGGTAAGTTCTTCCTGGAAAGCCCTCAAGGTGTATCTGTGTGTGTGAGTGTGTGTGTGTGTGTGTGTGTGTGTGTGTGTGTGTGTGTGTGTGTGTGTGGTGGGGGGCGGGACTAAGGAAAAGGCATTCCCAGAAGGGAGAACAGCATGAGCAAAGGCTAGGGGGTGCCTAGCCAGTGCCTGTGCTGGGCAGGGAGATGGAGGGGCCATCAGGTTTTAAAGCTGGAATTTGGAGCCCTGAGTGGTGGCTGCTGAGGCTGTGGGTGGGTGCTGCAGGTGGAGTGGGTGGCTCTAAGGAGAACCAGACTGTCTGGAACAAATCCTGTTTTAAGCTAGACCAGAAGAAGAACTTCCTGTGACCCTGCATGTGCCGGCATGCACCCCAGACAGCACTGTGCCAACACCCCACAGACGGGGCTCCTGGCTGAGTCATGCCCTAACAAGCAGATGCAGGCATGGCATCTGGGAACTGGGCTGAGGCCCTGGTCAGTGGTCTTCACCCCATTGGCTCTGCAGAGCCCTCTTCCGGCCAAGGCTACCTCTGGGTGGGTCATGGAGGCCCCTGCCCCGGGGAAGTGCTCCAGGTTGCCCTTAGATCCAGATACCATTAGGCTCAGGAACAGCCCATTAACCAGCAGAAGCCAGGGCAGTAGTCTCTGGGCATTGGCTGGAGGAAGGCTGGCCTCTTCGGGGAGCCCATGCCCACCTGCACCAACCCTGAGGCCAGGAAGCCTGGGGTAGAGGCAAAGGCAGGACATGGGTTCCATTCTGTCTCTACCTGGGGCTGCGCTCACCTTCTCCCAGCCAGCTCTCCTCTGACTTCTTTGTGCTGGGCTGGGGTTCAGTGAGCCTGGGGGTGCATAAAACTCCCGCAGAGTGTCCAGCGCCCAGCAGGTCTCATTACTGGGAGTGGCCCCTGAGTCTCCCTGCCCCTCAGAGGAAGCTCCTAGGACAGGACCCAGGCTCCTCCTTCTAGTTTCCCCAGCACAGGTCTCCCGAATCCTTCACATCTCCAATAGGAGCCGCTTTGCCAGCGCCAGAGATGGGTCACTGACATCCCAGGGCAACACCAGGTGGACGAGGCTGCACAAACAGACCGTGTGACATGGTAAAAAGGGTCAGAAGACTGAGGTCTGAATTTCACTGGGCCCTTGGAAAAGACGCCTGTCCTCCCTGAGCCTGTCTCCCAGACTTTAAAATGGTAATCAACTTGGCTAGTCCTCTCCAACCGCCCTGCCAGTGACCCTGATGCATGGCAATGGCAAGCCAACTATCAGCAAGATGCGCCCCATTCCCGCCGCAGACTTCCCTCCACCTTCCCTGAACCCCTCTGCGCACTAGGGCCAGTTGCACACGACTTCTTGGCCCACTTGGTCCTCCCGCGCACCTGCCGCGTTGCCCTCGTCCGGGAGGGGCAGCGATCGGCCCTCTGAGAGCGGGTCCTTTGGCCAGCAGCTCAGTCCTGTCACCGTCCTGCGTCCCAATCTGCCGCCGCCGCATCCCGAGCGGGCTGGGGCCTGGGGTCTCCGAGCGGGCGCGTCCGGCTAGTCACTGAGACTCGGAGTCGTGCCACGGCGCCCGTAGGTGCCGGCGAGTCCCGGGTGGAGCAGTGGTTCAAGCGGGGCGGGGCCTCTGGGCTGGGCGGGGCATCCCGCCCTAGCACTGGTCCCTCCCGGCTCCCAGAAGACTGGGCAGTGGGGCGCAGAGCAGAAGCCGGGCGCAAGCGGACTGAGCGCGGCGCGGGCGGGGATGTGCGCCCTCCTGCAGACCCCGCTCCCAGGCCTGGGAGCGGTGTGGCCCCATGGCAGGTAGCGGCGGTCTGGGCGGTGGGGCAGGAGGCAGCCAGGGCGCCGGGGGCGGGCCCGGGGCCGCGCTTCGGGCGCCCCGTGCGCCTCTGCTGTTCGCCGCTCTGGTGCTCGGAGCCTACTGCCTTTGCGCCCTCCCCGGCCGCTGCCCGCCGGCCGGCCGCATCCCCGCGCCGGCCCCCGCGCCCGCCGAGCCGCCCCTCGCAGCCCGCAGCCCCGGGACGTCCGGCCTGCCGGTGGCCAGTGGCTCGGGCCGCCGGCGCTTCCCGCAGGCGCTTATCGTGGGCGTGAAGAAGGGCGGCACGCGCGCCCTGCTGGAGTTTCTGCGGCTGCACCCCGACGTCCGCGCGCTCGGCTCGGAGCCCCACTTCTTCGACAGGTGCTACGAGCGCGGCCTCGCCTGGTACCGGTGAGCGCTCGTCCCGTCCGCCCCATCGGCTTCCTGGCGGGTGCCTTCTGGGAAACCGCGTGATGTGCCCCAGGGGTCTCACTGGGGACCCCGCGGGGCGAGGACTCCAGGCATCTTCTGGGGCTGAGACCAGCCTGCGTGGGGGCTGAGGCTTGACCGGGAGGACGCGGCCCTCCTGCAGCAGGTTTTATGGAAAAGAGGGTCGGTCACTGGCCATGGACTCCCAGAAACTTTGAAAACTCCAGGGAAGGCCCTGGTTCGGGGCTAGAGTGCGATTCCAGCTGAGAAGTAGTTTGGAGCCTGTGGGGTCTGAGGTGCTTTAGAAATGCTTCATGCTCAGTTGGCCCTCTCCCCTGCATCACTGAGGGGAGCATGTCTGAACTCTGGTCAGTTACCTTAAGAAAGGGTCTCCGGGTTCCCTGCAGCCTCCTAGAAAGTATCTGTCAACCCATTCCCCATCCCTAAGACCCCTGATCCTGGAGAGAGGAATCCTTCTCCACAGTCCTGGGCGTCTGGAGAAAGTCTGATCTTTAGAAAGGAGGAGGGTGCCTTTGAGTCAATGCCCAGGGATGGGAGTTGGGACCCCAGCCTCATGTCATGGGGCTCTGTAGCTGCCCTGACTCCCACCCAGTATGGCCTTGGAGGGTGTGGTGGAATGTGGGGGAGCACCCAGCCACAGCTGAAGTAACCTGTCCTGGTGGCTGGTCAAACACCAGCCCCTCCCTGCCGAGGTTAGCACCGAAGGATGAGTGTGAGGCCCTGCCCTCTGCCTCTGTCAGTCGGGCACAAGCCTGCCTCAGCGCCCTATCCCTTCCTTCGGGGAAATGAGGGCTTACAGATGGAGGGTGAGTCACCCCACTCCCCAGAGCACCAGTCTCATCCGCAAGCTTGGGCCAAGCCCCTAAGGGCCAGAGAGGACCCTGCCCAAGGTCACCTGGTGAATTAGTGGTGAGTGGGGGGTGGCAGGACTGAGACTTTTTACCTCCAGGTTTACCAGTTTTTCTGTACCCAGATTCCACCCTGCCCCCCCGCACCTTGTTACCTTTGCTTTTTTGCATCAAAATTACTTATGGGTTTGGAGGGTTCCCACTGAGAACAGGGGGTTCTGGCTCATGAACTCTGAAGGGTTGCTGCTGTCAGAGGTCTAGGGAAGTTGTGTGGTGATGGGGGAGGTGAGTCCATCCCTGGACCCGACTGTCTGAATCCCTGCATTCTCAGCACTCAGGGAGAGACCACTACCCCACTCTGACAGTGCTTCAGCATCTGAAAGCATCCCTAATTCCTCACTTCTGTGCAGAGGAAGAAGAGGAGGAGGGGAGAAGGAGGGGGGAAGGGGGAGGATGGGGAAGGGGAAGGACACACTGTTAACCATAGTGCAAATTTCAGAGCTCACTACTGACCCCATAAGCTGGGCTAATGAGGGGCTGCAGGAGAGTCTAGAATTGGGTTTAGACCTAAAAAGGCTCCCAAAGAGCCAGGGATCCTGAGAGCCCATCCAGGCCCTCCCTGGGCACATGCTCCAGCTCTGGGGGACTGGACTGGGGAGCCTGAGGGGCCTGAGAGGAAGCCAGCTGGACCCAGATTCGGGGTCAGATCCTCAGCACAGGGGAGGGGCTCTTGGGACATTGGTGTCCCTGAGGCCGGAGATGGGAGTGGGATGATTCAGCAGCCTGTTTAAGTCTGGTAGAGGAGACTTTCTCCTTCCTCAGCCCAGCCACCGCACTGGGGGGGAGGGGTGGTGCAGAGGAGGCAGAGGGTCAGGTCCGTGGCTTCCGCCCCTTTAATCCGGAGCTGTCCCTCGGGGCTGGCTAGTGCTGACCCTTCACTGGCTGGTGCAGGGCTGAGCTTCTGGAGTGCGTGTGTCCACATGCCTTACAAGGGACGAGGCCGTGCGCTGATGTGTGTGCACATGGGCATGGTGTTGCTCACAGGCACCTGTGCCTCTGAACCTGACTGTCCTTCCAACCAGCCGTGAGTGTGCAGTGAACCTCTGAAAATGCCCACCGCTGCCTGTTTCCCCAGCTGCAAAGAGGACGCCCAGCCCCCGGGCAGGGAGGGTCTGGTGGCCTTGTCTGCTCTCAGGACCCTGGGCCCAGCCTCCAGAGCCTGTTCTTGGTGGAGGTGTGGGGCGGTGAGTAGAGGAGCAGTGACCAGTGCCCCCAGTTGACTTTCTGAGACACCTGTTCCCACTGGGCTGTGACCAGGCAGTGACTCTGGCCCTTCCCTTGGCCTTGGCAGGGGTGCTGGGCTGCTCAAAGTTGACCTTGGCCAAACCGGTCCCCCTCCCTGGGCCTCAACTCATCCCTCAGTCTCTTGAGGATCCTCCTTCTTGGGGACCGTGACCCCCACGTGTCCCCAAGCTCACACAGCATTTGTTCATCTAGTCACTGACTCATTGAGCACCTTCTGTTTGACAGGTGCTGGGGTCACACAGACAAACACCCCCAAGTCTCAGTTCAGAAGGGGGCACCCTGTCTGGGGGCAGGTGGGGGCTGTACTTTGACCTTAGTATTTTGGAAAAGCACAGAGACCAGGAGGGATACAGGTAGGGCAACCCCCTTGGCTCCTGACACTGTGTTGTTCCAGACAGGAACCATAGCTGGTTTCTGCTGAGTCCCAGGCCCCGCTGGATGAGGCCCAGGCGAGGTGCAGGATAGGGGGGTGGGGGTGGGGCTGAGACAGAGGAGGGAGAGTCGCCTGGGGCTGGGTGGAAGCCGCAGGGAAATGCAGACCAGATGAGCAGGGAGGGAGTGTCCGCAGAGCAACTTGTCAGATGTTTGCCGTGTGGGGTCAGAGTCCTGTTCCTCTCATCCTCTCCCCAGTCTCTCCCACCCCCAAGAAGCCCCCATCCCCACCCTCCTCTGTGCCTGGCTGGCTGGGGACAGGCTTCTGAGGCCCGGGCAGGGTGAGTAATTGATCCCAAAGATCTCAGATCTCAAAGCTGGTTTGTGGCAAGAGTGGGCCTGGAAAGTCAGCCTCCCCCATCCCCGTTCCCATCCCCCTTCCACGGTGGGGCTGGGGGCACCTCCCTGACTTCCTCTCCTCTGACTTCCTTGGAGAGAAAACAGCAGTGGGTGCTAAAGTCCCTCTAATTTTTGTCAGCTTCCTTGCAGCCCCTCCCCCCAGGCAGGCATGAAGGGGTGGGGATACTCAGAACCATGTGAGCCCAGTCTGGAGAAGGAAAGAGGGTGCTCCTGGGGTCACTGGGCACCTGGGGGAGGAAAGGGATGGGAAGGGGGTGTCAGAGGTTGGTGAGGAGGGTCCCAGAGCAGTCAGGGCTGGTTCCCTCCCTCAGGAGGGTGATGAAGGGAGGGCGGTGACTTCTGATGACGTCTGTCGGCACTGGCTTCTGTCTGTGGGTCTCAGCATCGAGGTCCAGTGCTGGGAAATCCCCCTTCTTTTGTCCTCCCTCTGTGGGAAGGGGGGTTCCCTGAGCTGGCTACCCCAGGCTGCAGTCCTGAACCTCAGCCCTTGGCCTTGTTCCCACACAAGTTCTCTTTGAACTTATTCACAGGGAGGGCTGGGTGCAATTCCCACCTGGATTCCTGGGAGCAGAAGCCAAGCCAACACCGCCTCCCAGCAGCTGCAGCCGACATCCACCCCAGCACTTCCTGCTCCGTCTCTTGAGCCTCAAATGGGGCAGTGAGTGGGGTGGAAGAAGTCCCAGATTACTCCTGGGACATGGGGGGAGCAGAATTGTCTCCCATGACTTCTGTAGACCAGCTCTGCCCAGGGCCTTAGTTTGAGGGGAGGGGCAGCTTCCACAGCCGGCAGACCGTGCAGCCCACCCCACTCCCCTGAGCCAAGAGGCTGGTGTCAGGCGAGCTGGCGGCATGCCTGGGACTCATGTGTGCATGTTCTCCAGTCCCGACATCAGCACCCTCCAAGCTGAGCACCCCAACTCGTGTGCCTGTACACCTGGGTGTCCACCTGGCCTGAGCAGGAAGAGGAGACTGTCTCTCAGAAGCTCGAGTCTGGGGGTCACTAGGCTGGATGAGACCTGAATTCTGTCCTGTGTGTCACCCTCCTGGCTGGGGCCAGTCCTGAGGGCTGTCAGCGGGATTGGGGGCAGCTCCCTCAGACATGGGGGACAGAGACCCCCCCCAACCCATCCCTAGCACAGAGCCTGATAGCCTCTGCCTCTGTTGACCTAGTTCCCAGCCCTCCCTCGGAGCTGTTTGCTCAGCTGGCCCTGCCGCTGCACCCTGCCCCTCCCCACCCTGTTCTACCTGGCTGGCAGTGTGGCCTCAGGATGCTACCCAGGGTCCCTGGCCTGCCTGGGTGGGGTGCTAGGATGGGCTTCCCCAGGTTTGGGGTTGTCAGGGGTCTGTCACCAGCCGACTCCCCCGGAACCTTGGGATGGGGTCAGTGCCCCCCAACCCCCACCCCTGGTCAGAATGAGAGGATTGCTCGGAAATGCTGCAGCTGCAGCCTTGCACCATGGGTTCCAAGCCGGGTCGGGCAACCCAGGTGGCTGGGGTCTTGAGACAGATCCTCAGGCTGCCTCACTGACCTCTCCAGTGTCCTGGGCTGCGCTGTGGCTTTCAGCATTCTGGGGGGGCCCAGGTCAGGGAGAATTAGCAGGGCTGCCATCAAAGGCGGGAGACGCCATACAGGGGAGGGAGTGATAGGAGGGGCAGCTGCCCATTTTTAGGGACACTTGTCAATAACTAATGGCCTAATTCAGGGGACACCATCAGCCACTTAATGAAAGTGTGACTGGGGTAATTACAGTGCAGGGGCCTGTGGGGGTGGGGAGGGTGGGTGGAGCCTTGTGGGTGGCAAGTCTGGGGAGTGCTGGGTCTGGGGTGAGAGGCACAGCAGTGTCAGAGTTGGGGTGCAGTCAAGCTCTGGGAGGGGTGTGGATAGCCTTGCAGGATGGGCCCCTACTGTGAGCCTGTGCTGAGGCTGGGTGCCCTCACGGCCCACACTCCAGGCTGCCCACCCAGGCACTTAGGATGGGTGGGCCTGGTGGGGAAGGGGAGATGGGGAGCCTCGCCTGTCTTGTAGGTATAGGGCTTCCCTGGAGGAAGGGGAGGTTAGTCTTGGGCCCCTGGGGGCCGGTCTAGCATGGGAGGGCTGGAGGAGGGCCAGCACCTGCTCATGCCCCCCTCTCCACCCACCTTCCCACAGGAGCCTGATGCCTCGCACCCTGGATGGGCAGATCACCATGGAGAAGACCCCCAGCTATTTCGTGACCCGGGAGGCCCCACGCCGCATCCACGGCATGTCCCCGGCCACGAAGCTGATTGTGGTCGTGCGGAACCCCGTGACCCGGGCCATCTCTGACTATGCGCAAATGCTCTCCAAGACACCGGGCCTGCCCAGCTTTGGCACCCTGGCCTTCCGCCGAGGCCTGGGCCCCGTGGACACGGCCTGGAGCGCCGTGCGCATCGGCCTGTACGCCCAGCACCTGGACAACTGGCTGCGTTACTTCCCGCTGTCCCGCTTCCTCTTTGTCAGCGGTGAGCGCCTGGTCAGCGACCCAGCTGGGGAGCTGGGCCATGTGCAGGACTTCCTGGGTCTCAAGCGGGTCGTCACAGACAAGCACTTCTACTTCAACGCCACCAAGGGCTTCCCCTGCCTCAAGAAGGCCCAGGGCAGCGGCCATCCCCGCTGCCTGGGCAAGTCCAAGGGCCGGCCCCACCCGCGTGTGCCCGAGGCCATGGTCCAGCGCCTGCGGGCCTTCTACCGGCCCTTTAACCGCAAGTTCTACCAAATGACCGGCCAGGACTTCGGCTGGGACTAATGGGGTTGGGGAACCCACGCCCTGCCTGGGGATGCTCAGTGACCTTAATTTATGCCTGTCACCCAGCCGGAGCGGGCCCTGTACACAGGGCTGGGTAGAGAGAAATATTTACAAAATAAAGTTTGGATCTGTGTTCTTCTACGTGCCCTTGAGGGTTGGAGGGTGGGGTTGGAGGTGCCACCTCCTGCGGGGGTGATAATCCTACCAGCTAACATTACTGGGCACTGTTCATGCTGGGAGTGGTTAAAAACCCGATCCTTGTCTATCCCTCGAGGTGGGCAGTGAACTTGGCCACCTGTCACAAGTGAGCAACTTAGGCTCAGAGAGGTTTGGGGCCTGCTCGGTGACATACAGCTCAGCCCTGGTGATTCTGGAGACCACCCTCAGGCTCTCTTCTCAGCCCTGGGATGCCAAGCTGGGTTGTCCCGTATTCCGAATGGGGAAACTGAGGGCCCAGGTTGCTTGAGTGGTGGGGCAGGATTAAAGCTGGGTCTGTCCGGTTCTTCAGGCTGCACCCATGACCTCAGCTAATTCTGTGTCCCTGTGTCCACTGGACACTCCCTCCTGGAAACCTGGTGGAATCTCTGGACAGCGGGTATGAGGTGACTCCTGTGTGCAGGGTGTTTCTTTTTAAAAAATAATTAATTAATTAATTAATTTTTTGGCTGCGTTGGGTCTTCGTTGCCGCATGCGGGATTTCTCTAGTTGCGTTGAGCGGGGGCTACTCTTCGTTGCGGTGCGTGGCCTTCTCATTGCAGTGGCTTCTCTTGTTGTGGAGCACAGGCTCTAGGCACGCAGGCTCAGTAGTTGTGGCTCATGGGCTCTATAGCACAGGCTCAGTAGTTGTGGCGCACAGGCTTAGTTGCTCCGCAGCATGTGGAATCTTCCCGGCCCAGGGATTGAACCCGTGTCCCCTGCATTGGCAGGTGGATTCTTAACCACTTCACCACCAGGGAAGTCCCAGCGTGTTTCTTCTAACAGCCTCCAAGGAGCTCCCTGCACAACCATGCGTCACCCACCCAGGCACTGCCCACCACAGTCCCCACCCACCAGACTGCAGAGCACGCCCACTCCCCCAGGCCCTCCATGCCCCACTTTTGTGTTGTTTATTCAGCTTCTTCCCCTGGGGATGGGCAAGAATGAACACCCAGCTGCAGCCCAGCTGCCAGCTCAGCTCTTAACCAAGTTAGGCCAGACTCAGGCAGGCTGGGGTGTCCTGTCCATCCTTCTCCCCCCAGAAATGCAGGGCCTCTCAGTAATGACTGTCACCAGCTCCTGGCCACAGTGCTGTCTGCCAGGTGCCCACCAGCTGCCCTGACAATGACCTCCAGGGCCCCTTAGGCCCAGGCCTGGCATGCCCTGGGCCCTTGCAGAACCTGGCCGTGACCCCTGTTCCCCAGGCCTTGGGTCTGTATCAGATGGGCCAGGCCAGGGGCAGGGCTGGTGGGAATGTGGTGGCAGATGTGGGCAGATGTCGAGGAGATGTACCCACAGCCTCCTCCCTGCTGCGGACCTCTGATGTGGGTGTGGGGGAGGGCTGGCACAATCTGCAGTAACGATGGTGAGGAGGGGTGATGCTCTGCTTCGGAATCCCGCTGGGTGGCGAGCACTGGCCTTGGCAGCTCTGTCCCCACTCCCTGGACCGGGGACCCACTTAGGGATGGCATGGCAGCCTGTCCCGGATGGCAGGGGCAGGAGGGGAGGCAGGACAACCCCTGATCCCTGGCCTTGTTCTCAGCCTGGTCCCTGCGTGTTTCTTCTTCTCCCCGGGCATAACCGTGTCCAAACTTTCACCATCTCATGAGCGGATGGCTTCAGGTCACCTCTTTTGTTCTCTGGCGATGAGCTCTCTGCACGCACGGCAGCCCCAGGGGTGTCTTCAGAGTAAACCAGACCCCATTATTTTGAAACACTCCAATGGGGCTTCCCTGGTGGTGCAGTGGTTAGGAATCCGCCTGCCACTGCAGGGGACGTGGGTTCAAGCCCTGAGCTGGGAAGATCCCACATGCCGCAGAGCAACTAAGCCCGTGCGCCACAACTACTGAGCCTGCGCCGTAGAGCCCGCGAACCACAACTACTGAAGCCCGCACATCTAGAGCCCGTGCTCTGCAACAAAGAGAAGCCACTGCAACGAGAAGCCCTCGCACCGCAACAAAGAATAGCCCCTGCTCACCGCAGCTAAAGAAAGCCCACACGCAGCAACGAAGACCCAATGCAGCCAAAAATAAAGAAATAAATTTATTTTTAAAAAAATTGAAGGCAATTTATTCATTCTTTGAAAACAAAACAAAACAAAACACTCCAACCTTCTCCCCCACCCCCTTTGCTTCTAGAATGAAGACCAGATGTCTGACTGCAGCTGTTCAGGCCCTCTAAGGCATGCACCCCGCCCCCCCAGCCTGTGTGCTCCTCTCGCATCTAAGCTCCTGCCCCATCAGCTCCTTCCACCTGCCATGGTCTTTCTTACTTCATAGCCTTTGCATATGCGGTTCCCTCTGCTGGGAATGACTTTCCCTGCAGAAGGTGAAGATTGAGAGGGAGGCAGCCTTAGAACTGGAAGCCATACTCTCCCTGGGGCTCATTTCCTCCCTAGAGGGACTTAGAGTTCCTTTCCCAAGCCTGCCACCATGACCCACTTCTCCCTTCCTGAAGCTTCTTGGATGTAGAGCTGTGGGGTCGGGGGGCACTAGTTTGTCTGGTTTGGGGGCCAGGCTCAGCTCAGAAGGCAGACTCTGGAAGCAGTGAGGAGAAAGAGTGAACTGACTTGTTCTGCTCACCCCCCTCCCAGGGGAAACTGGGCCTAAGAGCCAACGCCCAGCACCAGGTGCCCAGCTGGGTCTCAGAACACACTGAGGGCAGATGTGGGGGTCCTCCTGGCTGTGCCTGGAGGTGGGGCTCCATGGGAGAGTCACTGCCTTTAATTAAAGTCCCTAAATTGCTTCCTCAGCTGTTCAGTCGGTTTTCCATGTTGGAATGTTCCAGATGGAGTGAGCAATGCTGATTCAATTACCCTCTTCCTATTCCTCCCAGTGGAGAAGGGGCAGACAGACTGGGATGGGGTGGGTGGGGCTGGGGACTCTTCACAGCCCTGGGTGTCTGAGAAGGGGCTTGGAGATGTCTGGGGAGGTGGCTGCTTCTAACTTGGGGGTCCTTTCCCCACTCCAGACCTTCTAGCCATGGTTGGTATGGGTTGGGGTCCAGCGGGGTGAGGACCGTGTCCTCTACTCTGAGCGTTGCATACGCAGGCACTGGAGACCTTGAGCAGACCCTGAGGGCCCGAGTGGCCCCTGTATCAGGCTGGAGACAGGGGAGGCATTGGACCTGGATCCACCCTTCCCACTGGCTCCAAGATACTTTGCTATTGTTCATCTTCATTCTAGATTGGGGAGGAGCCCCAGAAAGTCCCGGTAGCTTGATCGTCCTCCTCCTGCCATCCGCGGAGCCTGGTTCCTTCCCTCCCCCGGGGGAGGCCCCACCAGCCTGGGGATTCTCAGAACACAGCTGTGGCCACTGACCTGCTGAATCCTGTCCTCAGCGGCGGCCCCTCTTCCCAGGGCTGGGCCAGCCTTCCTGTGGCCAGAGCAGGCAGGGCTGGAAGGGCCTGGCAGACTGACCCTGCTTGCTCCCCTCTCAGGCTCCTAAGAGTGGCTGCAGGGCACGACCAGGTGTGGGAAGGGAGATGGGCTCTGGAGTGAAGTCTGGATCCTGGGGGAACCCTCGGGCAGCACCAGTGAACCCCCTTTGTCCCAGGATGAGGGGTGCTTTGGGGAAAGACCTGATCCTCCTGGTCCCCATGGCTGGTCCCTGTGAGGCCCAGGGTGGACACATCTGGGACCTGTCCCTCCAGCCAGATCCAGAGACCCCTCACAGATTTAGACTGTCCTGTTCCCAGGAGGGTGCCAGGCCACGGTGAGAGGGCTTGAGTGATGCGTGGAGGGAAAGCCAGCTTCGCCTTCCAATGAACTGAATCTCTTGGGAGCTCCCCACCTCTTTCCTGGCTTCCTAGGTCTGAGCCCTCCCCCCCAACTCGCCAGCCCACTGGGGCCCCTTGTTCCCATCAAGCAGCTGCTGGACTGTGGTGGCTGAACAGGCTCCTCTGCACCGCCTCCAGGACAGCCAGGGGCAGCGTGCAGACCTCCATGCTTTCCTCTGGGTGGCCACAGCAGCCGGTGAGACTCTGGATTCCATCTGTGCCCCGGGAGCTGTGCAGTGGGGCCCTGGGGATTTGCTAACACCATGAGCCCTGTGGCTCATTTTTGTGGGACTCTCACTTTTTAGAAGTTTCCTCTTAAATTGGCAAGTGCTGACTCCTGAGGACTCCCTCCTTGGAATCAAAGGCCAGGTGGGGGATGGGGGTGTCCGTAGGGGTAGGGAGTGGGGAGTAGGTTGAAGGTGGGAGGGTTGGGGGTAGGGGGTGGGGAATGAGGTGGAAAGATGGGGAGGGAGGGGGTTGGGGAGTGAGCCAGGGGTGGCCTTGGGACCCAAAGAATCCTTTTCATCCACTTTTCCCCTGGGGACACCCTTTGGGCCACTGGGAACCATTGGTCCCAGGCATGGCCTTAACCAGGGCCTCCCTCTCCTGCAGGAAGCCCCTGCACCGATGGCCTGGAGCTCTCTGTGCTCCTCCCTGGGGCTCTCCAGTTCTGAACTCACTTTTTCTCTCTTTCCTGTATGTCCACCTTATGCTCCCTGAGGAGAGGGATCACCTTCCAAAGTAACAGGAAAAGCACAGGGGGAGGGGGCAGCAGGTGCCTCGAGGTGGGAGGCAGACAGGCAGAGGTCAGGTGATGGAGGGCTGGTTAAGAAAACTGTGACTATAAAACAAGCCCTCCGTGTATACACCCAGAAGAATTAAAAACAAGTGTGCAAATAAAAATTTGTACACCACTGCTCATGGGAGCAGTATTCTCAAGAGGCAAAGGGTGGAATCAACTTGTGTTCGTCAATGAGTGAGGGAAAAAGCAAACTCTGGTCCATCCATACAATGGAATACTATTCAACCATAAAAAGGGACGAAGTAGTGATACGTTAGAACATTAGCACCCTTGAAAAAAACGCTGATTGAAAGAAGACAGACACAAAAGGTCACATGTTGTATGATTCCATGTATGCAAAGTTTCCAGAATAGTAAATCCATAGAGACAGAAAACAGATCAGTGGTTTCCAGGGGCTCGGGGTCAGGGGGGCTGGGGGTGAGCACTTAATGAGCACGGGGTTCTCTTTTGGGGGATGGAAATGTTGTGGAACCAGGTAGAGGTGGTAGCTGCACAACCCTGTGAATGTACTAAACGCCGCTGAGTCGTTCACTGTAAAACCGTTTATTTTGTTATGTGAATTTCACTTCCATTTTTTAAAAAAAGGACTTGATAGAAAACTCAGCAGTATAGGGATGGGTCAGAGAGAGAAGGTTCTGGGAGATCTTTCTTAGTTTTCCAAGGAAATGAAGAAATCATTAGGGAATGCAGACCACAGATGGAACAGGGTGGAAGTTAAGGGAGACACGGGTCAGGGGCGGAAAGTGAGCCTTCTTCCCACAAGAGGGCTGAAGGGAAACTTTCGCACAGAGCTGGCTCTGCTGTTGGGAGCATGCCTTGTTCCCAGCCACGTGTCCCATACCAGTGCCCCTCAGCTCTCAGCCGACGTTGGGGGGGCCCTCCACAGGTCTCTGGGCTCACTCTGCGTGTGGCTTTCTTTTCTCCCGCAGATTCTAGCCTCCTGGTCTCCTGCACGCTCAGCCTGGCTCTTCTTCCTGGGGAGTTGCCTGGCCGGCCTCGGTTACCCTCCCTGCCCCAGGGGGTGATTGTGGGACTCACCTCCTTGTTTCCTGTCTCTCAACAACACTGCCCTGTGCTGCCCGGTGTCTAATGTCTGAAAACCACAGTTTTGTAGGTTTTGTCCTGTTTTTCACTTGTTTCAGGTAGAAGGGTAAATCCAGCCCGTTACTCTATCTCGGCCGGAAGTGGAGACTTTTACATCAGAGAGAAAGAAATGACTATGTTATCCTAAAGAAAGAGATAGAACAGGGCAACGCTTTGTGCCCTGGCCGGGCTCTGGCCTTGCTAGCAGCAAGGAATGGGACACGTACCCCACAAGGATCCCCCAAGATTGACAGGGCTGAGTCCTAAAGGACTTCCCTGGGCAAGTCTGACCACTCTGGCCCAGGCTGGGACTGGCCAGAGGGGTGTGCTGGCCAGATTGCCCACTGTCACCCACCCGTCCCTCCTGTCTGCTCTGTCCCCATCCAAGATGCAGGGAGGGTCCTGACATCTCAGAGGTGAATGAGGCCACTTGGGTCACACAGCCCCTGTGGGGAGAGGGAGAAGGGGGACTTAGGCTCCTTGGGCCTGAACCCGGGAGACAGTGCCACTGAGGGGCCACCATGCGCAGGCCTTGCTGGTGGAGAATCCAGTTCAGGGGATGGACTCACACCAACCCAGTATCACAGGAGGTGGATTGAAAACCACACACCAGGTTATTTAATTGCTCTGTGGGCTCAGGGGACCACCGAAGGCCTTGTGGGGCCAGGGCCACCTGGAAGAGTGGGCTCTGAGCAAGGCTGTCAGGTGGAGGGTCTCCAGGTTCTGGGAAGAGGGTCTTGGAGCTTCTTGTGCGAGAACTGGGGATGAGAGGGCTGGTGTTGGGTGGAGAAGCAGTCCCCACCACCCCTGGCCTCACACACTGGAGGTGGTACGTCTGGGCCTCATGGGCACACGTGGTTCCCTAGAGTCTCAGGAACTACTGGAACTCTGGGGGCCTTGGTGTTTCTGAGGGTAAGAGATTTCTTCCCAACTTTGACTGCTCCAGAAACTGCCTACAGATTATTCTTTCTTATGACTTCCACCTGGTTGTGAACATCCAGGACCTGCAATTAGGTCCAGAGATCCAGACTGTGAACGAACTGTCTCAAAATGTGCCCTTGGGATTTTAATTTATGGAGGTGACTGAGTGATGACACAGAGAGGCCAATGCCATTAAAAGAATTTTTATTTTTATTTTTTTTTTGGCTGCGCCACACTGGCATAGAGTATCTTTAGTTCCCTGACCGGGGATCAAACCTGTGCCCACTGCAGTGGGAGTGCAGAGTCTTAACCACTGGACCACCAGGGAAGTCCCATAAAAGAATATTTTTATTACTTACATTTCCTAAGAAAAGGGGCATGCCACGCCATGCAAGGCCACATGGGGAAGCACCAGTGTTGGCCAGGAGGCAGAAAGAAGCCAGAGAAGCTGAGACCAGAGCCTTTGCTGAGGCTTCCAAGGGCTTCCGAGGGAAAGGCAGGGCAGGACAGGGTGGACAGCCTAAGATGGGTTAGTTTGAATAGTTCCAGCATAGGGGCTGTCCGTCTTTGTCTGGTCCCTGGCTTGGGTGACTTAGGTGGGGCAATACTGGTGTGGTGGGGGGGGGGCTGGATGAGGTGGGGGGTTTGGGCTCTGGATCCAAGGCAGATGTAAACAGCTGTGGCTGGTAGGTTGGCCCTGAGATTAATGATGTGAAATAGACAAGCACAGAATCTAAGAAAACACAATCAGAACGCCAGCCCTGTGTCCTTTGTGCCAGAGCTATTCCTTTGCAGCCCTGGCTCCTTGCTAAACCCTGGACCACAGCCCTCATACTGTTTTTGTTTTTTTTTTTGGCCATGCGGCATGTGGGGTCTTAGTTCCCTAACCAGGGATCAAACCCACGCCCCCTGCAGTGGAAGCTGGAAGAGCGGAGTCTCATCCACTGGACCTCCAGGGAAGTCCCATCATACTGGGGTTTTGTCTTTGACGTGAACTGTGCTCTGGGAGATTATGGGTCCCGGGCTGCTGGGGCCTTGGGCTGGGCGTGTGTCTGAGACACAGGGTCCACTGGCCGGGTACAACAGCCCCTCACAGCCCATCCCACCCCACCCCACCCTGCTCCCCTTGGAGGCTTTTTGTCTGCTGCCAGGGCAAGGGTGGTGCGTCTGGGAGCACAGTCTGTGCCAGGCAAGCTGGCCTGGGGAGAAGAGATTTGCTCAAAACCCTGGGTGGGGTTGAAGGTGGGCATGCTGGCCTAGGCCTCTCTCTGGAGGCCGGCCAGTGTGAGGGGGACTGGAGGCAGGGCCCCACCCTCTGGACAGGGGCGCCAGGGCTGTATCTCCTGACAGCCGAGGGCAGGGCCTGGCCGGGAATGCCCTGAAGGCCTGGCTCACTGAGGCCTCTGTCCATGGTGGTTCCCAGGCCGACCTGGTGGACGGTGGGCCACGAAAGCCAAGGAGACCCTCCAGGCGAGTAAGTACTGCAGACCACCGACCTAGGGCGATGTCGCTGCCCGAGAGCCTGCTGCCCTGAGACGTTCGGCCCCACCTTTCAGAAACGATGAGACTTCTCTAACCTGACGGCCAGCATGGGAACTGCCCAAGTTGCCAGGGACATCAGACAAGAGGCTGGGGACCCTCCTCCTGCTCAGAGCCAAGCTCCGGGCTTTGAGGCTGAGGAATTCCCTTTATACTGCTTAATCTGAGCCACATTGCCTGTGATTTTTTCTGGAAGAGCTGTTCCAAAACAGCCAATCATCCAAGACAGTTAATGCAAAACTGTTGCCAGGAGGATTTCATACATGAGGGTTCTGATCGAGGGGAGAGTGGGGCCCACAGTCAGGCAGTGGAGAACAATCAGAGATCTTGTTCTCCTGGGTCTCACTCTCAGGCCTCCTGAGCAGCCCAGAGCGCCAGGGGAAGAGCTGGCCGACCCGCAGCCACCCGCAGGTCAGATCCTATCACTCCCTTCCATCTGCCATGAGGGAGGATGGAATACCTGACGGAGAGCCAATCTGGAGACGAAGAACGCTCTGACCGCCCGCAGGGAAGCCTGTCTCCCACGTGAGGGGAGGGAAGAGGGAGCGGCTGTGGAGCAGGCGGACGCCTCCGCCAACCACACCGATTTTGGGGGGGAGAAGCATCCAGAAACTGTCTGACCCCTGGTCTCACTGTCTGGACTCTGGTGGGGAGTGGGGGGGACAGGGATGTTTAGTGCCTTCATCACTGGCTGGTCCTGTCAGGTGCGAAGTGGGGAGACGCCCACAGGCTAAGAGAGAGCATCTCTGGGGCGCAGAATCCCAGGCAAGGCCTGGAGGAAGGAGAAGAAACAAATCCGGGATTCCCTTTATCCCTAGGGAGCTCCCAGCCTCATGGGGGCTCAGAAAGAACCCAGAAGTCGGGGGATTAGAAAGAATGGGAAAGAAGGAAAGGAGGCAGACGCCAGTGTAATAATGACCACTAGCATTTCCTGGGCACTCACTCTGTACCAGGAATTGGCGGTTGTGAGGTTTGCACAGAAGAATGTATTGAAAGTACTTAGTGCAGGGCTGGCATCAGGCAGATGCTCAATCAATGCTGTTTTATTTATCAGGTAGCTGTGTCATTACCCCCATTTTACAGATGAGTAAACCGAGGCTGAGAAGAGATATGAGTTACCAGGAGGTGGCAGAGCACGCACACCCAGGTTCGTCTGCCCGAGGCTCAGGCCCTCATCGCTGGTGTTGTGGTGTTAGTGGTTCAAGTGGATGCTAGCTCAGAGCAGGGAGAGGAAGCAGCCCCTCAGGGCTGGTCCTTGGTGGACAGGCATGGTAGGCAGAATTCTGAGATGGCCCTGAAGATCTCCAGTCCTTGGTGTACACATCCTGTAAAATCCCCTCCCCCTAAGAGTGAACCTGACGGATGTCATTCTTGTGACTTACTTGCTAATCAGTTGACTTTAAGTTCATCGTAACGAAGAGCATTCTGGGTGGGCCTGACCTAATCAGGTGGGCTCTTACAGGGGTTTATCTGGGTGATAAACACATTGTGGAACCAGAGGAGGTCGTGGCTGCACAATATTGTGAATACACGAAACGCCACTGAATTGTTCACTTTAAAATGGTTAATTTTATGTTATGTGAATTTCACCTCAATAAGAAATTTTTAAAAAGGGAGTGTCTTAGCATGGGCTGCTACAATAAATTCCCCAGGCTGGGTGACTTAAACAATGAATATTTATTTCTCAACTTTCTGGATGCTGGAAGTCCAAGATCAAGGTGTTGACAGATCTGGTGTCTGGTGGGGCCTGCTTCCTGGCTTGCAGATGGCGGTTTTCTTAGGTGTCCTCACATGGTGGAGAGCAGAGGGAGAAAGCAAGCACTAGTGTATCTTCTTATAAGGGCACTAATCCCGTTCATGAGGCTGCACCCTCATGACCTAATCACCCCAAAGGCTCCACCTCCTAATACCATCACCTGGGGAGGTTAGGATTTCAACATGAATTTTGAGGGTCCTGGCCAACAGTCAATGAGAAAACAGGGACCTCCGTCTTACAAATGCAAGGAAATGAATCCTGCCAACAACCACGGAGTTGGGAGGGGTCCCCGGACCTCAGAAGAGACCCCCCTCCCATCCTGACTGACCCTGAGCTAAGCTGTGCCTGATTCCCCACTCACAGAAACTAAGTTGCTAAATTTGTGGTCATTTGTTGGTCAGCATAGAAAACGAACACAACAAGGTGGGCCAGCCAGGAAGAATGTCCTGGAAGAGAGGAGCAGGGCTCAGATAGGGTTCATGCCGCACTCACTTTCTGGATGATGAGGTGTGTGTGGAGGAGAGTCTGGAAGCTTCGGGACAGTGGTTTGTTTTCTACCAGTGGTTTCTGCCTGTGGGTCCTCATGGGTGGGCAGCCCCCCGCCCCCCGCCAGGTCACTTACCCCACCACCCCTCCCCCGAAGTACTGGGAAGCCTGGCGCCACTCTGGATGAGACCCCGTGGGGTACAGTCTGGTTTTTATTAAGTATCATAAGCTCAATATTAATTCCTGCCAGAAACAAACATTTAGTCCCTGTCCCGCTGTAAACACAGATGCTTTGAGACACAGGTCCTTGGGTCATGGGGAAGATGTGCGTAGTCCTTCCAAAGTCCCCATCCGCCCCGCAGAGCCTCTGGTCTGGAGGATAGGTCGAGGAAAGGGAGGAACGCCAGGGCTAAAAAATCCCAAACCTGATGACAACGTCCTGGGCTCCTTCCTACGGCAGCATCGAGCTGGAGCTGGTGGACAGTGATGGGAACAGTCTGTGTCCTCTCCGGGCAGCAGTTAGGAGGGGTTGTGTTAAGGGTATGTGCTGCCACCAGGAACTTTTCTGGGGACATTTCTAGTCCTGTGACACGCTTGGCGTGATTCGGGCAGAACTCACTCTTCAGGGCCCAAGGTCCTCCGAGGGACCCTCAGAGCCCTGAACATGAGAGGAGTGGGAAACTGAGACTTTTCTCAGGAGGCTCCTGCCTCAGCAGACAGGAAGTGAGGCCACAGGAGTTTACCTGCCCAAGGGGTCTCTGGTGGGTTGAATAGCATCCCCCCCAAAATTCATGTCCAACCAGAACCTGTGACTTGAGCTTATTTGGAAATAGGATTGTTGCAGATGCAATTAGTTAAGGATCTTGATATGAGAGCATCCTGGATCAGGGTGGGCCCTAAACCCAATGACTGGTGTCCTTTGTGTGTGTGTGTGTGTGTGTGTGTGCACTTTTATTAGTTAGTGATAAAAATAATCAATATAAATTATTATTTATTTATTTATTTTTTATTGGGATATAGTTGTTTTACAATGTTGTGTTAGTTTCTACTGTACAGTGAAGTGGAGTTCCCTGTGCTATACAGCAGGTTCTTATTAGTTATCTATTTTATACATATTAGTGTATATATGTCAATCCCAATCTCCCAATTCATTCCCTCGCTCCCCAGTTTTCCCCCCTTGGTGTCCATACGTTTGACTGGTGTCCTTTTAAGTGCTGAGGGCACAGAGAGACACCCAGAAAGGATGGCCATGTGATGACAGGGCAGAGATAAGAGTGAGGCCAAGAAACACAAAGCATGCCCAGCAACACCAGAAGCTGGAAGAGGCAGGAAGGATGCCCCCCAACCAGAGCCTCCAGAGGGAGCCCAGCCCTGCCGACAACTTGATTTCAGACTTCTGGGCTCCTCACCTGTGAGAGAATAAACCTCTTGTTTGAAGACACCCAGTCTGAGGTCCTTTGTTACTGCAGCCCCAGGAGAGTAGCCCAGGGGTGGAGAAAAACAGTCGGCGCTTCCCTTCTCCTGCGTGGGTCCTGGAAGTGGGTCGGCCTTGGTGGGGGCTGTCTGCCTGGGTTGGGGGGACACAGTGGGGCCTCAGTAAACACGTGTCCTGAATGGGGGAGAGAGACATGGTGTTTGGCCTCCCAACTTGAAGCAGCTTGGTGGCATTGCAAGAAGGACTTAGCATTCACTTCCGATCGCTGCCTTAGTGAATCACCACACACTCGTGCCTTTTTAAAAAAATTATATTGACGTATAGTTGATTTACAATGTTGTGTAGCGCTTGTCTTAAAGCAACAGAAATGTGGTTTTTAAAAATAATTAATTAATTAATTTATTTTTGGCTGCATTGGGTCTTCGCAGCTGTGCGTGGGCTTTCTCTAGTTGCGGCGAGTGGGGGCCATTCTTTGTTGCGGTACGCAGGCTTCTCACTGTGGTGGCTTCACTTGTTGCGGAGCACGGGCTCTAGGCGCGTGGGCTTCAGTAGTTGTGGCACGAAGGCTTAATTGCTCTGCGGGATGTGGGATCTTCCCAGACCAGGGATCAAACCTGTGTCCACTGCATTGGCAGGAGGATTTTCAACCACTGCACCACCAGGGAAGTCCCAGAAATGTGTTTATCCTACGATTCTGGAGGTCAGAAGTCCAGCATGGGTCTCACCAGTAAAATCATGGTGTGGGCAGGGCAGCGTTCCTTCTGGAGGATCCAGGGGAGAGTCTGTTTCCTGCTCAGACTATTGGCAGAGTTCAGTTCCTTGTGGTTGTAGGACTGAGGTTCCCATTTCCATGCTGGCTGTCAGCTGAGGGCCATTCCCAGCTTCTGGAGGCACCTGCATTCCTCGGCTCCTGGCCCTTCCTCCATCTTCAAAGGCAGAAACAGTGGGCTGAGTCCTTCCCATGCCTCAGATCTTTCTGAGCTTTCTTGCACGGTTACACCTCTCCAACTGCAGCCGGGAAAAGGTCCCCACTTAAAAAAAATTTTTTTTCTATTTTTTGGCCGTGCCACACGGCATGTGGGATCTTAGTTCCCCGACCAGGGATCAAACCTACGCCCCCTACACTAGAAGCTTGGAGTCTTAACCACTGGACAGCCAAGGAATTCCCAAGGTCCCCACTTTTAAGGACTCTTGTGATGACATTTGCCCACCAGGCTAATCCAAATCCTTAACTTAGTCTCATCTGCAGAGTCTGTTTTGCTATATAAGGTACATATTTACAGGTTCTAGGGATTAGGACGTGGACACATTGGGGGGCCATCACTCTGATGACCACAGACCCCAAAGCAATAACCCCAGGATTGATCTTTGCTCGGGGACTCTGAGGCACAAGATGAGCTGTCAGAGGCTGGTGTCTGGGGGAGCAGTGACCTCACTGCCCTGGGCTGGCCCTGAATCCACCTACCAGGTGTCCTCCCCTGGGGGGGCCAAGTCCCCTGCTGCTGTCAGGCTAGATCTCCCAGTCTCTCCAATTCTGCCTACCTCACACACACCTGGGGATCTCAGGCCCCTCCACACTCTGGGATTCAGCAGGTCCACGGGGCCGTGGGTGTCTGTGTAACAAGCTGTCAGGTGATTCTAATGCTGGGCTGGGGCTGCTGCCTCACTGCTCCCAGAATCTCCCAAACCCCTGCCCCCGCCCCCTCCTTGTTAAGGCCCGGTCACGTGCCTCAATCATGGCCCCTCACCTGCAGCCTCTGAGCCTGGGCGCCTCGTCTGACAGAAGGTGAGTCCTCGAGGGCAGAGTTGCGTCTCATCCCGTCTCCGTGTGGGCCCGGCCCCCTGGACAGGGCTCCGTGGACGCTGGCGCAGTAGATGCCCTGTGGACCTCTAGCCTGTGTTTCCCTCCTGAAATGAGGGAAGAAAAGGCTGTGGTGCAGGAAGCCCTGGAGAATAAGGCCTCAGGGGCACAGCTGCAGGTCAGCAACGCAGTCACTGTCAGAAGCCCTCTCTCTGTGGCTCTGTGGGTAGGGACCCTCAGAACAGCCCTCTGGGCTGAACTTCCTCCTGAGTGCTGCTGTTGCGAGGGAGCCCTAAGGAAAGGGAGAACCTCGTGGGGCTGTTGGAAGCCCAGCTCTCTGTCTTGGTGTCTGTCCACGCCTTGACGACCACCTTCCCTGTGCCTGTCCTGCTGGCCCCCTCCTCTTTCCTCCAGGGAAAGGCTGACTCCAGCTCCCCTGGCCGGGCTGGTTTGCCTCCTTCCAGCCTGAAACTCAGGGAAGACACCTGGTGAGGCTGACAGTGTGATGACTGGCACTGTGGTACTGGTGACACAGGTGTAACCGTAGCTGCTGGTTACTGGATTTTTTTTTTTTTAATTTTATTTATTTATTTTATTTATGGCTCTGTTGGGTCTTCGTTTCTGTGCAAGGGCTTTCTCTAACTGCGGCAAGTGGGGGCCACTCTTCATCGCGGTGCGCGGGCCTCTCACTATCGCGGCCTCTCTTGTTGCGGAGCACAGGCTCCAGACGCGCAGGCTCAGTAGTTGTGGCTCACGGGCCCAGTTGCTCCGCGGCATGTGGGATCCTCCCAGACCAGGGCTCGAACCCGTGCCCCCCGCATTGGCAGGCAGACTCTCAACCACTGCGCCACCAGGGAAGCCCCTGGATTTTTTTTTTTTTTAATAAATTTATTTATTTTTGGCTGTGTTGGGTCTTCATTGCTGGGTGTGGGCTTTCTCTAGTTGTGGCAAGTGGGGGTTACTCTTCATTGCAGTGGCTTCTCTTTTTTGCAGAGCACAGGCTCTAGGCACGTGGGCTTCAGTAGTTGTGGCACATGGGCTCAGTAGTTGTGGCTCGTGGGCTCTAGAACGCAGGCTCAGTAGTTGTGGTGCATGGGCCCAGTTGCTCTGCGGCATGTGGTATCTTCCCAGACCAGGGCTTGAACCCGTGTTCCCTGCACTGGCAGGCAGATTCTTAATCACTGAGTCACCAGGGAAGTCCGGTTACTGGACTTTTTACTGCACGCCCATCACTCCCTTGGGATGCCTGGATTGTCTCTCTGCAGCCTTAAATGGCTTCATGAGGTGGGTGTAACCATTGTTCCCATTTTACAGATGAGAAAACTGGGACTCTGAGGGGCCAAGTGACTCACTGAAGTTCACACAGCTGAGAAAAGCCCCAACCAAGACTTCAGCCCAGATCGGTCTGCCCCAGAGCCCAAACCCTTAACCTTTCAGGATGCTGACGGGGTGTGTGGGGCCCAAAGAGGTGCTGCCGGATCAGGGTGGCAGAGGCTTCCAGGGGGAGGTGGGAGCTGGGCTTTGCAGGAGTAAGACGGGGTGGCGGCTGGTGGGGAGTAGGGGTGGTGGCACGGCTGACAGGCCCTGGATGGGCATTCGCCTGTGCCCCCTGCTGCATTCACATCCTGGTATGATTTGTGGGTGTGTCCCCTGTCCCAGCTGAGGGATGCCAGGAGAACGAGGGTGGCTCGAGCATCCCTCCCCCTCATACTCTGTCATGGTACAAACGCAGGAGGGATGGAGTTGTCTGAAGGGAAGGAATTCATGCCTGTCTTCCCCACTGTGCACTAATTTTGCAGAGACATTGTACCTGCCTCCTGAGGCCTTGTTTCAGATGCGTTTCTGCTCTCAGGGCCTCTGGACGCTGGTTTCTCTCTCCTTGCACAACGGACTTCTGCTCTAACCCTGCCAGGGGAGAGCTCTTGGAGAGAGCTGATTGATTTGACAGTGGAAATAGCTACAGGGTAGACAAGGGCCAAGGCCAGCTCTCCCACTGGTGCCCATGCCCGGGAACCCCTGCCCACCCTCTGGTCTGCACCTCTGCATCTCGGTACAGAGTGGGTTTCTGTCATCTCCTAGGGTAGATGGACCGTGGCTCCTGCACAGCAGAGCATCACTCCCCTTGGTCACTGGTGCATAGAGAGGAAGGACAGAGGCGGGGACTGGGAAGCAAAGGGAAGGTGGTTGTCCTGGGAGGTGTGCTGGCCCATCAGACAGGACGTGTGACCCTGGAACCAACCCCACCCTGGCCTAGCTTCTTCATCTGCCACTCGGATGTGCCTGAGGAGGGCTTGTTGGCTGCTGTTTCACAGAGAATCTTAATTTCTATCATTCCCCAAATATGTGCCAGGCATGCACCACATACACTAGGCAATGTGCCAGGCTCTGGAGGTGCCTTTTGAACAGAGCACAAGTGGTCCCTGCCTGGAAGAGCACAGGGTCTGTCTGGGAGGGAGACAGACAATAAACAAATAGTCACCCCTGGCATCCACAATCTGATAAGTGCCAGGAAGGGGGAGGACATCAGGCGGGGGACTGTGGTTGACTGAATAATGGTCCCCAAAGATGTCCATGTCCTAATCCCTAGAACCTGTGAATATGTCCCTTACGGCAGGGGTCCCCAACCCCCAGGCTGTGGACTGGTAGCGGTCTGCAGCCTGTTAGGAACCGGCCGCACAGCAGGAGGTGAGCAGCGGGCGAGTGAGAGAAGCTTCATCTGCCGCTCCCCATCACTCCTCATCGCTCCCCATCGTTCCCCATCGATCCCCATCACTTGCATTACCTCCTGAACCATCCCTCTGCACACCTGTCCGTGGAAAAATTGTCTTCCACAAAACCGGTCCCTGGCACCAAAAAGGTTGGGGACCGCTGCCTTACAAGGTAAGAGGGGCTTTGCAGATGAGATTCAGTTAAGGAGGTGGGAGATGATCCTGGATTATCCTGGTGGCCCAGTGTCATCACAGGGTCTTTATGAGAAGGAGCCAGAGTCTTCAGCCAGAGTCAGAGGAGATGTGAGGATGGAAGCCAAGATCTGAATGATGCAAGGAAGGGGCCACGAGCCAAGTAATGTGGGTGCCTCGAGAAGCCAGAAAGGTCAAGGAAATGGCTTCTCCTCTAGGGTCTCCAGAAGGAACCAGCCCTGTGGACACCTTGATTTTAGACTTCTTTCTTTTTTTTTTTTTTTTTGATTTTAGACTTCTTGGTGTTACACTTCCAGAATCATAAGAGATTACATTTGTTACAGCAGCGACAGAAAACAAATACAAGGACTCAGTGACATTCCCGTGAGAAGTGACTTTTGGGTTGAAACCTAAGAAATGGGAGGAAGAACAGGTAGAAAGCAGACATAGTGTTTTTCTGGCAGAGGGAACAGTGTGTGCAAAGGTCCTGAGCTAGGAGGCTCTTAGTCTCTTAGGACAGCAGTTCTCAAACTTTTTGGTTTCAGGACTCCTTTTACACTCTTAAGAATTATTGAAGACCCCAAAGGGCTTTTGTTCATGTGTGGAGTAAATCCCGGGCCAGCTACATAATTCTTAAGGCCTGGTGTGAAATGAAATGTGGGATCCCATTTTTAAAAAGCAGGAAGCAAGTGCTGTTAAAGGTACTAAAATAGAAGCTTTCCTTTTTTTCACACAATCTCTCTCTCCGGCTCGCGTGCATGCACTCAAAGTGTCATGGTGATTTTATTTGCTATTTAATGTCATTCTAAGAAAACAAAAAATTTAAAATTTAAATATTAGGATGACTTTTACTATCCAGCTTTATATCCTGCAATGCCTGTTTCAATGCAGCCTGAGAGAATTTAACTGGTATAGAGAATCACTGAAATTACTCTATTTGTATTGTTTAGCTTGTCCCCAGAGGGTCCCTGGAGCAGGGCAGGCACAAACGGGAGGCAGAGTCAGGAAGTGAGGAAGGAGGAAGAGGTGCAGGGCTGGCCCCAGGCACGCTTCCTGGGTCAAGGACCCTCACAGGCTCCCAGGGCCGGGTGACTCACACACCCCAGCCTGACAGCCCCCTCCCGCCAGTCCCAGGAGCGATGCACCACGGCCTGGCCGGGTGCTTGAAGCCAGGCAGCTCTTTCTCATGGGCCTGTTCCAAGCCATGGCGGACGGTGGATGGGCAACCTCTAAGGATAAACTGCCATGCCTGGCCACACAGGTACCTGGATGGGGGTAGGCAAGAGGCTCACACCTGCCAGGAGGAGGGTGTCTTGGGTGGGGCTGCTTTGCCCCAATGTGAGAAACTTAGCCTGACCCTGACTCTTCCCTCATTTGCATCTGGGCTTCCGCTGTGCGGTGGAGCGATGTGGAACACAGCTTCCCCTTCCCCACCCAACTTGACTCTGTCTCTGGGCACTGAAGTTGCAGGTTGGGAAGGAGGGTGCTGGGTGGGGAGGATTTTTATTTAGCAAATGAAAATACAGGATGCCCAGTTAAATTTGAATTTTGAGTAAACAATGAATAATTCTTTAACATAAGTATGTCCCATGCAATTTTGGGGACATATAGTGTCTCTCCTATCTGTGGGGGGGTTGGTTCCAGGACCCCCAGGATACCAAAATCTGCAGATGCTCAAGTCCCTTTTATAAAGTGGAGTAGTATTTGCATATAACCTTTGCACATCTTCCCGTATACTTTATTTATTTATTTATTTTAAAGCTTTTATTATTTACTTATTTTTTGGCTGTGTTGGGTCTTCGTTTCTGTGCGAGGGCTTTCTCTAGTTGTGGCAAGCGGGGGCCACTCTTCATCGCGGTGCGCGGGCCTCTCACTATCGCAGCCTCTCTTGTTGCGGAGCACAGGCTCCAGTCGCGCAGGCTCAGTAGTTGTGGCACACGATCTTTGTTGCTTCGCGGCATGTGGGATCTTCCCGGACCAGGTATCGAACCCGTGTCCCCTGCATTGGCAGGCAGATTCTTAACCACTGCGCCACCAGGTAAGTCTGGAGCAAGCTTTTTTTTTTTTTTTTTTTTTTAATAATTTTTCTAAAATTTATTTTTATTTATTTATGGCTGTGTTGGGTCTTCATTTCTGTGCGAGGGCTTTCTCTAGTTGTGGCAAATGGGGGCCACTCTTCATCGCGGTGCGCGGGCCTCTCACTATCGCAGCCTCTCTTGTTGCGGAGCACAGGCTCCAGTCGCGCAGGCTCAGTAGTTGTGGCTCACGGGCTTAGTTGCTCCGCGGCATGTGGGATCTTCCCAGACCAGGGCTCGAACCCGTGTCCCCTGCATTGGCAAGCAGATTCTCAACCACTGTGCCACCAGGGAAGCCCTTCCCGTATACTTTAAATCATCTCTAGATTACTTATAATACCTAATACAATGTAAATGCTATGTAAACAGCTGCCAGCACAGTAAATTCAAGTTTTGCTTTTTGGAACTTTCTGGATTTTTAAAAAAATATTTTCAGTTCGCGGTTGGTTGAATCTGCAGATGTGGAAGCTGCAGATACGGAGGACCAACTGTACTTAAGTTTAAGATGTATTCTTTGTTTATCTGAAATTTGAATTTGTGTGTCTTGTATTTATCTGGCAACCCTGTGGGCAGACCCAAGGCACGAGAAGGCTGAGGAATGGGTGTCTGAGGTAGGTGGTGATTTGCAGCCGGGGGAACCCTGTGTGCTGATATCCACGTTCCAGCACATGCTCTATTGCCCCATCGACTTCACTTATAAAACACAAGTTCAAAGATAAAATTACTAAGAAGTTTAAGACAGCAGAGCATGAGGCCAAGTATGGGGTCCTTCCGAGCCTGGGGCCCTGTGTGATCATGCAGGTTACACACTCATCAGCCAATCCTGGGTATATCCGTTGACATTTATTATACTAGAAATTAAACTCGAGAAAAATTTAAAATATTTATTTACTAACTCAGCTAAAAACAGTAATAAATCCATTAGATGTTTACATAAATAACATGTTTTATGAAAAATAATTGTAGTTTCCAAAACAAACAAGAAAAGTTAGCAAGAAGAGTGGTTTTGTTTTACATTTTGGAAAATCTTTTTACTATTTGGCCTCACAGAAGTCTCTAGAAGACAGCCGGGTTCTCATATCTGCTTTTGTGTTCACCCCTTCAAAGTGTGTGTTTCAGTGATTTTAGTGTATTCAGAGAGCTGTGCATCCGTCATCAGGATCAGTTTTAGAACATTTCATCACCTCCCCCTGCAAATAAAAGTCCTTATCCCCATTAGCAATCACTCGCCATTTCCCGCTTCCCAGGCCCTGGTGACCACCAATCTACTTTCTATCTCTATGGATTTGCCTATTCTGAATATTTTATATAAATGGATTCATACAATATGTGACCTTTTGTGTCTAGCTTCTTTTACCTACCATCATGTTTTCAAGGTTCATCCATGTTGTAGCAGGTGTTAGTTGGATTAGACTTATGCCTAAGTTTTCTTCCAAGAGTTTTATAGTTTTAATTCTTACATTTAGCTCTTACATTTACATTTAGGTTCCATTTTGAGTTAATTTTTGTATATGGTGTGAGGTAGGGGCCCAATTTCATTCTTTTGCATC
Source organism: Balaenoptera physalus (assembly GCF_965194825.1). NCBI lineage: Eukaryota > Metazoa > Chordata > Mammalia > Artiodactyla > Balaenopteridae > Balaenoptera > Balaenoptera physalus. The sequence goes on along the minus strand of NC_138898.1, from coordinate 52,769,668 downwards.
TGCACATCTGATTTTCCCAGCACCATTTCTTGAAAGGACTATTCTTTCCCCATACTTCTGTCAAAAAAATCAATTGATTGTATATGGATGAATTTATTCTGGACTCTCCATTCTATTCCATTGATCTCTGTGTCTAGCCTACACCACTACCACACTATTTTGATTACTGTAGCTTTTAAGTAAGTTTTGAAGTCAGGAAGTGTGACTCCTTCAACTTTGTTCTTTTACAAGATTGTTTTGGCTATTCTGGGTCCTTAGAATTCCATGTGAATTTTATTTTTAAAATTTTATTTATTTATTTATTTATCTGGTTGCATTGGGTCTTTGTTGCTGCGCATGGGCTTTTTCTCTAGTTTTGGCGAGCGGGGGCTACTCTTCGTTGCGGTGCACAGGCTTCTCATTGTGGTGGCTTCTCTTGTTGCGGAGCATGGGCTCTATGTGCGCAGGCTTCAGTAGTTGTGGTGTGCGGGCTCAGTGGTTGTGGCGCACGGGCTTAGTTGCTCCGCAGCACATGGGACCTTCCTGGACCAGGGCTCAAACCCGTGTACCCTGCAATGGCAGGTGGATTCTTAACCACTGTGCCACCAGGGAAGTCCCCCATGTGAATTTTAGAACCAGCTTGTCAATTTCTGCAAAGAAGCCAGTTGGGATTTTAAAAGGGATTGCATTGACTCTGTAGATCAGTTAGGGGAGTGTTGTCATCTTAGCAATATTTAATCTTTCAATCCATGAACATGTCTTTCTATTTCATTGATTTCTTTCAACAATGTTCTATAGATTTTTTAAAAAATTTTTTATTATTATTTTAAAATAAATTTATTTATTTATTTATTTTTGGCTGTGTTGGGTCTTCGTTGCTGCGTGCAGGCTTTCTCTAGTTGCAGCAAGCGGGGGCTACTCTTCGTTGCGGTGTGAGGGTTTTTCATTGCAGTGGCTTCTCTTGTTGCAGAGCACAGGCCCTAGGCATGCGGGCTTCAGTAGTTGTGGCTCGAGGGCTCAGTAGTTGTGGCTCATGGGCTTGGTTGCTCCACGGCATGTGGGATCTCCCCAGACCAGGGCTCGAACCCGTGTCCCCTGCAATGGCAGGTGGATTCTTAACCACTGCGCCACCAGGGGAGTCTCCCATGTGAATTTTAGAACCAGCTCGTCAATTTCTGCAAAGAAGCCAGTTGGGATTTTAAAAGAGATTACATTGACTCTGTAGATCAATTTGGGGAGTATTGCCATCTTAGCAATATTTAATCTTTCAATCCATGAACATGTCTTTCTATTTCTTTGATTTATTTCAACAATGTTCTATAGCTTTTAGAGTATGAGTTTTGTACTTTTGTTAACTTTTTCTTAAGTAATTTGTTCTTTTTGATGTTAATGTAAATGGAATTGCTTTCTTAATTTCATTTTTGGGTTGTTCATTGAAAATGTATAGAAATATGACAGATTTTTGTCTGTTGATTTTATATCCTGCAATCTTGATGAATTCATTTATTAGTTCTAACAGTTTTTTTAGTATATTCCTTAGGATTTTCTACATACAAGATCATGACATCAGATTGGTTTTGTCCAATGCATTCTCATGATTGGATCGAGGTGATGGATTTTGGGGACGAATCCCTCAGAAGTGAGGTGCCCTTCAGTGTATCCCATCAGGGGCTCATGCTGTCCATGAGTCTTATTCCTGGCAGTAAGGGGTAGTTCTTACTTCTTCCTTTCCAATTTGGATACCTTTTATTTCACTTTCTTGCCTATGTACACTGGCTAGAAACTCCAGTGCAACACTGAATAGTATGCTGAATGGCAAGAGTGGACATTTTTGTCTTGTTCCTGATATTAGGGGGAAAGAATTCAGTTCTTTCACCCTTGAGTATGATATTGGCTGTGGGTTTTTCATAGATGCCCTTTACTATGTTGAGAACATTCCTTTCTATTTCTAGTTGGTGAGTGTTTTATCAGAAACAGCAGTTTATTAGCCACGTACACTCACAGCCCAGGGAAGGAGGATGCTGTACACCACGCAGGGCCACGTGGGGTTGCACTCAGGAGCAGAGTGAACCAGCAGGGGCTGTGGGAGGAGGCTTTGTAGTAATAAGAGGGCAGGTGCCTCCTGGTTCCCACAGGAGGATGTGATGTGCTTGCTTGAGTAATCCGTGGGCTGGCGGGGAACTGAAGCCCACTGCTCATGGCCCATCAGGGGCTGTGTTCCATTTGATAAGGGGGGCTGTTTGGCTAGGGGACCCTATCTGTGGAAGCCGAGTTGGGTGGGGAACTTGCAGCTAGGACATTCAAAGCCCTCCTGGTTTCAGATGTCAAAGTGGTATATAATGTTGGGTCTTAATTTGGGGCCTTCCACCTAAGGTCACTGGGGACCTGCATGGGGGGGACGCGTCAAAGCCTGTCTACGGTCGGTTCCTGGGGGCAGACCTGGAGTCACCTGCTGGACCAATGCATGAACGCGGGCTGCAGCAGCTTCCCTTCAGATGCCCGGGGTGTGGAGCTCAGTGGGACCACTTCTCTCCTCCCCTCTCATCTGAATGTTTCGATTGACTTCCTTTACTAAACTGTATTCACCTGTGCAAATATTTGTGGTTGGCCCAGCCCGCTGCCCAGTCCTCTCTTGCTGCATGGGGTTGCTGCTGGTGTTGAGCTGCACCTCAGAGGGCAACATGTCTCAAAAACACTGCCTGTTCAGTTTTTTTCCTTTCCCGGGGACACGCACCATTTATTTTCACCTACATAGCATGCACACACAGGTCTTATTTTAAAAGCATTAAGAACAATACCACTGTGCAATTATGCAACTACAACAGCAATTCACAGTCAGTCATGAGAACGCTTGCGTTTGTCAGCCAAGAGCTCCCGGCACCTCAGTCACCTGCTGGTTAACCCCGTGTTTTCTCTGTGACGTTGCTCTCTTGCTTCCAAGGCTCAGACCTCAGAAAAAGAAAAATGGCAGAGCGCACCGTACTGGGATTCCCCAAGTTCTCCTGGACTCAAGGCGTTTAACACTTTCTGCCATGGAAGTTAACTGCAATGGAATGTGATTCAGCGGAGATGAAATATTTTATCTGTTGCTTGTAGGTGCCATTGCTGGGAGGAGAGTTCCGGGTTCTGGGGTTTGCCCCTCTAGCTCTGATCCCAGGCTGCAGGCAACTCATCTATGTGTGAGTTGGATGGATGGGCAGAAAATCAATGGTTTTGCTCTGCTGACAAAAAGGCTCCTGGCAACTCGAATGCAGGAGACCATTAAAATACCACTGACACAATTATTTACTATGAAGATGTAGCTATTGATTTAACAGTTATATGAATGAAATGCAGGAAAACGAGTGACAGCTGGGGGTAGCAGTCTTTTCGCCAGAAGTGGTCCCCCTGGAGTGTGGCAGCTTAGGTGGGGGGAGAGCTGAGCTCTTTCTTTTTTTTACATTTGAAAAACTTTTTATCATGAAATAATTTTAGACTTATAGAAGAGTTGCAGAGATCATTCAGGGAGTTCCCATGTCACCTGTCACACAGCTTTTTCCTCCTAATGTCAACGTCTTACATAACCAAGTACAATGACCAAAACCAAGAAATCATCACTGGCACCACATTGTTAACTGACCACAGACTGTGTTCGAATGTCATCAGCTGAATCTAATGTCCTTTCTCTGTCCCAGGGCTCCACATTGCATTTAATTGTCATGTCTCCTTCGTCTCTCATCTGTGACAGTTTTTCAATCTCTCCTTTCCCTTTGTGACCTTGATCCTTTTGAAGAACAGTGTTCATGTGTTTTGTAGAAAGTCCCTCAAATTGGTTTTGTCCAATGCATTCTCATGATTGGATCGAGGCGATGGATTTTGGGGACGAATCCCTCAGAAGTGAGGTGCCCTTCAGTGTATCCCATCAGGGGCTCATGCTGTCCATGAGTCTTATTCCTGGCGCTATGAACCTTTGTCCCCTGGTTAAGGTGGTGTCTGCCACCTAAAGTGACTATTTTTCCCTTGGTAATTAATAAACATTTAGGGGGAGGTACTTTGGGGTCATGCACATATTCTGTTTCTCCCTAAACTTTCGCCCACTCATTTTAGCATCCTCGATGCATTGAGCATTTGGTTTGAATTCCAGAAATTCTCTGAGCAGCCCTTTTTCCCTCCATTGCAGAATTAAACTCAAGCTGCCAAAGGTCTGCAGGCAAAGTCTTTCTAAAGTCCGTTGTGAGTTAGCGGACCCAGGAAAACTATCACCAAGTGCGCACGTCAAGGTGACACAATTACATGAATGGTTCCAACAGGCCACTCTGTCCGGATGTTCCCATGAGAGAAATGACCTGTGGGCTCTCCCCATCTTCGGTTCTGGTCACAAATGTGACTTTAGGGTTAGATCAAAAGGCACCCGCCTCTTCAAGCCCACATCGCTGCCACCAGCGTGTCATTTTTGTCAAGGAATGTGTGCAATTAATAAAGGCGGCAGGGCTGGCTGGGAAACCAATTACAACAAACACATCAGGTGTCGATAGGGAGGCACAAACACAGGTCCCATTGATTGATGCCAATCACCCTCGGCACCTGGCCCTCCAGCCCGTTTTTTTACACCTTTGGGGGCCATTGTAAAATGTCAGTTTCCATGCATTTCCAAGCGTGCTCACACAGTGTGTGCTTTTGCCAAAACCTGGGTTATGTATGCAGGGAACCAAGAGTGTATTTCTTGCTGCTAATGTCTGCTTTGTTCTGACTCTTCCCGGCTATGTCATGTAAGGCTTAAAAAAAAAAAAAAAAAAAAAAGCTTATAAAGAAAGAAAACCCAAAAGGCAGAGCCTCTTGAAGTGATGGCCTTCACCGATCTCCTGGGTGGAAATGCTCTTCTTGCCTCTTGGGCCTGGTGGGCGAAGGTCTGCTGGCTGCTAGCCCACCAAAAGAGATGGGCCCCTCACTCCAGAGCTTTCCAAGGTGGCCCATTCTGCTGCTGGACGGATTGAGCCCGGTTCCTGAAATTCTTCCCTCCCCACAGCTGGGTTCTTCCCCCTGAGTCCTCACAGGGCAATGGCAGTGACTTGAGGGCAGGGACCACGTGTCCGTCTTTCATCCTAGAGCCCAGCCCGGAGCCTGACCCAGAGTCCATGCTCAGGAAACCTTTGTGGAGCTGAGTCACTGGAGAGATTTGGCAGAGAAACTCACCCAAGCCCGAAGCCTCTGGAACCTCTGGGATATTCTTCAGCAGATCGTCCTGCTTGCTCGGCGCCTGATGTGTGGGGGGAGTGGGCAATGGTGCTTAATCACGTTCTGTGTCAATTAAGTGTTTGGCTCGGTGCTGCCCCTGGGAGGGACAGGAGGGCGGTGATCCCACGGGGGTCAGGGCAGCCTGGGCACAAGCCCTGGGATGGAAACTGTGGGCAGGAGGACGGGCTGAGTGTGTGTGGATCCTCCTCTGCAGACTTCAATGGCAAGTCTGTTATTTCGGGGATGAGGGTGCTTGCGTCTCATTAGAGCAAATCCCAAACCCTCCTCCTGGGGCTTTCAGGTGAGAGGCCGGAACGGTTTTTCAAAAAAAATTAGTTGTGTTTTCTGGGGTGGGGATGGGCCACAGCTGTGTCCCTGGCCCCCGTGGCTGACAGGATCCAAGGAAGAGCGGGCTTCCTGATCTACCCAGGCAAGTTGGGTGAGCGGGAAACGGGAGGCCAAGTGGGCTCCAAGAAGTCTCCTCAAGCATCCAGAGGCTCACCCCAAACCTCGGTGCTTGTGGAAGCTCATGGGCCAAGTCTGGGGTCTTGCAAGTAAGGGGGCTGCTTCCACTGTGACATCTTCTCAGACCCAGACACTTCTACTTACACGGACCCCTGTGGTGACACTGGGTCCACCTGGATAATTTAGGATCATCTTTTTTTTTTTTAAGTAACTATTTCTTTTTTTTTTTTTTAATTTTATTTATTTATTTATTTATTTATGGCTGTGCTGGGTCTTCGTTTCTGTGTGAGGGCTTCCTCTAGTTGCGGCAAGTGGGGGCCACTCTTCATCGCGGTGCGCGGGCCTCTCACTGTCGCGGCCTCTCTTGTTGCGGAGCACAGGCTCCAGACGCGCAGGCTCAGTAGTTGTGGCTCACGGGCCTAGTTGCTCCGCGGCATGTGGGATCTTCCCAGACCAGGGCTCGAACCCGTGTCCCCTGCATTGGCAGGCAGATTCTCAACCACTGCGCCACCAGGGAAGCCCCAGGATCATCTTATTTTAAGGTCACTGATTAGCAACCTTTTTTTCCCCCTTGCCAGGAAACCCAACATATTCACAGGTTTGGGGGTTAGGATGTAGATATTTTGGGGAGCCATCTGGCTCCTCTCTGTCCCAGAGCCTGGCACTCAGAGGAGGCTCTCGCTGTATTTGTTACCGGCTGGGTGGACAGTGGTTGACGGGTGTGGGAGGACAGAGCTGCACCCAGTACCTGGGACATCCCCTCCTCGGGGCATTAGCAAGCCCTTGAGATGAAAACAAGCCTCGCTCTGGTCTCTGGAGCAGCCGTGCCCACTCGTGCCTCTTAGAATGACCTATAGGCACACACACACAAAAAAAGAAACGGGAGAGAAAGATTAAAAATAGATTTTATTTAACCCAATATATGCAAAATATTACCATTAAAGTGATTAGTATGTATTACTAATGAGATATTTTACATTCTTGTTTTTCATTTGAAGCCTTTGAAATCCGATATGCATTTTGCACTTAAAGCACATCTCAGATCAGACTGGCCACGTTTCAAGGGCTTCAAGAACCACATGTGGCTAGTGGCCACTGCATTGGGCAGTGCACATCTAAATCACTAGGCATTCACAGAGAAGGTTTGGTAATTTAGAAGTAACACTACGTACTCCAGGCCAGGACAGACCCACTTAGTAAGTTACAGTCACTGTAATTCTTATTCCCTCTCCCTCCCTCTACTTCTTCTTTCCTCCATCAGCCTTCTGGCGACTGGGCTGTGAGTTTAATTTTTATTTACTTATTTATTTATTTATGGCTGTGTTGGGTCTTCGTTTCTGTGCGAGGGCTTTCTCTGGTTGCGGCAAGTGGGGGCCACTCTTCATTGCAGTGCGCGGGCCTCTCATTATCGCGGCCTCTCTTGTTGCAGAGCACGGGCTCCAGACGCGCACGCTCAGTAATTGTGGCTCACGGGTCTAGTTGCTCCACGGCATGTGGGATCTTCCAGACCAGGGCTCGAACCCGTGTCCCCTGCATTGGCAGGCAGATTCTCAACCACTGCGCCACCAGGGAAGCCCTGGGCTGTGAGTTTAATCTCAGCTCTTCTCCTTACTGACTGGGGACCTTGCCTGAGTCACTCACCCTTTGAAGCTTCCGTTTATTCATCTGTAAAATGGAGATGGTAATCCTTACTCGCTGATAGTCAAAAGGACCAAACAGCACGTTCCTGGCCCTGGCTTCTGTGGACACTCCTGTCCTCTGCACCATCAGCCTCAGACCCTCAGTGGCCCCGCACTGAGGGCAGTTGCCAGGAGCTTCCCTCTAGCTGGAGAGGCAGAAGGGGAAGACTGTATTATAACTAGAAAATACTGTAAGGCCAATGGTAAAGCTTCAGTGGACTAAAGTCAGAAATATATATATATATATTTGGCAGCAACATGCGGCTTATGGGATCTTAGTTCCCTGACCAGAGATCAAACCCGGGCCCTTGGCAGCGAAAGCGTGGAGTTGTAACCACTGGGCTGCCAGAGAATTCCCTAAAGTCAGAAATATAACCCAGGGACACAAAGGAGATGAGAACCCTACACAGGGCCTCTGGGACTCTGAGCCTGAGAGCAGGACAAAATCTTGTGCTCAGGCACCTGTCCTGCATCAGCGCAGCCAGTTCTCCTCAGCTGTCCCACTGGAGTGAATTACATTATGGGAACCCCGTGGAGATACGGCAAGTTCAGTTCCAGACCACCGAAATAAAGCAAATATCACAATAAAGCGAGTCACGTGGATTTTTTTTTGTCTCCCAGTGTGTATAAAAGTTATGTTTACACTATGCTGTAGTCTATTAACTGTGCAATTGCCTTATGTCCAAAAGAACAATGTACATACTTTAATTCAAAAATTCTTTATTGCTAAAAAATGCTAACCATCATCTGAGCCTTCAGTGAGTCGGTAGTATATTCAAAGATCATGGATCATCATGACAAATATAATAATAATGACAAAGTTTGAAATATTGCGAGAATTACCAAAATGTGACACAGAGACATGAAGTGAGTAGCTGCTGTTGGAAAAATGGTGCCAGTAGATGCTTGATGCAGGGTGGCCTCAAACCTTCAATTTGTATTTGTAAAAAAGGCAACAGAGTGGAGATCAGTAAAACAAGGTGTGCCTGTAATTCCTCTGTGGTTGGGTCGCTGTGTGTCTCGAGGGACTGGTTTCATCTCCAGGAGCAAGTGGGGCAGGGAAAAGACCTCCTGAGTGGGTCAGTAGGTTGCAAGGATAAACAGAGGCATCCTGGCACTCAGTCATAAGGTCCCAGCCCTTGTTCTGACTATTTGACACCCCCCGCAGGACAGTGACAGGCACCTTGGAAGCGTCCTGTACCAGCTCCAGGAATTCTGGACTCTGGTGCTTTTATGTTTTTCTGCTGGACGGCAAAGGAGCCTTGTGATGCAGGGTGATTAACCAGTCCTGGAAGGGCTGTGTGCTTTTCTCAAGTTCATCAGAGGTGGGAGAGTCCCTGCTCTTTGTGGCTTTTCTTCACTGCTCTGCATCACCTACTTGCTCCTTAAGGGATGGGAGGGGACACATTTTGGAAAATAAAACTGCAGGGCAGTGTAATGATCAGATGCACACTTGTGGTTCTCTGTGAGGTAAGTTGCAGTGAATCAGAAACTCTTCTGGATTTGGGTTGAGTTCTATAAGCCTGTGTGAGTACGTGGAAAATCAAGGCTTGGTGTTTGGGGAACCCAGGAAAATTCTGGAAGTTTCCACTGTCTGGGGAGTCGACAGAGCCTGTGTCCCCAGGACTCCAAGATATCTCGGGCTCTCCACAGAGGGAGGACTTCCCAGCAGAAGTGCCCAAATCTCCAGAGCCCTGGGCAAGTGAGGAAGGCTGAAAGGAATTTACAAACAGATGGACAGCTGTGTCTGTCCACTGGGCAGTAATTGCATCCTATTAGCATTGCTAATTTGCATTGTTATCAGTTTCTACAACTTACAGAGTTGTGTTTTTTTTTGGTTTTTTTTTTTGGCCGTGACCCGTGGCTTGTGGGATCTCAGTTCCCCTACAGGGTTTTTTGTTATTTGGTTTCTTTAAATTAATTAATTAATTAATTTATGGCTGTGTTGAGTCTTCGTTGCTGTGCGCGGGCTTTCTCTAGTTGCAGCGAGCGGGGACTACTCTTCGTGGCAGTGCACGGGCTTCTCATTGAGTATCTTCTCTTGTTGCGGAGCACAGGCTCTAGGCGTGTGGGCTTCAGTAGTTGTGGCTCACCGGCTCTAGAGCACAGGCTCAGTAGTTGTGGCGCCTGGGCTTATTTGCTCTGCTGCATGTGGGATCTTCTCGGACCAGGGATCGAACCAGTGACCCCTGCATTGGCAGGAGGATTCTTAACCACTGCGCCACCAGGGAAGCCCAGGGATGTGATTTTTGGTTGCTCATGTCAAGATGTCTGTGTGAGAAGCTCTGTAGGTTACTGTTTTCCCTGTGCGCACCCAAATAAGCAATCTGTGGGCACTGTACGAATGTCATGGTCCTCATGAAATGTGCCTCCTGGATTTGACACCCATTAACGATGCTTGTCTTTACCAACCTTTACAATGATGGTTGCAAAATGGAAATTTTCCAATTCAGCATTCCTTCACACATACCAGTCTGCAGTTGGCTTTCTACGATAAGCAAGAGCCCTCCTTTCTCCCCCACTTATTTATTTATGTATTTATTTTTGGTATGCCCTCATGATTTTTTAAAATAAATTTATTACAACTTCTTAATTATCTTGGTGCTCAAATTGTCCCAAGTGTGATCAGTGGGAGCCCTGTCAAGCTGGCTCCTGGGTCCTTTAGCCATGCACCATCATTTTTTTTTTTTTTTTGAATACTTCCTTACTTTCTGGTATAACAAGGTATTTCAGGCTCATCTTGGCCTTTCCTGTCCCAGTCCTGGAATCAGCCATTTTTCCAAGGAGCCCTGGTTCCTGTTAGTGAGGAATGGTGTTAAGCACCAAGATCTGGGCAGTAGGTGTGCTCATTTTTGCTGTGGTGTCTTTGAGACTCTTCCAAAGGACAGAGCTAGAAAACAAATACACGTATATGCACACGCACATTCATGTACCTACAGGTATATACACATACACAAATGCTTGTATTCACACCTGTGCCTGTTTTAGAGACCATGTGTCCACACCAATACCCCCACTTCCAACCCATCCTCCTGTCCATATTTGTATTTTCTTTCTCCCAATACCAGCAACACCTTTATGCATTTGCTCAATCCTATAATATATCCTAAAATAGCATTAGAACTGCTGCACAATGTCCACTACAAACAACAAATCTGGTAAAGAGTTCCAGAGTTTTCCCTGTTCTGCTGACCTCCCCGCTCCCCCCCGCAAAGACTAAGAGTATATAGTGAAATCCTGGATTCACAAACGCCGGGGGTACTTCTCCTCAGTCTCTTCTGTGGGGTCATGACATCCATCAGCAGTACAGTTGGGTTCATTTGTCTCAGTTTTCTTCAGTTTTAGGGTTTTTATCTTTCCATCATCGTTAATTTGCTTTTATTTTTTGAGTATGTAGAAGGTGCTTCAAAACTTGAAACTATATAAACAGGTATATTCAGAGGACTGTCACGCATCCCAATCTCCCTCTTACCCTGTTTCCTCCCACCTCTTGTAGACAAACATCTTCATTGTTTTCTGGTTTATCTCTTTGAGTTTCTGTTTGTAAAGATAAGCATGTGTGCATACACACACACACACACACACACACACACACACACACGTTTTCTTATCTTTTTTTCCTTAGGCAAAAGGTAGCATACTATATATGCTCTTTTGTACTTTGCTTCTATCACTTAATAATGTAGCTTGGAAATGACTCCATAGCTGTTCACAGAGAGCTTCCTCATTCTTTTTGGCATCTGTAGTGTACTCCATTGTGGAGATAAACAATAGTTAATTCAACCAATCTCCTATGATTGATCGGTAATCAGTGACAATTTCATTTGTCTCATCTGTGTCTTTTTAAAAAATTGTGATAAAATACACATAACATAAAAATTACTGTTAACCATTTTGAAATATATAATTCAGTGGCATGAAGTACATTCACATTGTTGTGCAACCACCATCACCATCATCTCCAGAACTCTTTTAATCTTACAAAACTGAAACTCTGTCCCCCTGAAACCATAACTCCCCATTCTCCCACCCCCAACCCTGGGCAACCACCACTCTACTTTCTGTCTCTATGAATTTGACAACTCTAGGTATCTTGTGCAAATGGAATCAAACAATATGTGTCCTTCTGTGTCTGGTTTATTTCACTCAGCATAATGCCCTCAAGTTCCATCCATGTTGTAGCATGTGTCAGAATTTCCTTCCTTTTTAAGGCTGAATAATGTTCCGTCTTCTGTCCCTCTTAAAAATGAACTTTTCCCCTATTTGAATTGGGTTGAACAGTAAGAAATGCAAAAAGTGAGCAATTGTACTGAGCTGTATAGTCTGCTGTGTCTAGCTGGGGAGTTATTATCTTAATTATGTGCAGAAAATTTGTAGTGTGTAATCCTTTCACCTAAAAAACTACTGACGAAAGAATTGATAATGTATGCTCCCCTCCCAGGAGATGGGGAGCAATTCCCACCCTCTTGAGGGTGGGCTAGGCTTAGTGACTTACTTCCAAAGTAAAGAGTCTGGAAGGAGAAAAATAGTAGTTTTACAGTGGAGAAAACTGGCAGACACACCTTGACTGGGTGATCAAGGTGAATGTTATCCGTGATGAGTCATGAGGAGGTCAGGCACCTTGAAATGATGTGGTAAGAAGAGCACCTCACTTCTGTGGGGTTATTCCCCAAACCTATAGCCCCACTCTAATCACAGACACACAAAAAACATCAGAGAAACCCAGCCTGGGGGACATTCTACATGATTCCTGACCTGTACTTCTTAAGACTGTACTTCTTAAGACTGTCAAGGTCTTGAAAAACAAGGAGATTGAAGACCCTTTACAGACCAGAGGAGACCAAGGAGGCATCAAGACTAAATGCCATGTGGTCCCTGGATGGAATCCAGGGACAGAGAGAGGACATTAATGGGAACACTGATGAAATCCAAACCAAGCCTGGAGTTCAGTTAGTAGTAATGTCTCACTGTGAGTTTCTTAGTGACAAATACACCACAGTTATGTAAGATGCTATCAGTAGGGGAAACTGGGAGAGTGTATGGGGGTACATGCCATACTATCTTTGCAACTTCTCTTTAATTCAAAAATTATTCCAAAATAGAAAGTTTATTTTGGAAAACTGCTAAAGATCAGAGAGCTGGTACATTGGCTCTTGGTATATTGAAAAATACAAACATTTGTTAAATAATGGTGAGGAACATTCTGACCAGAAATTTTAAAATATATATTTATTTATTTATTTGGTTGCCCTGGGTCTTAGTTGTGGCAGGCGGGCTCCTTAGTTGTGGCATGTGAACTCTTAGTTGCGGCATGCATGTGGGATCTAGTTCTCTGACCAGGGACTGAACTCAGGCCCCTTGCATTGGAAGCACAGAGTCTTAACCACTGCGCCACCAGGGAAGTCCTTTGACCAGAAATTTTTTGAAGTAGAAAATATTATTTTTTTTGGCCGCGAGGCTTTCAGAATCTTTGAACCCCGGCCACCACAGTGAAAGCACCGAGTCCTAACCACTGGACCACCAGGGAGTTCCCTGCGGGGAACCAAGTCTTGAAGACTAGTCTTCAGGCTCACCCACGTTAAAGCGTGTGTCAGAGCTTCATTCCTTTGTAAGGCTGAATAATCTTCAGTGTGGTGAACTTTCATATGGAACTTTCTCCACAGTTTGGACAGCCAGTCAGATGCTGTCAAAACTTTATAAGTTGGGACTTCCCTGGTGGTCCAGTGGGTATGAGTCTGCGCTCCCAATGCAGGGGGCCTGGGTTCGCTCCCTGGTTGGGGAACTCGATCCCATATGCATGCCGCAACTAAGAGGTCACACCTGCAACTAAGAAGTCCACATGCTGAAAGTAAAAGATCCTGCATGCCACAGCGAAGATCCCACATACTGCAACTAAGACCCCGCGCAGCCAAAATAAATAAATAAATAAGTAAATAAAAATAAATCTTAAAAAAAAAAACTATAAGTGTTGGACATAACACACACCTGGGGCCTAGTTCTTAAGACATGGATTGGCACCACTCATAGACTTTTGGGGTTGATTGGTCTGGGGTGTGGCCTGGAGAGTCGGTGGGTTCCAAGCTCCCAGGTTATTCTATTTTGCAGTCAAGGTTGAGAACTGCAGCCCTGGGGCCTGCTCCTGAGAGTCCCTGAGGGCAAGGGAGCAAGAGTCAGGGAAGGCTCCCTGGAGGAGGCAGTATCCAAGCAGAGGGGAGCCCTTAGGGAAGGCATGGGATAAAGAGCCACATGGAGGGTGGGAAGGAAAAGGCCTGACACCCCTGGATGCCAGTTGGTATCTTTTGGGTGCAAACAAGAGAAAAATGCAGTCCAAACAGTCATGTGTGCAAAGAGAGTTTACTGGTGTCTCACCTGGAAGCTGGTTGGAAACACAGGACCTCGGCCCCACCCAGGTCTCCCTAGATCAGAATCTTCGTGTTAACATCATCACCCAGGTGGTGGTGTCTTTGCACCTCAAGGTTTGAGAAGCATGGCTTTAGACGATGGAAAACTGAAACTTGGAACAGAATATTCTGGCTAACCGGGGGTTTTTCTACAAGCTGACACAGTAATTGTACCTGCAGATCTTGTCTGCAGATTTTCAAGCCTTTGCATACAAATCCCAGGAATGTTACTCATTTGGCTCCAAGCAAGGAGCAGGCACATGGCGCATCGTCACATGTGGGCCCCTGGGAATCCGAGGGGACCTGGGCTGACACCTGGATTTTCTTAGGTTCATCCTCCTATAGGAACATGACTTAGTTGTCTCGGATCTAAGCATACTGTGTTGCATGAGTGTTTGGCTCCTGGGAGGAGCTGGGCTAATCAGTATAAGAAGAAAATCAATTTTTAATTGATCATTTGGAATTGTTTATTTCCATACCTGTCTCTGATCATTGGTCTCTGTGCTCATTTCCTACAGGACAAGAAGTAATGAATTATCCATTCCATGTGTGTTAAAAGAGTCAGCCGATTCTCGTTGTTCACAGTAGTTAAGTCTCTAAACTCACTGTGAACACTGAGTCAGGGAATCAGTCCTGGGGAAATACAGGGTCAGGTTCCTGCGAGCCTCTGGTCACAAAATTTTGTCAACTGATCAATACATAACCTTGTTTTGTGAGAGTCTCTGTTTAAAGGCACCTTATTTTACATATATTGTTGGGTCATTATCATTGAACTCAAGGCCCACAGCACTATAACTCCCACCTGAATGAAGCTTATGTAACACGGGTATTTTCTCTGTGGGGCCCGTCACAGCCTTCACATGCTTAGGACACTAAGCCATCACTTCTGCATTTTCGTGCCATTTTAAATGGTGCAACTATCAACAAATACTCAAAAATTAGCAAAAAGGTGGCATGAAAGAGACCTGGAAGACACACTTACTCACAGTATGAGAGCTGAAAACTCACTGTGATCAGGAGACATGTTTTTTGCTGCTCTGCTTGTCTGTGAATGACCTCAAAAATGTCCAATATTAGGGAGTTCCCTGGTGGTCTAGTGGTTAGGATTTGGCACTTTCACTGCCGTGGCCTTGAAATAGGAGGGAAGCAGTCAGGGTACAACCTTTGAAAGAATGATATAGCCTGAAGACATGACATAAACTGATTAAAACCAAATGGGTCCAAGATGGCGGACAAGTCAACTTCCACTAGACCTTGAGCCTCAGTATACGCTCACTGTAACACATCAGCAGGCTAAATGACACACCCACAGGCTCCATGACTGTTCTAAGGCGACCATAAGGATCAAAAAGTGAGCGGTGGCCCAATTCCTGGAAATCCCCGCCCCTTTGCAAAATAGCTGGAGTACTCCTCCCACTCATTAGCCTACGAAATTACCCACCCCTATAAAAACTGACGACTCCATACCCTGGTCCCTTTCTCACCGTCTGAGATGGCCCACACTCTGTGGAGTGTGTTTTTCTCTAAATAAATCCACTTCTTACCTATCATTTTGTCTCTCACTGAATTCTTTCTGCGACGAGACATCAAGAACCTGAGTTTCATTAAGTCCTGAAACCAGATGTGTGATCTCAGTTGGAAGACTGTAGGTTTTGGCTGGGTTCAAGTCCTGGAGGCATGGGTTCAAGTCCCAATCAGGGTTTTGGCCGAGTATGAGTCCCAGCTGCGTGGGTTCAAGTCCCAGTCTGGGTTTAGGATGGGTTCGAGTCCCGCACAGGCACGTGGGTTCAAGTCCCAATCTGAGGTGCATGGTTTCAGCCTAGGTTCAACCCAGGTTCAATCTTCTGGTTGGGGAACTGAGATTCCACAAGTCACGTGGTGAAGCCAAAAAAAAAAAAAAAAGCATCCAATATTGCTTTTGTGGTTATAAATAAATTTTAGCAAGTAGGTGAGTTCGCAAATATGGAATCTGCCAATAATGAGAACTGACTTCCCATACTTGGAGGAAAAACAGTTTTTACCATCATGAATTCCAGCTGAGAAGTCTGGAAGTTGAAGGCTGAATAATTTTGGAAGGCTGATTCTTTTTTTTTTTAATGGCTGATTTGGGCAAATAAATGCCAGCCAATGGGGAACAGTGCCAGCACAAGCCCCGTTTTTGCTCTATTGCCACTGCTGCTCCCTAACCAGGGGCAGCTCAGTCTGCCACCTCCACTGGATGGACCTCCCCCTGCCACTGCCCACCTCATCGAGAGACGCTCAGAGATCAGGACAATGCCAGGCAGTGGGAAGGCTCCAAAAAGCATGTGACACGTGAATGTACTTATGAATGAGCGCAGATAACCTGTCCACACGGGTGTCAGTTTTCCTACTATTGGAAAAAAACCCAACAAAAGAATTTTTTAGAAGACTAGGACAAAAGGAAGAAAGAAGAAACCTCTTACAGAACCTCACCTCCTTGACTGCATCCCTCGAGTAGAAAGGAACACACTGAGTCTCACCAGCCCTTTCTCTGAAACCCAGTGTCTGAGGGAGCGGAAGGTCGGTTATCCTAAAATCTGATAAAGAATCTAATATTCAAAACAGCTCAGTTATGTGCACAGCCTTGAAAGGAGACACAAGCCAGATGTTCCCAAGATACGCCGGAATTATTTTGTTATCTTAAGGAGACAGTAATGTTTTTGAAGAGTGATGGGGTAAGACAGCCGAAGATTTTCTGTCCTTCGAATGTATATTTATAATCACTCCCAGTCTCAGTCATTCTGTTGCTCCTCTCAAAGGCATCAGCAACAAGACCAGGAATAAATGCAGGCACTCCTTCAGGCACTTGTCAAATCCAAGGGACACAGGTGGGAACTCCGCACATTACGCCCCTCCCCTGCAGCTGGGAGAGCCAAGAATGGCAACCCACTGGGACCGTAAGAGAGGGTGCAGCTTCCCATGCAGGAATTGATGATTATGAGGAACAAGAGCCATCAATGGTTGGGTTGAGCTTTATTCAGCTCCATCTACCTGTCACAAAAAACTGAATTTATTTTTCAGGAAGACTCAGCAAGATTTCTTTCTAGCAAAGACCTGGAAAATCAGGGTGATTAAAAAGCATTTACTGCAGATGTTTTTACCAGCTGTGATAAAGGCAACCAGTGCAAAAGATTCCCAAGTAGCAGCATCTATGAGACAAATATAGTCTTAAAGGACAGATATCAGAACTTCCCAGGGTACCTGTCCCCCAGGTATCACTAAGCAGGTCAGACTCATG
This sequence comes from Balaenoptera physalus, assembly GCF_965194825.1. NCBI lineage: Eukaryota > Metazoa > Chordata > Mammalia > Artiodactyla > Balaenopteridae > Balaenoptera > Balaenoptera physalus. The sequence continues at coordinate 52,752,671 of NC_138898.1, read as the reverse complement.
CTGATGGTGGAAGTTACTTGATCGAGGGGTACAAACACATGTGGCATTTTTATGGAGTGTGTACCATTCCCTGCTTCTCATTCTGAATCTCTTTACCTGAATCTCTTCTATAGATCCCTGGAAAGGGGGTGGGCTTCCTGGATCCCTGAGAGAGGGCACATAAAGAAAAGATGGAGCTATTTAAAGGAAACAATACACACTATTTATTTATATAAGTCTGTGAGCAAATTGCAACCTGTGCAGTTGAGGCAAATGATGTATAGACTGTCTACTGCTACATGTGAGTACCTGTAGTTTATAGATTGCCCTTGGGAATCTTGGATTTGAGACCAGGCAGCTCGGATTTCGATAGATAACTCCGGCACTCTTCTTCCCTGTGGCCAGCAGCCTGTCCCATCCATACGTTGCATGTAATTCTTTGACTCTCACAGGATAAAGGGGCATTCTTTCACAATGAAGCCGTCTCAGATAGAATCTATGTGTTCTACAGTGATTTCAGAGTTAGTTGGGAAAGAAATTTTTCTTTTCCTTTTTTTTCTTTTTTTTTTAAGCTGAGAACACAACTGCCAATGGAGCCTTTACAAAATAGGACATTGCCAGAAACAAAAATATTTAGGTGTTTCCCTTACAACGCATTTATGTAGGAAGGATCTGGATGTCTAAGGAAACATAATTAGAACATAGTTTTATTTATGTGTTTATTTATTTTTGGCCACACTGTGCTGCTTGTGGGATTTTAGTTTCCCAACCAGGGATCGAACCTGGGCCCTCGGCAGTGAGAGCGCAGACCCCTAACCACTGGACCACCAGGGAGTTCCCAGCACATAATTTTAAGAATGCAATAGAACTTAATAAATCTCAGAAATGGCTAGGATAATCCAGTGTCCTGTAAATAAAGCTGAGCCCGCATTTAATGAGGCTAGAAAGTGACTAAGTCCTATCTGTTGTGTGGCAAGGATAGTTTCAGAGACGGGAGCTTTGGGGACGGCCCCCGAAGAGGGTGTCCTGGGGCCTTTCCCTTGATCTTGGGCAGAAGCTCCCACAGAGTCCCGGCAATACAGCAATATCGTGATGGTAGGTGTTATGATCATGGGCAAGAGATAGGGCAGCCAGACTGAGCCGGAGTGCAGAGGGACATGCCACCCACACGCCACGGACCTGGGGAGCAGGGGCCTACCTACCCCAAAGAGGCAGGAGAGAGAATAGACCAAGGATGTGGCATCAGTTGCCCTGACTTTGCACCTTCCTTCACCATTTGCTTGGGGCCTGGATACAAATGACAATCCTCCTGAACCTCTGCTTCCTCGCCCGCAATCAAGCGGGTGATACTTACAGGGTGTGTCCCGAGGTCATTCTGTGGCTCCAATGAGTAATGTTGTGGAAGGCTTCGTTTTAAATATTTGGGGCAGAGGCAGCCGTTGGTACATCAGGTTAAAAGTGTCAACAAAATTACCCTAGTGGGTGTTGCCTGTACTTGGGTTGAATAGTGTCCCTGCACCCACAAAATGCATGTCCAATGGGAACCCCAAAATGTGACCTTATTTGGAAATGGGGTCTTTGCAGATGTAATCAGTTCAGGTGAGGTCATACTGGACTAGGGCGGGCACTAAATCCAATGACTGGTGTCCTTATAAGGAGCCCCGTGGGGACACAGACATACACAGAGGTAGGGGACCATGTGACAACGGAAACGAAGATGGAAGTGTTGCAGCTACCAACCTAGGATGGTCCAGGACTGCCTGCAGCCCCCAGAAGCCGGAAGAGGCAGGGAAGGATTCTGCCCTAGAGCCTTGGGAGGGAGCGTGGTACTGTGACACCTTGATTTAGGACTTCTGGCCTCCAGGACTATGAGAGAAGACACTGCTATTGTTTTAAGCCCCCCAGTTTGTGGTGATTTGTTACAGCAGCCTCAGGAAACAAACACAGTTGTCCAAAAGGGTTAAACAGTTCCGCCAACCAGATGACAGATCCCCATGTCCCTGGAGACACACCTTTGCCCTCCTGCCTCCTGCACAAGCGAAAGCTTCAAGGTGACAGCAGATGGGACTGAAGCCCAAGAACAAACCTTCGGATTGGTTTCCAGAATAAGCAGGGACTTCGTTTTATTTACAGCATCTGCGTCAGTGCTTGGCACACAGTAGGAACTGCAGGTTTCTTTTCTTTCTTTTTTTGTTTTTCTAATTTTTATTGGAATATGGTTGCTTTACAATGTTGTGTTAGCCTTCACTGCACGAGGAAATGAATCATCCATACACATACAGATATCCCCTCCCTTTTGGACTTCCCTCCCATTTAGGTTACCACAGTGCATTAGGTAGAGTTCTGTGTGCTTTACAGTATGTTCCCATCAGTCGTCTATTTTATACATAGTTATCAATAATGTATATGTGTCAATCCCAGTCTCCCAACTCCTCCCTCGCCACACCTTTCCCCCTTGGTAGCCATACATTGTTCTCTACCTCTATGTTTCTATTTCTGCTTTGCAAATAAGATCATCTAGGAACTGCAGGTTTCTTGAATGAATGAAAGCCTGAGTATGGAGAACAAGATAAATAAGTATTGCTGCTATCCAAGTGGAGGGCAACAGGCTAAATAAATAAATAGTCTATAGACAAAATGATTACGAATGTCATGAAATACCATGAAGGAAATGCATAGCATGCTAACATACAAAATGATGGAGAGACCTAGGACAGAGTCGCAGGGTGGCCAGTCGAGCAAACTAAGAAACAGAGAGGTTAAGCAACTTGCCCAAGGGCACACAGCCATCCTATCCTCTAACTCAGCCAGAATTATCAATCTACATTCGAACCTGATCAATAGAGGCTTAGGACTTTTATTGTCTTCTTCACCAACCCCCCATGCAAATAAAATCAAGGCCAAATTCTTAAGATAAAAAAGTCACTTTGATTTTGATAGGTTATTTGGTTCAAATGGAGGGAACTGAACTTCCACTGCCAGAGTCCTGGATTAGTAAAATATTAGTCATTTTCTCTATTAAATATGTGCTTGGATTCCTTAAAAAAGGCTTTCTAACCCCTCAGTAATTCGCACGCTTGTAAATCCTAAGCCAGAAAGTCAGCAAAGGAGTTAATAACTTACTAAAGTGACAGAGTAAAAATTTAGATTAAATATCACAGTGTCTCTCACATTTGCTTCCTTGCATTAGAACCTACAATCTTACTATTTTACACGTTTCAACATTCAACTGCGAGCAAGTGCAGCCATTGGATGAGGGAAAGAATTAGTACCTTTACAGCTCCCTACTTGTATTGCCACTAGTCTGACAAAAAAAAATTAAATTACAGGTCTTCTCATTTTGCTTTATGTATTTTTCTTGTTTGAAGTATAGAGAAATGTTATTTCACCAGCGGTAACAGCACATGGCATAAATACAACTTTATATTTTTGGTACCTTGCAGTGCGATTCTGATCTATCTTTAAGGTTAAGATTTTACTTGGTAAAATTTCTCAAATAATTGTAATAGATTTTTAAGAGGCAAAATAAATAATTGAATAAAATTCATGTCTACAATGCATCTAGAATGGATGAAAACAATATGAGCTCTCATGGAAAAATGGTGTTAATCTTGAACAAATTACTTTGTGAGTTATTAGATAGTACAGGGACCCCCCGCCCACACACACACATCCCATTTGTGTTATCAGCAAATTTTGAATTGACTCTCTTTGGGAACATTAACCACAGTAAAAATGGTCTGGACAAAGTGTATTAGTAAAATCTCTTTATTAATTAAAAAAGGAAAAAAGGTAATTGTATTCTCTGCCAGGTCGCTTAAATCACTTGCTACTTGCAGATTCTTGCAGCTGCTTGAGATTTGCTCAGATCTTTGGGAAAACTAGTTGAAGACAAACAAGTGTGAGCCAGCAGTAAACAATTCAGAGTGTACCTGCTGGAGAGTTGAAGAGCTGTTACTTTGTGGAGAGAATCTGCTGAAACACCCCCAGACCATGCCCCTCACCCCCCACCCTACTCCCCCCTGGTGATTGTTTTCCAAAGCTACCTGAGCGTCCACAGCTCCTCACTGAAGCCAGCAGTGAGTCGAGCAGGAGTTCGTGGGAGGATGGAGAGTGTCTCAATCTCGGCATTATTGACATTTGAGGTTGGATTCTTTATCATGGAGGCTGTCCTGTGCCCTGTAGGATGTTTAGAAGCATCCCTGTCCTCTACCCCCTAGGTGCCAGTAGCACCGGAACCCCTCAGCTGTGACAACCAAAAGTCTCCAGACGTCTCCAAATGTCCCCTGGGGGGCAGAATTGCCATCCTCTCCTTGAAAGCCACTGTGCTAACTCAATCAGGCCAACTTTGGGGGCATGTGCCACATGAGCAAATAAAACTACAGGCCACCTGGTTAAAACTGAGTTTCAGATAAACATTGAATAATTTTTTAGTGTAAGTATGTCCCAAATATTACATGGTCCAGCCTGGGCATCCTGTATTTTATCTGGCAATGCTAGGTGGACTTGGGGAGAAATAGGACACTGAAATGAGCCCCATTACGGAGCCAAAGTAGTCATCGATTCTGAAACAATCCAAAGATTAGATTAAATCCAAAGTAATTTCCAGAAGGTAATTTCCATCTCTTAGCTCCTGTGTTAGGACTGAATGCAATAAAATGTTTGTGACGGAACTGAAAGTGTCCTTAAGATGTGTTCCCTTTTTAGGTAGTTTGAAAAGATAATCCAATTTTATGATTTTATAAAACCACTACTGCTAAACATTTACTTACATGTCTACACATTTTACTTTTTTGTGCAAGTGAATTTATAAGTGAATTGGGTTCACTGATTTTTATTCTTTGAGTCCAGACTACTTTTAAAAAGATACAGTTATTGGAAAATAGTCTGGGTGAATTTTTTCTTTTTAAAATAAAAATAAAACATAACAAACTGTTTATGGTTTTAAAAAAAGTAAAACAATATAGAAATGTATAAAGTGAAAAGTGAAAGTCCCCTCTCCCACTATCTCTGATGCCCTAGACCTATTTCTGGAGATAACCACTATCAACAATTTCTGATAAATTATTGTGTTCTACCAGAAATTTTCTATACATAATCAAGCAAATAAACACACCTGCCCCTCTGTGGTGGGCAGCCTTTGAGATGGTTCCCAGTGACCCGGAGTCCTGGTATTCGTGCTGGGGTCATCCTCGCCCCTTGAGTGTGGGCAAGATTCTGCTCTGTAGAATGCAGCCAAGTTGAGAGATATACTTCCATGATTAGACTACAAAAGACTGTGACTTGCGTCTCGTTAGCAGACTCCATTCCTCTCAGTGTTTAATCTTTGATGAAGCAAGCTGCCCTGTTGGGGAAGTCTCCCTGGCACGGAGCTCAGGCCCTCAATCCAACAGCCCTGGAGGGACCGAATTCTGCCAACCACCACGTGAGTCTGGAAGTGGATTCTTTCCCAGTTGAGCCTTCAGATGAGACCTTAGCCCTGGATGACACTTTTTTTTTTTCTTTTAATTTTATGTATTTATTTTTGGCTGCGTTGGGTCTTTGCTGCTGCGAGGGCTTTCTCTAGTCTCTAATTGCGGCGAGCGGGGGCTACTCTTCGTCGCGGTGCACACGCTTCTCATTGCAGTTGCTTCTCTTGTTGCGGAGCATGAGTTCTAGGCAGGCGGGCTTCAGTAGTTGTGGCATGCGGGCTTCAGTAGTTGTGGTTCATGGGCTCTAGAACGCAGGCTCAGTAGTTGTGGTGCATGGGCTTAGTTGCTCCGCAGCATGTGGGGTCTTCCCAGACCAAGGATCAAACCCGTGTCCTCTGCATTGGCAGGCGGATTCTTAACCACTGTGCCACCAGGGAAGTCCTGGCTGACACCTTGATTGCAATCTTCTGCAAGACCCCAAGTGGAGGACCCCCCTAAGGAATGCCCAGATTCCTGACCCACAGAAACTGTGATGATAAATGCAAGTTGCCTTAAGCTGCTAAGTGTTGTGGTAGTTAGTTACGTAGCAATAGGTAACTGGTTGCTAGGTAACCTTCCTTTTACACAAATGGGCTTTGACCCTCCAAGCTGTTTTGACTGCTCTGAGAAATAAGGAACAAGAGCTGGTCTAAAAGGAGAAACACCAGAACAAGGAGTAAGGAGTCAAAGTTGATGATTTCTTGATCACTAAGTATCACAGTCCAGCTGTGGTATCAGGGATGGATCGGGTACACAGCAGTGCCCTTGTTTAACTGCATTTTTTTATGCAACAATAACTTGTTGCCCTAAAGGTGTGGGGAGATATGAAGTGAGTATCAAGTTACAATCTAACATTTAGGAATAAGTGCAAAAAGGCAATTAAAACCAGAGAAGGGCCCAAAGCAAGACCTTTCAGCGCTGAGTCAGAAACCTGGGAATGATAAAGATTTCTGTGAGCTTCGCTCATTGTGAGTTACTTAGTACTTCTATGGAACCATTATTGCAGCAGCTAACACGTGGGATCACGTGTCTGAGTAAAATGAAACATCACAAATATCTAGGTGTCAATAACTTTAAATATGGAATAACTTCCCCTGTTTTATTGACATTTTTACTACAGGTTTTTTGATATAATGATCTCAATATTTTTAAAGAGCACTTTTACAGGGGTTCTCAAAGTGCCCACTGTCACAGTTTCCTGGCAAAATGTCAGAACATTAAGAGCCGAGCCTTTAAACCTGAGTTTCAGCCTATCCTAACCCTGCTTTTGCTAGTAACACAGAGCTTTAATTTACGGAGAGAAACCAAGCCCTTCAAAACATCATAGCTCTGGGAGGATCCCACATGCCGCGGAGCAACTAAGCCCGTGAGCCACAACTACTGAGCCCACATGCCACAACTACTGACGCTCACGTGCCTAGAGCCTGTGCTCTGCAACAAGAGAAGCCACTGCAATGAGAAGCTTGCGCACCGCAACGAAGAGTAGCCCCCGCTCAACACAACTGGAGAAAGCCTGCATGCAGCAATGAGGACCCCATGCAGCCAAAAATAAATAAATAAATAAATTTATTTAAACAAAGATCATAGTTCAATTTGTTTCTGTCTTACAAACCAGCAATGTGTTTCTAAAACACACTGGTTGCCACTCAAGCCCTTCAAACGCAATTACTCTCCACTTTGTATAATCGATGCATTTCAGCCATGTTGACCGTAAAGCAATTCCTTTATAGAAACCATTGGTTTTTATGATTTTTTTTTATGAATTATGGTTTTCTCAGGGTATATGCCCAGTAGTGGGATTGCTGGTTCATATGGTAGTTCTATTTTTAATTTTTTAAGGAACCTCCATATTGGTTGTATCAATTTACATTCCCACCAACAGTGCAGGAGGGTTCCCTTTTCATCACACCCTTTCCAGCATTTATTGTTTCTAGATTTTATAATAATGGCCATTCTGACCGGTGTGAGGTGATACCTCATTGTAGTTTTGATTTGCATTTCTCTAATAATTAGTGATGTTCAGCATCTTCTCATGTGCGTCTTGGCCATCTGTATGTCTTCTTTGGTGAAATGTCTATTTAGGTCTTCTGCCCATTTTTTAATTGAATTGTTTGTTTTTTGATATTGAGCTCCATGAGCTATTTATATATTTTGGAGATTAATCCTTTGTCCATTGTTTCATTTGCAAATATTTTCTCCCATTCTGAGGTTTGTCTTTTCGTCTTGTTTATGGTTTCCTTTGCTGTGCAAATGCTTCAAGTTTAATTAGGTTCCATTTGTTTATTTTTGTTATGTGGCACATATATACAATGGAATATTACTCAGCCATAAAAAGAAACTAAGTTGAGTTATTTGTAGTGAGGTGGATGGACCTAGAGTCTGTCATACAGAGTGAAGTAAGTCAGAAAGAGAAAAACAAATACCATATGCTAACACATATATATGGAATGTAAAAAAAAAAAAAAAGATACTGATGAACCTAGTGGCAGGGCAGGAATAAAGATGTAGACATAGAGAATGGACTTGAGTACACGGGGAGGGGGAGGGGGAAGTTGGGGCAAAGTGAGAGTAGCATCGACATATATACGCTACCGAATGTAAAATAGTTAGCTAGTGGGAAGCAGCAGCATAACACAGGGAGATCAGCTTGGTGCTTTGCAATGACCTAGAGAGGTGGGATAGGGAGGGTGGGAGGGAGGCTCAAGAGGAAGGGGATATGGGGATATATGTATGCATACGGCTGATTCACTTTGTTGTACAACAGAAACTAACACAGTATTCTGAAGCAATGATACTCCAATAAAGATCTATTAAAAAAAAACTTTACGGACACTTAAATTTGAATTTCATATAATTCCCACATGTCATGAAATATTATTCTTCTTTTGATTTTTTTCAACCATTAAAAAATGTAAAAACTATCGTATGGCTCTCTAGTCAAAAAAAAAACACATGGTGACCAGATTTAGTCCATGGGATAGAGCTTGTCAACCCCTGATCTAGATGGCACATTTTGTTCTCCCAGCTCCCAAAACTCTTTCTTCTGGGTCTGGATATTTTCAATGTCTTTTAGAGTTGGATTGCACAGTTACATATTTGCAGAAGGTGCAAACATGTAAAAGATTATTTTTTTTCTGTTCATTAACCTGGACTTTAAAAAAAAATCCCACCTGTCCTTTGTTTTTTTACTGGTGAATTTAGTCCATTTACATTAATTGTCATTATTGACATACCTGGACTTGTTCCTACTATCATTTCAGTTTATCTTTTCTATTTCCTTTTAGTCCTTCCTTACTTAAAAAATGGATGTCGATATTTCCCCCACAATAATATAAGACTTTAGCACACCCTCATTCCTTGGTCTTCTCCCATCCCATGGTGTTGGTAACTTTTAATTCTGTCTTATTGTGGATATATTTTCTCTATTTATCTAAACTTAGAGATATCTAAAGAACAACAATAATATTTTTCAAGGAATTTTAGCATCTGTACTTCCTATATCTTTGTAGCTTCTCTTGTGGTTTCTTTCCTCTTATTTAAATACTTCATCCCAAACAATTTTGCTTGGGTCTTGTGTCTGAAAGCTTCTGAGGCCTGTATGTCTTTAGAATATTTTTATCACATCCTCATTTTTTGAAAGCAGTTTGACTGATTACAAAGTTCTAAGTTATTTTCCTTTAATATTTTGAAAATACTATTCCATTGTCCTTTCCTTTTTTAGGTTTGCAGTTTCACTGTTGCAACATTTATTACAAGGTCCTGGTAGTGATCTTTTAAAATTATTAATATTGAGATATGATTCATATACCATAAAATTCACCCTTTCAAACCACAATTCAGTGATTTCTAGCATATTCACAAAATCATGCAACCATCACCACTCTCTAATTCCAGAACATTTTTATCATGCAAAAAAGAAACCCTGGGGCTTCCCTGGTGGCACAGTGGTTGAGAATCTGCCTGCCAATGCAGGGGACACGGGTTTGAGCCCTGGTCCGGGAGGATCCCACATGCCGCGGAGCGGCTGGGCCCGTGGGCCACAATTACTGAGCCTGCGCATCTGGAGCCTGTACTCCACAACAGGAGGGGCCGCAATGGTGGGGGGCCCGCGCACCGCGATGAAGAGTGGCCCCCGCTTGCCACGACTGGAAAAAGCCCTCGCACAGAAACGAAGACCCAACACAGCTATAAATAAAAATAAATAAATAAACAATTAAAAAAAAAAAAAAAAAAAAAAAAGAAACCCTGTACTTATTAGCAACCAATCCCTGCTTCCTCCTACCCCCAGCCTCCAGCAACCACTAATCTAATTTCAAAACGACTATGTTGGGACTTCCCTGGTGGTCCAGTGGTAAAGAATCCGCCTTACAATGCAGGGGACATGGGTTCCATCCCTGGTCAGGGAACTAAGATCCCACATGCCACGGGGCAACTAAGCCTGAGCACCACAACTACTGAGCTCACGTGCCTCAAACTACAGAGCCCACGTGCTGTGGAACCCGCACGCCACACGCCACAACTAGAGAGAAGCCCGCATGCCACAATAAAAAGTTCCCGCGTGCCTCAACGAAGATCCCGCATGCCACAACTAAGACCCGAAGCAGCCAAAAATAAATTAGTAAGTAAATAAGTAAATAAAATAATTTTAAAATCTTAAAAAAAAAAAGACTATGTTTTTGCCTATCTGGACATTCCATATCCAGAAAACCATGCTCATTCTCCACCCCATTAAACAACCTCGCAGATCAAGTCTTTACCATCTTTTCCTCTTAGGGGTTGTATTGTGTCTCAGTCCTAAGCCCCAGCACCTCAGAATGTGACCTTATTTGGAAATAGGGTCATTGCAGATTGAGCCCTAATCCAATATGACTGGTGTCCTTATAAAAAGGGGGGATTTGGGTACAGTTAGTCACACACAGAGGGAAGACGATGTTAAGATGCAGGGTGAAGATGGCTTTGTGACTGGAATCTACGAGCCGAGAAACACCAAAGACTGCAGCAAACCCAAGAAGCTGGAAGAGGCAAGGAACCCTGGAGCCCTCAGAGGAAGCACGGCCCTGTGGCACCTTGATATTGATTTCTGGCTTCCGGAACTGTGAGACAGTACATTTGTGTTGGTTTAGCAACTCAGTTTTTTGGTTATGCAGCCACGGGACAGGAGACCCTTCTCAGACTGTCCTCCTCCAGCGGGGTCCTGGGGGGAGCAGCGGGAGAGCAGCTGCTCTGCTCATGTCTCACAAGCGCTGGGCTTTGGGGCCCTCCTGATTCTACCTGGGGACACCTGGACCAGAAGTGTGGGGCCCCTCAAGCGCAGGGAGCAGGCAGGCACTGCTGTTCCAAAGGTGGTGGTGGGTAGAGGCCAAAGAGGAGCTCACCGCTCCCCTGTTCTTACCTCTAAGGCCACGGGCTGCTTCTGTGCCAGAAGATTCAAACAGCCCTGTCACCCAGGAGCCCCTGTCACCCAGGTGTGCTCACAGGTTGTCCCTTTTGCCTCTCCAGCTCTTCCAGGGTTGATCAGAGGAGGGAGCCACTGCTGTGCTAATGCTACATCTTGGTCTGAACAATCCCACCCACCCATCATATATATATATTTTTTTGTTGGGCATTTTCTCTGTACCAGGTCCTGTGCCAGTCACTGGATACATACGAGGTAAAAATACAAGATATGCCAGCCTTCAGGTTGCCCACAGCCTGGTGAGGGAGCCAGGAACACGTTTCAAGAATAGAAAGTAAACCAGTCACTCCCCACTCACACTCTAGATTAAATCTCTTAGCTGCCCCTGCCTTCGGCCCCAGAGGCATTCCATGCACCCCTCGTTCCCGGCATGCTAGTCCCTGGCCTTTCCTCAGTTCCTTGAACATATGCTAAGTGATGGAGGTAAGAGAAAACATTGTTTTAATTTTATAGATTAATTGAAACCCAGAGGGGTTACATAATGCACCTCAAATAACTCACCTGAGGGATACTGAAGAGGGATTGAAACTCAGGCCATCTGTGGGGCGGAAATGGTTGGTTAACAACACCCCCTGCCCCGCCCTAATATCATTCCCCTCTTCTTTGATAACAGAAGCTTGAACTTTATCTGGGCACACTGCCACCTGCTTCCCTGGAAACCTTGTGTGGCTGTGTAGCTCCCTAAGCCCTGGGTATATGAGACACAAATCAAAGTGTGTTTAGTTCTTCCAGGAAATCTCCTGCAAAGGATGGGGGCCTGCCCTCTCCCCATGCCTCTTCTTTCATCTTGCCACTTGGAACACAGACTGGATAGCCTGGACCATGAGGATGGGACCACACTCTAGAGGTGGTAGAGCAAGAGCTGGAAAAAGCTTGGGTCCCCAACAGCTTTGCCAAGTAGCCCTAGAGTGTCTGCTTTGAACTTCAATGTGAGAAAGAAACAAACGTCCATCTTGTTTTAGCCTCTGTTATATATTTTTTTAACTCTTATTTGCAGTCAGGGTGGGCTTCATGGGTGCACCACTTTGCAGTGGCCCAGGCTCCCTCACTTAGAAGGGGCCCCTCCCCTTGGTTGACTGCTCTGCTGTTGCCATCTTGAAATTCTTAATGATATTTTAACAAGGGGCTCTGTGTTTTCATTTTGAACAGGGCCCTGAACATTCTGTAGCTGGTTCTGTTTGCAGCTGAACCGAATCCTAAATGATACAGTCTGACTCTGAAGCTCATACTCTTGCTACTCTCTGGACAACTGTCCTCTGGGTTACCCAGGTCTAAGATCAACCTTCTGTGTCTGAAGTGTAGGGAACATGGGTTGTTTTTGCCTCTTAGTGTCCATTGGCCTTTCCATTAGAAGGACCCCCAATTTCCTTTGTGGTTGTGGGTTTGGGAGGGGCGACCTCACCCCAACTCCAGGGCTGGGAATCTGAAGTAGGCCCAAGACAATCAATGTTTTCCATTCCCTGGTCATAGGGTTGATTCAGGATGGGGACATTGACCCACTTGCAGCCAATGACAGGCAGACCTAGAACTTTTTTTTAATTGAAGTATAGTTGCTGTACAATGTTATATAATTTATAGCTGTACAATATAGTGATTCACAATTTTTAAAGGTTATACTCCATTTATAATTATTATAAAATATTGGTTATTTTCCCTATGTTGTACAATATACCCTTGTAGCTTATTTTATTCCTAATAATTTGTACCTCTTAATACCCTACCCCTATATCACCCCTCCCCTGTCCCTCTCCCCACTGGCAACCACTAGTTTGTTCTCTATATCTGCCTGCTTTTTTTTGTTATATTCACTAGTTTGTTGTGTTTTTTAGATTCCTCATGTAAATGATATTCTATTTGTATTGTATCAAAAGTATTTGTCTTTCTCTTTCTGACTTATTTCACTTAGCATAATGCCCTCCAAGTCCATCCATATTGCTGCAAATGGCAAAATGTCATTCTTTTTTTATGGCTGAGTAGTATTCTATTGTATATACATACCACCTCTTCTTTATCCATTCATCTGCTGATGGACACTTAGGTTGCTTCCATGTCTTGGCTGTTATAAATAATGCTGCTATGAACATAGGGGCACATGGGCAGACCCAGACCTTTCGTTTCATCTGCAGAGAAAAGGAGCTCCAACATGGATGCAGAGAAGCTAAAACCTGAGGACACCGTTTCCACCCTTGGATGAAGTTTTCTCTCCACCTGGTCCCCGACCCTGACTTTCCAGTTACTAGAACCAATAAACTCCACATCCACCACTACCACCACTATCTTTTTCTTTAAAGCCATTTAAATTGTATTTTCTGTCACTTGCAATGGCAAAAGTCTCAATTAACTCAGAAAATTTTCACAGAGGGAAACCTTCACGCTAACGTCTTAATGAAAATATTAACAGGACTATCAGCTTTGCAGGGTTTTGATGTTTTGTTTTGTTTCTCAGCCACTTTAACACAGCAAATCATGTTTGGGAAAATGATCAAGATGCCTTTTAGGACCTGGGCAGCTAAGAGTCTGTCTAGACTCTCCTGCCTCCATATCACAGTGGAATAAAGAGTCTGTTTACCTAGAGTGTACTTTTAGGTCTTTAAGAAGGATACTCAGAGGTACACCAGATAAAAGATAAGTACAATGAACAGCATAAAAATTGTCTATCAATTTTATTAAACAACCGTTTCTGCTATCCTCAAGAGGATAGGAAACTGGAAAATATCACAATTTTGACTTCTCTAAAATGTTTAGTCTCAAGTTGATATAATTCATAGAGCCAGTAAAATTTAATCTTTTTTGTGTGTCTGTGATAAAGTATACATAACATAAAATTTACCATTTTAACCATTTTTAAGTGTACAATTCAGTGACAGTAAATACTTTCACAGCATCTATAACCATCACCATTACCTATTTCCAGAACTTTATCATTATCCTAAACAGAACTCAGTCTTTATACCCTAATATTTTAAAATTACAACAAAGAACACTGATACAAGACAAACTTGATCCAACTGGGAAACGTTTCTATTTTAATAGGTTGACTCCTTCCTAAACACTGTGATAGCAAACCTATATTTATGCCAGAACTCTGGAAGCATTCACATAAGTAGGTAAAGGGTTTTCAGATGTTAATAATCTAAGATGCGTCTTAGAGCTAGAATTTGAATCTGTCATTCCTAATTTCTTTTCTTTTTTTAATTAATTAATTTATTATTTATTTTTGGCCGTGTTGGGTCTTTGTTGCTGCACGCAGGCTTTCTCTAGTTGTGGCGAGCAGGGGCTACTCTTCGTTGCAGTGCGCGGACTTCTCATTGCGGTGGTTTCTCTTGTTGCGGATCATGGGCTCTAGGCGAGCAGGCTCAGTAGTTGTGGTTCATGGGCTCTAGAGCACAGGCTCAGTAGTTGTGGCGCGCGGGCTTAGTTGCTCTGCGGCATGTGGGATCTTCCCGGACCAGGGCTCAAACCCGTGTCCCCTGCATTGGCAGGCAGATTCTTAACCTCTGCGCCACCAGGGAAGTCCTTGTCATTCCTAATTTCTTACTCCCTATAACATTTTACTGTCTTGCCCAGTGGGTTAATAAATTAAAAATTGTATTAAAACTTATAAATCCAAGACGTACCCTGTATTAACATCTCCCCTCATAAAATTATTATTTAAAAGGGAATCTGTATGGAATCACTGTTGTAAACTTTAACATCTTTTCTCTCTAGTTATAGTTCAAAGAACATCATGTTTTCAACATGTTTTCAAGTCTTCCCCCTTACAATTGTAAAGAGACTGATACAATAAATATGTTTTGCTTAGTGGAGAGGTTGGCAAAACATAAATAAAAGGATATGACAGTCTTTTTTCCTATTAATCCGTGGCTTGAAGCCTTTGAAATAACTTGATCAGTGGTTGGTATTGTGTGATATGGTGACCCCCAAATGCCTGTCAGTTTGCTGGCATGCCATTTTTCAACAGCACTGTGTAATTATGGTGGGCTTTATTGACATAATAAATGTGAGAGCACAGGTGGTATCCATTTCCATCTGTTTAACTGAAGAAATGAAAGATCTTTTAATATGGAGTTGACATGGAGAATTTGTCAAGCCACAATAAAATTTTGCAATAGCTGTGACCTTGGGGTCAGAAAATGACTGATCAAGAGGAAAAAATTTTTATGATATAGAAGTGACTATAGTGACTTATTTTATTCTTAGCTGTGAGGCTGGTGGAGAGAATGAACTGCTTCCCACCACCGTCTGTTCTAAAGCTGAGTAGGAAAACCTATACAAATATTGTCTGACGTCATAAGCTATCATTAAAATATGGTCAACCTCTATTTCAAGAATGCTGAAAAAAAAGCGAAGAGTCCTGGAATTCTACTATACTAGGTAGCCCTTTTAAGCTGACATCAGTGTGCACAAACACTAAGACATGAATAAAACGCATCGGTGATTTTCTTTGAAACAGTACATGAGGCCACATACAGATAACTTTTTCTCATACAACTCAAGATGTAAATATCAAAAGAACATTTAATTTAAGGGCAAAACATAAAAAGTTGTGCAAATTCCAAGGATCTTTTTAAAATTTTTTACTTTATATTGGTACTACAGTTGATTTACAATGTTGTGTTAGTTTCAGGTGTAACCAAGGATCTTTTTTTAAAAAAAAAAAAAAGCTGACTGCTTTCGATCAATGAATTGGAACAGAACTTTGTGCCTTCTATTCATTGCCTCTCCGTCTTAGCTGTGGTAAGAATTAAATGACAGATGGCAAAGAAAACTTTGGTGTGTCTTTAAAGGTGATTCATGCTGGGAAAACTTGAATTTAAACAACAGATAATAATATGTGTTATAAGGGGTACCTTTTTTCTCCTCCTCTTCCATAAACCAGAACTTTTAGGATGGTATAGAAATTTCTGGAAGTTCTCTGCAGACTTGAAGTGTTGGGTTTTCCAATGCGGAGAAGTCCACAGTTGCCTGGCTCATAGTTTCGACAAGAACAATGAGGAAATTTGAGGTTCACTTAAAAAAAATAATGGCTTTATGAGCTATAATTCACATATCACACAGTTCACCCTCTTAAAGTATACAATTGAACCATTTTTCGTATAGTTAGAGTTGTGCAACTATCTGGTTCCAGAACATTTTCCTCACCCCTTAAAGAAACCCGGTACCCATGAAACAGTAATTTGCCCCTTTCTCTCCCTCCCCCTAACCCTAGGCAAACATTAATCTACTTTCCGTCTCTACGGATTTGTCTATTATGGTCATTTCACATAAGCGCAATCATATAATGTGTGTCAGTTTGTGACTGGCTTCTTTCACTTAGTATAATGGTTTCAAGTCCCTCCTTGCTGTAACAGGTATCAGTACTTCATTCCTTTTTATGGCCAAATAATATTCCATTGTATGGATAGACCATTTTCACTATTTATAAGTACATCCATCCATCCGTCAGTTTAGGGACATTTGGATTGTTTCCATTTTGGGTTATTATGAATTATGAACATTCATGTACAACTTTTTGTGTGGACATATGTTTCCAGTTCTTTTTTTTTAAATTAATTAATTTATTTATTTTGGCTGCGTTGGGTCTTCATTTCTGTGTGCGGACTTTCTCTAGTTGCGGCGAGGGGGGGCTACTCTTCGTTACGGTGCTCAGCCTTCTCATTGCGGTGGCTTCTCTTGTTGCGGAGCACAGGCTTTAGACGTGCGGGCTTCAGTAGTTGTGGCATGAGGGCTTAATTGCTCTGCGGGTTGTGGGATCTTCCCAGACCAGGGATCGAACCTGTGTCCCCTGCAGTGGCAGGTGGATTCTTAACCACTGTACCATCAGGGAAGTCCCAGACAGTAACTCTATGATAAATTGTTTGAGGAACTGCCAGACTCTTTTTCCAAGCAGCTGTGCCTTTTTCATCCCCACCAGCCACGTAGTAAGGTTCTGTTTTCTCTGCATCCCTGCCAACACTTGTTATTGTCTGTCTTTTTAATAATAGTCATCCTCATGGATGTGAAGTCGCATCTCATTGTTGAGGCTCTTTTTTCAATTTGCATGATTCCATTGCCTGTGGACTAGATGTTTCTCCTCCATTCCCCCTCCTACTGCCCAGCCCTTCCCATAACTCCCATTGTTAATTTTAGGATTATGCCTATTTTAATACCTCATAAAGACCTATTTCCCTCATCACACCCTGTTTCCTAAGCCACTTCGAAGGCTGTCACAATTCCTTCACAACTTTCACTCTGATTGTGGCACCAGGTTGGAACATTCATTACCTGGTGGCATTTCCTTGCCTCCTACCACATTTAACAATTCAATTGAGACCCACTCCCCCCACAAAAAAAGTGATCTTAAACGTGTAGAAAACCAATTCGAGGGAAAGAATTTCCCAGTTGATGACCTGTGTGTGTCTGCTGCGTGGAACTTGGTGACACCTGTAGAATGCTGCTGAGGCTGCAGGACCCTGCATGGCTGTTTCCATCTGAGCTGTACCAAGGAAGGACAGACGCATTGACACTCCCAGGAAACATGTGAGGGTTCTCTGCTTCTTTTGTGTACTAGAATCTGGTTAATTTAGGGAAAGTTGAGTTGAAAAGGAGAATGGTAGAGCCATTTCAACTTGTTTTCATAGGCTGCCTGGCCCCAAAATACTATCAGCCAGGAATACCTGTTATGGTATTTTGCAACCCATTTTAGTGATGGTTATCAATGGAATGTAACCTTCTATGATTTCCCATCCATTATTTCATAGGGATGAGTACACTAACCATGACCCTTATGAGTTTAAAATAAAAGGGGGTGGGGGAGGAGTCATGTTTATTTACATTTTACATCGAGTAGAATAACTCTTCTAAGATTGTTACAGCAAACTAAGTTAGAACTAGAAAGAACTTGAAGAAGCCCTAAAATACAAATCTAATTGATCTCCCCTCATCACACACAGCAACCTCTATACACCCCAAGTGAGCAAGATGCCCCTCCTCCTTTTCAGCATTGCCACATTTTAGAGGTTGATATTATTCATGATTATCGAAGTTGCAAGTTGCCACATTAGCAATGAGAGGATTCTGACATGAACAAGCTTTCAAAAGCTTCAGTCTAGGAGAGACTGACATATAAACAAATAAATAGACTGTATTTTCCCACAGGGTTTGGACTTTTGTATTCGTCTCTGTCCCACTGGATCTGTCCAAACCTTTTATTTGACACATAAGGAAAATGAAGCTCAGAGAGTCTTGACCGACACAGCTAATTAGTGGCAAAACTGAAATTTTGACCGCACAGGCTGACTTTTAGTTTCTAGGATTCATTTATTTTCTCGTTTTAGACAACTGTGCGATAAAACAGCTAAGATGAGAGAACTCTGACTAATGTGCACTGAAATTAAGCATGTTGAGAAATATCCATGGTCCTTATCCCAGAGTGATCATTAAAAATAAAAATGTCTTTTGTAATTGAGGTTTTCTCTTGCTTCCTTTAGCATTTGCCCAACGTGTGGACAACACAGACAGGCTCTCGAGCTCTGAGCAGATTCCTAAACATGTAAAATAAACTGAACACAGAACAACATCTGGGATTTGGACCCAGAGGAAGGAAAGTGTAGGGCTGCATGTGGAAATTGGCTTTTCCCAAGCACCCATACTCTTAGCTTGGAGTAATTTGGACTATAAAGTCACCTAATTGGGCAGTCGTCATTCACGATGGTGTGGTGGCTTCATGCGGGGTAGCTCTTAAAAATGTCTTCTAGAAGTAACAATGAAGTGCTGAGTGTCAGCCTCACTGACAATGAAAAACATGGGAATAAAGACTGTTGTCACAGGACCAGTAGCTGTTCCGTATCTGTTAAACTATTTGTATATTTGCAGTGCGGGAAATTCATTACTAAACATAAATTCATTACCTCTCTAAAAGTCTTGGGGGGAAGGGGCATATTTTAGAGAAATGGTGGGAAAGAGGGCTAGAGTTTTAATTTGAGTCCAAATTCTAGAACGTGATGAATTCCAAACTAAGGAATTGTTATTTTAATCCTGGGATCTGTAAACAGTGGCTCACAGGCCAAATCCGGCCCACTGCCTGTTTTGTAAATAAAATTTTATTGGACACAGACATGCTCGTTTGTTCAGGTATTGTCTATGGGTACCTTTTACACTATGCAGGTAGAGTTGAGTCATTTTGACAAGACCATCTGGCCCACAGTGCCCTTTATATGATGACCCCTTACAGAAAAAGCTGGGTCCCGTAAGATAGGCAGGATTGAAGATTTCACAGCAGGGGAATGCTGGGATGGGAGCTGGGAGCTTAATCCAGCAGGAGGGTGTAGGGGGGCTGGACCAGGCAGAGGTAAGCTTCCAACGCGACACCACTGGGGAGAAATGAAGCAACAGAAATGGGAAGACAAGGGCAGGTTCAAGAGGTTTTCTAAATATGTGGGAATAGGATCTAAAAAAGAGTGGATATATGTATATGTGTAACTGATTCATTTTGCTGTTCAGCAGAAACTAACACAACATTGTAAACCAACTATACTCCAATAAAAATTAATTTAAAAAATTAATTGCTTATATCTGGAATCTAAAAAAACAAGGGTACAAATGAACTTATTTACAAAGCAGAAGTAGAGTCAGGGATGTAGAAAACAAAGGTATGGTTACCAGGGGTTGGGGGGGGAAGGTAGGATGAACTGGGAGATTGGGACTGACATATACACACTACTATATATAAAATAGATAACTAATAAGAACCTGCTATATAGAACAGGGAACTCTACTCAATACTCTGTAATGGCCTAAATGGGAAAAGAATCTAAAATAGAAAAGAGTGGATATATGTATATGTATGTTATAACTGATTCACTTTGCTGTACAACTGAAACTAACACAACATTGTAAATCAACTACACTCCAATAAAAATTTAATTAAAAAGTTAAAAGAAAGAAAGAAAGAAAAGATTTTCCAAAGAAAAATAGAACCCAACAGCTGATTAGGTGAAGGTAGAGTAGAAGATGCAAGGCTACATTTCAGGCTCTGAGCTTGGGTTACTAGTGCACGTTTATGACAGAACGTGAAGAAGAAGGGCCGGCCTGAGCTTCTGAGTTTAGTTTTAGGTGCCCTGAGCTTAGTTCTACCTGGTCCCTCTAGTGGGTAGAGATGCCTGCAGCCGGGTGGCACTATGGAGCTGGAAGCTGAGAGGTCAGTGATGTGGTTCATTGCAATGTAGCTGGTAAAGTTGTTTGCAATAATTTCAGAAGGTTTAAAAAATTGTATATGTCTAACATAAACTGTGGTGAAACTGGCCCAGGACAGCCCTCCAGAGAGGTCGGCCTTCCTAATGTTGTCACAGGAGTAACCCTCCAGTGGGGCGGGCTGGGGGGCAGCCGGGTTCTCTTCCCCAAATGGAAGCCTGTGTTTTGTGTGCTCATGACCTCCTTCTCCTCCAGCTCTCCTTCCCTCAACACGTTCTCTTTGGTACAGTGCACAGCAGGCATGTAGGGCACAGAAAGGACACACTGCAATACGTAGCATGGACCACAGACACCAAATGACAGGCACCGTGGCTCGATTCCAGACCACCGCAATAAAACTGAGTCGCACAAGTGTTTTGGTTTCCTTGTGCATATAAAAGTTATATTTACACTATGCTTAGTCTATTAAGTGTGCAATAGCATTATGTCTAAAAAAAACAATGTACATACCTTAATTTAAAAGTTCTTTACTGGGGGACTTCCCTGGTGGCGCAGCGGTTAAGAATCTGCCTGCCAATGCAAGGGACATGGGTTCAAGCCCTGGTCCGGGAAGATCTCACATTCCACGGAGCAACTAAGCCCGTGAGCCACAGCTACTGAGTCCACGTGCTGCAACTACTGAAGCCCCTGCGCCTAGAGCCTGTGCTCCACAACAAGAGAAGCAACCGCAATGAAAAGCCCGTGCACTGCAATGAAGAGTAGCCCCCGCTCGCCACAACTAGTGAAAGCCCTCGCCCAGCAACGAAGACCCAACCCAGCCAAAATAAATAAATAAATAAAATAAATTTATAAAAAAAAAAAGAGGGCTTCCCTGGTGGCTCAGTGGTTGAGAATCTGCCTACCAATGCAGGGGACAGGGGTTCGAGCCCTGGTCTGGGAAGATCCCATATGCCGCGGAGCAACTAGGCCCGTGAGCCACAGTTACTGAGCCTGCGCGTCTGGAGCCTGCTCTCCGCAACAAGAGAGGCCGCGACAGTGAGAGGCCCGCGCACCGCGATGAAGAGTGGCCCCCGCTTGCCGCAACTAGAGAAAGCCCTCGCACAGAAACGAAGACCCAACACAGTCAAAAATAAATAAATAAATAAATAAATTAATTAATAAATAAAGAGAGAGAGAGAATCATAATAAAACTAGGTGTGACTGTGTTCCAGACCCTGCTCCTGACTCAGTTTAGTTTATTTACTGTAGATCAGCTCGTACATCAGGCTCTTAGTAGGTTTTTCCGTTTCACTTTGTAGTTAAACCCTGATCCTTAACTAATTCCATTCATTCGCCAACATTTACAGTTTCCCCTCTCACTGTGCTCGGGGAACAAATCAAGTTTTTGTTGTTGTTGTTTGAGCCCCTCGGACTTGAGAAGGAATCTGTTCTTCCCACAGCTCCTGAATCCTGACTCAGCAGTTTGCAGGGAACATTCCTGGGCTCCTGGTCCTCAGGTTACTCCGGAGTTGCTACTGCTTTGTGTTTTTATGAACGCTCTCTTTTCCGATGCAACTTCAAATTTTCCTGAATCCGGCTCCCCCCAGATGCCTCTCATGTGCTCCAATAGCTCTTCAATTGCTCCATTTTGCCCCTAAACCCGATTTCCACATTTAGTTTTTCCAACCCCATTCACGGGTTACTTCGCTTCTCTTCAGAAAAATTTTGCAAAAATTTACACAAATATCTGTAAATGCTAGTGCATCTACATCTGTTTTTTTTTTATGGTTAATTGACTTTCTTTTTTTTTTAGTTGAAGTATAGTTAATTTACAATGTTGTGTTAGTTTCAGGTGTACAGCAAAGTGATTCAGTTATATATATACAGATATATATTTTTCAGGTTCTTTTCCCTTATAGGTTATTACAAAATACTGAGTACATTTCCCCATGCTATACAGTAGGTCCTTGTTGTACAATCTGTTTAAATGTTGGCTGGTCCCATTACAGATGGAAGAGTGGAGAGTGAGGCT
This sequence comes from Balaenoptera physalus, assembly GCF_965194825.1. Taxonomy (NCBI): domain Eukaryota; kingdom Metazoa; phylum Chordata; class Mammalia; order Artiodactyla; family Balaenopteridae; genus Balaenoptera; species Balaenoptera physalus. The sequence continues at coordinate 52,730,605 of NC_138898.1, read as the reverse complement.
AATAATTAAGTTGCCTGTATTTCACCTCCTGGGAGGGATATTGTAATCACTGGACCAACTTTAGAAAAGTTATTTTGTTGTTGAATAAATAAAAGGTGGTCTTGTAATTCATTAAAAGAATTGTCAATTTTTTCCCCACCAATTAGTACGTGTGAAGTTGATTACTACATGTTTTCCCTGTCACGCCTTTGTGACATGCTCCTTGATGGTCTGACAGCTGGCATGCTCCGGGGAGGTGACGGGTGTAGCCTCACGCCATTTCTTTAGCCAGACACACAAGCTATTTCAGTGCTGACCTTTGTTCACTCACCCTCGACTTCTACATCAAGTGGCAAGGCTAGGCATTCCCTGTCCTTGCTTCTGTTCACATCCATCCAAAATGTATTAAGTTAATTCTATTGTGAAGAACAAAGAAAGTTCACAGAATTGCTATAAAAATGGAAGATATGAATGCTTTATGCAATGAGGGGGGGGGTCCCAATTTTATTATTAACATCAAACAATCCCATTCTTTCAGGCTTGTGTTTTGAAGCAGCATGTCTTATGAAAAGCCTGTTGTATCCTGGTGAGGCTGACTATGCTTGCTTAATCTAAGATAGCTTTCAGCAAAAATTAATTTGCTAAAATATGAAAAAATACAAACAAAAATTTAAACTATTATTCCCCCACTGAGGCTCAAATGAAAAGTGCATGCAAACTATTTCTATACCTTTTTTTTTTTCTTTAGAATTGACTTAAAATCTTTAGGGAAGATCAACGCATGTTCTTGTAAAGACAAAGATTGGAAAGGAATATGGAAAAAATTTTAAAGCTTTCTCTATTAAATTTTAAATGGTGGGAATGCAGGTACTTCATTTTCCTTTCCACTATTATTTAGGAAATTAAAAACTAACAAAGGAAGGAATTCCCTGGCTGTCCAGTGGTTAGGACTCGGTGCTCTCACTGCTGGGGCCTGAGTTCAATCCCTGGTCAGGAAACTAAGATCCTGGAAACCGTGCAGCCCTGCCAAAAAAAAAAAAAAAAAAAAAACCCCACAAAAAAACACTATGTTTTGATAACTACATAAGACTTGTCCCTGATGTTGTATTTTTCTTTTGTCGTATATGGTTGTGTAATAAGTATCAAAGTTGTTTTTCCTTTTAAAGAAAGAAGCTCAATAATTTAAGTAATGTTACATGTGGACAGTAGTTTGTGACAAATTTAAAGGATTTTGTTATTGGATCTTAACTTATTTGCCCCTGATTAGTACTCTATTAACAAAAATTAGTTTATAAGTCATTAGACTAAAAAGATTTCCAAATGGTACTAACTAAAATGCTAGCGATGTTTTGTCGGGTTCACCTAAGCTCAATATTTAGCACATCAAATTATACATATAGTGTATATCTATATGTATATATCTGAAATGATATAAATAGCATCATCAGTATTTATCGTTATTGTTCTAGCAGCCTGGCCTTCCTTTACACTCCCCCATCAGGTGACAGGGTCTGCATCCAGCACCCATTCCCCTTCTAAAAGCCTTATGAGCAATCATGCACCCTTTCCTTCCATGCACTATTCTTTTGAGATAGAGTCACACGCAGTATAAGAAATAATAGAGATCCCTGTTACACTTGATCCACTTCTCCCCAATCAGAACATCCTGCAAGCTCACAACTAGGTTACTGAAGTAGACACACCCAGTCTTTTCCAGATTTCCCCGGTTTCACTAGCACTTGTTTGTAGGTGTGCATTCAGCTGCTGCACTTTCTATAGCAACGCCTCCTGCATTTCTGCCGTGTTTCAGCAGAAAAGATCCCCAGCATCTTCCTGGGCGCCTGGTTCTTAGCACCCCGGACTCCCGCCCCGGAGGGTCCTCGAGTCTGGAGGACAGGCTTGGGCCCCCGGGAAAGGAAAGAAACGGGAACCACTCGCGCCCAGCCTCCCGGAGTCTCGCTCCTCATGACCCGCACTCCAGAAGGACGGAGGCCCTCAAGGCGGCCCGAGGGAACAGGGCAGGGCCGAGGGCGGAGTCAGGGTGCAGGGGCGGGGCTGGATAGGAGTTAGAACTCTCGGGGTGTCAGGGCGTGTGTGGAAACGGAGTTCGGGGGCGGGGCGGGGGTGGGGTCGGAGCTGGGGGTCGGAGCAGAGCCCGGGCGTGGGTGGAGTCGAAGCTCGTGGGGTGGGGAGGGGTGGGGAGGGGCGGGGAGGGGCGGATTCGGGGGCGAAGTCTGAGGTCGGCGGGGGCGGGGCAGAGTCGGCGTGGGTGGAGTCGGCTCTCGGGACGGGCGGGGCCAGCGCGAGGCGGGGCGGGGCCTGCGCTAACGGTCGCGTGGCATTCCTCGCGCGAAGGTAGTCGAGCTGTTGGGTTGTGGGCCGAACGCGCTGTGGAGAAGCGGCCAGGCGGGGCCTGTGTGTGGTGGACCGCTGTCCAGGTGCGAGGAGCGGCTAAGCGAGCGCCCCCGGGAGAAGCCGGCGCGGACGCCTGAGGTGAAGCCCGGTGGCGGCGGGCGGCGGGTCCCGCGCGGCTGTGGGCGGCGGATGGCTGGCTCTTGTCCGCTCCTGAGGGCGGATCTCAGGGCTGCGGCGTCCGCGGTGGGAGCGGCCTCCCCTCCCAGCTACCCGCGCGCTTGGCGGGTGGTGGCGAAGGCGAGGCCCGCGCCTCTGAGACCCCGGCCCCGAGTCCTGGCCGACCCTCGGGCCACCCCCGTCTCCCCGCGCGGTGGAAGCCGGCGGGTTAGGGTTCGTAGGACACGCCCGGATGCGAAGTGGGCAGGTGACGTCGGCTTCTAGTCCAAACACGCGGGGACACAGTCACGTAGAAACACGCAGAACACCTTAGAGTGTGGACGTCCGCGTAGAGCGCGGCGAGTGCAGACGCGGGGGTGTAATCATGCGGGATATATACCCACGTCCTGCAGTGACTCAAAAATGAATTCCCCCCAGAGACTGGCTTACGTTAGGGTTCGCGCTTCGTGTTGGACATTCTGTGGGTTTGACAGATGCCTAAGGACACACAGGGTTACAGGATCCTTCAGAGCAGTTTCACTGCCTCGGAAACTCCCTACCCACGACTCACCCCTCCCTCCCGCAACTTTAGATGGTGTGCTGTCTCTATAGTTTTGCCTTTTCCAGAATGTCATAGAGTTGGAATCTTCAGAATACATTTTAAAACATAGAGTGAATAGGGAGAGTCGCATTTCACCTCAGAGTTTCAAAGGGACCGCTTTCAATCCCTGTTTGCCAAGCGCTGGACTTCTCATCTATAAGGTGCAAAAGTGTGAGGAGGGCATGAAATGACAAACTTTGGGAAATGGTATTTGAATGCAAGTCATGCATGTTTCCTCTTTCTTTCCTCCCTTCCTTCCTTCCTCCCTCCCTTCCTCTCCTTCCTTCCTTCCTCCCTCCCTCTCTCTTTCTCTCTCTTTCTCTTCTTCATTCTTTTTTTCAAAACAGCTTTTAGTTAGAAAATTTGAAACTACCTTGAATGGTTACTAACAAGCATTCTTCTAGAATTTCAAACTACAGGGCGTGCCCTGGTGGTCTAGTGGTTAGGACTTGGCCCTTTCACTGCCGTGGCCTGGTTCATTCCCTGGTTGGGGAACTAAAATCTCACAAGCCGCACGATGGGGCCGGGAAAAAAAAAAAAAAAACTTAAAAAAAGTGCAAAATTTGCTGAGTTCCCATTGAAGCAGTAAAAGGAGTAAAATCTACTTTTTTGAATTGGATTTATAAAGATAATTGAACAACTGTTCCCCTCTGTGAGAGATGACCAATTTTGTCAAAGTTTGTTAAAAAATCTTTGGTTTGTGATGAAAGTTTGGGGGGATTTCCATGTATAGAAATAACCACATAAAGAGGACTTCTCTGTAGTAGCCCCAGCACAGAGTAAAATAGCAAATTATAGGACCATCATTGCTGAGCTCTTTGAAAGCTCTATTTATCTAGAATAGCAGGATATAAACTGTACTTGTTTCTATAATTTAAATGCTGGATATAAATGTAAAATTAGCTGTTAACTAAAGTTCTATTTATCCAAAAAGTTAATTATAGCAATATTATTCTCAAATTACAAATCAGGTTGATTTTAGGACTCATTCATTAATTTAGTCAGCAAATAACCAGTAGCTCCTATGCATGATGCACTAAACTAGGCACTGTAGGACACAAAAGGGGGCAAGATAAGGCACAGCCCTATCATCATAGACCCCACTCTGTAATGAGGGAGAAAGACAGCACACAAGCAACAATTATGAATTAGGAATGCTAAGAGAGGGAATAGAGGCTGGGGGATACTTGAAGGAGGGTAGTAGGAAAGTCTTCTCTTTGAGATCCGAAGAATGCTGAAGATCCTGTCTTGGGAAGATGTGAGGGTGGCATTGGAGAGGATGCTCAAGGAAGAGGGAACTGTGTATACCAAGGCCCCAGGTCCCATCTGTGGAAAGGAGAGCAGCTGCGGTGTCTGGAGAGTGGTAATGGGGGTGGGGGGTGTGGGAGGCAGGGAATAATGTGAAATGAGGAGGAGACGGGCAGAGGCCAAATCAGCTGGGCGTTACAAGACTGTAGCAGAGTTTGGATTTAACTGCATGCAACTGGGAAGAGTTTTAAGCAAGGGAGAGACAATCTAAGTTTTTAAAGAATTCTCAGTTGTGTGGGGAAGAGATGGAGGAGGCACGAGTGGAAGCAGAGGGTGGTAAGGTCAGGGAGATGGGGGGAAATGATCAGATTCAAGAGATAATTAGGAGGGAGAATTGGCAGGACTTGGTAAGGATTGTTTTGGATCTGGGCGGTGAAAGAGAGGAAAGGTTAATGATGACAGAGTGGATGGTAAGGGAATTTTCTTTCTTTCTTTTTTTTTTTTTAACATTTATTTACTTGGCTGCTCTGGGTCTTCGTTGTGGCTCTCGGGATCTTTGCTGCCGCATGTGGGATCTTTAGTTGAGGCATGTGGGATCTAGTTCCCTGACCAGGGATTGAACCCGGGCCCCCTGCATTGGGAATTCGGAGTCTTAGCCACTGGATCACCAGGGAAGTCCGGTAATGGAATTTTCTGTTGGCAGGGTCTGAGGTAGCTCCAGGGCACCAGCACAGCACCTGGCACACAGGCCTCCGTGAATAATTGTTGTACTGATAGGAATGGAAAGCACATACAGGAGGCACAAACACACACACTCCTTCCTGGCCCTGGAAAAATGTCAGCAAAGTTTATGAATTGCCCCCTTCAGCCCTCTGCTCGCAACTCCTCCATCCTGGGCCCAGGACTCTGACTCAAGTCTGGCCTGCTCAGAATTTGAGACCATGGCATCAAAATCAGAAAGTTGGTGGGGTTTGCCCTGAGGGTCTGACTGACAGCCTCAGCTGACCTGTGGGTCAGAGCCAGCAGCTAGCAATGCCTCTTCCTTGTCTGGGTCCAGAGTCCCCTTCTCTTTTTCCAGAGTAAGGACCAAGCAGTGCAGCTTTGTCCTCTGGAGGAAAGCTCTAGCAAGTAGGAGCATGAGGGGCTTGGGCCCTACCATGCCCTCATGAAACCTAAAGCAAGGGACCAGGAAGGCCCTGGGAGGAATGGGCCAGGCCAGGCTGGGCTCTGATCCAGGCGGGAGGTAGCCCTTCAAAAGTAGGAGGAGGGCACAGAACTCAGGGAAGGGAATTTGGGAGACCTGGGTTGGGGGGCTGTCAGAGATGGTCATGGTGTATCTAGTGTCTGTAGTATAGGGTCAGCCTCATAGTAGACACTCCACAACTATTACCTGTTACAATGCCATCATGTTACCTTAACCAGACTAGTTTCACCACCACCTCTTCTTTAATTTTACCCTTATCAAGTATCTGAGTCAGTGGCTTTGAGGCTGTATACATCTCTAGTCCCACATCTGGCCCTCTGTTTTCGTTGCTCCTCTCTGAGCCACCCCCCATCCTGATTTAGGGACTGATACATATCAGACACTCAACCAATGCATATTGACTGAATAAACTATGTATAAAAACCAGGTAATTGCAGTACTCTAGATGAGGAATGACTGAGCCTTGGGCTGAGGAGATGGCATTGGAGATGGAGAAAAGGAGATATTTAAAATATATTTGGAAAGTAGAAGGGACAGTAGTTGCTCTTGAATGGTGTAATCTCTGTATCACCATATTGAGCTCTTTATTTCATGTTAATTTTGTATTTCTCAAAATGTCCATGTAGAGAAGCAAGTTGTCATTTTTTTGGTAGACAGACACTAAGGTATATCACCATATATTTTGAATAATAGTAGAAAGTGAAGGAACTTCAAAGAGTTCATGTGATATCACTTGTAAGTCAATAACCACCAAGAGATATTAAGGGGTAAAAATTTGGAGAACTCAATATGTAGATGGATAGTGTTTTTACACAAAATCTGGCTACTGAATAGTTCTTCCTCTCTAACTTCAAGTGTGTAGCACTTGACAGGCTCTCAATAAATGTTTGTTGAGTGGATGGATGAATGAATGAATCCATCAGGGTTTGTCAAGAATTTCAGAGACTGAAATTGCATAGTAAGCGAGATCAGACTAGGCTGAAGAATAAGTAGGACCTTAAGGCTGCTTAATTCCCCATTGTTTATTCTGGCTTGAATGCAGAAGCTGCTACATTGGATGAGAATGAAAAGCAGTGTTCTCATCTGTCAAGAGCCTGTGAACATCTAGGCACCTTACGTACATTATTTTGAATTCTCACAACAACACTGTAGGGTAAATATTATCCATATTTTGTGGATGAGGAAATTAAAGCTCAGTAATTCAAAACATTTGGCTACAAACTAGTGGCGCTGGAATTCATAATCATATTTGACTAACTCCACAGTCTTCCTGAAACTTGTATTATGCGACATGTCCTGAAAGTGCAGCCTGTAGCTGAGGGCATTCACTGTTAAAGAGGCCACGTAATATGAAGTGAAATGCAGTAAATCTGCTAGTTTGGTGTAGCTGACAGTTGTTATTACACTAAAACCTTTTCTAGTGATGATATGAAGGGACAAGCCACCATTTCATTTATTTGTTTATTGAGTGCTTTTTATGTGCAAGGTAGCATTGAAATGCACATACAAAAAATTTTTAAGATGCTACCTCTGCCCTGATGGAGCTTACTTACCATCCAGAGGTGAGGATAAAGTACTACCTATCCCCTTACACAGTGTAACTAAATGCATGATTCGAGGTGGTTACAATAGAGTTTTGCTATGTTTTTTTAAAGTAGGCTTTATGGTAATAAATATTTAAATCTGCAAATGTCCCATTGAATCATCTCTCATCTGAAACTAAATTTGCAGGGTGCTCAAATATTGCTAAATTATTTTTTGAAAAGTGAAAGTTAAAAATTAAAACCTAACTATATCATTCAAAACTTTAAAAGGACATTTTGAAACATGCTTTTTACAGGTTGAATCTAACTTGCATTTCATTGTTGTAACATAAAATTTTCCCAAAGAATGAGTAGAATATCCAGTACTTTCCTAATAAATTCTTTTTTCAGTCTTGGAATTTTTCAAGGTTTATTTCAGTTGTTTAATTTATGCATCTAAATTATATTTTCTAATATGCAGGTAAAAGAATGGCTAACTCCATTGCATCAAAGAACTTTACTGCACTTTCAGACCTGCATCCAAATATGGCTAATCTGGTAGGTTTCAGCGGTGTAGTGGTTCATTTGATCTCTGTTGAAACTTTAGGTGGTAATATTACATTATGTCAACATTATTGATTCGTTTCAACACGTGCTTGTATAATTGACAAGTATACAGATACTCACTGCATTAGTGATTGTTAGATATTAATCACTCCTAAACTTCTTTGTATTTATGCCAGCTAAATGAAAATTAGTCTTTCTTTTGTCTACAGATTAGGAGATTGTAGATATGACTAGCGATTGTTAAAAATTATCAAAAGTTTACTTGTATTATATTTTATTTTATTTATTTATTTTTGGCTGCGTTGGGTCTTCGTTGCTGCAGGGGCTTTCTCTACTTGCTGCGAGCTGGGGCTACTCTTTGTTGCGGTGCGTGGGCTTCTCATCATGGTGGCTTCTGTTGTTGCAGAGCACGGGCTCTAGGCACATGGGCTTCAGAAGTTGTAGCTCGCAGGCTCTAGAGCACAGGCTCAGTAGTTGCGGTGCACGGGCTTAGTTGCTCTGCGGCATGTGGGATCTTCCCGAACCAGGGATCGAACCCATGTCCACTGCATTGGCAGGCGGATTCTTAACCACTGCGCCACCAGGGAAGCCCTTGTACTATATTTTAACTAAATATTTAGTAAGTACTCAAATTTAGCATTATAAAATTAAAACATTGTCGTTCAGCAGTATCTATTCTCTAGTCAAATTGTACAAGTTATATACTGAAATACTTGCTATTATGCTGCTTTTATGAGATAAAGGTACACAAAAGATGTATTTCTGAAATCATTATGTGAAAATTCATTTTGGGGGAAGGGGTTCTGGGGGAATCAGTCATGTCAAGTATGCCAAGATTGTTATTTATTTAAAAGAAATCTAGGTGGAATCATCTTATAAGGTGAAGAACTCATTGTAAAGCAATTATCATACTGCCTTACTTTTCCTACCCCCAGCAGTCTGCTGTTTACATTTGGAATTTGCAAATCAGATTTCTTAAAATGGGATAAATTTACATATAACTTCAATAATTTGCAATTTAAACTTTATTAATGTTAAAAATAATTATTGATTTTACAGTTTTTCTTGAAAGGTAAACTATTTGCTAATTGCCTCTTCAGTTAGAAAATCTTACTCAATATTTCCATTAGTTGTTTTCCCAACAAAATTCAGTGAGATCTGCATGCATATGGAATTTAAAGAAATAATAGCAATGTGTCTAAATGTAATAAGACTAGCTAATAGCTCAACTAGGATGTGGTAGTCTTAAAAGCTTGAATGTATTTTATTTATATTTTTTTCAGATTTATTTTGGCTGCGTTGGGTCCTCGTTTTTGTGCGCGGGCTTTCTCTAGCTGCAGCGAGTGGTGGTTACTCTTCGTTGCAGTGCGTGGGCTTCTCACTGTGGTGGCTTCTCTTTGTTGCGGAGCACGGGCTCTAGGCATGCGGGCTTCAGGAGTTGTGGCTCGCGGGCTCTAGAGCACAGGCTCACTTTGTTTTGTGCATGGCTTAGTTGCTCCGTGGCGTGTGGGAACTTCCCAGACCAGGGCTCAAACCTGTGTCCCCTGCATTGGCAGGCGGATTATTAACCACTGCACCACCAGGGAAGTCCTTGAATGTATTTTAAATGTAACAGATTATTGCAAGGTTGAAATCAGTTGCTAGAATTAGTGATATAAATTCATCCTTTCAGAAAAAGGTAGTTATTTTTATTTCTTAAAGCATTTAAAAAATACTTAATTTTTCTTTGTCACTGAAGAGAACATTAAAAATTTTAAAGATGTTAATATCTTTAAGGTTTAAGATCTAGGACTTCAGAGCTTAGATTTATTAGCAGCAATATGCAAGTTTTGTTACGATCTAATTTATGTTACTGTCCAGCATGTGTACATTAAGAAGCTAAGCAATTTTATGTGGATTGTTAGAAAACCCTATATAAAAGAAAGCTTTGAAGACCATGGCAAATTAAATTGCATTATACATGTGCTTTGAATGAATTCAGTAAGGACTGATAGCATAGGGCAGTTACTGTGCTCCACCTAATGATTGAAAATAAAGTAGAAACATACTAAGTATTAAATGATTATATTTGTAATATCAGTTAACTGTCTTATTACTCTGTACTACTCCTTGTGGAGCTGAACATTTATGAAGTTGTTTTAGATGTTTGTCTGGAATAAATACATTTAAATGGTTCCTAGTTAAAAATGTTTGTTAGAGCCAGTAAAATATAACAAGTCCATGAAATTAAATTTACCATCTCCATATGTGTTTAATATTCATCTTCTATAACCTTTTTGTTTTTCAGAAAATAATCGGCATAGTTATTGGAAAAACAGATGTCAAAGGCTTTCCAGACAGAAAAAGCTGAGTTCTATTTAACTCTTTGCTCCATTTTTCATCAACTGTGGCTTATGACTACAACAAAGTATATTTAAGTGATTAAATTTCTCATGCCTGTTTAACTCTCTAAGAGCAACAGCCATGTTCTCTATTGCATGGTAAAGTACTTGATTTAAGGCCACATGTGTGGCCTTAAATCATTCTTAATGATTTTATTTGATATCTCTAAAACATAATTTTAAAAGCTGTGTATACAGTACTAAAATAGCTAAATTGGTCAACTCATTAATGTGTATCAACGAGTACTTATTGAGCACCTCCACTCTGTAAAACCCGGTGTAAAGGTAAGAGAGAGAGATGTTGTATGTAGTCTCATCATCCTCAGTTATCAAAGTGTCTGAAAGGATGGACGTGGAGCTAGTTTGACTGGGCTCAGCACCGAGTCATCTAAGATCTGTTCTATGTACAGCTGTGAAATCGGGGTAAATAAAGCTGGGATGAGAATTAAATGAGCTCATACATGGAAGGGTGTGTAAGGCACAGTAAGAACTCCATGTTAACTATCAATATCAGCCTAAGAGATACAAGTACACAGGTTAATCTTCATAGAAGACAGAAAGTGATAAGGAGGAAGGTTTTCCAGCAGGGATATGTCGTGACAGTGTTGAGCGAGAGAAGTATGGCAGCAGTATCTATGTATTTACTCAAAGAACCAGACAATTCAGTGGAAAAAGATCATCTTTCACATGTGGAAAATACAGTTAAGTTTGGCTTTAGTGGTTCTTATTGAGTTGCTTGAACTGTGCAAGAATTTTAGGACTATGGAAACACAATCCGAGACTAAAATTGGATTTTTAAAATCAACTGACCCTCAAACTTTTGTAGTTTACATGCAGAGATAAACTATAGAATGCCAAAAGTAGCAATTCACTATTATTAGCTTTTAAAGTGTCAATGCTTTTTATTAAAAGGTACAGTATAAGTCCTTCTAAACAGCCTGAGGGAATCCGAGCTCTAGTCAGCCAGCCAGTAATTTTGACAGAAGAAGACAATTAATTGTGGCTGTGTTAATTGACTTATGGTGTAGTGATAGGTACCTTTATTTTTATTTTATTTTTTATAATATTCTATTGTTAATTTTGAGGTAAATAGCAAAGATGTCATCTCCCACCCATACTCATTTGTCTTCTCTTTACTGCATCATAATTAATTAGATCAGAATTACCACTTGAATAGTTTGAGAAATCCTGCATCTCTGTTTTCTAAGCTGTAAAAGGAATAACTTGAAATATATGAATTAGAAAAGGTCAATATTTAAATATTTACTTAAATTACAGCAATTAAATATAATTTTCACCTATTAGACGGTGAGTGTAGGGCACCATTTCTGTAGTGTTTGACTATTTTTTTTAAAATTTATTTATTTATTTTATTTATTTATTTTTGGCTGCGTTGGGTCTTCCTTGCTGTGTGCGTGCTTTCTCCAGTTGCAGTGAGCGGGGGCTACTCTTCGTTGTGGTGCGTGGGCTTCTCATTGCGGTGGCTTCTCTTGTTGCGGAGCACGGGCTCTAGGCGCGCGGGCTTCAGTAGTTGGGGCACGAGGACTCAGTAGTTGTGGCTTTTGGGCTCTAGGCTCTAGAGCGCAGGCTCAGTAGTTGTGGCGCACGGGCTTCATTACTCCGCGGCGTGTGGGAACTTCCCGGACTAGGGCTTGAACCCTTGTCCCCTGCATTGGCAGGCGGATTCTTAACCACTGCGCCACCAGGGAAGCCCTGACTATTTTTTATAATTGTCTGTACAGTATTCCTTTTTTGGAGAAGATATGCTTACTGACTTTAAAAAACATTACACATATCAATATACTGTCATAAAAAATTCAAGCAGTGCAGAAGGTCATAGAGTCAAAAAGAGAAATTCTTCATTTAACCCTCAACTTTTCCCATCCCAGCCCCACCCCAAAGGTAAGCACTAATCACAGTTCAATAGATACCTATAATGTGCATTTGTATGTTAGGTTGTATTACTTTTTAAAAACTTTTTAAATTGAAGTATAGTTGATATATAATGTTATAGAACTTACAGGTATACAGTATAGTGATTTACAGTTTTAAAGTTATATTTCATTATAGTTATTATAAAATACTTGCTGTATTCCGCGTGTAGCTTATTTTGTACCTAGAAGTTTGTACCTCTTAATCCCCTACCCCTATATTGCCCCTCCCCCTTCCCCCCTTCCCTCCTTCCCCCCTTCCCCCCTTCCCCCCTTCCCTCCTTCCCTCCTTCCCTCCTTCCCCCCTTTCCCCCTTCCCTCTCCCCACTGGTAACCACTATCTGTGATTCTGCTTTTTTGTTATATTCACTAGTTTGTTATATTTTTTAGATTCCACATATAAATGATATCATACAGTAATTGTCTTTCGTCTGACTTATTTCACTTAGCATAATGCCCTCCAAGTCTATCCATGCTGCTGCAAATGGTAACATTTCATTGTTTTTTATGGCTGAGTAAAAATTTCATTGTGCATATATATGTGTGTGTGTGTGTGTATATATATATCTATCTCACAACTTCTTTATTCATCTGGTGATGGACACTTAGGTTGCTTTCATGTCTTGGCGATTGTAAATAATGCTGCTATGAACATTGGGGTGCATGTGTCTTTTCAAATTAGTGTTTTTGTTTTTTTCAGATATATACTCAGAAGTGGAATCGCTGGGTCATACGGTAGTTCTATTTTTAGTTTTCTGAGATGCGTCCATACCGATTTGCACAGTGGCTGCACCAATTTACATTCCCACCAACAGTGTACAAAGTTCCCTTTGTACATTCTCACCAGCGTTTGTTATTTGTGTTCTTTTTGACGATAGCCCTTCTGACAGGTGTGAGGTGATAGCTCATTGTTGTTTTGATTTGTATTTCCCTGATAATTAGTGATATTGAACATCTTTTCATGTGCCTGTTGGCCATCTGCATTTCCTCTTTGGAAGAATGTCTATTCAGTTCTTCTACCTAGTTTTTAAATTGGGTTGTTAGTTTTTTTGATGTTGAGTTGTATAGGCTGTTGATATATGTTGCATATTAACCCCTTATTGGTTATATCATTTGCAAATATTTTCTCCCATTCAGTAGTTTGTCTTTTCATTTTGTTGATGGTTTCCTTTGCTGTGCAAAAGCGTTTAGGTTTAATTAGGTTCCATTTGTTTATTTTTGCTTTTATTGCCTTTGTTTTAGGAATGGATCCAATAAAATATTGACACAATTTATGTGAAAGAGTGTTCTGCCTATGTTTTCCTCTAGGAGTTTTATGGTATCTGGTCTTACATTTAGGTCTTTAATCCATTTTTAGTTTATTTTGTATATGGTATTAGAGAATGTTCTAATTTCATTCTTTAACGTGTAGCTGTCCAGTTTTCCCAGCACCACTTATTGAAGAGACTGTCTTTTCTCCATTGTGGATTCTTGCCTCCTTTGTTGTAGATTAATTGACCATAAGTGTGTGGGTTTATTTCTGGGCTCTCTATCCTGTTCCATTGATCTATGTGTCTGTTTTTGTGCCAGTACCACTGCTGTTTTATATTACTTTTTTAATTAGCAAAACAATAAAGAAATTTTATTTTGGAAAAAAGGTACTTGCTGACCCCTAGTGGTATCTTTTAGCAGCACACATTTATTTGTTTTGAAATAATTTAGATCTGAATTATGACTTAGGTTAAAACAACAGTAAGAGAGAAATGGAGACGCTAAGCTAATATCTGGATGGTTCAAGCCTACATGTCATTTCCCTCCAAATATACAGATAACTGGGGAAAGGGAACATAGGGGTAACAGTGAGGTGAGTTATCTACCTTGGCAGCTTAGAATTCATAAAAGCATAACTTATATAATTTATATCTGAAATAATATTTTACACCATGTGTTTGAGTATTTTTAGCATCAAATAATCATATTTGTTCAAAGTTAAAATAAAACTTTTCATTTGAAAAATAAAAGCATTGGTTTTCCCTTAGATATTGGATCAGAAAGGTACACTTTCAGTTTCACCATTCGTGATTCAACAACCCATTTTGTAAATGCAACATCGTGGGGCAAGGAAGATTACATCAGATCACTTTCTGATGGCTTTCGTGTTGGCGAGTGCGGTAAGTTGGCATTGATTCTTAAACTGTTTCTCTTACAGTATTAGTCCCATGATATGTTTGTGATAACTACACTGAGGGAGTCAAAATGAAATAAGACACAATTCTTATTCTCAAGAACCTTACCAGAAAAAAGTCAAGTGTTAAGAGTATAACACAAGGCATTCAGCATTTAATTGAAACATACAAACATGATAATCACATATTTTTACTAAGTAGCTCTATGATCTTTGGTTTATTTCTATTTCACTTTGCATCAGTCCCTCTTGTGGCTCTAATCATTTATCTTTCTGTAAACATATAATAGGGATGCTAAATAGATTTTGATAAAAGATATTTGAATTTTTAATGGATTTTAAGAAAACTTCAGCCTAAAATACCAAATCTTTCATATCGTCTACCCATCCCAATAGCCCTCTGATGGTACAGTGTAGTATATTGAAAAGAACAAGACCTTGAGAACAGGTAGATCTGGATTCAATTCCAAGTACCAATATTTATTACATTGTGGCTTTGAGAAAATTTCTTAATCTTGTTGGGTCTCAACTATGAATTAACACCCTATAGATTCTTGTGAATGTTAAATGATATAGTGTGCCTGTTATAAAGTGTAGAACTTAGTCACTCAGTAGATGACAGCTCTAGCCTCATACAAGAAACAAGAAAGCATGTATACCAGCTCTCTTTCATGGTAGAAAAAAGAAGGGAAAGGGTAACACAGACAATTAAACTACTCGTCTCTAACCCTGCAGATCAAGCAGCCTAGTACCCATACTAGTTACTCAGCACCCAATCATATTATTAACTTTCAGGATTACATATAGTATCTCTCTAACTGAATAATAAGGTAGTTGAACATATGGACTATGAAGGCAAAAAACTTTGCAAATGGTCACAGGGCGCAGCACAAGCAAAACATTTCTTGGTTGAATGCCAGAACATTAGTTACCTAGAGCTAAAGATATATTTCGGTATTAACCTATGTTCCATGTTGATGGTTGTTGTGAGGATGAATGAGATAAGGGATTTTAAAGGTGTAAATCTGATGATGCTTATAAAAGTAAATAAGATTTTGGTGTGGTAGAATAAAAAGATTACAGATTTTTGAATTAGAATTACAAATAGAATTAGAACAGTTCTAATTCCAACTCTACTACTTTCTAGATATAATACCTCAAGAAAGTTATTTAACCTCTGTGAACTTCAATTTCTTCATTTGGAAAGAGGGATAATAATGAGGGATGGTTGTGTGAGGAATTAGCAAAATAGAGCACAAAAAAGTCTAACATAGACCATAGGAAATGCAAACCCTAAAATGTTAAGTCATAAAACTGATAAGTTGTGGGGCTCAAATCAGGACCCAAATTTTGCATTGCTCTTTCTAACTACCACTATTATTTTTGAGGACAGCTGTGAATTGGGTGAAGATCAATTTATTTTATAGAAGGGCATGTTGTAACCAAATCAAATGTTCAGTGTAACTGATTGTAATTCAATAAAGTAATATTAATGTGGATCATATGTTGGGATTTAAACACAAAGTATAAGAAATGTCATCTGAGATCAAATTGATTGGTCATACCCCAGGATTCTGTTGCTCACAGTGCCACAAGAAAATGATTGTGAAGGATACATAACACCAACTCAAAATTAGAAATAACATTGTAATGTTCATTGTTATGTACACTCATTTTTTAAATTTATCCTGTTACTTTTTTGTAATAGCATCATATTTTCCCCTCTGTTTTAGTGATAATTGAAAATCCCCTGATCCAAAGAAAGGAATTAGAAAGAGAAGAAAAGTTCAGCCCTGCAACTCCTAGGTAAATCTAACACAGAGGTCAGAATGATTATTACTTTATGCCAGAATGATTATTACTAATAAGTTTATGCCAGAATGATTATTACTAATAAGTTTTTGCATGTCAGATTAACAGAGAGCTTATTAAAAGTATATACTTCAGTTTGAAAATTAGGAGTTTAATTCTGCTTCACAATATTTATCTTTGATTATGAAGTAATTTACTTTGACGTAAGATCACATAAAAAATGGCTTTGTTTTTAGTACTTTGATTCTCATTCTTAGATTACAAAAATCTGACTCTAGTCACATTAAAGCTGAACAATGAAAAGGTAAATCATGGAAGTCATATATCTATTTTTTCATCTCAATTTATAACTCTCTTCACATGCCTTACTATCTTAGTTCAGGTTCCAGGGCTCTGGAAGCAGAGCCCAGAGGAGGATTTTTGTGCCGATGATTTGTTGAGGGAGAGCCCTTAGAAGCAGCCTGTAAGGATAGCATTGGGGGGAAGGTGAGCAAAGAGGCAGGTTCAGCAGGAGCCCAGTCTCATCCTGACCCAGATGGGAGCTCTGGAGCATAAGTGGCACCTCAAAGTGGTACCACCCTAAAGAAAGAGGCCTGGGCTTTTGTACCCTGTATTTACAAGTTATTGGCTGAAGTCCACCCCCTACTCCTGCGGAGGAGGGAAGGCTTAAAGGTATTTCTGGCTGAGGGCAAATCTCCAGAGAGAAGGGTGCAGCTGGTAAAGAGCTCTGGGTGGGCACAAAAGTCTCTACTACACATGCACCTGCACCCATTTTTCTGACCTCATCTTATAGGTCTCATTTCTCTGCAGCCACATGAAGAGTCCTCCACTTTATGAACATCCTGGGCTCATTCTGCACTAACAGCATTGCATGGTCCCTTCCCTCTGCAAAGAACAATCTTATTTGCTCTTCTCATTGAAGTGTCAGCTTAAATGTCACCTCCTTAGATCTTCCCCCACCTACTCTGTCTGTAGTAGCTCTTCCAGTATGCATTACTAGGACTTCGTCCTGTATACAGGGTATGTGTACCATCATAACCCTGACCACAATCTGGGATTATTTGATTAATTGTTCTTATCTGTCTCCCTCTCTCACATGTAAACTCCGTGAGATCATAGGTCTTGTGTGTCTTCCTCACCACTGTACCCCCTGTGCCTAGACTAGGGTCTGGCACATAATAGGCTCTCAGTAAGTGTTTATGGAATGAACACATGAATGGAGGGAGGGAAGAGCATCCTTGGCAGAGGGAACAAACATGAAACCTCCTGGCCTTTTCCAGAACAGTTAATAGTAGTTTAAACCTTATGAAACTGTTGATGTTTGACTACGTTTTTCTCTAAAATGGCAGTTTTATAGCCTAGGAATATGATGTGGCTGGAATATAGGCACGGGAACAGCAGGAGGAGAAGCTCGAGAGAGAGGCAGAGACACTTCACAGACAGCTTTGCTTGTTGTACCAACTTCATGCTTTGGTGATGGCTAGCCCAGAAGATCTTTTGAGCTGGGAAATAATATATTCATATTCGTGGTTTAGGAAGATCACTTTGGCTACCTGAGGAGGACGGACAGTAGGGGAACAAAGCTTAGGAGACAAGCAGTAGTTTGGGTAAGAAGTGATGAGAGAAACACCTAAAGCAGTAGCAGGAGGAGGAGGCGGGGGGCGGGGGGGTCCTGGATTAGAGGACTAGAAAGAGGCTCCATGGAGGACACTTGGGAGTTGATTGGCTGGAAGGGGAAGAGCACCTCAAGTGTGTAAATATTGTGCCTCTGTTCCTACAGAGCACCACAGAGGTAAGGAAAGCACATAGGCAGGGCAGTCAGTGTCATAGAGGTGGAAATCACCCTCCCCCCCCCCCCACAATGTTTTAGAGTGCTTTTACACCCTTTTTTTTACAGAGAAAGAAATGAAACTCAGAGTATTGTGCAAGATCAGACTATTAGTGTGCTTAAAACTCAGACACAGTTGGTCTTTAAAACATTTTCTTAATGAAAATACATTTTAGACAAAAAATATTTTACAAAGCTTTTCAATGTTTCTAAGAGTGAAAAGTATAAATCTTCTTAATATAATTTTTAAAATATAGTTTAAGTTACAACCAAAGTTTGACTGTGAACTTTGAAGTATTTTTCTATTAGAAAATAATTTGATATTAACTTCTGGTGTGTGTTTTTACAATTTAGCGATTATAAGCTATTGCTCAGTGAGAATCACTCAATGGTAAAAGTTTGTTCCAGTTATGAAGTGGATGCGAAGCTACTTTCTTTGATATACTTACCTGTTAAAGAGTCTTGTGATTATTATTCATTGGGTGACATTGTTGCAAACGGACACAGTCTTGATGGGAGAATTATTAATGTCCTTGCAGCTGTGAGGTCGGTAAGTTAAAACCCCAACAAAGCCAAGTTCAATTTGGTGGGGGGAGTTCTATCATTTTATTTGTGTTTGGAAAGTAATAATCAACTGGAGTAAAATTTCCTCTGTATCTTGATCCATCCTCCGTTGAATTTAGAAAATAACACTTCTCATTAAAGGGAAAGCAGCATTTTAGCTGTGAATGAGTAGCAAAATAAAATTGTATTTGAATGTTAAATGCAGTACACAGTCATAAATGATCCGCTAACTATATGAGAGCTTTTCATACTTGAGTTAAACAAAAGGCACAAATAGAAAGGGTAAATTCATTGACTTTAAGATCTCCAGGAAGTTCTTCGAAGGGGCTTAGGTTGAATAAATCAAGGAATCAATTCAGTGCGTGTTCTCAGAGCTGTCCTGAGTTGAGGGAGAGAGCGAGAAACCCACGGTGCTGCAGTAGGGGCCCTGTGAGCTAATGCATAGCATCAGGTGCTGAAAAGCAGGGCAGAACAACACTCCATGGGGTGCCGGGGAATGTCTCACCATCCTTTGCTTCCACATCTCCCTCTTACCCAATTATTGCAGCAAGTTTTGAACTCCATTGGACAGACTAGAATCACTTGGCAGGGAGCAAATTTTCACAAAATAAAGTACACAAATAAAGGGGCAAGAACAATTTTCAATATACAGAATGATGATAATCAGAAGATTAAAAAAAAGGGAAATAGATTTGGGTACTTATAGTTAATGTTGTAAGTAATTGCTAATTGCGTTTCCATATTAAATGACTGAGTGTCGACTATCCCCATGACAGGCCAACAGAGGCCTGCCTGCGTTGTTCCCCAGCCCAGCCCAGCCCAGCCCAGCACAGTGCCTGCCACACAGTGAGCACTCAGTATCATTCAGGATGGAGGAATAAATACCCGATATGACAGTATTGAAAAATAGGAAAAATTCCTTTCTGGGCAACTTAGGTTCAATCTTACTTAAAGGCAGGATATGATCTCTCAATTTCCCTGAAATTCCATATAATGCCATTATATTACAATGTAGTAAGGATTTTCTAAAACTCAGTATGAATATAAAACCTGCAACAGCTTTTTCCATGTCCCCCTTCCTGCCTCCACCCCTTGAGTCTAGTACCACCTTTCATAGGATTATATTATTTCTTTTATTTTCATGCCTTTTTTCTCCCATTTTGCTTCCATCCCTCTTACATTTCCTTATCTTTACGTTTTTATTTAACCTGTTTTCTTCCTTCTCGCCTCTACTTAGGTCTCTTCACTTTAAAACTCCTTTTCATACAGTTTTCTTGCATGCTGTGATATGGTAGGCCTCTCTCATACTCTGGCTGTCCTTTCCTCTGACTTTCTTTCTAGATGCTCTCTTCTGCAGGCAGCTGTGACTCTTTCTTCAGCTTCTTCCCAAGGAGCTCAGCCCTGACAACAGATGCATGGGTGACAGTGGCATAGGGGGCAACTGACTGTTCATGCTTGGGCCATTGCTGTGTGGCCATCAGAGGTGCTGCTGTTCCATGTGAGAACTCCCTGAGGGCACAGAAGGGCCCCTGAGTTCACCCCCACCTCCATGATCCTCTTACACCACAGTGTGGACTGAATCAGACGGTATATCAAAGCACATTCCCATTTATCCCTCTTTCGATTCTCACCAGCTTGTCCCTAGGAAGGTAGCAAAGGAGGTATCAATATCCATACCTGGGCTAGCAAGACGAGGACACTGAGGCCCAGAGAGATGAATTCATCCAGTCACATGAACTCCGTGCCAGGCCCTGCGCTAAGCCATGGGGATACATAGATATTGAAAATGTACTTTCTACCCTCAGTGAGTCCACATAGATGCCACCCAGGGACTTGTCATGGAGCATTTGTTCTAACATGTTGAAAAGATCCCACAGTCTTGACTTAAAGCACACATATCTGTATCTCTCTTCAATCAAAGTGTGTGACTTACAACTTAAATACACCTAGTTCAGAGATAAAAGATGCTGTTAAATCATCAAATATATATTAGTGATTCTAGCTATTTTGATATTTCTAATTTGTTGTTTAAAAGGTAAACATTTGAGTATTTCCATCAACAAACATTTAAGTACCTCTACAACTCTAGGTGAAGAAAAATAATGATTTTCTTCAATTTCTAAGGTTGGAGAGCCAAAATACTTTACAACTTCAGACCGAAGAAAAGGCCAGAGGTGTGAAGTTAAACTCTATGATGAGACAGAGTCTTCTTTTGCAATGATATGGTAACTTCCCACATCTGTTCCTAACTGTGAAATCTGTGCTATTATCACCAAGTCAGACATTTTAATTTCATCAGGAGATGATGGATTTCATATCAGGAGAGGAGTAATGACAGAGAAATGGTGTTTAAAAAATAAACCTTTCTCTTGTATGTTGAGTCATTACAGTCTATGATTACCTTAAAATGAGATCTTTAGATGGCATGGGATTTCATAGATGGACTCTACTGTAACTTGTTTATTATTATACTCTGTTTTGTAACAAATCGTCATTTACTAAGTCTCATTGATAAAGAACAAGCCAGACTTTCTGTGATTCCTTGGGTGGTACCCTGGAGCCAAGCCATGGAAAGATGGTAGAAAAGCAAGCATTGTCACAGGCTGGGTTCTATGGGCCTCCCAGATGTGGGGCAGGGCTACATCCTGAAGCATCACAGGGTATAACATGGTACTGTTTAGACTCCAGATGCCTGGGTACCAAAGAAAGCACGTAATTTGAAACAGGGCTTCAACCTATCAAGTCCCCCGAGCAGTTTATCCATGGTGGGGCCCTCCCTTAATGGCATGAAAGAGTGACTTCAAAATTTTTAAACTTGTAGTCACTCAGTTCTAACTAGCCTGGAGTGACCTGGGTGATAGGAAAAGAAGGAATTGAAGGAGCAGAAGTTGTTAGAGATGAATGGTGCTGAAAGGAATGATTTTCATAGGTGTTAAATTTTCTGTGAAATAGGGAGTGTAGCCCTGCAAAATGCAGGAGAAGCCAAAATCCTTAACTGTGCTGTGGACCGTATGGGGGATTATTAACCTCATCAATTAAGACATTCTTTTTCTGGTAAATAATGTGGTCACTGCCAGTTTTTTTCTAATGTATTTGATTTTTATCACTTCTTTTTTGACACATGCAGTTGGGATAATGAATCTATTCTACTTGCACAGAGCTGGGTGCCACGAGAAACAGGTATCATACTTCAATGATTGTGTTCAATATTTGTCATTTTTTTATCCCTCTGTGTAATAATTTTAAAATGGCTTTTTTCCCAAACAGTAATATTTGCCTCAGATGTAAGAATAAGTTTTGACAAATTTCGGAACTGCATGACAGCAACTGTAATCTCAAAAACCATTATTACAACTAATCCAGGTAAAAAGCTATTTGAAATTTTTTATCCCTTTGGAAATGACTACATCATGTATTCCAATATTTGTGCAGTGCGTTTAATAATGAAAATGAAGCTTGGATTTCATTTGAATGAAAAGTGAAAAACTGCTTCATATGACTTTGAAAAACTTACAATGAGCTATATCTTTGATATCTTTACAAAAGAAATGTGAAAAACCAGACTCATTTTTAAAGCATCATCTCTTGTGATGATTTTGAGAGCTCATTGCTATTGATTGGATAACCTAAATTATTGACTATTTAAAAAATAAATTTAATTTTACTGCATTCAAGTAACAGCACTAGAGAGTGGAGAACATATATATAGTATCATTAGTTCATAATTGTTAGTGGTTGTTAAAGGGTTTAAAGCTGTTCTAGCATGAAATCAGGGAAGCAGGTTTGGGGAGATGAGGGGTTGGTGCCCTTAAGCATCCTCAGAGTGCTTTGTAGTGCAGATAGAAAGATCAGCCCAACACTGCAGAAGAGTACAGAATTCCCAGAAGTGAATAATCCTTCAAAATCTCAAGAAGATATAAATATAGTAGGTATCATTTTAAATATAAGTTCACTCTACTGGTCAATAACGAAGCATTAATAGTGACTGAGAACTATAAAGCAATTTTGTCTTTGACCAAACTTATCAGAATTTTTAAAAGTAAAATTACTATGAGATATGATATAAAATAACAAGACTTTTTAAATATAAGTGTGTTGGATCTTGCTCATCTACTGCAGGAATGTTGTCTCCTTAAAAGCAGTGTCATGGGAGGTGATACGACACTCATTGATTTGTTCTTGTTGAGCTCTCGTCTACTGTGCACATGCTGTGTGCTGGGCACTGTTCTGGGTCCAGTGACAAAACACAAATATCTCTCCTGCTCATGGAGCTCACGTCCTAGCAGGGGGTAGACGGAGAATGAACAATAAAGATAGCACATCCATGAATTATGAAATGCTTGAGAAGTAAAAGAGGAACAGGGTCAGGAGGGTCTAGAATGCCACAGTGTGTGTAGGGCAGGTTGCTGTTTACGTAGGGTGGTCAGGTAGGCCTCACTGGGAGGGCAACATTTGAGCAAAGACGCGGTGAGGCAGTGAGGGGGTTAACAATGAGGAAAGAGCACACCAGGCAGAGGGACCAGCCAGTGCAAAGGCCCTGAGGCCAGTGTGGCTGGATCTGATAGAGCAGGGCAGGAGGAGGAGTGGAGGTCAGAGAAGAAATGGAGGTGATCGAGAAGGACTTACTGATAAAAGAATGCTGGCTTTTACTTTGTAGGAAAGGGGGAGCAGGGCAGTGACATTATCTAAGTTCTAAAAGGATTGCTCTGGCTTCTTTGTTGTAAATTAGTGGGGACACAACCATGGTCTGTTCTTACCACAGGGCAATAGTGTCACTCTTCAATTACTTTTTTTTTTCTTTTGAGGAGAGTACTATGGTTTCTTATTTTTAATATTTTATTAATAGACTAATAGACTATTTTTCATATATTTAATAACATCAATGATAGAAAATCTTCATCCTCTAAGGGTAAATTTGGTCTGGGAAAATTTCTAAAAGACAGTTGGATTTGTCTGGTGGAAAAGGTTATCAAGCTTGACAGTACTAATCGTATCAAAACCTCAAGACTAAGTTAATGAGACAGATTTGAAGGATGTTGTGCGTTTGGCTCTGAAAACAGATTCAAAGGGGAAATGTCAAAGTGTTTTGAGCAATGCTAACATCATTAGAATAAATGCCTTATTTCTCAAGGAGACAAATATAAAGGAGAATATGTATAATGGTGTGTGAATTTCAATATGCTTATTTAAATCAGTCTTATTTCTAATTTCCTGGGCTACACATGCCACATAGAAATTAAGAACCTCTAAATGGTTTGAGCTTTCATCCTAGCCAGCATGTCCAGGCTTCCTGCCCCGAGAGAGTTCATCAGATGGGGAAGGCAGAATTTCTGTCCCCCCACAGACAGTCTGGGATGACCCTGTTGTCCTTAGAGCTCTTGACAGCAGTGCCTACACCCCACCCTTCCTACCAGCTTCTGTCCCAGGATGCTTATTAATTTACAGATATTTAGTGAATGCCTTTTATTTGCCAACTATTGAGGTAACTTTAACACTTTCTGGAACAAGGAAGTACATGAGTGGATGGATGCTCAGATGGATGGAAGGATAGTCACTATAACTGAAGTACAGAAATGAAAAGGCAAAACCCCTGTCTGGGATTCCAGTCTAGTTCTGAGAAAGAACCAACAGTGATAAGACTTGTGGTACAACAGGACGAGGAGGAAGAAACCCTGACTCTGTCCAGGGGAGTCAGGGGGTCCAAGCATTGGCAGGACGGTTTGCAGAATGTTGGAGATGGTGAGGGAGGGCTGAAGACAAGCAGGTGTTAGAGGTTGGGGCTTGGAGTTGAAGGGTGTCAGAGTTAGAGAGCCCCTCTTCAAAATCAGATTCGTGCCTTCTGGCACATTATCTCACTATTCCTGAGGATACTCATGTCCCAAATTGAGGAGCAAGCTTTTTTTTTTTTTTAAAGTATTTTATTTATTTATTTATTTATTTGGCTGCTTCGGGTCTTCGTTGTGGCATGTGGGGTGTTTAGTTGCGGCACGCAGGCTTCTTTCTAGGTGTGGCGCACAGCTCCAGAGCACGCAAGCTCTCTAGTTGTGGCATGCAGACTCTCTAGTTGTGGCGCGCGGGCTCCAGAGCACACAGGCAGGCTTCTCTCCAGTTGTGTCACGCGGGCTCTAGAGCACTCAGGCTCAGTAGTTGCAGTGCGCGGGCTTAGTTGCCTCGTGGCATGGAGGATGTTAGTTCCCTGACCAGGGATCAAACCCACATCCCCTGAACTGGAAGGCAGATTCTTAACCACTGGACTACCAGGGAAGTCCCGAGGAGCAAGGTTTTGTTTTGTTTTGTTTTTTAATTATAAGAATCTTTTTAAAAAATTAATTGGGCTTCCCTGGTGGCGCAGTGGTTGAGAATCTGCCTGCCAATGCATGGGACACGGGTTCGAGACCTGGTCTGGGAGGATCCCACATGCCGCAGAGTGGCTGGGCCCATGAGCCACAATTACTGAGCCTGCGCGTCTGGAGCCTGTGCTCCGCAACAGAGAGGCCACAGCAGTGAGAGGCCCGCGCACCGCGATGAAGAGTGGCGCCCGCTTGCCACAACTAGAGAAAGCCCTCGCACAGTAACAAAGACCCAACACAGCCATAAATAAATAAATAAATAAATAAATAAAATTTTAAAAAATTATTTATTTATTTATTTATTTATTTTTGGCTGCATTGGGCTTTCTCTAGTTGTGGCTAGCCGGGGGCTACTCTTTGTTGCGGTGCGCAGGCTTCTCATTGTGGTGGCTTCTCTTGTTGTGGAGCATGGGCTCTAGGCACATGGGCTTCAGTAGCTGTGGCCCGTGGGCTCAGTAGTTGTGGCTCACGGGCTCCAGAGAGCAGGCTCAGTAGTTGTGGCACACGGTCTTTGTTGCTTCGCGGCATGTGGGATCTTCCCGGACCAGGGATCGAACCCGTGTCCCCTGCGTTGGCAGGCAGATTCTTAACCACTGCGCCACCAGGTAAGTCTGGAGCAAGCTTTTTTTTTTTTTTTTTTTTTTATAATTTTTTTAAAAATTTATTTTTATTTATTTATGGCTGTGTTGGATCTTCGTTTCTGTGCGAGGGCTTTCTCTAGTTGTGGCAAGCGGGGGCCACTCTTCATCGCAGTGCGCGGGCCTCTCACTATTGCGGCCTCTCTTGTTGCAGAGCACAGGCTCCAGACGCGCAGGCTCAGTAATTGCGGCTCACGGGCCCAGTTGCTCCGCGGCATGTGGGAATCTTCCCAGACCAGGGCACGAACCCGTGTCCCCTGCATTGGCAGGCAGATTCTCAACCACTGCACCACCAGGGAAGCCCTGGAGCAAGCTTTTTAAACAACCTTAAAAAAATTTTTTTCTGACTAGAAAAGAAATACATATAAAATTCAAAAAATACATAAAAACATAAAAAGAAAGATCAGCTGTAAATTCACCATCTCATAAGAGATAATCATTTCTTTGATACATATTCTTCCAGATAACTTTGCTCATGTATCTTTTTTAAAATGAAAGGGAATTGTATGACAATGTTTTGTAAGCTGCTCTTTAAACTCATGATATCTGGTGTACATCTCTCTGTGTTAATGGGGCACCCCATCACATTGTTAATGGCTTTGTAATATTGTGTTTGATTGTATTCTTATACGTCTTCACTTTTTACTGTTAAAAATAATTTTGGATCATTTACAGTGATTTAAAAAATAATCAGTTTGCTGTTTACTTATTATGCATTTTCAATTAAGATACACCAGAAGCTAACATCCTATTGAATTTTATAAGAGAAAATAAAGAAACGAATCCTCTGGATGATGAAATTGACAGTTATTTGAAAGAATCCACAAATTGTAAGTGACCTTTAAATATTATTTGAATTTTTAAAAGGCCAGAATTTGGGCCTATAAAGTTACTTAGTAAAAGATATTATATTCTTATTATGTAACTGCTACACTTCCACTTTTTTTTAAAAAAATTAATTAATTTATTTATTTTTGGCCGTGTTGGGTCTTCGTTTCTGTGCAAGGGCTTTCTCCAGTTGCGGCAAGCGGGGGCCACTCTTCATCGCGGTGCGCGGGCCTCCCACTATCGCGGCCTCACTTGTTGCGGAGCACAGGCTCCAGTCGCGCAGGCTCAGTAGTTGTGGCTCACAGGCTTAGTTGCTCCGCGGCATGTGGGATCTTCCCAGACCAGGGCTCAAACCCGTGTTCCCTGCATTGGCAGGCAGATTCTTAACCACTGCGCCACTAGGGAAGCCCTATACTTCCACTTTTAAAAAGGTAGTTTAAAACTTTTGGAGGCTTATATAACCTTTTGCCAATCTGATGAGAGCTATGACCTTTTCCCCAGAAAAGTAGCTGTACCCACACATAGAATTTTGCATAAAATGTCATGTGTTCACAGACCCCAGACTGAAGCTTGACTTTAAAAGGGATGCTGGGACTTCCCTGGCAGGCCAGTGGTTAAGACTCCATGCTTCCAAAGCAGGGGGCGCGAGTTCTTTCTCTCTGGTTGGGGAACTAAGATCCCACATGCCTCGTGGTGTGGCCAAAAAAAAAAAAAGGATGTGGTTTGTTGCCGTCTGTGGCTTATGCTTAGACACTCAGGAGAATGGGGAAAAGCAGAGGGAAGACTTCAATCATTCCCTGAAGGCATGTTCTTGTAACTTCATCCTAGGAGGTGAAATACTTCCTAATAATTCCTCTCAAGAGAGTAAGTAACAATTGAATTAAGCATGAAATAAGTTATTCTGCAAGTCACATTAACTTGTAAAAGAAGAACTTTGTTATGCTTTCCTGGGGGATATTTAACATGTTTCCTTTCTTTCTTTCTTTTTGTTTTTTTTGTTTTGTTTTGTTTTTCGGCTGCGCATCGTGGCTTGTGGGGAACTAAGCCTCGAGGTGCAGCCATAAATAAATAAATAAATAAATAAATAAATAAATATAGTCTCTTCACCATTTAAAAAATTGAGTTGACTTGTCTTTTTCTTATTGATTTTTAAGAATCCTTTAGATATTCTGGATATGAATCCTTTATCTCCTTATAGATTGCTAGCATCTCCCACTCTATGGCTTGCCTTTTCATTCTTTTAATGGAATCTTCTGATGATCAGAAATTATTCATTTTAATAAAGACTAATTTCTCGTTCTTTTCCTTTTTTGCTTTTATGTCCTTTTATATAATCAGTTTTAATATATCATATATAATAATTTTTCTATTACATGACTTAAGCTACTACATATTCTCATTTGAGCTTTGTAGCTTTTCTATTTGGATATAATCCTTCGGAGTTCTTAGAATATATTTAGAACTTCCATGACTTTTTTTTTTTTTTTTAGTAAATACAATAGTTGATGTCTATACAGTTGAACAATTAAAGGTAAAAGCTTTGAAGAATGAAGGAAAAGCTGATCCTATCTATGGAATTCTTTATGCTTACATTTCTACACTGAACATTGATAATGAAACTACAAAAGTAGTTCGAAATAGATGGTAAGCAACCAAATTACTTTTAGAAAGTTCATTCTTATAAGAAATAAAAACAATTATTGTTAATAAATTTTAAACTCTATAAAAGTTAAGCTATTCTTTGACATAATAGTGGTTATGCATTTGAATAGTGGTTATGCATTATGCATAAGTGGTTATGCATTTGACAAACTATTTAGATTCAAAATTATAATTGCCTTTTAAAGCAAAATTTAATTTACTGTGTTTCAGCAACCCTAAAATAGAAAGATATAATAATGCCGAAACTTTTAACTGGGATGACAAACTATTGTTTTATGACAATTCAAAAATTATTTTGGTGACCACATCCTATAGCAATACAAGTAATAGCATTTTAATAAATTATTTCAACTGTATGAAGAATATGATTTCCAACCTCTCCTAGGTCAAAGTTAGTATCTACTTGCATAGAAAAGTAAACCCAAGTAGATTTAATAATCTTAGCCAAAAAATGCTTGGCAAGAAAATTCTAAAATGTTATTGTGAAAGTCTCCCTATGGATTTATAATTGACATTTTTATTGACATAATTCTAGATTCACATGGCACTGTAAGAAATAATATATAAACTGTACACTTTGTCCAGTTTCCCCCAATGGTAACATTTTGCAAAACTATAGTATCACATCATAGACAGTAATGACATTAATTAAATCCATTGATCTTATTCAGATTTCCCCAGATTAATATGCATCGTGTGTGTGTGTGTGTGTGTGTGTGAAATTTCATATAGTTTTATCATGTGTAGGTTTGTCTATCAACCACCACAATCAAGAAATTGGCCTATGGATTTTTAAAACATTGTATGATTTGGTATTAAAGTTGAAAAAAACTAATGTAGAGGCTGTTGTGTAAGGCAGGTGTTTATTTTTTGAAAAATATTTTTCAAAAATTAAAAACAATGTTATTGTCTCCCTTATTTTTCCTACATCTTTAATATTGATATCTGAGGAAAAGTATCTAAAATTTAATTCAAAAGTGATCTGTGGCTTACAAGAAACCAGTATCTTCAGATCATTCCCTCTGCTTGAGAAATTTGAATTAGTCTTCCTATTCAAATTGGCAAAGTAATGACTGCTTCAAAAATATAAAAGAGCATGGAATTATCCCTTAAAGAGAGGAGAATGTGTCACTAGCAGTACTAGCAGCATTTAGAGTGTGAACCTCCCCAACCCTCAGGTTATTCTGTGGATGTACAGAGGACTTAGTACAGGACCAAGTGAGCATTCATGGAACCTAAGCTTTCTAGGCACAAGACAGGATTCCTGCCCTCAAACTCTGAGCCAGGAGATAAACAAACATACCTGCAATAACATGGAATAGGATGTGATAGGGTGTAAGTCCGTGCTGAAGTGTAAGTTGTGCAGCTGTTCAGAGAAGGCGGGGAGCTGGGGTGCAAGTGAGGAAGGCCCCAGTTGGGGAGTGATCCTGGGCAAGAACCCCAGCATGGGGGAAGGTAGGAGGCAGAACTGTGAGAGGACTGGCTTGTCCCAGTTTCTGAAGCAGGAATACTGAAAATGAGGTTGACTGAATAGAAAGCATGTTGTATTGCTGTGCATTGTTCCTTGCTATTTTGTAGGTCTATTTTGTACCCTGCTCAGTGCTGAGCACTCTGTAATTACTTACTCTGTAAATATTCCAGGTGCTGACTTAGGCTAAAAGTCTAAGTGATAATTCTTCTGCTAGAGATCAGATTTGTCACTTAGGGCCTTCACATTCTATCTTGTCTTTGTTTCTTTTCAGTTCAGGCTGTGGTTACATTGTAAATGAAGCATCCAGCACTTGTACAACTTGCAACAAAGATTCTTCAGAATTTCGCAGCTTCCATATGCTAATTGATCTTACTGATCACACAGGTACCCTCCATTCCTGTAGTCTCACAGGAAGTGTTGCTGAGGAGACTTTGGGCTTCACGGTAAATAATAAAAAGGAAAATATGTTTAGAAATACTTCCAAATTGAATTCGCTTCCCCAAACATATAGGTTATTTTGGTGAACATTTGATAGAAATTAATTCATTAATAAAGAGGTCTGGGAAAAATCAATCTTGACTTAAACACACATTGTTTTAATGAACAAATAATTACATATTGCATATTAAAATCCTAGCTAACATTAACTGTTAGGAATAACAAGAGAGGTCCTTGGTGACAGTGGAGAATAAACATGACATTTTATATAGTCAAATAACAATGGGCAAAACAACACCTTAGAGACACTGAGCAGGGTCCTCTGTGAGGAGGGTTTGGCAGTATTTCACCTACCCAGGTGTATAAGGTCAGCCACGAGCTCTTCCTCAGTCTGCCCCATAGCACAGCAGCAGAGATTAGCTTGTGTGCTTGATGTTAGGTTTGATGTTTTTTATTGTTAAAACCCGCTCATGAAGTTTACCATTAAACCTCAGTGGTTTCCACTTTGTTAAGGGGAGCTTTCTGTGCCGAGCCACCTGGCTGGCTTCAGACATTCAGTTTAGAGCCTTTCTGTCTAGCCTTATCTCCTCCATCAAGAGAATTGACCTGTAATTACTATGGATAAAATTCCATTTCCAGTGAGCAAATTTGTTTTACATTATTGTCAAGATGAGTTATCTATATATTCTTTGGAAATATTTGTTTAATTTTTTTTATCCAGGTAAATGAGTTTCTTGCAATGACGGATGAACAGAAAACAGCATTAAAGTGGCAATTTCTTTTGGAAAGAAGCAAAATTTATTTAAAAGTTAGTGCATTTTATAGTACTGTATTATTCTTTTTTAAAAAATATTTATTTATTTATTTGGTTGTGCCGGGTCTTAGTTGTGGCAGGCAGGCTCCTTAGTTGTGGTGTGCGAACTCTTAGTTGTGGCATGCATGTGAGATCTAGTTCCCTGACCAGGGATTGAACCCGGGCCCCCTGCACTGGGAGTGTGGGCTCTTAACCACTGCGTCACCAGGGAAGTCCCAGTACTATGTTATTCTATATGTTCAAGCAATAAGAAAATCCTGGAGTATGATGTAATAAATTAGGGAATTTGTTATTTTTAAAATAAATTTATTTATTTTTATTTTTATTTATTTTTGGCTGCACTGGGTCTTCATTGCTGCGTGCAGGCTTTCTCTAGTTGCAGCGAGCAGGGGCTACTCTTTGTTGTGCTGCACGGGCTTCTCATTGCGGTGGCTTCTCTTGTTGCAGAGCACGGGCTCTAGGCGCGTGGGCTTCAGTAGTTGTGGCATGGGGGCTCAGTAGTTGTGGCGCACGGGCTTAGTTGCTCCGCGGCATGTGGCATCCTCCTGGACCAGGGCTCGAACCCGTGTCCCCTGCACTGGCAGGCAGATTCTTAACCACTGCGCCACCAGGGAAGCCCAGGAATTTGTTATTTTTAATAATGCCCAGTTCCCAGATGTGCAGAAGGATTTGGCTACCATAGAAACAGTGGAAGTAATCAGCTTTTTTCATATAGTATAAAGAAGTTACAAATGATACAAAAGAAAAAGACCAACAAAGAAAATATTAACTCCGTTAATGTTAACTCCAAGGCTAGGAACTGGGCTTTAGAGTCAAAGCTGGGTTCCCCCCGCCCCCATGTGCGATGCTCCTCACTTCAGTGAGCAGTATTCAATAGCAAGTTAAATGCTGCAGTGAGACAGACTTGGGTTTGACTCCCAGTCCCACCATTCCTCAGCCTATGTGACCCTGGGGAGGTTAATTAACATCTCTAAGCCTCTAAAATTCTGTGCTCCTACAACTCTGATCAGAGCAGACTCCCGCAGCAATAGCAACACTTCAGTGTTGGAAGGCCACAGAACCTTAGTGTTAAAAGTGTAAAATGGGCAGTGGGACAAACTCCCCTTGTTTTGCAAATGAGGAAAATAGGACCAAGAAATGTTGCTTCTCGCCCCAGGTCACAGGTGAGATAGGGCTACAGTCTACATTATTTCAGATGTTTCCTCTTTTACACTCTTAAAAATTTTTGAGCTCTTAAGTGAGTTATATCTGTCAACATTTATTGTACTAGAACTTAACATTGAGAAAAATTTTAAATGTATTCATGAGCACACATTCTTTTAGCAGTTAGAACAATGATATCATCTCATGTCATGTAGCCTCTCGAAAACTACAGTGCACTCTGGTGAAAGAATGAGAGTAAGAAAGGCAAACAGCATTTTCGTATTATTATGAAGATAGCTTTGATCTCATGGATACCCTGAAAGAGTCTTTGAGAACACTGGGTCTGCTCCATCTCAGCCTCATAAGCAGGTTTTCCCATTTTCCTGTGGCTTCCTTTCCTTGCAGCCTCAAGCGTATCTGAATAGATTGCAGACATGGAGTCACCAATGGCCTCAACAATATTTCTAGGACCTCAGTTTGAGGCCTCTTCGTTACTAGGCCAAAGGGGGAAAATTACAGTAATATACTGCATCTCTTCCACCATTTGCATGAATCCACCTAAATACTGTACTGTCTATTCCCAAATCAGCATATACTCAGATCCTTGTCCAACTTTGTGGTTTCCCTCCAAACAGGAGGTACCAGTTGCTCTGAGTTTGATCAATTTAAATTCATGGTAATTTATTTATAGTTTCCCAAACTTGATTCAAATATAGCAACAAATTGCTCTCAAGTAAATGGATATTGTACCTTTCCAAAGAAGATGTTAAAAAGATATTTGTCAGATTTAACAAAGATTTCAAGCAGGTAGTGATTATATCACAAAATGTAATAAAGATTGTGAGCCTCCGGCTTCCCTGGTGGCGCAGTGGTTGATAGTCTGCCTGCCAATGCAGGGGACACGGGTTTGAGCCCTGGTCTGGGAGGATCCCACATGCCGCGGAGCAACTAGGCTCGTGAGCCACAACTACTGAGCCTGCGCGACTGGAGCCTGTGCTCCGCAACAAGTGAGGCCGCGATAGTGGGAGGCCCGCACACTGCGATGAAGAGTGGCCCCCGCTTGCCGCAACTGGAGAGAGCCCTCGCACGGAGGCGAAGACCCAACACAGCCAAAAAATAAATAAATAATAAAAGTGTTTAAAAAAAAAAAAAGATTGTGAGCCTCAAATACAATTTCAATTGTTATAAATCAGTTAAAACAGAACATGTAATTTAAGAAATAAGAACTTACATTGCTCTGCTAATAAGATAAAAACAAAGGATTTCCATATAGGACATTTTGTATATTTATCATATTTCAATTAAAAATAATGGCTACTTAAAGTGGTTCATTTGGAGGGATTTCAAAGTGAGTTATTCATTTCAATGTTTTAAAACACATAGTGATATTAGTATCACAGATCTTGTAAGATCTGATATTAGTGTTAAAGAATAATTTTCAAAAAGGTTAAATTGACTCATACAAAATAAAATGAATACATGTCAAAGATTTAATTCAATTCATTAATTAATGAAGGAAATTAAAATGCCTAGCTGATGTGTCCTTCCACTCTATACTAAATAAAATGTTGGTGAGAGTGCTTTGTAAATTGTAAAAAGTGAGACATCATTATTAATCAACTGCATCATGATATCGTTGTGCTCTAACAGGTCACGTTACTGCTGCGGGTTCACGTCTGTCACAATTGGTTGTTTGAACACACTTTAAGCCCTTTTTTCTACATGTTGGATTTGAAATCCCAACTTTCCTACCTGAGAAAAAGGTCATGAAAAATTGATGTGGATTTTTACAAAATCACTGTCAGAAGCCAGATCTATAATTTTTCTCCCAACTCTGCCTGAGACTGGAACTCTTTCCATTGTCTTACAGCTTTAATTGAAGTTTTTGTTCATATCTGTGAAGGAAACTCATTGCTGTTCTTTATTTGTGGTCGTTGGTTTTCAGCTTTGTATACCAGGTGATTTTAGAAACTAACTCTCTTTTTCTCCCTGCAGTTTTTTTTATCTCACAGAGCAAGGGGTGGACTGAGAGTGAGTGTGCTCTCCTGTAAGCTCGCAGATCCTATCGAGGCAAGTAGGAACTTGTCTGGACAAGGAAATATTTAAAAACCAGACGTCATTTTAAACTCTGGAAAAGAATATGAGTTTTAACCGCCTTTAAAGTGGAAAATGAGTTTGAAAATTACAGATAAAATTGTATTTTGTTCAAATGTGGTGAGAATGTTTCTGTAAATTGTTATTCTGTTTCCCCCTGGAGTCCGTTAAGAGTAAATCCTAAAATCTCCCTCTTATTCAAGTTCATTTCTTAGAAGGCCTTTTCTACTGGCTTTGCCCTCTCTCTTCCCAAGTTGGAAAGTGTTTGCATGAATTAATAAACAAGTTTAATCTTTCCCACAGATATGAATGATTTCTTTTCTTAAGCCCCTTTCCTCTTTGTCTTGTTTGCCTGGAGAAAGATCAGAACCTATAAAACAACGTGGATATGGCTCAGACTACTTTGCTGGAGCTGATGGGCACAGACGACCGGTTCTCCCAGTGCTGGGTGGGGACGGCAGAAGTCCATGGGTGATGCTGTGCAACTGTTTTGATCACTGTAGAGCTCTTCTAGTCGGTTGCTTTCTCTGATGACACATCAGAGCTACCCGATGCTTGTGAAGGCTTGCTGACTCAGGCTTGACATTTGTGAGTCTGAATCAACTCGGGGGAGACCAACTTCAGAAGTTTCACAAGCGGTGACGAGTCTTAGGGACTTGGAAGGGTGGGCGACCTGCTCTGCTTTGACAGGGGGACGGTCCCTCCACTTCAGCTGCCTTTGCAGCAGCCCCAGAGCGCTCTGCTCAGCTCCACACCATCTCCGGTCACTGGTCACTTGCTTCAGGGCACAGACCCACCACTGCGGTCAGTGTTGATCCACAGTGTGGGAGGTTTGTCCAGCGTAATTTGGGTCTGGCACTTCAAAGGCTACACTTCACCCACCACAGGAGTGAAAAAAAGAAAAAGTAAGGGAACGAAATTCTTTTATAAAGCTGGTGTTGGGAGATAAACTTATCTTGTCAGTAATGTTTTCTCTGGCTTTAACCATATGCAGCCATGGGGGAGGGATATGAGTTGACACTTAGTGTGTCTAAATTGTGGTAATAAATGATGTAATGAAGATCTTGACCATAGTTGTGCAAATATCAAGTGTACCTGATGAAGGGCTTCCTTCCTTTCTCCCTCGGGGAGGGGATAGGTGTGTTAATCAGGGTGAATTGTGAAGGTGGACAGGGAAGGAAGGAAGGAAGGAAGGAGAGTGGTGCAGGGACAAGGATGCCTGGCCTAGATAGTGTGTCCGGCGCTGCTGTGCCAGGCCTCCTGGGGCTCTGACCTCTAGCAGCAGGTGTCAAAGTGCCAACACCTGGCACTTTGGGTGCCAGAACCAGCTGTCTGGGCTCCTATAGTCCATGGCCCTCAGCTGCTCTGGCTGTTTCACCACTAGCCTCAACTGCATAATACAGGTGCAAAATACCAGCATTCTCAAAGTAGGTGCATATGCAATACTTAGTGTTCCCTAACCAAGGCCTGTGAACGCCTAGTGGGCAGCAGAGGGCTCTGCATGACTTCCTCACTGCTACCATGGTGACCTCTCAGTGGCATTTAACTAAGGAGACCCCATGCCTGTCACTAGAGGGACATCACAGTTGCTTATTTCATCTGATGAAATTGGAATCTACAGGGCTAGCTGTCATGCCACACTGAATGAGAGGTACTTCACAGAGCTTACTTAACTTACACATTCACAGAATGAAGATTACAAACTCGTCAGTATCTAAAATTTGGCTGTAGATTAGCCAGAATGCAGGTACTTGAAGTATCGATGAAAGAAAGAAGCATTCTGTCCCATCAACACAAAATCTACAACTCCCTGTCCAGGATCTCTATTTCTCTACTACTCTCCAGAAGCTGCTTTTCCTGGTCCTAGTGACTTCTGATCTACATGTTTTATATTGCTTTACATAAATAGTTTGGTGACTATATAATTTTTCCTAATCTTCTATTAGTGGTTCATTTAAATACAGTTTTCCTTTCCTAATTCTGCTTTGGTGAGGGTTTTTGTTGTTGTGGTTCAATACTCTGTACGTGGCGGAAACACAATATATATTTATCCACCTATTACTCATCTTGAGGAACCCTGGAGTTGTTTTTGCTTTTTAAATATTTTTTATCATAAAGTTTTATGTGTTTATTGTAGAAAAATTAGAGAAAATGATTTAAAAAAAAAAAAAGGAAAAGGAAAGAAAAGAAAACCCATAATCTCCCATCCCAATTTTTTTAAACTGGTAGAAAATATATTCTTTTCTTATAAATGTGTTTTTGTTGTTTTTTTATTGTGGTAAAATATACATCACATAAAATTTACCATTTTGACCATTTTTAAGTGTACAATTGAGTGGCATTAAGTACATTCACAATTTTGTGTAAACATCACCACTATCCATTTCCAGAAATTTTTAATCATCACAAATTGAAATTCTGTACTCATTAAGACAATAACTCCCCATCTCCCCCTCCCCCAGTTTCTGATAACCTCTGATCTACTTGGTCTCTATGAGTTTGGCTATTCTTGGTACCTGATATACGTGGAATCATACAATATTTGTCCTTTTGTGTCTAGCTTATTTTTCTGAGCATAACGTTTTCAAGGTTCATCCATGTTATAACGTGTCAGAATTTCATTCCTTTTTATGGCTGAGTAGTATGTATGAATTGGATAAATGTACCACCTTTTGTTTATCTATTAATATCTTGGTGGACAATTGGGCTGTTCCACCTTTTGGCTATTGTGATTAGCCAATCATAGCTACCTTGAACATCTGTGTACAAGCATCTCACATTTTTGTAAATGTCTTTCCTGAGTTTTTATCATCTCTCTATCCATCTATGTTAAAGCATATAATTTACAAAATAAAACCAAAAAATTAAAAACACATATGATTTACAAATACAGGTTATACTATAACCTGCTTTTACACTTAATAATTTATAATAAACTTTTCATGCCATTAAAT
Organism: Balaenoptera physalus; assembly: GCF_965194825.1. Taxonomy (NCBI): domain Eukaryota; kingdom Metazoa; phylum Chordata; class Mammalia; order Artiodactyla; family Balaenopteridae; genus Balaenoptera; species Balaenoptera physalus. Next base: position 52,693,900 of record NC_138898.1, on the reverse strand, counting down.
ATTCTACATAATTTCAATAGCTATATATTATTTTATTATATGAGTATATGATAGTGAATGTAATCAATCTAATAACATTTGACATTTAAAATGTTTCCCATTTTTTGCTATTACAAATGATGGCTGTAGCTAAATCTTTGGCCACATTCTTAATTATTTCTTTGGGATAAGTTTCTAGATATTAAATTGCTGCAACAATGTTACATTATTGAATACTTTTTAATGTGATGGATTTTGTAATAAGCACTTTATTTATATTATCTGATTTATGCAATTACTGTTATTTTGCCCACTTTATAGATGGGACATGAAGGCCAAGTTAGAGGAGGTAGATGTGGAGGTGGCTGAGTGGGCAGGCTCTGTGGCTGCAGGCTCAACCCCCTCTGCTACTCCCAGGATGGACTCCAGCTCTAAGCTTCTCCACATTTGTGGTTCCCCTTTGGTAAATGGGGATAATAATATACCAACTCCTGCTGGCAACTGTTAAGACTAAATAAGTTAGTATATGTAAAGTGCTTAGACTCATGCACTTAGTATATGATCAATAAGTACCAGTTAGGGGCTTCCCTGGTGGCGCAGTGGTTGAGAATCTGCCTGCCAATGCAGGGGACATGGGTTCGAGCCCTGGTCTGGGAAGATCCCACATGCCGCGGAGCAACTAGGCCCGTGAGCCACAACTACTGAGCCTGCGCGTCTGGAGCCTGTGCTCCGCAACAAGAGAGGCCGCGACAGTGAGAGGCCCGCGCACCGTGATGAAGAATGGCCCCCGCTTGCCGCAACTAGAGAAAGCCCTCGCACAGAAACGAAGACCCAACACAGCCAAAAATAAATAAATAAATAAAAATTTAAAAGAAGAAAATAAGTACCAGTTATTGTAAATGTCGAGGTATAGCAATATCATTGGCACTCATATTTGGCAATATATTTGTTGTATTATGTCTATTCTGCTTTTATAATTTGAATTTTTTTCTAGTATCTTATTAGATTTACAATTACTTTACTCTTTCCCTTTAGAATATATGAAGGTTTTAGCATATGAATTAATTGTATTGAAAGGAAATATAAAACTTCCTTGAAATCAGATCCTACACCAACATTTACACCAAAGATGTGCCCAATAGTCTTGTTAAGAAGATAACTGTGGGGACTTCCCTGGTGGTGCAATGGTTAAGAATCTACCTGCCAATACAGGGGACATGGGTTTGATCCCTGATCTGGGAAGATCCCACATGTCGCGGAGCAACTAAACCCGTGCACCACAACTACTGAGCCTGAGCTCTAGAGCCCTCGAGCCACAACTACTGAAGCCCGCGTGCCTAGAGCCTGTACTCTGCAACGAGAAGCCACCGTAGTGAGAAGCCTGCACACCTTAAGAGTAGTCCCCGCTCGCCGCAACTAGAGAAAGCCCGTGCGCTGCAACGAAGACCCAACGCAATCAAAAATAAATAATAAATTTATTAAAAAAAAGATAGCTGTATAAACACATGAAAAGATATCAGCTTCACTATTAATCAGAGAAACGCAAATTAAAAAGACCATAGCCACAATACCCAGTGTTGGCTAGGGTGTGAGCAAAAAGGTCAAGTACAAATTAGTATATCCTTTGTCAAGTACAAATTAGTATATCCTTTCCCCTGGGCAATTTGGCAAAAAGTATCAAAATGTAATGTGCAAACTAATCAATTTCACTTCTAAGACTTTCCCTAAGGAAATAAACAAGTGCCAAATATGTGTATGGAGGATGTTCCTTGCATCATAGTTTCTAGTAGCAAAGCATTTGAAACCTATGCAACCTCTAGCGCAGGGGTTCCCAACCCCTGGTCCGGGCCGCACAGCAGGAGGTGAGTGGCCGGAGAGGGAGCGAAGCTTCATCTGTATTTACAGCTGCTTCCCATGGCTTGCATTACCACCTGAGCTCCACCTCCTGTCAGCAGTATGGTGAGTTGTATAATTATTTCATTATATATTACAATGTAATAGTAATAGAAATAAAGTGTACAATAAATGTAATGCGCTTGAATCATCTGGAAACCGTTCTTCCCCTTCCCCCCGCCTCTGTGGAAAACTTGTCTTCCATGAAACCGGTCCCTGGTGCTAGAAACGTTGGGCACCGCTTCTCTAGGGGAGTGTTGGGCTCGACCCAGATCTCTGGTAGGCACCTAGCCCTCAGCCTCTATGAAGGGTGGAGAATTACCTGGGGAAGTTACAGGAGAGGTGGGGGAGCAGATTCTGGCAATGACTTCCCCTTGGGATGGTCAGTGGACTGAAGCTCATCTCCAGTTCTGAGACCCTGTTCTTTCTTAGTTTGTTCCCTGCCTTTTCTACTTCCTCTTCACTTCCTTTCTCCTGAGAGCACTCCTAAAAATCACGTGAACAAATATCCCCACGTAAGGCTCTGCTTCTGGTGTACATGATCTAAGACACAGTCATTAAAAGTGGTTATGAAAATATGCACCGACCTGGAAAGATATTCACAGTATATGCCTAATGAAAAATTAAAAAAAAAAAAAAGTCCAGAAGAACAGATGTCAAGCCATATACTCCATATGAACTAATAATATCATGGATTTTTTAAAAGTTGTGATAAGGGTATTGTGACTATATAGGAGAATGTCCTTATTTCTATGAGATGCATGCTGAAAGGGTAGAGTGTTTCTGCAACTCACTTAGTTTTCAGTTTTCCAAAACGTGTGTGTTTGTGTGTGTGTATACACACAGGGTGTGGGGTGGGAAGAGAGAGAATGAACATAGCAAATGTCAACAATTGTTGAATTTAGTGCAGGGTATATGGAGTTTGTTGTATTAGTCTTTCAATTTTATAGTAGGTTAAAATTTATTCAAAAATAAAAGTTGGTGAAAATGTACTTTCTGGGTATTAGGATTATTGCGATTTTAGCAACATCAGGAATTATGAGAATTGGTATCTCTCTTTTTGATTCCTGCAGTCAAGGAGTTTGTGTGCTATACCTGCAATGCTGATAGCAGCTGTCTGTGACAAAGCTCGTGCCACCACTGGGTGAACATTGACCTCAGGGGCACCGTACATTATCTGGATGCTGGCTTGTTCACCCAAGGGGGCCATATGTGAACACTGCTCCTGCTGTGTACCTTTAGCTTGCTTTCAGATCTGTCAGCTTGGTAGACTTGGTTCAGCTGGACCTCATATCTGATAGTTTTACTAATAAACTCTCAATATAAGCATACCCTTGATTCATCTCTCCCACTATGGGAACCTAGCCAAAGGAAATAACTACTAGCAAATAATTAGAAAATATCTCAATGACCAAAAATGGAGGACTGACTTCATCATATGCAATCACTGAAATGTGCTGACTGACATGAAAAGACAGTCACGATATATAGTGAAAAAAGGTTAGAAAAGTGTATGATATGAACAAATTCTATTTAAAAGATCACAATTACATCTGCAGATTTGGAAGAATGTACACCAAATGCTTAAATTGGACTGTCTCTGTGCATATGAAATTTGGGGTGTTTTGGTTTTTAGCTTATACATATTTTCTGAGTCTTCTATAATAAACATCTATTGCTTAAGCATTTGTAAAAAGAAATGTTATTAAAAGATAAAAGAAGGGAGTTCCCCAGTGGCCTAGTGGTTAGGATTCTGGGCTTTCACTGCTGCAGCCCGGATGTGGCCAAACAAAACAAAATAAAACAAAAAAGATAAAAGATAGCATGACATTTTATAAACAAATCCAACTATGACACTTCCTCATAATAAATTACAAATTGGGGGTTGCATAATACCTAAACATTTGAACTTTCTAATATATCTACTTAAAAGACGCAGCCTGCGTTGTGGTCAAGACTTCAGGTTTTGTACATTTAGAATGGATAAACAAGGTCCTACTATATAGCACAGGGAGCTATATCCAATCTCCTGGGATAAACCATAATGGAAAAGAATATTTTTTAAAAATTTCTATATGTGTAAAACTGAGTCACTTTGCTGTGCAGCAGAGATTGGCACAACATTGTAAATCAACTATACTTCAATAAAAAAAAATACGGAAAAAAAAGACTTCAGGATTTGGTCTTGGGATGGCTGGGTTACATCTTGGCTCTGCCACTTAGCTGAGTGACCATACAGCCAGGCTGGCTAGCCTCTAAATCTGTCTCCATCTGTGTAACAGGGATGGTAGTAATAATACCACCCTCCAGTTTTGTTGAGGATTAAATAATACACAGAAAACTCTTGGCACAGTGCCTAGTAGTACTAAGTGCTCAATAAATGTTAGGAGCCAGCAGGTGCCTTCTGTTTAGTCTAACAGCAGGAGCTCCTGCCTGCCTAAGCCTAAAGGACTCCGCCAGGCACTCTGACAGCTGTGTTGTGCATCTCAGCTTTTTGTCAGAGAAGGGAGCAGGTGAGAGCAAAAGCAGCACTCACAGGCAGTTTGGAAGCTTCCCTGAAGCTTCCTTATCGCTGGGTGCGAGGTACAGGTGCTGATTAACTCTTAATAAAGCACAGTATTCTGGAGGCCAAAGGCCAAAGACCAAGGTCTGAAGCCCCTTAATGAGGATGTGTCCCTCCTAACCACTATTGGGGGGAAAAAAGTACACTTTTAGGTCACACAAAAGACAGCATATTTATTTGGGAAACAATAGTTTCAAAATTATCTCCTGAACTCAGAATCTATGGGCCAGAATACACACCCTAAGTAAACAAGTGAGGTTTTCATTAATTGTTCACTTATTAAATAAAACTTTTAATTAACTATGTGGAGTAGTGTTTTTCCACATTTGCATGATAAGAATCACTTGGAGTGCCAGAGATTGATTCCATTAATTAATACATTAGGCCTGGGATGGCCCAGTAATTTGGAAATTTTTACTTTTACAAATACCTCCAGATGATTTTCATGATCAAGGGGCTTTGGGAAACACTGATGAAACGTGCTTTTCCATTTCCTTTGCAGATTTTAAGTCTTGAACATGTGGTCCCAGAATGACCCACTGAAGTCTTATCCAGTCCAGTTTCAGGAAAGGAAAGTAAGTTTTCTGAACATTTGGCTTGTTGTTTCCTAAGAGGCACTGCTTCTCATTTCCATTTCTGGCCCAGCTCTTCTAGATCAAGTTTTTCTCCGACGGTCCATCTTCCTTGAGTTGAGGCATAGCAATCCAATCATTTTAAAAAATTGGTTTCTCATTAAAGTATTATCACATTAAATAACCTTTTCTTGCTTTTGTCTTGTTCCCCTTCCCCCTGAAACGTGTTAAGAAGTTAGGGTGCTTTGTATACACTCAATATTCTGGCTTTTCCACCTTAAATCTCATACTGACGACCCCGTGTATGCCAGCCTGGATCTCATCGTTTTCTTTAACGGGTCCCACTCCCTTTGGTGTCCCGGTCAAGATAATATCTCCTTCTTCCAAGGTCATGATCTTTGAAACGTAGCTGATGATGTAGGGGATGGAAAAAATCATGGAGGATGTTTCACCCTCCTGCCTGAGTTCGCCGTTGACCTTGAGCCAGAGCTTCAGGTTGTGAGGGTCAGGGATCTTCTCTTTGGGCACGAACGCGCTGACCGGGCAGGAGGCCGTGAAGCTCTTGGCCAGAGTCCAGGGCAGCCCCTTTTTCTTGCACTCGTCCTGCACGTCCCTGGCGGTCATGTCCAGGCACAGGGCATAGCCGGCCACATAGTCCATGGCTGCGGCCTCCGGGACGGCGCGGCAGCGCTTGCCCATCACCACGGCCAGCTCGAGCTCGTGGTGCAGGTTGCGGGTGTAGGCGGGCACGAGGACCGGCGAGCCCTCGGGGGCGTACGCGGTTGACGGCTTCAGGAACAGCACCGGCTCGCTCAGTGCGGCGCTCTGCATCTCCCTGACGTGGTCTGCGTAGTTCCTGCCCACGCACACGATGTTCTTCCCCCACTCCCAGAAGCGGGACAGCGGTCTGGTGGCAGCCATGCTCCTGCCTGTTGCCCCCCGGAGTCACGTGGACTCTGCCCGGCTGGCCACTGGACGCCGAAGGCTACCCGGAGAGGACCAACTACCTCGGAGCGCCGTCCCGCGGACTCCGCCAAGTGCCCGGGAGTCGCGGCGCCCGTCCTCTTGGGAGCGGCTGTCCAGTGGCTGCCCCGGGGCTGCCCGGCCTCCAGACGCGGCCCGCTCCCCGGAGAAAAGCTGAGGTTCTTGCGCAGGTGCCTCTCAGGTGGCCCTCAGATCCCCGGCAGCCGGACGCGAGGGAGGCACCGGTGCGGCCGCGAGCGCTGATTGGCCGGAGGGCGGGGCGAGCTGAGGACACGGGTTTTACGCGAGCGCTGATTGGCCGGGGGCGGGGCGGCGGGCGCTGATTGGCCGCGGTGTGCCGTCGCTGGCGTGAAGAGCCCGCCCGCCCCTCGCGCCGCAGCCCGCCCTCCGCCTCGGTCATGGTGCTGGGCCGCGGGCTGCTCGGCTACCGGACCCTAGCTACGCTGAGAGCCTCCTGCGCCCGTCGCGGCCTGGGTAGGTGGGCCGGGGCTGCCGCGGGGCCGGACAGGCCGGGGTGCCAAGGCGCTGGCCTGACAGGGGCCGGGGCCACGGTGACCGGCCCGCGGGGGCGAGGCGAGGCGAGCCGCCCGGCCGGCGGGTCCTGGCTGGCGTTGTAGCCGGGCTAACGGCGGTTAGGCCGGCCGCAATCCGTGAGGCGTTCCAGCGCGGGGCCCGCACCGGGCGGGCGGCGGGGAGCCGCTGGGGCCGCCGCGGCTGACGCTGTTTTTTATTGACACAGGATTTTAACCCCTAACTGACGTCGGCAGGCAAGCCGATTGGGGTCGAGTAAAGGCCACAAGCAGTTGAGTCAGACTTTGAGAGGGCTGAAGACAGAGTGGGGTAACTTGTCAGCTGGGGGTTGCTGAAGGATTTGTGCTAGGTAAGGAAATGGGTGTTCCAGGGACGCTCAGGAGCCCTGTCTTAGGACCCCTGGTTCCCCGGGGTCTGCCCGGCAGCCAGCGAGCGCCCCCATCCTCCTTGACTGCGGCGCCCCATACAAACCCCATTATTTCTAACGCCCTGGGATGATGGAACTGTGCCTGAAGCCGCACAGAATGCTGTGTATATTCTCCACGAAGTGAATCACAGCTTTTCATGTGAGCTGTGGCCGGCAAGAAAAGCCTGGGGCAGAACTGGGTTCTGTGAGCTGTGGGACCCTTGCCCTCTTTGGGTCTCCTATACCCACCTCAAAAATGGGAGGCGATGGACGCCCTGACCTCCAAGGGCCTGCTCTTCCAGCTGTCAGATTCCATTTTCACTGTGTTACCTCTTGCTTTGTTGGAATATTTTGACTTTGATTTTGAAATCGCCTTTATTTCCTGATATCTTATCTGGCTGATGTAGCAATAGGGGCAGTGGGTTAAGCTGAGTCTTTGGAGCTGGCTAGCAGTTAGCTAAATGACCGCAGAGCCCTAGGTAGGGAGATGGAGCAGAAGGAAGCCATCCTTGGCCACTTCCAGATCTCACTGAGAGCAGTCAGGGTTCTGGAGTGCGCAGTGTGTCACCATTATTAAGGAAAGAGCTGGGTTTTTTCCATTTAGGGAACTCGTCAGAGCATCAGAGCTAAGAGTTTCTGTGTCAGGAGTCAGGCGGGTGGTGGAAGTGGGACTGTAGGGAATCAGCAAGAGTGTGGCTGCCCCGTTCAGAGGGGGCTCCAGCCCTTTGATGCCATGCAGAAGGAGGGATCCAGTTCAAGAGAAGCCCAACAAAATGTGTCTCAAGGCTTGGCCTTGACTCTGCTCTGTAGTCTTCCTGGAGCTCGGATGGCACGTATCCTGGCTAAGAGGAGGTGGCATAGCACAGAAACCTGATCATATGAAAATGTTTGTTTTGCCGAGCATGAAGAGAAGGGCCTGGAAAAAGCCCAGCTGGTTGTCAAAAGGAGGACTTAGCTACCTCTGTGTGATCCTTAACGCTGCAATTCAGGCAGTTCCCTGGCCATGGCAGATGAGCTTGAATTCTGCATCAGACGGCCCCCATGGACGTGGTCTATCAGTCTGTCGGTCGATGCTGCCTGCTCTCTGGATCCCTTATTTTGGAGAGGTCCCATCCCAAGCACTTACCTACTCCAGAATTTCATGGCTGTCTTCTGTCCCCTTTTGCAGTTTTAATCCCTTTCACGCTAAGATTTAAAGTATTGTTGGGGGCCTTTGGGAATTTTTAGATTGAATAGGAGTTTCGTTGTTGAAAACATTTTGGCACCTGTCTCCTGGGCGGAGGATGCTTTTGCCCCTCGGTCACTCCCAGCCCACCCTGGCAGCCTTCTTTGGCTCAGTTGGATGGTGATTCTGTATCATGCATACTCGAATCTAGAACAGTTGTGACCAGCTGTCCCATTTCTCAGGCCCCGGGTGGCTTTTGTGCATTATCCAAATTTCGAGTTCCTGCCATTCGAAAGTGGATATTGTTTACTTTTCTGGCTCGAGACCTGAGAAGGGCTGTGAGTAACTGCACAGGACTCAGGCTCTGTTAGCTTGCAGAGGCAGCCATGTGCCGAGGGAAAAGAGCCTGGCCTGGCGCTTTCATTCTTCATGGTGTTTCTCTGAATCAGGTGTGAACAACCCCAGAACTGGCAGTGGTCACATCTGATAAAGGTTTGAATCACAGGCACAGGCTGGCATTTGTGTCCTTTTAGAACCTTTGAAAAAGAAAATAGGGATCCTAAGTCTGAAAGAGCTGATTTCCACAATTATGAACATGAATTGTGTTCTCTGTTTTCCTTACGGATGTGGTTAAATGAGGCTATCCTCTTCTTTATCAAAGAACTTAGAAAACCTCATATTTGGAGGCTCACCACGTTGCATCCCTGGGATGTCACTTCCCCGGATGCCTGGACTGCTGGGCCGAGGGCTTGCTTTGAAGTCTCGGCCCAGCGTGGCCTCGTGTGGACGCTGACTGGAACCGCGTTTTGTCTTCAGGTCCAGCCCTGCTGGGAATCTTTCTCCATCACACGGATTTAAGGAAGAGCTTGACCGTGGAGCAGGGCACGATGAAGGTTGAGTTACTGCCTGCTCTGACCGACAATTACATGTACCTGATCATCGATGATGACACCAAGGAGGCTGCCATTGTGGACCCGGTGCAGCCCCAGAAGGTGGGAGGCGAGGCCCCAGCACCAGTTCTTCATCTCCTGATGAGTTTGATAACCACAGTGCCCTTGCAACTTGGCCAAAGCTGAACAGAAATTAATCCATTTGGTTTTTGAAAAACAATTAAACTAGTGTCCAGCCACTCTGTTATAGGGGCAAAGGGCCAGTGAGAGGGGTGGAAGCGACCAAAGGCTTTGGAGTGGAGAGAAAAGGGCTCCTGTCTGTAGAGTCCCTGGGCAAGAGAAGTAGGAGCCCTTCTCAGCACTTTCTCCTCCTCCTCAGGGCTTTCTGCCCCTTAGTGCTGCCTCTAGGAGTGGCAGTCTCTGCTGGAGGGGCTTTGAGAGGTTGTGGGTGGGACTGAACTGCCGAACGGATCAAGGGAGAAAAAGCCTCCTTGTCACCCTGCTCTCCTGGAGCTGGGGCAAATCGGCAGGCTCCACTGGGCATCACCCTGCAGACTGATGAGCCAGTGCCGGGGTGTGACTGTGGCCTGTGTCCTGCCTCATGTTTGGTTGCAGGTTGTAGAAATGGTGAGGAAGCACGGTGTGAAGCTGACTACAGTGCTTACCACCCACCACCACTGGTAAGTGCTCCAGAGGCCGAACTTCTGTGCCAGCAGAGTTGCTTGGGCCTTAACAGCTGTGCCGCGCACACCCCAAGGGGGAGTGTCCACCAGGTGGAGGGGGGTGGGGCGCTTGCAGGCTCCCAGGGGTCCCCCCACAGGTGGGAGCCCAGGGGCTCAGAGCCCTGGAAGCCCTTCTCCCCTCCACAGCTGTGAGCTAAGGGTCAGCCCCAGTGGGGTTCTGACGGGGCTTCTGGGCGCTAGCCTCTGTGCTGCTGCCCTGTGTCCCTCAGGCCTGGTGATGGGGTCTGGTGACTTGGGGGCTCCAAGGGGAGAGGCTTATGCTGTATATCCTGTGGCCATGGGTGGACCTTTGGCAACATCTTTGAAAGCTCTTGTGCTTGTGTGGTGGGAAATTGGCCTCGATGTCGGGGAATGAACTAGTCTAGACATTAGTGTTTTTGAAAATCAAGCAGTCATATTTGGAGAGGTTACGTTTTTTTTGATATTTGAAGGCTAAAGGATGAAAAAAGTTCTTATATTTGGGTCTTAGGACTAGAGTTGCCTGCCCAAGGCCCTTGTGGGTTTTTGAAACTTTTGAGGCTATTCAAAGCTAGGAAAAAAATGTTTATTTGGCTCTGAATTTTCTTTTCCAAATAACTGCCCAAGGGCAGCTAGTGTCTTTGAACCTGTTCCTGTGGCATCTCTCGGAGCTTGGGGCGTGTGTTTGGGTAAAAGGACACCTTTCATCTTCTGTGTGGGAGTGTCACGTGGATGTGGTTGGCCAAAGTCTGCTAAGTGTTGGAAACTTGTTGGTTGATGTAACTAAGTCGCTGAGAATCTTTGGGGTTGTTTAACCTCTGGGGTATGAGGTGTTACTTCCTGACTGATTTAGGCCCAAGGATCTGCAGTGGCTACTTAGCACAGCTACTCCTTCTCTCAGGAACTCCGCCCCGTGTGGTGCTGAGGCGCCCTTACTCCTCTGGCCTCTGTCGGGCTGCGTTGGGGGGCTGCTTGGGGACTCCACCTCCCCAGCTTTTCACAGTGCGTGTCTCTCTCCCACGGCTTTTCCCACATTGTGATGCCTTATAAAACTAAACCAGGCCCCAAACTGAGCTCCAGGGTGTGGCCTGTGCCACCCTCCCACTTATAGGTGGCATTTTCGGGGGTCAGTGATGAGTGTGCTGAGTGCTTGGTGCCAGCCTGTGTGTATCAGCCCCCTGCAGGGCAGGGAGCAGAAGGCTGCCCTTTCTTATCTGTGAACCCTGCTGTTTCTGGGCCCGTAGGTGAATGTGTAGTGAGGAGCAGGTGTTCCCTGGTGATTGGAAAGCCCTCGTCTCATCCTGGAAAGGCTAATCTTCTGGGCTCAGGACACTCCCAGCCCTGCCCCGCGACCCTGGCAGGGCTTGCACTAGTGTATTTCTCGCCCCACAAGGCCGAGGGGTGGAGCTCTTCTCTTGACCCGGGAAGCGTGGGGAACTCCTGGATGAGTGTCCAGGAGGTGCCTCACTGCTGGCTGCACATTCGAGTCATGTGGGGAGGTCATTCCGAGCTGGCCTGTCCCTGGGTGGACAGATCCCCCTCTGGCAGCTGTGCACTGTTTTAGAAGACAGCTTTGTGATCTGCTCGGGGCAGTGGGTCTGTGAATCAGACCCACTGGTCTGTGAATCAGAAATCACCTGAGGGCCTTTAAAACTCCTGGGCTGCGGGCTTGCCCAGGCCCACTGCATCAGGATGTGTGGGTGGGAGTCAGGCCTTGGCGCTGCTTACAGATCCTCAGGTGACTCTGATGCGCCCAAAGTCTGGGAACCACGGGCGTAGGGATTATCCAGGTGTTTGTGATTTGGTTCATCTGCTCCAGAAGCTTCTGCAGCAACACGGCAGGGGCACAGAAGTGCCTCTCTTGGGAATGGGGTGTCTGAGGACATTCTTTTTCAGTGGAGCCAAATGACAGACAAGAAGCGAGGATCCTGGGTTGGAAGATGCATTTCTCTTCTGAGAAACATAACTGGGAAAAATAAAAATTCCGTTTTGTCAGGGTGTAAAAGCAGGCAAACCCTCTTCGTATCAGTAGTAGCCCCAGCTCCCCTTTTCGACTTCCAGGGACCACGCTGGCGGGAACGAGAAGCTGGTCAAGTTGGAGCCTGGGTTGAAGGTGTATGGGGGTGATGACCGGATCGGAGCCCTGACCCACAAGGTCACACACCTGTCCACACTGCAGGTGAGGAGTGAATGGAAGGGGCTCAACTGTGGCCTTGCTGGGCTCCAGGCCCTAGAGCCGCTTCCTGCTGGCTGTCCCCTCACTTACCCCAGGAACCCAGAGGGGCACTCAAGGGCTTAGCTGTGGAGACGACCTGGCCTGTGCATGGGTGGATGGGCTCTGGGGGCTGCCTGGGCCTGGATAGTCCCTTCTGTCGAGAGCATTGCAAGCAAATTAGCGTGCAAATGGTGACCGGCTGAGGGGAGAAGCTGTATGCATGGTTTTGAGACAACTGGGGACATTGAAATACGGACTCTACATGGGATCATATTTCACATCAGTGTTAAATTTCTTGGGTGTTGATGCTAGTGAGGTTATATGGGAGGATGTCCTTTTCTCAGGTGATGTAGCGGAGTGTCTAGGGGCAGTGTGTCAGGATATGTGTGTGTGAACAGAGCAGGTGCCGCACAGGTGGGACCTGTTAGCATTTAGTGACCCAGGTAAAAGGCACACGGATTCATTGTCATTTTAGTTTTTGGTAGGTTTGAACGTTTTTGAAGTAAAGAGTGGGGTGGGGGGTGGAGGCAGAGAAGGGAAACAAAACAAAAGGCCAGGCATCTAAGAAGGAAAAGTGTCTTTTCTGGCAAGACGCCTGGTTCAGATTTGGCCTGGTTTTGAGGAGAAAACAAAATCAGCCCTTTGGTTTGCATACCAGCAAACACCGGCTTCCAGGGGGTCCCTGCATCTGGGGTACCCTCAAGGACTGGGTCCTGTGGTCACCAGCAAGACCCATGACTTTCTCAGTGGAGCAGTGGCTGTGGAAGCCCACCCGCCCTTAATGGCACCTCCTGCTGTGGGGCGGGCCTGGGGTCTGGGAGAATCTGTGAGCCTTAGGACAGGCTCCCCACACGCAGGGAGCACAGGCCAGTGTGTGCTCTGTTTAAGGTGGGGTCTCTCAACGTCAAGTGCCTGTCGACGCCATGTCACACTTCCGGACACATCTGCTACTTTGTGAGCAAACCCAACAGTCCCGAGCCCCCCGTGGTGTTCACAGGTGAGTATTCAGGTGTTTGAGCTGGGGGGTCTGGCGTTCTTTGCAAAGACTCTCTTGGTGTAGGGATGGCTTTGCACACCTTTGGGCAGAGCAGCAGAGCATCTCCTGCCAGGCAGACTGTGCTGGGCTCTGTGAGGAGGACCACAGCCCTCAGGGTAGAGCCTGGGACTCGGCTTCAAACACATCCAGGGTACAGGCAGCCATGGTGCGAACATGGTGGGGGTGCTACCTCCTGGCGGGGCTGGCCCGAATGCGCCCCTCTGATCCTGGTCATCGCTGTCAAGTGCATGGGGACAAGCCTTTCCTTGAGAGACTCTGCCTGGTGGGGGTGCAGTCCCAGCCCCCACTACCTCCAGCAGCAGACAGGTGGGCAAGTGGGGGGCCAAGGGAGACCCCAAGTGGAGCCAGTCAGACCCGCCTTGTGTGGGGCCTGATTGGTGCTGGGCGCTGCCCCATCCTTCCACGGGCTGTGAGCTGAGTGGGTCTGGCAAAAGCCAGCCCCAGGTCAGGGTGTCGCACACGGTGGCCCAAAGAGCTTGGAAGGTGGTGGTGAAGCCCCACCAGCATCGGGCTGTGCGAGTGGCTCTCGGTTGGGGCGAGCAGGCCTTTCCAGCAATTGGAGGTGTTTCTCCTTTTGAGAGGAAATGGAAGAATCTTGATGGTTGTTGGGGAACCTGTGAAGCGGAGCGGCCGTGTGACGGTGGGTGTTCAGGGCAGTGTGAGCCAGTGGCCGTGGATGGGCACAGAGCAGGCCCCTCTGCCCCCTTAGCTTGTTTAACGAGTATAAGCAGTTTTCAGTCTGAGTCTTCCCCAGTTATGTAACAATCATGATATTATAACTGCAGTGAAAGTTTGTTTAAAAATACAACAGTTGAAGCAGTGTGGGCTCCTGGAGTGGGGAAAGGGTGTTGATGGGAAAGCCACATGAGGTCAGGGGTGGGGACGCTAGCATGAAGGGAGACACAGGCCGAATGAGGGGTCACAGGGCCTCTGGACTGTCCCTGCAGCTTGTCTGTAAATCCAAAATTATCTCCAAATCTATTATGTTTATTTTTAAAAATACAGTCATTTTCAGGGTCTTCGCTGCAGTAGCAGGATGTGTGGGCTCTGAGCCGACTGCTGAGTGTGGGCCACGGGCCCCTGGGCATGTTGTGGGAGCCCCTGGCCTCCTGATGGGCCTCGGCAAACAGCGCTTTGGGGCAGGTGGGCCGGCTGCCTGCGCGAGGTGTGACCCCCCTCTCTTAAGCACAGTTTCTCCTGCATCAATGGTGGGTGTGGGGTCTCCCCCACTGGGTGGTTGTGGGTGTGAGGTGAGGGGTGTGGAACCAGCGCTGGGCCCGGTGAACTCTCACAACTGTGCTCCTGTCCCTGCCCTGCTGCCCGGCCCTTGGGTGTCCGTCTGCCCCCCGGCAGGGCCTGGGGTTGTGCGGGCCCGTGGCAGTGGCCCCCTTGGACCGCGCTCATGTTAGAAGCCGAGTGCCGGCTGTGGAAGGTGTAGAGGGCTGGTTACCACCAGGCAGGCCCTGGACCGTGTCCTGCACGTGCTGTTCTCTAGTCCGCATGACAGCGGCCGGCAGGGGAGCGTGTTGTCTAATTGGTAGCTTTTATAATAAATAGGTGAGAGTCACACAGGGTCCTCAGTGGTGAAGCTGAGCTGTCTGGGGCATCAGCAGTGAGGACCAGGGGAGCAGGGCAGTCCAGCAGGGCCCTAGCTGGCCTCTGTGTGCATGGCTGAGGAACCTGCAGCGTCCAGAGGTGAGGTGACTGGCAGCTCCAGGCCTCGAGCTCGGATGTGAGTGACCCATGGCCCCGCTCCCTTCTCCTCTGGGGTGAGCTGAACAAAGGGAAAAGGATGCAGGCAGAGGAGGTGACAGCCCAGAGGACGTGGTGGGCAGGACTGGGCACCCACAGAGCAGGGGAGGAAGATGGGAGGCTGTCTGGGGGGGCAGGCCTGGAGCAGGGTGCTGTGATGGCACTAGCGGGTTGTCTGTGTTTGAGAGGTCAGGATCTGGGACCTCAGATTTGGGAACTCATGGCAGCGAGTGCCAGGAGCAGCTCAGGTGGCGGCAGTGGGGAAATGGAGGCTGAAGTCGATGCTAGAACCGTGGCCCAGTGTGCAGGGAGGAGAGGCAAGGCTGGCTCTGCAGAGCCTGGGGTTGGGGCAGCCTGCGTAGGGGAGGGACGCCTCCAGGCACTCTTAGCAGCTGGTGGTGAAGGTTGAGAGCAGACAGCGAGAGGCTGGGGGTGCAGGTGAATGGTGGTCCCACTGCCAGGGAGAGACGTGGGGAACCCCGGGTCTCTCAGTGTCCTTCTGGTTGAGGACATGGCCCCATGGAGGAGGCCCAGGCTGGCTCCCCAGCCCCTGTGGCAGGAGGCCCATGAAATTCCGGTGGGTAAACAGCAGGTACTGCTGGTCCCTGGAGGGAGGACCAGATCCCCCCAGCCTACTGTGCCTGCTCACGGCCTGTCCTCCTCTGGGCTCTCCTTGGCCTCTCACTGGTGCCCAGACACGAGGTTGAGGGGTACTTTAGGGCATAGCCCCAGTCCTGCGTGTTGAGGCTTTGCTCATGGGCTACCCAACTCATCTGTGGTCTTGTTCTGAGGGGACAGTGCTGCACCATGGCCACTGGGTGGGCCTTGGCTCCTGCCTGGCCTGGCCTGGAGCTCCCTGGGAAGAGGCCTGGCAAACGCTGGTGGAGGGGGATTGTTGCTCCCTATTGTGGGGTCCCAGGCCCTCCCCGACCCAGGGGCCTGGATAACAAACGTGCCGTGGGTGTCCGCTGGGCATGAAGCCCGTTCTCAGGGAAGAGCCTTGGGGGAGGGAAGCAGCACGTGGAGACCGGGTGGGTATCAGGTGGGGGGAGGGCTGCGGCAGGAAGGGGGCAAGTCTGGGAGGTGGCAGGTCCGTGTCTCAAGGGCCCATGGGGGCTGTGGTCCCGCGTGAGGGGCTCCTGGAGGGTCCAGGCAAGATCATGGGGGTCTTACAGAATGGTGCTGGCTGTCGGGAGTAAGGGAAGTCACAGGAAGGTCTGGCCTGGGAGGGGGCTGCTGGATGGGTGGGGGAAAGTGCTGGGTTTTGGGGGTTCTCAGAGCTATGGCTGATAGGACTGGGCAGTGAAGGGAGCAGCCAGGGTGACCCTAAGGTTTGGGTCTGAACAGCTGTTTGGGGCCTGGTGGTGCCAGTTAGTGCAACTTGAGGGAAAAGGTTTGGGAAGGGTGGAAACCAGTACTCGTGGGTCGTCACTGGGCCCTGTCGGGGTGGAGGTCAGGTCTGGGGCTGTGGCCCGATCAGCACAGGGGTCAGAGCGGAGCCCCGGCCCTCGAGGGGGCGTGCATTGCTGACAGCCCCTCCAGCTCCACGCTGTTCTGTCTTGCAGGCGACACATTGTTTGTGGCTGGCTGCGGGAAGTTCTATGAGGGGACAGCGGATGAGATGTACAAAGCCCTGCTCGAGGTCCTGGGCCGGCTCCCTCCAGACACGGTAGGCGGTGCCCCACCCGCCACCCGCTCGCTCGCCCGGTGGTGGGAGGACCCTGCTGGCTCCCCCCATTGGGGTCTCCCCTGCATCTTGGGAGGAGCAAGAGGGTAGAGGCATTGCTTCTGGAAGTGTGTTTTTTCTTTAAGCATACTTTTCATTGTCATTTAACATACACGCAAGACGTGTCCTTGTCCTGAGGGACGTCTCGTGGGTGCTGCCCCCAGGACCAGCCAGGTCCCTCACACCTGTCTCTGAGGGGCTAGAGGGCGGGTTAACGAGTCTCCTCAGAGCTGGCGGGCTTGGCTTTTTCCCCAGAGAGTGTACTGTGGCCACGAATACACCATCAACAACCTCAAGTTTGCTCGCCACGTGGAGCCCAGCAACGCCGCCATCCAGGAGAAACTGGCCTGGGCCAAGGTGAGCGTGATGCACTCGGGCGCGTCCTAGGGTCAGGCACGGTGCTGCCACTTTCCCAGGAGCGCGGAGCTCACGGTGCCCGCTTCAGAGTGGGCAGAAAGTGCTCCTCCAGGCAGTGGGCAAGGCGGGGTTTAGATAGCCCAGCTTGGAGCAAGAAGCCCTGGTTGTCTGCTTAAGATCCTTTCTGACTCTGTGGGTCCGGGCTGGGCCTGGGATACTGCATTTTCAACAAATGCCCAGGTGAGGCCGAAGCAGCAGGTCCCAGCCCCTCCCTGCTGTCTGTGGGCAGTGGATTCACCCTGGAGGCTGCTTGTCTGAAAGGCATTTATTTCAGACACGGCCTCCAACATGCCCCGTGGCTCGGCCCAGGGATTGGCGTGTTGTCCTGGAGGCATCTTCTGAGGGGGGGTTTGGAAACGCTGCTGCAGGCAGCTGGGCTGAGGACGTTCTCCTGGACTCAGGTGTCTGTGTTCTCTCTTCAGTCACTGAGAAATTGTGTTGGTAAGAAACGCACACACCTGGGAGTCCTCAGGTGCTGGGCTCCCTTCTGCTGAGTTCAGTGAGGAATGGTCTCGTAGTTTTGTTTCTTTCATAAGTCACCTGTTTTTGTCAAGCATCTTTATCAATTTTGCGAGGTGGGCTTGCAAAATAATACTTATAAAAATTCAGACACTACCGTAATAGGTTGATAAATATTATTCCTTTTTTTTTTTTTTACAGTGTGCACCTAAGAATACTTAATATAAAAAACTCATCCTGTGTGTTGTTTTGTGGCTTCCTTGTCACTTAATAATGGGTCTTAGTGCTCTTTCCATAGCAGTCCAAACATATTGAACTTATTCTTTTCATGGTTATCTGCTTGAGGATAATTTACATACAATAAAACATACCTGTTTTAAGTGAGCATTATACAGTTTGAATTTTGACAGTATATGCTCCTGTGTCAGCCCCACTACAATCAAGATAGAGAACATTTCCCCTGTCGTAGAAGGTTCCTTGCCCCTCCCCATTCAGTCCCCAACTACTGATCTGCTTTCTGTCACTATAAATTACTCTTTTCTAGATTTTCATATAAACAGAATCACACAACATTACTCTGTTGTGTCTGGCTCTTTTTGCTCAGCATGTTTTCGAGATTTTTTTTTTTTTAATTTCTGAGTAGTATCTCATATGGACATACTACAATTTGTTTATCCACTCATCTGGATGGACTCTTGGGTAGTTCCCAGTTTTTTGCTATTTTAAATAAAATTACTGTGAACGTTTGTGTGCAGGTCTTTGTGTGGACACATGTTTTCATTGCTTGTGGGAACATACCTAAGAGTGTAATTGCTGGGTTGTGTGGTAAGTGTATGTTTAACTTTTAAGAAACTACCAAACTTTTCCAATTAGTTGTACCATTTGGCATCCTCACTAGCAATGCGTGAGTTCCAGTAGATCCACATGCTCACCAACGCTTGGTATTGCTGATCTTTTAAATTTTAGCCATTCTAATAGGTGTGTCGTGGTAGCTTGTAGTTTTTAAGTTTCCATTTCTCTGATGGCTAATGATACTGAGTGTCCTTTCATGTACCTATTGGTCCTTTACATGTCTTCTTTTGTGAAGTATATGTTCAAGTCTTTTTTTCCATTTTAAAAACTCAGTTGTCTTCTGAGTTGTGAGAATTCCTTATACATTCTGGAAACAAGTCTTTGTCAGATATATATCTCAAATATTTTATCCCAGTTTGTGGCTTGCCTTTCCATTTTCTTAACAGTGTCTTTCAAAGAATAAAAGTTTATACTTTTGGTGAAGTTTAGTTTATTAATATTTTCTTTTATGCTTTTTGTGTCCTAAGAAATCTTTGCATACCCCTACATCACAAAGACTTTGTCCTCTGTTTTCTCCTAGCAGTTGTATAGTCTTAGCTTTTATGTTTATATAAATTTATGTTTAGGTCAGTGATCCACTTCAAGTTAATGTTTGTGGTGTAAGGTAAGGGTAGAAGTTCATTTTTTTGCATATTGACATCTAGTTGCTCAGCACCATTAGATGAAAAGACTTTCCTTTCTTCATTGGATGACCTTGGCATCTTTACTGAATAAAATGGACCATGTGGGCATGAATCTACTTCTGGACTCTATTCTGTTCCATTGATCTACATGACTTATTCTTGCGTCAGTAGTACTGTCCTGATCACTGTAGCTTATGGTAAGTCTAAGAATCAGGTAGTATAAATCCTCTAACTTTATTCCTTTTTGAAATTCATTTTGGCTCTTCTAAGTCCTTTACATTTTCATATAAATTTTAGGATCATCTTGTTAATTTCTACAAAAAGCTTGGCTTTTTTTTTTAATTTTAAAAAATTTATATTTATTTTTGGCTGTGTTGGGTCTTCGTTTCTGTGCGAGGGCTTTCTCTAGTTGCGGCAAGCGGGGGCCACTCTTCATCGCGGTGCGCGGGCCTCTCACTGTCGCGGCCTCTCTTGTTGCGGAGCACAGGCTCCAGACGCGCAGGCTCAGTAGTTGTGGCTCACGGGCCTAGTTGCTCCGCGGCATGTGGGATCTTCCCAGACCAGGGCTCGAACCTGTGTCCCCTGCATTGGCAGGCAGATTCTCAACCACTGCGCCACCAGGGAAGCCCCAGCTTGGCTTTTGATTATGTTGTAACAAAAGATTTGGAGAGACTTGAGATCCTAACGATATGGCGTCCTTCCATAAATATGATATAGCCTTACATTTATTAAGGTCTTTAGTTTTTCTCAGCAGTATTTTGTAATTTTCAGTGTTAAAGATCTTGCACATACTGTTAAATGTATCCCTAAATACTTCATGGTTTTAGATTTTATTGTAAATGATTATTGATAGTCTTCAGAAATACAATTGATTTTTGTATTTTGACCTTGTTTCCTTGTGACCTTGCTTAACTCACTTAGTCTAGCATCTTTTTCATAGGTTCCTTAGCACACAATCATGCCATCTACATTAAGATAGTTTTATTTCTTCCTTTCCAGTCTATATGCCTTTTAATTATTTTTCTTGCCTTGTTGCACTGGCTAAGATCTTTAGGACAGTGTTAAGTAGACATGGTGAGAGTGGACACCTTTGACTTGTTCCCAGTCTTAGGGGGAAAGCATTCAGTCTTTCACCATTAAGCATGATATTAGCTGTGAGTTTTTTGTAAGTCTTCTTTATCAAGTTGTTGAAGTTCACATATATTCCTGGTTTTCTGAGAGTTTTTGTCATGAGTGGGTGTTGAATTTTGTCAAATGATTTTTCATCTATTATGTAATCATACATTTTTTTTTCCCTTACTCTGTTAATGTGGTGAAGTTTTTCACTTGGTTTCAAATGTTAAACCAACCTTGCTTTCTGGATAAACCTTAGTCGTGTCTATTTTTGTGTCTTTGTTCATAAGGGATATTGGTCTGTAGTTTTATTTTCTTGTAATGTCTTTGTCTAATATCAGGGTAACGCTGGCCTCATAAAATGAGTTGGAAGTGCTTCCTCCTATTTTCTGAAAGAGTTTTTCTATGATAGTTATTATTTCTTCCTTTAGTGATTGTTAGAATTCACTGACATAGCCTTCTGGACATTGAATTCTTTTTTGTGGAAATATTTTTTTGTTATGAATTAATGTCTTTAATTTGTGTGGGGCTGTTAGATTTTTATATTTTCTTGAGTCAGTTTTGTTAGCAACTAGTATCTTTCAAGGAATTTGTCCATTTCATCAAGGTTTTCAAATTTACTGGCATAGTTTTCATAGTTTCCCTTTTTATTATCAAGCTTGTTGAGGTTTAGTTCACATGTAATAAATTGCATCCATTTAAAGTGAACAATTGAGTGAATTTTGACAGACGTATATACCAATTAAACAACTCCCACTATATTTAAGATACATAACATTTCCATCACCCCCCCAAAACTTCCTCATGCCTCATTTTCTCTGCCCTGCTCCAGTATGCCACTAGAACTTAGTTCACATTTTCTAGAATTTCATATAAATGGAACTATACAGTATGTATTCTTTCATCTTTTTTTTACTCAGCAGAATGATTTTGAGATTCATTCATGTTGCTGCATGTATCAGTTCATTCCTTTTCACTGCCAGTTAGTATTCCTTTGTTTGGATATTACCACATTTTGTTTATCCATTCACCTGTCGATAGACATTTGTGTTTCTAGTTATTGGCCATTGTGAATAAAGCTGCTATGAACGTTTGTGTACAAGTCTTCGTGTGACACATGTTTTAATTACTCTTGAGTAAATATCTAAGAGTGGAACGGCTGGGTTGTATTAGGTGTATGTATTAAGTCGAAACTTGTTCAGTCTTTTTTAAAATTTATTTTATTTTTTTATTTTTGGCTGCATTGGGTCTTTAGTTGCAGCATGCAGGATCTTTGCGGCACGTGGGATCTTTCATTGCGGCACGCGGGATCTTTCATTGCAGTGCACGGGCTTCTCTCTAGTTGTGGCGTGCAGGTTTTATCTCTGTAGTTGTGGCGCACGGGCTTCAGAGCACGTGGGCTCTGTAGTTCACGGCATGTGGGGCTCTCTAGTTGAGGCGCGTGGGCTCAGTAGTTGTGGCGCCTGGGCTTAGTTGCCCCGTGGCATGTGAGATCTTAGTTCCCTGACCAGGGATCAAACCCACGTCCCCTGCATTGCAGGACGGACTCTTTACCACTGGACCACCAGGGAAGTCCCAAGTCGAAACTTGTAAAGAAACTGCCAAGCTGTTTTCTAAGCGACTGTATTGTTTTACATTCCCACCAGCAAAGTATGAGAGTTCCAGGTGTTCCACATCCTCACCAACACTTGGTATTGTCTGTCTTTTTAATTTTAGTCATTTTAACGGGTATGTAGTAGTATTTCATTATGGTTTTAATTTGCATTTCCCTAGTGCCTAATAATGTTGAACATCTTTCCATGTGCCTGTTGGCCATTTTGTGAAGAGTTTGTTCAGATTTTTTGCCTATTTAAAAAACTGGATTGTCTTCTTATTGTTGAATAATAAGTTTTTTTTTTTAAAGTATATTCTAGGTACAAGTCCTTTTTCAGATATGTGTATTGTGAATAGTTTCTCCCATTCTGTGACTTGCCTTTTGTTTTCTCAACAGTGTCTTTTGAAGAGCAAACATTTTAAATTCTGATGAAGTCCAGCATATTAATTTTCTTTTGTGGTTCATACTTTTTATCTCCCATCTAAAAAATCTTCGCTTTTGCCAAGGTCAAAAAAACCTCCTGTGTTTTCTTTTGGAACCTTTATAGTTTTAGCTTTTATTTTAGATCAATATGATTTAAACCGCCAACCCCCCCGCCGCCCACCGCCAATATTTGTTGGATCTGTAGTGATTGCCCCTCTTTCATTTCTGATGTTGGCAATTTTTTTCATTGTTCTTATCAATTTTGTTGATCTTTTAAAAGCACAACTTTTGCCTTAATTTTCTTTGTTTTTCCATTGCACTGATTTCTGTTCTTAAAAAGATAAAGTTTAAAAAATTCTTTCCTTCTACTTACTTTGGATTTGCTTTGCTCTTCTTTTTATAGATTCTTAGTATGGAACCCAAGGTCATTGATTTTATTTTTTATTATTTAATAAAAATAATTATTTTTATAATTATTAGCTTAGTTGCTCCACGACATGTGGGATCTTCCCAGACCAGGGCTCAAACCCATGTCCCCTGCATTGGCAGGCAAATTCTTAACCACTTTGCCACCAGGGAAGTCCCGGTCATTGATTTTAGATCTTTCTTCTTTTCTAATATAAGCACTTAAAGCTAAAAACTTACCCCCAAGTACTGCTTTAGCAGCACAAATTTTGACATGCTTTATTTTCATTATCTTCAATTTGAAATATTTTAAGATATCCCTTGTCATTTCTTCTTTGACACATAGGTTATACTGAACTGTGTTAAACTTTTTTTTAGCCTTTTCAACTTTTTATTATGAAAATTTTCACACATACAGAAAAGATGAAAGAATTTCATAGTGAACAGTCATATACCCAACACCTTTCTAGTAACATTTTACTAATTTTATCGCTGCCTATTTATCCATCTTACTTTCCTTCTTTTTAATAAGTAAAACATACTAATGTGTGGACGTCAACCATAAATCATTTTACCAATCCAATTAGGGAGAACAGTTAGAGTTTCCAACATTTTTGCTCTTATAAACTGTGCTACAGTGAACAACATCCTCAAATGTAAGTCTTTACATTTGTGTGCTTCATACTTCTGTAGGAAAAGTCTCTGCATGTTAACGCTCGTCTTAATAGATAATCCAAAAGGTTATGACAGTTTACACTCCCCCAACTATGCCTACAGGGACCTGTTTTAAAATTATCCTTAGAATAGTTCAGTTGTTTTCTTCCTTCATAAAAGGTGGAGGAAGATTTCTTAGGAGGAGTGAGAATATCGGAGGAAGTGCAGGGAATATTATAAAACATTCTATGCTTGTTTTCACCAGAAGGGAAAGTTCAGAGATTAGCAGTAAGCCTTCATCTTTTTAAAAAATAATTAATTAATTAATTTTTTGGCTGCGTTGGGTCTTCATTGCTGCACGGGCTTTCTCTACTTGCGGCGAGTGGGGACTACTCCTCATTGTGGTGCGCAGGCTTCTCATTGTGGTGGCTTCTCTTGTTGTGGAGCATGGGCTCTAGGCACATGGGCTTCAGTAGTTGTGGCACGCAGGCTCAGTAGTTGTGGCTCGCGGGCTCTAGAGCGCAGGGTCAATAGCTGTGGCGCACGGGCTTAGTTATTCCGCAGCATGTGGGATCTTCCCGGACCAGGGCTCAAATCCGTGTCCCCTGCATTGGCAGGCGGATTCTTAACCACTGCACCACCAGGGAAGTCCCTAAGCCTTCATCTTGACCTCCCACCAGACTCCAACTTGACTCACCTCCAGCGGTTAAAGGATTACTTCTCGATGCCACTGCTCAGTGTGGGTGGGATCAGGACCTTTGGGTCTGAGAGCCCCTGATGGTCAGGAAGCCTGGGTGTGGGTGCTGACAATGGCTGTCCACTCACTGGCCCTGTGGCCCTCAAGGTGAGCCCAGCAGTAGCAGGGCAGGGGCTGCGGGCAGGGTGGAGACCCCCAGCTGTTAACTCTGACCTCCTTCCTGTAGGCATTTCTATAGGAGTGAACAGTTGGCCAGATGTCCCAGTATGCGTCTTCTCTCCGCCTGCCCTGGTCAGTGTTGATTAGAAGCAAGGCCGTCCTGGTCCTGAGTGGAGGTGACGAGCTGCCTGAACACCCTGTGATGACACCTGCCCTCTGGGGGGCTGTCACCGCAGGGGAGGGACCCCGGGAACCTGTTGCCTCGCTGTTCTTCCTGGCAGTGAGGTGCTCACGACCCACATGCTGTCTTGGGGGTGGGGCTATATTTTCTTCTTTTCTGTCTTCTGCATTTTTGCTAGTTATGACTTCTGTATTAATGAAAAGAAAGCTCCTTGTGCCCCTGCACCTCCAAGACAGCAAGGGAAGGAGAGAGGGTTGTTGGTGGCAGCTGGAGCATTTACATCTCCTCTCCACAGGCAGGGAAGGGCCTGTCCTGGTGCTGACCCACTGCTCACTTTATCTTCTCAGTCGGACGACATTGGAAGACCATTAGGAGGCTTTTTGAAGTGTCACCTTTAGAAGTTTTCGCATTAAAGGACCCACTTTTCTTGCAGGAGAAGTACAGCATCGGGGAGCCCACGGTGCCATCCACCATCGCAGAGGAGTTCACCTACAACCCATTCATGAGAGTGAGGTCAGGGAGCGGTGGGTCCCACGCTGTCCTTGGGCATCTCCGCCTCCACCACCCCGACTCCTGAAGAGCCCGGGTGGGAGAGGAGGCTGCCCTGAAATCTCTGTTTAAAGCGTAGCCAAAGAATGAGACACTTCTTCTTAAAGGGGGACGCTTTTCTTGGCGCCCTGGCTAGGGTGTAGGGTCCTTTCTGACCCTGGAGTCTGGATCCATAGGTGGACGAGACTTGTGCTTGGGGAGCCTCTAGGCGCTGGGCAGTGCCGGATGCCAGCGTGGAGTTGGTGTCCCCGCTTTCCGGGTCACCAGCAGGACTGGCTCGGCCAGCAAGTTTCCCACAGTTAGAAACACCTGAGTTGGCCGTTGGCTGTCGCACTTCATTTTTAAGAACGTCCCGCCTCCTACAGGCTCTTTTTCTTCCCCGGTGCCCTGGGAGGGGCGGTGGGCCCGCGGGCACGGGGTGCGGCCTGCAGCCTGGTGCTTGGCTTCCGCAGGGAGAAGACCGTGCAGCAGCACGCGGGTGAGATGGACCCTGTGACCACCATGAGGGCCATCCGCAAAGAGAAGGACCAGTTCAAGGTGCCGCGGGACTGAGGTGGCCATGGGGCCTGGGTGTCCAAGGCTGCTGCTGTGGCCACCTTCAACCACATCTGGGTATTCAGGTGTGTTAGGTGAATTTCTGGCTAGGAGTGCAAGAAATTCAGTCTCAGTTTAATTTTAAATTAATTTCAGAGCACTTTGCTTGTGTTATCAAATGTTCTAATGCATATTTATAAGAGAAGTTTAGAAAGTGTTTATTCCCGGAAGCTCTGCTTGCAGACTGTGTGTTGTCTCCAGCCTTTCCACGGGGCCCCCATAGTTGCCGTGTGAGCCCCCATATGATGCCCCGGTAAGAGTCGTACCTGCCCTGCCCCCGGTGAGGCCAGCACGCCCTGGTTGTCATTCCTCGAAGTCCATGCTTACCAGAAGAAGGCCCCTGGGAGAGGCACACTCCCCTTACCTGGCATAGTCCCCTCCCTCCCCTCCCCCCTCCCCCAGCTACCTCTAGAGGAAGTCATCCTCTCATGTTTGATGACATCATCATGTCCTCGTGTCTGTGTTGATGTGCAGTGGAATTCCAGGGCTGGGGCAGGCCCGGAGCACCTACCTGGGCTGGGGTGATGCTGAAGAGCTGCCTCCATTGTGGGGCTGGGTCTGGGGGCTTGGGCGGGGAGAGTACAGGCTGGGAGGCTGTGGCATGTGGTACCCGAGGAGCTCCAAGCTCTGCACACCCGTCCCTGTAAAGGCTGGCCAGTCCCGGGGACGTTCCCAGGAACCAGTGTGGGGCACTATGCCTCGTGTGGGCAGAGGAGCTGACGGGAGGGACGCGGGGACGTCTGTGTGAGGTGGGGATGCCCTGGGCGCCTATGTGGCGTCAGCACCACTGCTGGCACTGTGCCGCCCCTGCTTGGGGGCGGGCCTCTTGGGCACCCGGCAGGGAGAGGCCCCGAGTCCTTCCTCCTGGTGGCAGTGTGCAGGGAGCCTGCTCTTGAGATTGTGATGTGGTGTCCCTGCTCTGTAGCTGTTCCTTCTGCTCTTGGTTGGCCATCCTGGGAATTGGCTCCTCTCCTGCAGTCTCAGGCTGGTCCTGGTTACCCCGCCTCACATCTCAGGCAGAGCCGGCGGGAGGTCCGAGCTGGGGGGATGGGGAGGGTGGGCCCAGAGGGTCATGGGGGCATCCAGGGCCCCGAGGCGCGAGGAGGACGGGATGAGACTGGGGAACAGGCGGGGGCAGGAAGGGCTGTGGGGAGCCCTCCCAACCAACTCATTTCTGGATCTGGAGGTTCTCCATGTGGCCTTGGTCTGTGATGAGAACAGACCCAGGGTCTACGAGGCTCTGCTCGCTGAGCCGGGTGCTCGAGTCTTGGGTCTCACCTGCTGTGGTGATGCTCACCGAACACTCTTCCTGTCCAGCTGAGGCCCGCTGCTGCTGCTGTTGATGTCACCCCCCTGTACGCCTCATCCAGACGGGTCATGACGCAGCGTTGTTGTCGCCGCCCCCCTGGATTCCTCAGGTCCCTGTCCCAGCCAAGCGCGGGCCCATGTCACTCCGCAGCTGCCTGTGTGGGCTTCTCCAAAGATGATGATGTTCTAGGTGGAGCCAAAGCTCCCTGTGAGCAGCAGCCCCCACCCCCAGGGTGTCATGGAGTGGGGTTTGCACGGGTTCTCCTGGCGCTTTGTTTCATGGCTTTGTACCAGCGACTAGACATGCAGGTGCAGGCGTCTCAGGACATGCTGAGGCCTCGGTCTGTGAT
The DNA here is from genome assembly GCF_965194825.1 of Balaenoptera physalus. NCBI lineage: Eukaryota > Metazoa > Chordata > Mammalia > Artiodactyla > Balaenopteridae > Balaenoptera > Balaenoptera physalus. Next base: position 52,667,088 of record NC_138898.1, on the reverse strand, counting down.
GCCCGAGGGTCGCTGTGGACCTGTGGGTGCTGTGCCCATCCCCCCAGGTGGCTCGTGTCGTTGGCAGCCCCTCCCCAGGGACACTGAGCTCCTCGCTAGTTTCCACCAGCAGCATAGCGCCCGCACTAGGGGTGACTGCTTCTCCTTGGAACCAGCTGCCAAAAGCTCCCTTTCCCACTGGTGTCCACCCCAGTCCTGCGTCCCTCATCTAAAGAAACGTAAAGAAAAACGCACCCCACCACCCTGCTTCCGAGGCCACAGGCTGTCCCTCCTTGTCTTCCAAGAGCCCAGAGCTCTCAACAGTGGGCGTTTCGCTTTGCATGTTTTACCCTTGGTGATGGCGCTGCTGCCGGGCAATGGGGAGAGTCCTCAGGGCTATGGCCGGTGCCCTGTCATGTGTCTGTGACACGGGCTCTGAAGCGCTCTCATCCAGGCCCCGGCTGCTGTGCTGGGGAAGTGGGATTTCATTCTCGGAGAGCGTCTCCCACTGTGCTTGCAGACACCTGCCGCACCCAGTGTCAGACACCTTCGTTCTCACTGATCTGGGGGTGTGGATGGCACTTTGTGGAGGTTTCACGGGTGTTTACCTGGTTTGGGGGGAGGTTGACCGCTTTCCACACGCTTATTGGCCACTTGGATTTCCTCACCTGGGGGCTGCCTCTTTTAGGTTTCTTCCCGGGTTTTCTACCAGGTTTTTGTTTCTTATTGATCAGTTAGGAGTCCTTTGTTTCATGTTGCATATTTTATGATTTCTTTGGTTCTGTGTGTTTGCAGTTTCCTGCTAGTTTGTTGTGGCTTCACACTCTGGTGTCTTGTTGAAGAAATTCTTAACATAGTCAAATGTATATTTTTTCCTTCATGATAAATGCTTTTGTGTCCTGTGTAATAACTCTTTCCCACCTCTGATGCCTTCCTATAATTTCATCCAGTAGTTTTTTGTTTTGCTTTTCACACTCAGGTTTGTGATTCTTGTGACTGAGCTGTTTATGCTGGTGTCCGGGAGATGGACACCTGATATCCCACCCCCTCTGCACTGCTAGCTCTGGTGAGCCAGCGTCCAGGGGTCCAGACCTGTTTCGTGGCTCTCCATCCCACTGGTATGTCTGTCTGTCCTGACGCTGGCCGCACATTCCCTGTTACAACAGCTTTAGGACCTTCAATTCCAGGAATGCCGCCCAGCCTCATCTGGAGAGTCTTGGCCCTTTGCTCTTATGTATAAAGATTAGGATATTTATGTCTGGGATTTGGACTGGAATAATGTTGACTCACTAGATTGGGAAGAAGTGACTTTTTTGTGATGTGGGGAGTTTCCAATTATGAACACGCTGCTTTATTCCTGACTTCATTGATTGGTTTAACAAATACTTGAATGCTGACGATGTGGCAGGTACCGAGATGCTCTGGGGATTCAGAGTGAATAGACAGAAATTCCTGCCCTTGTGGAGCTTCTGTCCTGGTAGAGGAGACAAGATGAGTGGAATACCAAGCAGGTCACACAGAAGTACTGTGGAGAAAATAAGGCAGAAAAAGGTACAGAGGGAGCCGAGGATGTCAGCCTTCTTAAGTAGAGTGGCTGGGGCCTTGCTAAGGTGACATGTGAGTGACAATGAGGGGATGGAGAGAGTGAGACATGCAGATATCTGGGTGAGAAAAGCAAGTGCAAAGGCCCTGGGGCAGGTCTGCAGAAGAGCAAGAGGCCGGCATGGCTGAGCCAGGCGAGGGGAGAGGAGTGGGAAGCCATGACATGGTGGGTCAATGTACAGGACGTGCAAGGACCTTGGTGTCCACTCTGAGCTGTGCAGAGGCGGGGTCAGAGCTGAGCTTTACCAGGACTTCTCAGCATGTTGTGGCAGGGCCCCTGGAGACACGTCTGGGGCAGCAGCCCAGGGACGGTGAAGGAGGGAGTGGTGGCAGGGTTCCCAGTGGGAGCTGAGGCGGAGGCAACAGTATTTGGTCCCAGCTTGGATCTGAGCTGTGAGTGCTGAGTTAGGGAGACTCCACGTCCATTTCCCAGGATGGGGAGACTGTGAGGGGCTCACAGGCCTGAGCGGTTGGCTTTGAGCAGGTCAAGTTTAAAATGTCTCCAGCATGTGGGCGAGTCCAAAGCCAGGAGATGGCGCCATTACATGAGAGTGAGATGGAGATGTCAGGGGTAGGGGGAGAGCTAGAGGGGGTGTATTGCCAGGAGGAAGCACCCTGGTCCCTGGAAGGCTGGCAGGCGGGCTGAGTAGCTGTTGTCAAGCTGAGCAGGTCTTCCTAGCTTGCTGGTCATCCGAGTGGGAGCTGGGTCTTACCACATATTCTCCTTTGGTCAGCTGAATTATCCCAACAGTTTTCAGTGCCTAGTCATTTTATTCTTGGACGAGATCCCATTTCATCGGAACTTCTGCAGCTGGCTTGCTCTCCTTGTACAGTCCCTGTCTGGTTTTGGAAATAAGGTGACATGGAACGTTTCCTCACTTCTTGGGGAGTTTGTAGAAGGTAATGCTAGTCTGAGCCTTGTGCTTTCTTTTGCGGGTATTTTAAAAACTAGTGATCCTGTTTTTTAATGGTTATAAGGGCTGTTACTTCTATCCTTCTTCAGCTGCTTTTGGTAAGTTGTTTTCTTTCCTACATTTTCAAATCCGGTCTATAATGTCCTCTTGTCTCTGACGTGGGTGTTTGTCTTCCCTCCCCCTTCCTATCAGAGCCCTTCGCTGTCTGTCCTCTGGCTTTGGGGTCCTGCTTTCTTAGCTCCTCAGGGATCTCTCATCCTTTTTCTTGAGAATGTAAAGGTAAAAACTCCCCCAGAGCGTCTGTAGTGAAGCCCTACAATCTGGCCATGTAAACTTCCACGACTCCTCAGTTTCTTCCCGGGCACCAGTATAAACAGAGCCCAAGCATTTTCTTCACTAGTTCCTGATCCCTGACCCAGTGCCTGCCCGCTTCCCTCTGAGGATTTTTATTTTAAAGAAGTATTTCCTGACTGCTCGGTTACCTGTCTGGGTGGAGGCTCCGTCTCTCACCGAGCTACACCTCTGTGCATTTAGCCTGACTCTCTGGGAGGTGCCCCCAGGTAGTGGTCTCACTTCCCACAGCCAGCACACTAGGTCCTTGCTGCTTTTCTGACAGCCACCCACCTGACCTGTGTGTCATGTGCTATCCCAATGTGATATATTTCTCTCCAGCTGTAACACTGCTTAGATTTTAGGAGTGACTGTATTTTACTAAATAGAACCTTTAAAATTTATTTAAATTGAGGTGAGATTCACACAACATACAATTAATTAAGTTTATAATTCAGTGGCTTTTTTTTTTACTTTCTTGGCTGCACTGCACAACATACAGGATCTTAGTTCCCTGACCAGGGATCAAACCCGTGCCCCCTGCGTTGGAAGCGCAGAGTCTGAACCACTGGACCACCAGGGACAACAATTCAGTGGCATTTAGTACATTCACAATGTTGTGCAACCCCCACCTCTCTCTAATAATCTGAAACTTTTAATTATTAATCTGTCAGTAAAACCGTAAAAGGAGAGGCTTTTCCTGGACCATCCACTTCTATGGACACTGGTTCTGAGTTGGGGCAGCAGAGAGGCCTGGGGAAGAATTGGATCTCAGTGGATCTGGGAGAGAGCCTGGCCCAGGTGCTGTGGATCCAGAGAGGAAGGCTGGTCCTGCAGCCATGTATGTCCACAGGGTACACACACCTGTTCCACCGTGTCCAGTCAGTCCTCAGCAGAGGTCAGGGTCACCTCTGCTCTGGGGCCCTCAGGCCCATCTGGGATTCCACTGAGGTGGCAGAACATCAGGTTCCTTCTCTTCCTTTCTTCTCCAGCCTTTCTCCTGCTCCATAGCTCAAAGAAAGAGTTTTCTTATTCTTTGTCAGAATATTTTCTTAGGCCAGAATCTTGACTTCTTAAGGTTCCAATAATCTCTTTTCTTTCCTCTGATTTCTGTTCTAACAACGCTCTGTTGAAGGAATGAATACCTCATGTCTAGTTTGAATGGTCAGGGACCAAAGAATTTTAGAAATTCAAAGAGAAAATAAGTAATTCAACAATAATGGAGGGCTTCCCTGGTGGCACAGTGGTTAAGAATCTGCCGCCAATGCAGGGGACATGGGTTCAAACCATTCTGGGAAGATTCCACATGCTGTGGAGCGACTAAGCCCGTGCACCACAACTACTGAGCCTGCGCTCTAAAGCCCATGAGCCACAACTGCTGAAGCCCATGTGCCTAGAGCCTATGCTGTGCAACGAGAAGCTACCATGATGAGAAGCCTGCGCACTGCAACGAAGAGTAACCCCCGCTCTCTCAACTAGAGAAAGCCTGTGCACAGCAACGAAGACCCAATGCAGCCAAAAATAAATTAATTAATTTTAAAAAAACTCTTAAAAAAAAACAATGGAGATTCTTTAAGTCTAGTTGGTAACAGGACACTGTCACTCAACTGAACCTATTTATAGACCATTCCACCAGCATTTTCAGGTGCTCATGGAACATTCTCCAGGATAGACAATATCTTAGACCACAAATCACAATGAATTTTAAAAGAATATACTTTTTGTAATTTCAAACTCCAGTGGAATTAGATATTTACAACAAAATGAAGTCTGGAAAAACCCCAAATGTTTGGAAGTTAACACATCTAAATAGTGTGTGGGTCAAAAAGAGTGGAAATCAAAACACAAAATTTGGGGGATGCAGCTAAAGCAGTGCTAGAGGGAAGTGTATAGCTTTTAAACACCTGTATGAGAAAAGAAGAAAGGCCTCACACAACCTAGGCTTCTACCTTAAAACACTAAAGAAGAGCAAACAAAACCCAAAGGAAGCAGAAGGAAAGAAATAGTAATGATTAGCAAGGAGATCAATGAAACAGAAAACAGAAAAAGCACTGACCAACAAAATAACACACATATTACCAAAATCATGAATGAAAAAGGGTACATCACTACCAATCCTACAGAAATGAACAGGACTTACAAGGGAATACTAGGGAAACTATACCAACAAATTAGATTTTAGATGAAATGGACAAATTCCTTAAATTGATGTAACAAAAGTCTTAAGTCTTCATGCAAAGGAAAGCTCAGGTCCACATGGCTTCACTAGTGCATTCTATCAGTAACACTAATCACTCACAAACTCTTCCAGAAAATACAGGAGGGAACACTTCCCAGCTCATTCTATGAGGCTAATGTTATCCTGATACCAAACAAAACAAGAGATCAATGTCCCTCATGAATACAGATGTAAAATCTTTAAAATGTTAGCAACCCAAATACAGCAACATTATACACCACAACCAGGTGGGATTTATCACAGGAATGCAAGGTTGGTTAAACATCTAAAAATCAATTAACATAACAAACCACAGTCATAGAATAAAGGACAAAATCCACAAGATCATCTCAGTGGATGAAGGAAAACATTTGACAAAATCCCACACCTGTTCGTGATAAAAAGTCAACAAACTAGGAATAGAAGGGAGCCTCTTCGACCTGTTAAAGGACATATGTAATTTCCAAATGCTGCTGTATCAAATCATTACAAACTTAGTTGTTTAAGACAACATAAATGGGGACGTCCCTGGTTGCACAGTGGTTAAGAATCCACCTGCCAATGCAGGGGGACACAGGTTCGAGGCTTGGTCTGGGAGGATTCCACATGCCATGGAGCAACTGAGCCCATGCGCCACAACTGCTGAGCCTGCGCTCTGGAGCCCGCCAGCCACAGCTACTGAGCCCGTGTGCCACAACTACTGAAGCCTGCACACCTAGAGCCTGTGCTCCACAATGGGAGAAGCCACCACAACGAGAAGCCCACGCACTGCAATGAAGAGTAGCCCCCGCTCGCCGCAACTAGAGAAAGACTGCACACAGCAATGAAGACCCAACGCAGCTAATCAATCGATAAATAAATAAAAGAAAAAAACCACACAGATGTATCATCTGACAGTTCTGGAGGTCAGAAGTCTGACATGAGTCTCACTGGACTAAAAGCGTCCACAGAGCTGGTTCCTTTTGCAGGCTCTAAGGGAGAATCTGTTTCCTTGCCCTTTCCTGCTGCTAGAGGCACCTGCATTCTTGGCTCCTGACCTCCTTCCTCCATCTTCAAAGGTCAGCAGCTGTGGGTTGAGTCCTTCTCTCATTGCCTCACACTGACCTCTTCTGATGCCCTCTGCCACTTTAGAGGACCCTTGTAATTACACTGGGGCCACCTGGAAAATCCACATTAATCTCACTATCTTAAGGTCAGCTGATTAGCAACCTCAATTCCCCTTTGCCATGTAACCTGACACATTCATGATTCCAGGGATAAGGACATGGACATCTTTGGTTTGGGAGCATTATTCTGTCTGTGACAGCATAAATGAAAAACATAAGCCAGCATCATAATTCACAGTGGATGACTGAATGCTTCCCACTAAAATCAGGAACAAGGCAAGGATATCTGCTCTTGCCACTTCTCAACATTGTACTGATGTGCAGTAAGGCATACACACACACGCACACACACACACACACAAAAGGCAGTATACATATTGGAAAGGAGTAAAAATAAGTAAAAATGTCCTTATTCACAGATGGTGCGATCCTGTATGTGGCTTATCCTAAGGAATCCAGATATACACACATACCTGGAACTAATAAATTCAGTAAGGTCCTAGGACACAAGATTAACAAGAGAAATCTTTTGTATTTGCACATACTAATGACAAACAGTCTGAAAACGAAATTAAAACAACTCCATAATAGCATCAAAACTAACAAAATACTTAGAAATGATCAAAATTAGTGCAAGATTTATACACTGCAAACTAAGAGAAAGAAGATGTAAGTAAATGGAAAGATTCTATAATCCTTGATTAGAAGATCTTTGTGATCTTGGGTTAGGCAAAGAGTTCTTAGACACCACACCAAAATCATGAGCCATGAGAGAAAAAAACTGATAAATTTTGGACTTCATTAAAATAAGCTTTCGTACTTCAAAAGACAACGTGAAAAAAAGGCGACAAACCACAAACAGAAAAATATCTGCAAATGTTATCCTTGATAATCCATAATATATAAAGTCTTATATCCATAATATATAGTGTTGCAACTCGGTAAGGAGTCAACTCAGTTAAAAAATGGACAAAAGTCTTGAACAGACACTTCACCAAAGAAGATATAAGAATGCCAACAAGCACATGAATAGGTGCCCAATATCAACTGTCAGAGGAACAGAAGAGCTAAAAAACAAAAGAAAACAAAACTGACCATACCAAATAGTAGTGAGAATGTGGAATTGGAATTCTCGTAATTTGTAAAATGATACAATCATTTTGGAAAACAGTTTTTTAAAAACTAGACATAAATACTATGTGAACCGGTAATTCCACTCCTAAGAATCTACCCAAGAGGAGTGAAAGCTACGTCCACACAAAAACTCATACACAAATGTTCATGGCAATATTATTCATAATAACCCCAAAATAGGAACAAACCAGATGTCTATCATCTGATGAATAAACAAATGTGGCAAATCCATAAAACAGAATATTGTCCAGCCATAACAAGGAATGAAGTACTGATATACACTATGTAGATGAACCCTGAAAACATGCTCAGTGCAAAAGGTGAGATACAGAAGGCCACGGATTGTATGGGGATGTTCTAAAGCTGGACTGTGCGTGTGGCTGCACAGCTGTACACATTTACTAAGAATCACTGAATTTTATATCGACAGTGGGTGAACTTTATGGTGTGAGAATTGTACATCAATCAAGCTGTTTTAGAAACAATCGTTGGGTAAAGGCACCACAATTAATACTTTATTACATTATCCCAGCATACTTCTAGAAAAATATTTCAGCTAAGACGAAATGAAAGAGGAAAAAAGGTAACACAATAGTATCAAAAGTAACAACCATCTACAGGAAAAAAAAAATCTAAAAAATATATGCAAGATCGTAACGTGGAAATCTACAAAAACACCACTGAAAGAAACTGAAGACGACCTAATGCCATGTCCACAGACTGGAAGACTCAAACTGCAACACAAGTCAAACCTGGACAGGCTGCTCCCACCGTAGACAAGGAAACACACAGACCACGAAGAGCCTGGAAGCTCTTGCAGACAGAGAAGGATCTGCTCTGCCTCCATGGTTCAGGGGGAGCCCAGAAAGGGCCAGGCTGTGCGGCCCCTGACCACAGCAAGGGTGGCGTCCAGGAGCGAGGAGGGAAGGAAAGCCACTGTGCTAAATGTGGGGAGGCGATCATAACCCACCAAAAAGAATGAAACTTGAGCATCACCTCACTCTTAGGAAGTGAAAGAGAAAGGGTGGCCCAAAGATGTCACAGAGAAAGGTAGGGCAGTGACGTGTTCACACAATATTTTAAGAGAATACACTCAAGTCCATGTGCCGAACGGGACCTGAAATCATGATACATACATCGGCCTAGATAAAAAATCTTTTTTTGCAGTTTTTCCATTTAAGGAACACCTTATGAGACCACGTTAAAATTAAGAACTCTCACCAGAATCACAATGAAGAGAATGGAGATGCAAACCACGGTGCAGAAGACAACACTGGCCACACATACCTAACAAGGGGCTTGCATCCAGGATACAGTTTTAAAAAAACGTAAGTCACACTGACAGCAAGAGACTTAAACATGTACTTTACAGAAAAGGACAATCCACTGGCCAGTGAGCCTCCCTATGAAAAGCTGCCATCATTGGTGATTGAAGAAACACAGGACAATGAAAGCCACTGTCCCCCCACTTTCAGGGCTGAGAGTAGACAGGGTGGGGGTGGTGTTGAGAGCACCCCTATTGCCCCAGGAAGGTGTGACCCCTAACTACCCAGGAAGGGGGTGGCCTTACCTGCAAGGATGACACAGGCTGGTCCCAGTGGGTCCACTCAGGACCACAGAAACGCACAAGGACCCCACAGGGTTGCAGCACCACGACAGGAAGGAGGGAAGGGATGCTATGACTTGGCACACGAGTGGCCGGGCCTGGGGCTCCCGTACAACACCATTTCCACGAAGACCAGAAACCAGACTCCTCTGGGGGACCCTTGGGGTGAACTGGAAAGAGAGGCCAAGGCAGTAGTCAGCCTGGGTCAGGACTGGCCGCTTTGGGGGAGCAGGGACAGAGCTGGCCCCGGGCTGCCAGGATAGAGGTCTTCTCTGAACTCAGCGGGCTGAACGCCAGTGTTACCGCAGGACTCGAGAAAGGTTTACAAATACCTAACCCGCCTGCCGCAGTCCCGACAAGGGTTCTCCGCCACACAAGCTCTACTGGGGGTTTACAGGAAGTTTCCAGCCCCAACCCTCCAAGTGTGAGGAGACAGGAATGCTAACCCTCCTTCCAGTCCACGTGCCCCTGGCCCGCATGCGGGGAGTTTCCTGGTGAAGAGGCCCCATGGCCCCGGACTCCTGCTGAGTCCGCATTTTCTGCTGTGTAAATGTATGTTTACCGTGTAAATTTCTGGGTGTGGACTTTCTCCCTGCAGATCTATAATTTCTCAGAAGAGAAGCTGAGAAACGACCTGGAAAAAAATCAAAGCTCAATAAAGGGAGGAAGACAAAGCCGCCCCTCAGCACTGCTGCGGGATGAGCTGGGGAGGGGGCGCCACGAGGCTCGGGGGCGGGCCTGGGCTCCAGCCTCTCCTGGGCCCGGACAGCTCCTGCCTACCTCACTTCTTCTCTCCTCACCATGTACCTTTCAGGAGGCAGACCTGACTTCCTCCTCTGCCTCACCAAGAGGTTCGAGAGTCTCCTAAACCTCGACAAGCCTTGCCCTCCCCAGACTCAGTTTTGCCTTTTTCAATGCCTTCTGGCCCCTTCCGAGCACAGGCCCCCCGCCCCAGGCAGAGCAGAGGGACCGGTGGGCAGGCACAGCTAGCAGCCAGAGGAAGGGTCCTCGGTAAAGGAGGGAGGGGTGGCTGGAGAGTACCACTGCACCTGGCAGCCCGGGGGAGATGTGGTCAGATCTGGAAGAGCAGAGCCCAGGGCTCCCCAGGTGGAGGGGAGGATGGCACCCGGAATCAAGCAGCCACACCCCTTCTTACCATGTCTGACCTGTGGCTGACCTCAGGCCGGGCACTGGGTACCTGTCCCAGGGCCTGTGCAGTGCAGGGTGGCCGTGGCCCCAAAGGAGCCCTGGAGGGCAGGATGGGGCCCACTGCTGGTGGGGGCTGGTCTCACAGCCACAAGACCTCGCCCCCGAGGCCAGCCGTCCCCCACTCTCTTCCTGGGAGGACATTGTTGGGGAAAGCAAACACAAAGTGGCCGGAGCCCTGCCAAGCATTCCTAGAAGAGGCTAGGGGGAGGGGCAGTGGCCAGACAGCAGCTGACCCTGAGGTCACGGGAGAAGCCAAGGCTGGGCCAGGCCCCTGGGAGCTTGAACAAGGACCCCACCCAGGCAGTTAGGAAATGGGGAGGAGGGGGGAGTGGTCAGCATGCCGGGGGTAGATGGGCAGGCCCATTTAGAGACATGTGGTTCCCGCTTAACTCCCACATGGCCATCTGCTGGGAGGGAAGACCCTAGGAGCCCCCTGAGGGGCCCCTACCCACAGGCAGGGGGGCCGGCTGAGCATAAGCCCCTCACAGGCTGCTCCAAGGGAGACCCCCGCCCAGCACTGCCTGCAGCCCCAGCTCTGCTCCGCCCAGCCCTGCAGGGGGATGGGAAGATGGGGGGGTTGGGAAGATGGGGGGATGGGCCCCCATTGTCCCTCAGAGCTGCACCCCGGGCCACCCTGCACCCTGAAGATGCGTCAGGGCAGATGCAGCCCCCAGCCTGTCCCCTGTGCCATCCGCACCCTGGGCCTCAGTGCTGATGCTGGCAGCCCGGCAGGAGGGGGTTAATGGAGCTGGGGCCAGCAGGCTGGGCTGGCCGGTGACAAGGGTGCTGGCTGCCCCAGAGGCAGTGGGGAAATCCAGAGGGCAGGAGCAGCCGGCCCCAACAGACGCGCCCCGCTCCCTGCCCGCCTGCGGCCTGCTCTGCACGAGGGATGGCCCTGAGGAGAGGTGAGGCCCCCACGTGCCCCAGCCACTCACTTCGGTGGGGGGGGGCGACCGTGTGCCCCCAAGCCCACTGGGGTAGGGGCTGCCCCCAGGGAGGGCTCAGCTCTAGGTGGGCCGGGGCTCTGGGAGCCCATGGGGGAAATGTGGCCACTTGGGGTGGTGGGGTGCCTGGCCCTGGAGAATCGCTGTTGCCTCCTGCCCCCTCCTCTCCTACCCGAGGGCCCAGGCTGGCAGCGCAGGGGAGGAAGGGCCCCCACACTGCCACCCCAGGGGCCCTGCCTCAGACCCTCCACTGGGCCAGGGCGTGCTGCCCTCCCAGCTGCTCAGAGGCCAGGCTATTGCCACCCTGTCCCCTCTCGGAGCCTAGCCCAATCCAGCTGGTGTGTCCACCCTGGGACCCGGAACTCTCAGAGACCAGAGAGAGGCCTGATGTGGTGGGCAGCCCAGTGCCCAGTGGAACTTATGGGGGATTGTTGCTGTGGAGCCTGGCATCCTTTGTCCTGTGCCACAACCCAACCTCTGGTGGGTCAGTGGCCTGGGGTCCCCATCTGCCCTTGAGGCCTGCACCCTCTTCCTCTCCCCACACCAGCACTGGGCCAAGTCCCTGGGTGCATGCCGGACACACTACGGAGGTGAGTATCCCCCAGTCGGGGGTCTAGCTGGGGCAGCGGGCATCCAGCTCACTGTCCAGAAAATCAGGGCAGCAAGCCTGCTCCAGAACGTTCTCTCACACTTTCCTCCAGGCCTGCCTGGCAGCCTAGCCTGGCTTGAGTGTCCACCTTGGGGATGCAGATGAACACACGGCCTAGTGGCCAGGTTCCCAGCCTTCAGTTTTCTCTAGAACAGGCACTGCCACCCCGTCGGTCCTGTGGGGTGGAAAGGGCAGTTGGTTTTGAACCAGATAAGGTCCCAGTCGTCCTGCCTGGTCTCCGCTTCCCATTTAAGTGAGGGACGCAGATCTCAGCCCACACCTTCTCTGGTCCGGTCAGCAGTACCTTCTCTAAACGGTTGTGTGCTGTGGTCCAGGTGTGTGGCTGAGGCCTGGAAGGTTCCATGTCTTGCTTGCCCTGGGCTCACATCCTGGGCCGCCTCAGTGCTGCCTCCCCAAGCCCCTCTCCCCACAGGAGGCCCGGCCCTGGTGGTGCTGCTGGTCTCCTGGGCAGTGCTGGGGTCCCACAGCCTGGAGGGAGAGGAGCCCGCGGCACCGGCAGACCCCGAGGGCCCCCAGTGCCCAGCCGTCTGCTCCTGCGGCCACGACGACTACACGGATGAGCTCAGCGTCTTCTGCAGCTCTCGGAACCTCACGCGTCTGCCCAATGGCATCCCGGACGGCACCAGGGCCCTGTGGCTGGACGGAAACAACTTCTCCTTCATTCCCGCGGCCACCTTCCGGAACCTCTCCAGCCTGGGCTTCCTCAACCTGCAGGGCAGCGGGCTGGCCAGCCTGGAGCCACAGGCGCTGCTGGGCCTGCAGAACCTGTACCACCTGCACCTGGAGCGGAACCAACTGCGCAGCCTGGCGGCCCGCACCTTCCTGCACACGCCGGGCCTGGCCTCGCTCGGCCTCAACAACAACCTGCTCAGCCGGGTAGATGAGGGCCTCTTCAGGGGCCTTGCCCACCTCTGGGACCTGAACCTGGGCTGGAACAGCCTGGCCGTGCTGCCCGACACTGCGTTCCAGGACCTGGCCAGCCTACGCGAGCTGGTGCTGGCGGGCAACAAGCTTGCCTACCTGCAGCCCGCGCTCTTCTGCGGCCTCAGCGAGCTCCGCGAGCTGGACCTGAGCAGGAATGCCCTGCGGAGCGTCAAAGCCAATGTCTTCGTCAAGTTGCCCAAGCTCCAGAAGCTCTACCTGGACCACAACCTCATCGCCGCCGTGGCCCCAGGTGCCTTCCTGGGCATGAAAGCGCTGCGCTGGCTGGACCTGTCACACAACCGCGTGGGTGGCCTCCTGGAGGACACCTTCCCAGGGCTGCTGGGCCTGCACGTTCTGCGCCTCTCACACAATGCCATTGCCGGCCTTCGGCCCCGGACCTTCAAGGACCTGCACTTCCTGGAGGAGCTGCAGCTCGGCTACAACCGTATCCGGCAGCTGCCGGAGGAGGCCTTCGAGGGCCTGGACCAGCTGGAGGTGCTGGCGCTCAACAACAACCAGCTCCAGGAGCTCAAGGCGGGCGTCTTCCTGGGCCTCTACAACCTGGCCGTCATGAACCTCTCCGGCAACTGTCTGAGGAACCTTCCAGAGCAGGCGTTCCAGGGCCTGGGCAAGCTGCACAGCCTGCACCTGGAGGGCAGCTGCCTGGGCTGCCTCGGCCCACACACCTTCACCGGCCTCTCGGGGCTGCGCCGGCTCTTCCTCAAGGACAACGGCATTGCGGCCATCGATGAGCAGAGCCTGGGGGGGCTGGCCGAGCTGCTGGAGCTGGACCTCACCTCCAACCAGCTCACGCACCTGCCTGGCCAGCTCTTCCAGGGCCTCAGCCACCTGGAGTACCTCCTCCTCTCCCGCAACCGGCTGTCTGCGCTATCGGTGGATGCCCTGGGGCCCCTGCAGCGCATCTTCTGGCTGGACATGTCGCACAACCGCCTGGAGGCGCTGCCTGAGACTGTGCTCGCGCCGCTGGGGCGGCTGCGCTACCTCAGCCTCCGGAACAACTCGCTGCGGACCTTCGTGCCGCAGCCCCCCGGCCTGGAGCGCCTGTGGCTCGAGGGCAACCCCTGGGACTGCGGCTGCCCCCTCAAGGCCCTGAGGGCCTTCACCCTGCAGCACCCGGGCGTCGTGCCCCGCTTTGTCCAGGCCATGGCGGAGGGAGACGACGACCGCCAGCCGCCCGCATACGCCTACAACAACATCACCTGCGCCAGCCCCCCCAGCGTCTTGGGCCTTGACCTGCGCGACGTCAGCGAGGCCCACTTTGCCCACTGCTGACTGGAGGCCACCCTGGGGTCTGGAAGGGCCCTCGCCACCCCAGGGGACATGGACCTGGGACCGGTGGGCCCCAGCCTGGTCCCTGAGGGCCTGACCAGGAGGGTTGGGGACACAGCCTCCCCAGCTATCATCAATTAAAAGCAACCCAATAAATGTGGCCGCGTATGAGGTTGTGTGGGGAGCTCAGGGAGGGAGGAGTGCTGGCTGGGCCGCGGGCCCCTCTATGCCGTGCCTGCCCCACCTCTGGCTGCCTTGGTCCCACATGCCTGTCCACAACCCTTCCTGTCCTGTGCCCAGACTCTCTTCTCGTCCACTAGTCCCCAGGCCCCATTCCCCACCTGAGGAGTGGCGGGCACTTACTCAGGTCCTCCAGGAACCTCGGCATCTCAGCCCCCCTCGCTGGGCAGCGTCCTCGGAGGTGGCCTGGTCCTGGGACGCTGGGGCCCAGCTGCTCCTGCTGAGGCCAGCCTGGGGCCAGAGGGGGTGCAGACCCTCACTCTCCAGATCCCTGTGCTCCTGGCTAAACCCCTCAACAGTTCTGGCCCCACTCCCCACACCCCCACAAGAAACATCCATCCTTGGTACACTCCTCGCCTCCCCATCTGCCCCCACGAAGTGGTACCTGAGGGCTGCTTCCCCAGGCCCCCTGCCACCTGTGCCCCAGGGACCGTTCCACATTCTCTACTGAGCACCCCATCTCTCCCATTGGGAAGAACAGCACACCATGCCACCATTCTGTTTTCCAAAACCTCCCCCTCCTGGCCTGCCTTGGAGACGTGCAGGGAAAACCCCCAGGACTCTGTTTCACACTCACCTTTCTGCTCTTCAGTTCAACCCCTCAGGCCCGCAGCACGGAGGGCGGGGCAGGCACTTAGCTCTCACTGGGCCAAGCATGGCCACTCACACAAGTTACCCGACAAACTCTCCCCAAACGTATCTTCACCCGAGTCTTCAGGAGCCTGTCGACGACAGGGCTGTTGGCCCAGTTCCTGGGACTTAGGGAGTTGACACTGTCTGCCACAGGACATGGTGACACTAAGCCAGGGAGGCGGGACCAGAGCAGAATGATCTAGAAAGGTCAGACCTGTAACCACGGCGGTGGGACGCGTTTATTTTGGGCTCCTCTGAATTACAAGTTTGACACCTTACTGGGTGCTGCTGCCTGTTTCACCAGGATTATAGGCCCAGTGCGCTCCCAGACACACAAGCTTTGTGAACAATGTGGAGACTTGGCTGTCGGGAGCAGCCAGTCTGTCTGGGGCATGTAAGTACCGAGCTGCACCACCAGGGAGGTCAGGCCACGGCATCGCGACCTCACACTATCCCCGGGCCCTGCCACAGGCCAACCAGGCGGAACCACCGACTGTCAGTGGCTCTGATGCTGAGATGCTACTGAAGCACCAGAAATGTCCAGGGCAGGCCCACGGGGAGAGGAGCACATGGTGACGGCAGCCCAGGGCCACGGGTTCCAGGAACCGTGCTGCCACCTCTGCTCCGGGCTGTGAGCACGAGCCCCACAGCACACAGAGGAGACACTCAAACTGCCTCGGTCAGGAAAGTCCAACAGGCGCCTCGTTCAGAATCTTTTGGGCTATGCAGGAGAGCGCGGGAAACGCGGGACTCTCGGGGAACCCCTGGATGAAGTCTCGGCCCTCCTCCAGGCTCCGCGTGAGCTCGGGGTCCAGGGGCACAGAGCCTGGGAGAGAGAAGGGAAGGGGGCAGAGAAGGGGCCAGGTGGTGAGAGCAAAGCCCGGGGCCAGGAGGCCATGTCCACGCTCCCCACAGCCCAGGAGCCCGCTGGCAGTGCCGCTTTAGCCGAGAGCAGACACCTCTTGCTGAGGTGCCTGGCAGGAAGGTACTCTTGGCCTCAATCTCCACTGGGACGGCCAGCAACCTGCCCAGCAGGCCCGGCCCCACCACCTCTCGGGCTCCGGCCACTGGAAGAAAGCACAGAGCGAGTGCTGGGGACATGGTCCCGTGCCACCCACGGTGTCCCTGATACAGGCTCGCAGAGCCTTGGCCGCCCCTCTGCACCTCCGTGGTCTCAGCAGGCGTCTTAGCCGTGGACGCCCACTCAAAGCCCGGGGGGCTGCCTCTGTCCAGTTGGTGGGAACCAATTTGTTAGAGATTAGCTGACACTCGCAGCTCAGGGAGGACGGGACTTTCCACCCTCCTCTTCTCTTCCCTGGGCGCAGGAGGCGTAGGGAGGTAAGGCCACCTAGAGCAGGGGCCCCGGGGCAGCCCTGGCTCGCTCACCCAGGAAGGGGACTCCAGCGTGTCTGGCCAGCTCCTCGCCGCCTCCCCTGGAGAAGATGTTGGTGCACTCCTAGAACACAGAGGTGTGGGGTCCACCTCCAGGCCTCTCACCACCCTCGAAGGGGAGGGGCCGACCACCCACGCCCCCGACTTCCTGCAACTTCCTACAACTCACCGCGCAGTGTGGGCAGACGAAGCCGCTCATGTTCTCCACGACCCCGATCACCCGCAACCCCACCTTCTTACAGAAGGTCAGCTCCCGCCTCACGTCCCCCACGGACACTGCCTGGAGACCAGGAAAGAGACGGGACCAGTTGATGGGCATCCCAAAAACTCAGCCAAGATGAGCGGAAAGAGTAGGGCAAAGCACCTGCCCCAGGGTGAGGGTGCTCCCGTAGTACCTGGGGTGTGGTGACCACGAGGGCCCCCAGGGGGCTGTAGGGGCGCAGGGCGTCCACCACGGCCATGTGCTCATCAGAGGTCCCCGGGGGCGTGTCCACAACCAGGTAGTCCAGCTGCCCCCAGGCCACATCGGACACAAACTGCTTTATCAGTGCTGTGGAGACCCAGGGTGGCCCGGGGTCGGGGAGAGAGCAGGCGAGGCAGGGTCTCACAAAGGGGTCACACGAAGCCCGCTGCCTCCTCCCAGCCCTGGGGCAGGGCGGTGTCTGTGGGTTCCGGTACCACCGGGCACCCCGAGAGCTGCGTGTGCCATTCCTCACCAGGGGCAGGATGAGTACAGCAAGGTGGGGAGACCCTTCCCCACCCTACCCCTAGGACTTCTGCTCGGGCCTTAGCTGAGGATGGCTAGCGCGGACCTCCCTGGGGCGGGTATCTGTGCCCGAGAGGTGGCCTGTGGTGGAATGCCACACCAGTGTGTCCTGGAAGCAGCCCCCACCCTGAGCTTGCTCTCACACCTGGCAGCCTCGCTCTGCCTACCAGAGGGAGTTTAATGCCATCTGCTTGTGCAAAGGCACCAGAGCCCCACCAGGCACCCCACGCTGGGTGGTCTGAGCCCCAGGGGATGGACCAGGTGGCTGAAGGCTTCACAGCTGGGTCTCACGCTCTTGCCCCCCAGGCCCGCTGTCTGAATACTTGCGGGCTGACTGCTCAGGTGCACGGCGGGAGAGTCTTGGAAATGAAAAGGCCAGCACTAGAGTCTTTCGAACTTTACCCGAGGCTGGTGCTGTGGGGGGAGGGCTGTGTGGAGGAGAGCCAGCAGCCCTGGGGCTCCTGCACCAAGAGGGCAGCTGGGGAGGCCAGCAGGCTGACAGTGCTGTCCCCTGGCCGGTCATTACCGTTCTTCTTGGGGCCTCTCCACACCACTGCCTCATCCGGCTTCTCTAGCAGGAAGCCCACAGACATGAGGGAGATGCTCTGCTCCTGGTCCACGAAGACAGGCACCCAGCCACTGTCGCACTGATGCACAGCCTTGCCCTGCACCCGGAGCATGCGGGGGATGCTGGGGCCACACAGGTCCACGTCGAGGATACCCACCTGCAAGGAGGCGGGACGTCCACGCGGCATGCAGGGCACTGGCCAAGGCCCACAAGGGGCAGGGGTGGCGGCTCAGGAGATGGGAGGCACTCACCTTCTTGCCTGCGTGGCGCAGGGCCAGGGCCAGCTCCGTGGAGATGGTGCTTTTCCCAACACCCCCCTTTCCCGAGAGAACGAGGATGATGTGCCGGACGCCGGCCAGGTTTCCAGGCTCTAGTCAGAAGGACAACAGGGGAGGAGGGCAGGGCTCTCCTTCGTACCAGCCGCCCTCCATGCTCATTCACTGCGGGGTCACCAGGTACTTCCTACATCCCAGGTCCTGAGACCAGGGCAGTCCTGAGACCTGCTCCATCACCCCGGCATGAGCAAACACGCCCCTGCGAAAGGGCTTCCAGCAGGCCCCAGACCCAACCTACCAGTTCCTCAAAAATGGCTGCTCCCACTCTGTTTGGGGCAGGGCTGCTAGGGCAGGAAATGCCTCAAACTGCTCCTCTTTCCAGCATGCACACCTGTGAGCTCATGTGCACCTGTGAGCTCATGCGCACAAGGCCAGCAAAGGCCAATTCGAGCCAAAGACTCCCAGCTGATTCCAAGGGAAATGGGTGGAGACTAACGTAAATAGGGCGCTCGTTACAGTCAGGAGGTACACCTGTGCCAGGGCAGCACTCATGGCTCTGAGGTCTGATCTGTAGGTGCCCAGCCCCCTCCCCTGGGGTCAGAAGAGGCACTCAAGGCAGCCCTGGCCTCCAGTTCTCAGGAGGGAGGCCACAGCTCTGCGGAAGCAACCACAATCGTGTGGGTGCGGACGTCAGGTCACCTGGATGGCTGAAGGTCGTGCCTTAAGAAACCCTGGGTACACAAGGGTGGCCAAGGCATCAGTGCCATGCCCCAGGCAGGCCCGGGCCCAACCACTCTGGGAAGCCCTGCTGGTCGCTCTGCCCCAGCTGCTCTTCCTTTCAATGAGCCTGAAATGCCACCCTGTAAATACTAACCATTCCAATCCCTGCCTCCCCACAGCAGTTGCCATCTGCATACAAACAACCCTAAGCCCCCTGCAAAATGCCCAACTTCTTGCCCCAGCGCCCTTAGGACCTCACCATTGAGACTCCTGCCTGGCCTGCAGCAAGCTGCTCACTCACTCCACCACCCTCACTGCATACCCGGGTCCCCAGGAGGGGCTCAACGAAAGGTGAATAAGCACTGTCCCCCCTCCTGACCCATCTCTCATGGGTAGGTTCAAAGGCCCCCGCCACCAAAGCCTCCCTAGAAAGAATTCAAGAGTGCTCCTGGCCTGGTTTTCCAGCAGGTCTTTGTCACAAATGCGTTCTAGCGCCTGTCCTGGGTCTCCGTCTGGTACTGGGGGCCGAGAGATCTCATAAGGTGACAAGGAAAGGGCGCCCCCCCCAACCACCCAGATCATTGCCTACAAATACCTTGGACACCATGCCTCAGGCCACCTCTGCGTCAACTTAAAAGGCTATTACTTAAATTGCTTTAATATCAAAAAGTACTTGGGAATCAATTTCACCCTTCTTTGGTGTGGGGAGGGGTGGTCTGGTAGAAACTAGGGAAAGAACAAGCCAGATGTGGGTCCTGATTCCTACTCGCCCTTCGTGCGGGTGCTGCACTGCCAAGCCCCTAATAGTGAAGACTTGCTCTCCTCACTGGTGGGACTGGGGAACTTTATCTGCTTGAGCATCACACAGGACGCTGCTGCTCCCAAGTCACTTCTCACACAACAATCCTTAGGAGCCAACCACAAGAAACTTTCACTTGTAAGAATACTGAAAAAGTTTATAAACAGATTATCAACGATAATCCGAGTGCCTATTAGATGTAAGAGGCTGCCCTGGAAGGGGCAAAGGAAAGCAGTATCTCCCCATGGAGGGAAGTAAAAGGCACCCTGTATGGATAAAAAGCCCAGTCAAACCTTAAGTCCGACCAAACCATGATTATTTGATACGCTGGACAAATATGGAAGTTCTTGTATGTAAAGAATCTTTCCAGAAAGATACGAGTGACACCAGGAGTTGCCTCTGGGCACAGGGAGGTTTACTGCAAAGCCCGTTAGGCTTTTCTACTTTCCATGTACATTTCCCCCTTAGTTAAAAGAGAAACCTTCATCCATCAATCTAGAAGCTATTCCTCTCACCTTGTAGCAAGTCTGCCCTTATCATAACAAACTTTTTCAGATTTTTCTCTCCAGCGTTACATTTATAATCCGATGGATGAATCCAGCGTTGTAAGAGCTTTGTGCTCATGGTACCAGACCTGAGGTCTTTTGGAAGATAACGTGGCTAGGCTGGGCGAATCCGATTGTGCCCAATGTACATATTCCGTCCCACGCAACTTTCCTTTATATATATATATCTCAAGGCTTAAAAAGCAGAATAATACTTCTACAAACAACTGCGAGTATGTGACGTTCCAGTTTCTCCTTCTTAGAGCTCCTTATTCAAGCAAGACTTCCTTCTAAGCGCCGTAATGACGCACGCGAGCACCTCTGAGACCTTTACACTGTAAATCAGACGGTGTGCTAAAACCCGGAGCCCTGACCAGCAGCTGCGGGCCGGCCCCTTCCCTCTTCCCTCGGCGCCCGCGGACCGAAAACGCCCCGCAGCCCAGCATACTCACCTGCTGCCGCCTCCATCCCACCCGGGTGGCCGCACGGCTTCCAGCCACTTCCTCCTCGCACAGTCCGCCTCCCTGCCTGAGTAAAGTGCCTTCGGACCAATGGGCAGCGCGAACCCTCCCCCTGACTCCTCTTGATAGGCCCATTCGCGCTATCCTCAGCCAATCAGATCGCACGAGGGGGTGCACGCAGGTTCCGGCGCAGACGACGTACAGGACCTAGACCCACTTCCGTGTCAACGCCCCAGCGTGAGGCCGCTTCTTTTCCTCGCCCCGCGTCCAATGGGCGCGCGGGCCTTGTCTCCGACCGCTTGAGATGTGGCCAATGGGGACGTCGGATCAGGATTGACAGATCCAGCAGCCTCTCAGGAAGAGGCGTGTGCCGAGAGGACCGCCCCTCACCCGTAGCCCCGGGCCGCGCGCGCTGCGGGGCCAATGCCGCGCAGGGGGCGGGCCGCGAGGGAGGGGATTGTTTACGTCTCGCTCGGGAGCGGAAAGTAGGGCACGGCAGGCCGGGCTGAGCGCGGCGGCGCAGAGCGGCTGCAGGTGAGCGGCTGGGCGCGTCCGCGCCTCCCCGGGTCTCCCGGGCCCGGCCGCCCCGCCCGGCTCGACCCCGCCGCGCCCGCCGACCTTTCGGAGCTGCGGGCGGCGGGGCCGGCGCGCCTTTGTTCCTGCGGCGGCATCGGCGGCGGCAGGGCCGGGCGAGGCTGGCGAGGCGCCGCGCCGCAGGCCGGGCGGGGCGGCGGGCGGGAGGAACCCCGCAACCCCACCGATCCTGAGACAGTGCGATGCCTGATGGGGAAGCGACCCCTACTGCAGCGGGGTCAGTCTCGGGGCCGTGCATTGCGCGTGCACGGCCTGGCGCTTACTGTTGCTGCGGCGGTGGCGGGCGAGGAGTAGGCCGGGCCCACTCTGGCCGGTTCCAGTAACCAACCCTGGTCTGCAGACGGGCTCCTATCCCTCAAAAGCTCTGCCTGCGCCCATTCACTGCCGCCCCTCGGGGTCGTGGCAGGGCCTTCCTGGGGATTTCAGACCAGGGCAGAGCCGGGAAGTAGACGATCACAGAGGGCGACTTATTACTGTAAGTCGGGCATGGAAGTTGAGAGCCAAAGAGGGGAGGGGAAAGCGTTGTGGGCGAAGGGCTGGAAAGAGCTACCAGCCGGAACAGGGCCGGAACTTGTAGGCTTTGTAAGATATTGCATTTTATTGGAAGAACAGTGGCAAGCCCTGAAAAGTTAAAAACTCGTTAATTTAAAATTTTAAGATTTGTATTTCAAAAAAAGCTCGGTTGTAGTGAATGAAGTGGGAGGAGCCAGAGCGAAGACGAGTTGTGTGCGGGTGGGGCAGGCAAGGTGGCAGCAGGGGTGGAGAGGGATTCAAGACATGTTTCGGAGATGGTGTGGGGCGCGGAGGGCTGTGAGGCCATGGTGGGAGGGAGGAAAGAAGTGTTGGGGATGACTGCTGTGTGTCTGGCATGAGGAATTCGGAGGCTAGAAATGCCGTTTGTCAAAATGGAGAATGGAGGAGGGGCAGGCAAGGTTTGAGATGCTTGAGGGATGTGCAGGAGGGACACTTGCATTCCTGAGGCCGAGCTCGGAGAGGGGCTGAGCTAGGCATTTGAGAGTCATGGATGTCAGGATGGCATTCCACACTCTCTACCTGGGTTTCATCAAGGTACTCGGACACTGGAGTGAGGTATGAGCTTGTGAGGAGAGTTCTGGACCCTGGGTGGGCTGGCACAGTCTGGGGGCCAAGTGCAGGGGGTGCTGGGGGACCTACCGGTGTGTCATATGTCTTTCTCTGCTCAGACCTTGTGCTTTCTTCCAGATCCTGCCCACCATGGCCAGGCGCCCACGGAGCAGCAGAGCATGGCATTTTGTCCTGAGCGCAGCTCGCCGAGATGTGGATGCCCGGGCCGTGGCTCTGGCAGGGTCCACCAACTGGGGCTACGACTCTGATGGGCAGGTAGGTTCCAGTGGGTGAGGTGGTCATGGCTGGACTAAACATTGCCTGAACTGAGACTGAAAGAGAAAGATGCCTCTGAGGGCAGAAAACAGGGCCAGCCTTAGCAGACCGTCCCCTGCGTGCGCTCTGCTTCTGCTCCCCCAGGCTCTTCACACTGGTTAAGGACACACGTGGCCCTGGGTGGCAGGACCTCAAGGCATATACTACGTTCCTCTGTAGACTTTTTTCTTTGAAGAGGGTGTCAGTGGGTACTTTGGTCAGTTCATTTAACTAAAACTTCTCCATTCCATTTACCCAACTGCTTTTCAAGGGTAGCTATTGTTACCTCTGTGTGCAACCTTCTGGACGTTTTCTCTGCCTGTTGAAGTCTGTACTCAACGTTTGTGTATATGCATCTAAAAAAAGAATTTTGATCTTTAAAGACCAACATTCCTGAGCCTTCCTGTGCTCAGGACCCTGAGCTCTGCGAGGCCCAGGAACACAGAGGCCGTGAGGAGGGCGGCTCAGCTGTCTGTCTGCAGTGCAGGTTCCTGATGGACCTGAGGGGTTTGCAACCAGAGCCTCACCACGCTGACTCCCGCCACAGGGGAGGGGTGGCGGGGCTGTGTGGCCTCTGTGCCTGCCATGGGGGGCATGTGGGGAGGGCTTCACAAGTCAGTTTCCTGAACTTCTCAGACCAGAGCTGGGCTTTGGCTCTGCCCTGAGTCACCTCTGTTGTTTTCAGGGTGATCTTCGGGTGACTTGGTTCTACTCTGTCACAGCCACCCTGCCTGGGTGCCCTGGCTCAGCCAGGTGTCTGGGTGGGGACAGGTGCCTATCCTCCCCCAGCCCTCAGTGAGGGCAGCTGAGTCCCGTGGAAGCACCAGGGCTTGGGGCAGAATTGGAGGCAACATCCTGGGTCCCCTTCCTGGGGCCTCCCTTAGCTCCCTGCCCAGGCCAGCGAAAGGCCCCGGCCTGCATTCCTGTCCAACCTCCAGCTTCCACTGACCACGTGGCCTGGAGCAGTCTTTTCTCCTGTCTGTCCCTGCCTCTCTGGCTCATCGCTGTGGGATGTGGGAGGCGTCCAGGGGCTGGGGGTGCGGTGTCTGATACGCACCTGTGGCTCATCCGGTCACCTGATGGGCCTGGAGTACTTGTGTGCATGTGTGGATGGAGAGAGCGTGTCACCCCAGCACCTTTGAAGGCGGAACACACATGTCCCTGTCTTCGCTACTCTAAGCTCTCCTTACAGCTTGCGGTGGGGCCGGGTCTGCCCTCTGCACAGGGGGTTGTGTGCTGGGTGCCAAGCAGTGTGACCCCCGGGGCCAGCAGTGCTCAGGTCTGTGCCCCTGGCTCCTGACTCAGTGGGAAGGGATTGTCTTCTCTGGCAGCGGTGGGCCTGCCTTGACTTGTGGGGGATTGCTCTTCCCCGCGAGCAGGGTGCTTTGGGCCTGCTGCCACTGCCCTTGCTGCTGTCTGTCTCCAACTGGGGCTCCACCTCCTTGCTCCCTGAGCTGTCTCTGCCATCGGTTCCCAGAGCTCCTGTGTGGCACTTGGGGCTGAGTGTAATAACAAAGAAACTCAGTTCCGGTGGGAGGAGGCAGGTGAGCAGGACCCAGGAGAGCGGCAGGGAAGCCTACGAGAAGGGAAGAGGAGAAGGAAGAGGACGCAGTGTGAGAGGCTGGAAGAGCCTCTTTGAAGTGGTATCTGAAAGCCATCCAGGGGCAAACAGACCCCCACCCCTGCCCCATGGGGACAGGGGTGGACAGGGCAGAGGAGGAGGCTGGGCAGGGAGGGGGTCTTATGTTCTCTGATGAGAGTAAGTCTGTGGGCTTTGTTCTCAAGGCAGCAGGATTCCCAGGTCTGAACAGGTCACCCAGACCGCTGTGTGGAGGGCATTTCAGGGGGGCCAGAGGGAGCACCCAGAGGCCAGGAGAGTGAGGGTGGAGGCCAGAGCCGCACCAGGACCCCAGACGAAGCTGGGAGGGCTCGGAGAGCAGGCATGCAGAGGCTGCCTGCACCCCTGGGACCTGAGACCCCCAGGCCCTCACTGGTCGGCCAGATGTCAGAGCCTGGGTGGGTGTCTTGAGGGGCCCACGTGGCTCCAGAACAGGAACAAGGTGTACAGAGGCACCCTCGCTGGACTCCAGGAGGGTCTGTGGGTCAACTGGTCCCCGGAACCAGACCAGCTCAGCCTTGGTGTCTGGCCCCTGGGCCAAGATCAGGCCCTCAAGGCTTGGAGTCCGTTCTGTGAGGACTGAGAGCCACATGCAGAGGGCCAAGGCCCAACTGAATGTTTTCCTGCTGCAGCCTGAGACCACGGGGCTCGCTCGTCAGGGTCCTGTGATGGGGGTTGAGAGCACACCCTTGCACGGACAAGGGGGCCACGGCCTGAGACAGGTGTGCAGGCCCTGCCACGGCCATCGGCTCCCCTGGAGCCCAGCTGCTGCCACGGGGAGACCAGCTGCCTTCATTAGGTCAGCAGTGGACTTTGCTGTCATGCTCCCGTTTATCACAATCTAGATGTTCTCTGGACAATGACGATGGCTAAGCATGCAGCCCCGTCTTGCGGCTTATTAGTGGCTGGGCCTCCGGGGCTCTCTACTCCACTCCCAGGAAGCCACCGGCGTGGTAGGCCTTTGGCAAGGAGGCCCCCTTGCAGCTCCTGAGCCAGAAGAGGTGTCCAGGGTCACTGTGGCTGTCTGGCTGAGCCCTTGAGACCTGAGGAGGCCCTTTGAGGCCAAAGCCCCAGATCCCTTCCTTGGGGCGTCCGGCCGTTCACCCGTGGGCCTGGGGTGGGTGGCAGGGCAGGTGGGGGAAGGGGTCGGTTGGGCCGGCGGAGGGCAGGAGGCGGGAACAGCTGGCCCTTTCCCCTCAGCACAGCGACTCAGATTCCGACCCCGAGTATGCATCTCTGCCGTCATCCATACCCAGCGCTGTGCCTGTGACCGGGGAGTCCTTCTGCGACTGTGACAGTCAGAGTGAGGCCTTCTGCGGCAGCCTGCACGCTGCCCACCGGGGCAGGGACTGCCGCTGCGGGGAGGAGGACGAGTGTGAGTGTGAGGGCCTGCGACGGGTGGGTGGACCTCCTGGCCAGGGTGGCGGGGGGGAGCCTGCCGAGCCTGGGCCTCTTCTCTCGCAGATTTTGACTGGGTCTGGGATGACCTGAATAAGTCCTCAGCCACCCTGCTGAGCTGTGACAACCGGAAGGTCAACTTCCACATGGAGTACAGCTGTGGCACAGCGGCCATCCGGGGCACCAAGGAGCTGGGGGAGGGCCAGCACTTCTGGGAGATCAAGATGACCTCGCCTGTCTACGGCACTGACATGGTAAGTGGCCGGCAGGGTGGGGGGAGGGGTGCCGGGCACCTTGGTCCCCAGCCCCCTCTGCCAGTCCCGCTGTTCCCAGATGGTGGGCATCGGGACATCGGACGTGGACCTGGACAAGTACCACCACACGTTCTGCAGCCTGCTCGGCCGGGACGAGGACAGCTGGGGCCTCTCCTACACGGGTGCGTGGGGTCCCCAGGGTGGGCAGGGCTGGGGAGCCCCGAGGCTGCAGGGCTCACCCCGACCCTGCTGCCCCCAGGCCTCCTCCACCACAAGGGCGACAAGACGAGCTTCTCCTCCCGGTTCGGCCAGGGCTCCATCATTGGCGTGCACCTGGACACCTGGCATGGGACGCTGACCTTTTTTAAGAACAGGAAGTGCATAGGTGAGGGCGTGACTCTGACATGTGCCCGCAGAGCGTGGCTGCCACTGAGCTCCTGGTGAGGCTGAGGGCCCTGAAAGGCCATCCTTGCAGAAGCCTGAGGTCCCAGGGTCCCCAGAACCGGGCAAGGGCGGCGGGTAGGTGGAAATCCCAGCATCCTTCGTCCCCTTAGGAGAGCCTGAGCTTAGGGTTCAGGCTGTGCCACCTCCCCATCCCCAGGAGTGGCAGCCACCAAGCTGCAGAACAAGAGGTTCTACCCGATGGTGTGCTCCACGGCGGCCAAGAGCAGCATGAAGGTGATCCGCTCCTGTGCCAGCATCACCTCCCTGCAGTACCTGTGCTGCTACCGCCTGCGCCAGCTGCGGCCCGACTCTGGGGATACGCTCGAGGGCCTGCCCCTGCCGCCCGGCCTCAAGCAGGTGCTGCACCACAAGCTGGGCTGGGTCCTGAGCATGAGCTGCGGCCACCGCAAGCCCCCCGCACCCTCGCCCACAGCCAATCCCAGCAGCCCCGAGACCCGGCGCTGCCAGAGGAAGCGCTGCCGAAGGACCTAGCTTGTTTCCCAGTGAAAACTGCCTTCTACAGCTGGGATGGCGTTTTCTGTTTCTCCCTTTGGACCACCCTCCAGGGCAACAGGAGAGGGAGGAGTGAACCAAGGTTTGTCTCGGCTGCCCCCCGCCACCCGGCTGGGAGAGGCCTTGCTACAGGGGCTCCGGGGCCGTTATCCCTGTGATCCGGAGACCCGGACTTCCTAGTCGGTCTGCTTCCTGTGCCGGGTGTGGGAGCAGCCACTTTCCTTCTCAGAGTCTCTGGGGAGCTGCTGCCCCAGCATGTCTAGACTCAGGCTGCAGGCCTGGGAGACTCGTCTGCTGCCTGTGAGGAGGACGGCTTTGTGAGAGGTCGGCTCTTCCTGCTGTCGCCGCCGGCCTTGGGTTTTTCTTAACTTGCTTTGCATGTTGTCAGCTGCTGTTCCTCTCGTCTGAGGCTGAAAACGACCGTAATAAACTTAGAGTTTACATCTGATGCTTACATACCTATGGAACGAAAGGGGTCGGACCGAGGCCTGGGGCTGACAGGTGTCCACAGCTTTTCTCCTGCTGGGGGGGGTCACAGCACCCTTGAGGAGTGACGGCCTGGTTCTTTTTTCTCCCTCAAGACCTTGTCTTAATGCTTCTCCTTTCTGAAGGTGCCCGCCTCCCCTGCCCCCGCAGCCTCCAGGTGACCGGCGTTTGCCCTGTGGGGCCCTGAGGCGCTGCCCAGCCCTTCCTGCCTGTCCTAGCTGGCTAGCAGCCCCTCTGCCAGTGTGTACAGGGCCCAGGGCATATGAGCCCTGCCCCCATCTTCTCCAGACCTTCCAGCCGGCTTGGTATCTCCTGGAGAGAATTTCCTCTTCTGCCCATCCCAGTTATGCAAGAACTTTCTCTGCTGCCCCTCCTGCGCCATCTTGGAGTCAGACCTGCCTGAGAGCCCCGGTGCAGGTCGTACTGGGTGTCTTGCTCCCGCACACCACCGCTCGTGGTTTCTAGTCTGTTCCCTGGGTGGGCTGCATTCAGTCCTGCCAGTAGGTGGGAGAAGGGCCCATCTGGTACCACAGGCATGGTCAGGAGCCCAAGTCCAGCAGGAGGTTGGGGTTGGTGGTCGTCAGGAAGAGGCAGATGTGGCGGGAGAGGTCAGGTCCCACCCTGTGGGGCTGCACATCCTCGCCCATCTTCACAGGGAGGTCAGCCAGGAGGGCTAGGCGCTCCTGCTCCATGCCACAGGCCACGTACACCTAGGGCAGGCACAGGGATGGGCGGGGCAGGCCTCGGGGACCTGGCCTCCATATCTGGGAGTCTGGCTAGGGGGCGGGGGGCCCACCTGTTGCAGAAGGCAGGGGGAGGGGAAGGCAGCAACAACAGCATTGGCCACAGCCGGGCTGACGCAGTTGAACTGCCTGATCTGCTGCCACCAGGCCCCCCGCAGGCCGGTGCCATCTCTTGCCACTATTCTCGGCTGCTGCCCAGCGCCCGGTGGTGCAGAAGGAAAAGGCCCCAGACTCCCTGGACTGCCTGGGAAGGGGAGGATGCAGGGAAGTGCCTAGACTCTTCATCACCTCTCCTGAACGCCCTGCCCCCAGCTCAACAAAACCCTCAGCCCCCTCTGCTCTAGAGGCCAGAGAGGTGCCACCCCGCCCGGCACTCCCACCCCTCCCGCTGCAGCCCCCAGCAGGGTGAGGGTCACACACTTGAAGGGACGCTGGGTGAGGGCCTTGGTGAAGGCACACACATGCTGACTCAGCTCCTGCCAGGAGGCCATCAACAGCACATCCACGTTTGCCCAGAGCTGCAGGAGCACCAGGGCCTGAGAAGGAGATGAGCCCGTGGGTGTGGGTCAGAGGGTTCCCATGGGGGACACCCAGCTGCGACCAACCCCACTTGCCACCCATGTGCCAAACCAGCCCCTGCTGGGTCTCGGAGAGCAGCCCAAGGGCCAGAGCCCATGCCAACCATCTGGCCCAACCCAACTGTCCTCACCTCCTCCACCTCGGGCCAGCCAACTGCCACCTTGGCACGAGCCACCGCTGGACGCTCTGGCTGCCATATCTCCTGGGTGCTGGACTGGTAAGACCTATGCAGAGGTGACCGTCCCTCTGGCTCCCCACCCTCCATGAGTTCTCCTCCCGCCCCCAGAGCCCGCCCAAGGGAGAGGGTTAGCTGTGACACCAGCCCCCAGGGCCACCCCTGCCTTTCGCCCGAACTCTCCCATCCCAGGCAGGCTGGCTAAGGGTGTTAGGGTAACCGGTACCACAGGTAAACATCCAGCCCAATGACAGCCAGGTGGAGGCAGGCAGGGCTCTCAGGAGTGATCCAGGGCACAGAACAGGTTGGGCCACATGTCTGCAAGCCAAGAAGGTTTACCACACCTGTTCCTCGGGGCTGCGGCAGGCGGGGCCCACCAGCAACCGCCAGTTTGCAGGAAGCAGGGGAGTGAGCCCAAGAACAACTCCGCGGTGCTGGGAGGAGACAGGGGTGGACTCCTCCGCCCAACCAGCTCTCTTTAGAAAACCAGCTCCGTGCCTCCCACATGATCAAGAAGATCTATGAAAGAATCCGGGCACACCCCAGGCTCCTAGCAGAGTTGGACTGAACCCTCCTCCCCATTCCTGGTCCACCTCTGCACCCCAGCCTGGCATTTGCTTGACATACACAGGTGCTTGATAAACGGAGAACCTTGAACTCTGGGACCTGGCAGAGGGTCTAACCTAATGACACTCTGGTGCAAACATCAGCTGAGCAATCCCTATTTCTCCCGCCAGGTGGCAGCTGAGCGGTTGGGTGTCACAAGGTGGACTGCACAGCCAGCCTGCAGCCCTAGTCCCCAGGCCCTCTCTCAGCAGTTTACCACCTGATTTCTGACTCAGTTCTCAAGAGAACCCTCCTTATCCTGGCTTCTACCCTCAAGAAGCAGCCGTGGCTCCCACCTGCTCCCAGGCCAAGAGCCTAGCTGGCTTCCCCCATCTTACCCACAACATCCAAAATAGGGAACCCAGCCCCTCACGATCTGCGGTCAGGGATTACTCCTTCCTCCCTCCCTCCCGCACCTGGGTCAGCTAGACAACGCCCTGCAGAAACTCCTCAGGCTCCAGCAGCAGCAGCCGGTCCTGCTCATCCGCAGCCCACACCTCAGGAGGCACCTGTGGGAACATACAGGGCACTGTTGCCCACCCTTGGCCTCGTGCACCCCGGGCCATGTCCTGGGCACCCGAGGAGTCCTGAGGCTTGCGCAGGTTCTTCCCAGACCGCTCTACAGAAACCTAGCGTCCCACCTTCTACTGAGACTAAAAGCAGCGCAGGTCTGCCAGGCAGCAACACCTGTGGCCACAGCCTGGATGGAATGGAGCATCCCTCAGCAGCAGTTGCGTTCAGGCTCTGGATCTCAGCCCGCAACTTACCAAGAGTGGCTTGTGCATCACTCACTCAGCGTTCCCCGTTCTCAGTTTACTGGTAGGTAAAACGTACACAATTGCTGCAGCTGCCTCTCAAAAGAGCTTTGTCACATAAAACACCCAACCCAGGGCTGCATTCCGTAAACCCAGGACACTCACACTGAAGGGGCAAGGGTGTGGCTTCACTCTGCTCCACCTGAGGCTCCAGGCAGGGCGCTCGGGCTCCACGAGGTACTCATAGCCCAGGGCGTCCAGAGCCTCCATCAGGATGTCGGCACCAGCATCTTCCAGAATGGCTGGATGGGGCAGAGGGACAGTCAGCTGTCACTGCTTCCTTCTCCCACGAGAGGACACTACTTGGGTGGGGACAGCAGCCCCACAACCTCCACAGCGTGTTACCAACATACTGATTCCCGTCCGGCTCCCAGAGCGCAGATAAACAAGCTCCCCAAGGCCGAGCTCCCCACCCCGGGCCGCTGCCCGCGCCCGCCCGCACCTGGGTCCACGAGCACCGCCAGGCGCCGCACGGCTTGCTCGGGCCGCAGATGCCGCAGCACCTCGGCGGCCGCCCTGCGCTCCTCCGCCGGGTCCCGGACCCTGGCGGCGGCCTCCTCGCCTGCGGGGCCCTCGGTGTCCGAATCCGAGATCTCCCAGGTCGGGGGCTGCAGCTATCCCCGGCCCCGGCGCGAGCCACCGGGCGTCCTAGACCCAGCCCTCGCCATGGCCCGCCCGGCCTCTTCTCCCCTTCCGGCCGCGCCCGGACGCCTTTGCGGGGGACACCGGCCGCTTCCGGCGTCGGGCGCGCCCCGCGGCGCGCGGTGGCATCTTCCGGTCGGAGCGCGGAGGCTGCCCGGCCATGGCGCGGAAGAAGGTGCGGCCGCGGCTGATCGCCGAGCTGGCCCGCCGCGTGCGGGCCCTGCGCGAGCAGCGGGAGCGGCCGCGCGATTCGGAGCGCTACGCCCTGGACTACGAGACGCTGACGCGGCCGCACTTGGGCCGCAAGCTGCCCGCGCGAGCCTGGGCCGACGTGCGCCGCGAGAGCCGCCTCCTGCAGTTGCTCGGCCGCCTCCCGCTCTTCGGCCTGGGCCGCCTTGTCACGCGCAAGTCCTGGCTGTGGCAGCACGACGAGCCGTGCTACTGGCGCCTCACGCGGGTCCGGCCCGACTACACGGCGCAGGTGCGTGCACGGTGCCCACCCCTCAGCTCCCGGCACCGCGGGGCACCACTGTCTCCCCTGCGCGCGACTTTGTGGGACAGGATATCCTGTCACCCGAGCCCTGGGCAAGCGAGCTTTCTGAGCTGATCTCCTCCCCACTTGCTTTGCAGAACTTGGACCACGGGAAGGCCTGGGGCGTCCTGACCTTCAAAGGTAAGGCGTCCAAACCCGGTGGGGAGGCTGCCGGCAACAGATTGTTCCGCCAACGTGTGTGCAAGAAGCCTCGTCCTTCTTTCCCCAGGAAAGACGGAGAGTGAGCCTCGGGAGATAGAACAGGTCATGTACCACGACTGGCGGCTGGTGCCCAAGCACGAGGAGGAGGCCTTCACCGCTTTCACGCCGGCGCCGGAGGACACAATGCGCACTGTGCCCTACCCGCCGCTCCTCCGCGCAATGATTCTAGCAGAGCGACAGAGAAATGGAGACACCAGCACGGAGGAGCCCATGCTCAATCTGAACAGGATACGCATTGATCCATGGGACTATCCTGAGAACCAGGAGTCGAAGAGAAAGACCAAGGGCACCGCAGTCTAAAATGCCAGAGCGGACAGGCTGCCGCCAGGGTGCAAGCCAGTGGCCACCATTTTCAGTTACACCTGAATCAGCCCCCTGGGAGCTTGGATCCTACCTCCCCGTGACTTGTTGAGGTTCTACATTTTCTTGGAAAAGGGTGGGGTCAGACCTTGCACCTTGTGTCTTTATTCTGTTCCCGCTGCCCCAACACGCAGATCTGACTGAGGGGGCCTCGCAGGAGGTGGCTGCTGGGGGAAAGCCGGAAGCAGCAGGGCCCGCAGGTTTGGAGCCCCGGTGCTGGCTCCTGTCACTTCCACGCTGCCTTCCCTCCCTATGACCTGTTGCCTCTGCCGGGACCCAGGTAGAAACTGAACGCGAATAAAGGCACATGAAGCAGCCCTGGGATGTGGGGCTTCTTTGAGTTTGGGATACCAAAGCGGGCTCTTGGCAGGGCTGTGGGGAGGAGCAGGCTGACACTGCTGCTTACGGCCGGGGGGTGAGAGGAGTGCCGCGCAGGCGCCCGGCGGTGGGGAGACCCGAGGGGATTCGGGAGTCACAGGCGTGGCCGCAAAGTTCCGGCGTCGGCCTGAACGACAGGCACCCCGTCTCCGCGTCCACCGAGGTGGCGGCGCCCGGCGACCAGGCCGCTTTAAGCACAGGCCCCGCCCCGGCCCGCGCGCCGCCCCCGCCCCGGCCCTCGAGCCGCTCGGGCCCTGCTGCCGCCATCATGATCTGCCTGGTGCTGACTATCTTCGCCAACCTTTTCCCGGCGGGTGAGCGGCGCGGGCTGGGCGGGGCGGGTAGGGGGTGCGGCCGGGTCTGATGCGCCCCGACCCCGGCGGTCCCCGCAGCGTACACCGGCGTGCACGAGCGCACCTTCCTGGCCGTGAAGCCCGACGGCGTGCAGCGGCGGCTCGTGGGCGAGATCGTTCGGCGCTTCGAGAGGAAGGGCTTCAAGCTGGTGGCGCTGAAGCTGGTGCTGGTGAGGGCCGGGGTCCCCAGGCGTGGGGAGCGGGACGGGGGGGTGGGGGCGGGGTCCCCGGGCGTGGGGAGCGCGGCGGGGTGGGGTGCAGGGGGAGACGGGGTCCCCGCGCGTGGGGGATGGGGGTCCCAGGAGCACGCGGCCCTTCCCCTTCCCTCCCCAGGCCTCGGAGGAGCTGCTGCGCCAGCACTACGCCGAGCTGCGTGAGCGCCCTTTCTACGGGCGCCTGGTCAAGTACATGGGTTCCGGGCCGGTGGTGGCCATGGTGAGTGCTGGCTGGCGGGAGGGCGGCGCGCTGACCCCGTGCTGACCCCCGACCCCGTCTGCAGGTGTGGCAGGGTCTGGACGTTGTGCGCGCTTCGCGGGCGCTCATCGGGGCCACGAACCCGGCCGACGCCGCGCCTGGCACCATCCGTGGCGATTTCTGCATCGAGGTCGGCAAGTAAGGCCGGTTCCGATTCCCCGAACTGGGCTGCGCGGGGCCCTCTGCCCGAGCTCTGTCTGCTGCGGGCCTGCACTCAACGCGCGCCTCTCCCGCACAGGAACGTGATTCACGGCAGCGACTCGGTGGAGAGCGCCCGCCGCGAGATAGCGCTCTGGTTCCGCGCGGACGAGCTCCTGTGCTGGGAGGACAGCGCCGGGCACTGGCTGTACGAGTAGCCGGTCGGGCAGATGTGCCCGTCTGCAGTGGGCTGTGGGTGATTCCGCATTCTCCAGGCCCCGGAGGTGTGCACACACGTGGGCCCCACTCCTAGGAGCTCAGAATACCCTTCCTGTGGCAGGGGCACAGGAGGGCAGGTGGTGCACGCCTGCGGAGCTCTGGTTGCTACAGGCCTTCCTGTCCTGGCTGAGGTTCTCAGGAGGCCCAGCCCAGCCTGCACCCGTTTACAGCACGTCTGGAATGCGGCAGGGTGCCACCCTAGTACTTGGCTTGTCCCAGTACTTCTTTTTATAATAAATTGAGGAAAATTTTTGTGCTCGAGTTGGTTTGGGCCCAGGGACACAGAAGCATGATGTTAAGACATTTATTACTTACAGAGCAGATATGTAGGTTCACTTGCAGGGCCAAAGCCTGAGGAGAATCGTGTCACCCAGTTGCACCCACCCGGCTAACCCCCGAGTCACTTCAGGCCCTGTGAGGACAGACAAGGGACTTGACGTACATCACAGTGGAGAGTGGCAGGGTGGTGGGGAGAAGCCTGTAGCTGCAGGTGGCTGCAGCGGTGGCCAGCTGGGCTCGTGGGATGGCTGCCCAAGATCTGTGCTTCTCTGGTGGGAGGTGGGTGGGCAGCAGGACCTGGGGCTGCCCTGATCGGTGCCTCAAGGAACAGGAATAAGGCCTGGGCAGGTGGGGGAGTTGGCAGTCCAGGGCGGTGCCCCTCAAAGCAGGCAGGCGCCATCGCCTAGAGCCGGCTGGAGGCGGCTCCTGTCCTTAGCCCTTGGGCCTCTGCTTGGTGGCGTATCATCAGATGCCCTCAAGGGAGCAGGCCACACCGCTTACCCCTAGGCACTTAGTAGCGTGTCTTGGGAGCTGGGCTCCTTGGAGACTGCACAGGAGGCAGGCCCTGGAGCACACCTTTCCCCGTCACCCTGAGGCTGAGCCTACGTCCAAGGACTGACCCCAGGAGAGACCAGGGGCCTCCCCTTCTTCCTGAGGCTTGGGCCTGCCCTGGCAGCCTGAGAAATTCCACCCTAGGGGCTTCCGGGAGGGATGGGATTCAAGAGGCCTGCTTCTACAAGGTGGGTGTTCGCCCAGGGAGAGCTAGCAGGGTCGGGGAGGACACAGGTCAGTGAGGGCCAGTGAGAGCCCGCCACACAGGACGATCACGGGGCTTGAGCGGGATGAGGGTGTGTGTCTGTCTTCTCAGGCAGCTGCCCCAGGGAGCCTGGTTACGTGCTTTCATGCCAGTTCCCAGGGCAGCAGGGATGGGGGAGGGGGAGCCCAGGGAAGGCTAGCAACTGGGCCAGCTCCCTGAGGGTTGGACCCCCACTCCCATGGGCAGCAGCCAAAGGCAAGTGGACTCAGGGTGGGAAGACTCAGCGGGGTGAAGTCCCTGCTCGACTCCCTGGAGAGATCCTGGGAATGAGTGACTGGAATGGGGAGCCCAGGGTGGAGCTCGGAGCCACCTGTAGGGGCTTCCCTGGCCCGACCCACCCTGGGGTTCTGCCTCGCTCTGGCCCTTAAGTGCCCTCGGGCCTGGAGGGCTTTGGGCTGGGTGCCAGCCAGGAGCTGCTGGGGAGAGGGTGTCCCGAGAGGCTCTGCCCCTCCCTGGTCAGGACGCCACCCTACTCCCCGCTCCCAGCCAGACCCTATGCTCTCTGCCAGCTCATGGGGAGGCCCGGACCAAAGGTGAAAGCTGCAGGTTGAGAGGCTAGAAGTGGGGTGGACGGGCGCCTGGCTGCCTGCGGGCAGGCTGCCCCCTGGGTGGGCGGTGGGCAGGTGGGCGGGGCTGTATGTACACGTGGCAGGTGGCATCAGGCAGGGCGGGGTGGCGGCGGCCGCCGCCTCACTCGGGGGTATAGGACACCTGCCACACGATGATGTGGCTGCGCTCGGCCTTGGACAGCAGGGGCTTCACCTGGCTCACGTCCCCTGCACCCTCCTCGGGCTCATCGTCTTCTCCGTCGCCTAGAGAGAGCACAGCTGCCGTGAAGGGACCACCCCTGTCCAGGGACACCTGGGGCCCCGGCGGCGCCCACTCACCGATGCGGAAGTCGATGTAGCCCTCACCGCCGCTAAGCACCAGCACGTTCTTCAGCTTCTGGGCCTCGGCATCTGCGGTGGGGGCAGTGGGCCCGGGGCTCTCGGAGGGGCTGTCGAGCACGCTGCCGTTCAGAGTGGCCAACACGTTCCCTGTCATCGGGGCACAGGGACCTCAGTGGGGCAGCCGGAGCCCCCCACACAGGCTCCTGAAGGGATGCCGCGGCTGCAGCCCTGCAGGGAGTGGGGCCCGGCCCCTCACCTGGCACGGAGACAAAGAATTTGACAGCGTCACGGTGCCCGTGGAAGCAGAGCTGAGCCTGGGCCATGGAGCAGTAAGGGATGAAGCTGCTGGCTGATTTGTCACTGCTGTCGTCTCCGTACACGTGGATGATGCCTCCTGGGCGGGTCCCCTCCCCAGATGTGGGGGACGTCTTGTTGGCTGGAGAGAGAGGGGCCCGGAGGGGCTGAACCTGCTGACTGGGAGGACCAGTTTTCCAGCAGCCAAGGGCAGAGGGTGGGGCCTGCCTGGTGCCAGAGCCAGTCCGAGGGGCAAGGCCAGCCTCAGCCCCCAGGGTGTCCACAGTGGGGGGCTTCCTTCTGAGAGCAGGAGGCAGGCACTCCGGACTTACCTCGGAGCCCCAGGAGCTGGCCTCGGTGCAGGACCACAGCTGGGGGAGGTGAGGGGCGGAGCATGGAAGAGAGAGGAGAGAAGTGGTCATAGGAGGGACTGGCTGAGGAGGGCTGCAGCTAGGGCAGCCCGCGTCCTCCTGTGTCCTGGCAGAGCGTGCCCGCCCCTGGGACCCTGACATGCGCCTGTGAGTGGCAGCCAGGCCATCTCTACAGATGTCTGTGGGTCACTCACTCTCAGTCAGCGGGATGGAGATGACAACTCCGTTGCCGGTGCCCACCCAGAGGCGGTTGCCCGCGATGAGCAGGGCTGTGATGCGCACGAAGGAGAAGCCCAGCTTGCCTGTCCCTAGGGGTGGGGGGGAGGCGGGTCAGCGGGGCGGGCTCGGGGGACCCTCCTGCCCCCACATGCCCAGCTGGGGTGGCCCCTCACCCAGCATCTTGCTGACGTAGGGCTCGATATCCACGTCCTGCAGGTGCTGGTGGGTGTGGGCGTGGTAGAGCCGCAGCGTGGAGTCCAGGCGGATGGACACCCACACCCCGTCGCCGATCCACGCCAGTTGCCGTACCTGGCTCTCCCGCCGTGGGTGGGCGTCGAACGACTTCTGTGGGGTCAGGGCAGCCCGTCAACGGGGTGGGGGGACCTGAAGCTGCCATGGCCAAGAGTCCCTGAAGCAGCTCATGGCCACCTTTCTAGGGCCTCTTTGCTCCCTGGGTCCTGGCTCCCAGAAGGAGCCCCAGCACCCCAGCCCCACCCCACAGCAGTGCCCGAGGGAAGTGCGGAGGGCCCATTCAGACGCCGATCTGCTTGTTTCAGGGAGAAGCAGCAGGTGGGCTCCAGAAAGACGGGCATTCACAGCCCAGCTGCCCTTTTTTGGCCCATGACCTTGGATGAACCAGTTGCTTCCCTAAGTGCATTTCCTTTGACCCCACGAAGCCCCCACCAGAGTCCATTAGGTGTGTGGAAGCCCCAGCCTACACTTGCCTCAATCTGCATCGTCTTGGGCTGGATGACATGCACCTTGTTCTTGTAGCCGCACCAGACGCGGTCATACACGACGGCCATGCAGCGGATGGAGTGGTGCGGGTGGCCCAGGTCCATCAGGTGATAGTTGCTCAGGTCCCACTGGCTGTCTGTAGAGAGCCCGCGACCCCTGCTCAGGCCTGGCCAGGCTGCCTCTGATCACGGTGCGGGTGGTTCACGCCCTTCCTGGACGTCAGATGCTGCTCCCCCACCCACCGTGCCAGGCCTCACCTTCACCTCGGTGGAAAATGGCCAGGGTCCCATCGGCCAGAGCCACCAGCACTCGCCCTTTCACGTGCCTGCAATGGGAAGGCGGTGAGCCGTGCTCAGGCTGGCTGCCCTCGGCCCTCCCGACCCCGGCCCCCGGCGGGGGTCACGCACACCAGGCTCAGCACGGAGTCCTTCAGCTTGATGGAGTGCAGACACTTCTTCCAGTTGGCCACAGCCGAATGCACGTAGAGCCTGCGGGAGGAGGCACGGTGGGTGGGGGCTCGCCCAGGGGAACCTCTCCACCCCGGCCCCCAAGGTCCAGCCTACCAGCCGTTCTGGGCTCCCAGCCACATGGTGGGTGCAGCACTGCTGCTGGCCCCCATGGCGTCCCCGCTGGGCTCCGGCTCAGGCTGCACACCGCTCACGTCTGTCTCCAGCCCGTTCTCACTGCAGGGAGGATGGCAGCTCCAGGGTAGCCCATGGAAGCCCGTCCCTGCCCACCTCTGCCAGTCCCCCCCCGCCCCCGCTCCTCCCCTGCTGCCCCAACCTGAGAGAGCCCACCTGTCAGGCTGGGCGCTGGGGGGTGGGGCAGGGGCTGGGTCGGTGAAGACGTGCTCTGTGAGGGGCCCAGGCCGCACCACAGCTGCCTCTGCCTCACTGGGCCCAGAGTCTGGCACCTCCATGGCCTCCGTGGCCTCCTCCGTGGACTGAGATGGGTTGACCTTCCCATTGGCGACAGCAGCCACCTCCCCTGTGGAAGGGAGGGGTGAGCTTGGCTGGGTGAGAGAAGATGGCCGCCCGGGCTCAGGCCCAGGACTCACCCTGGCCCTTGTCCAGCACTGGGGTGTCCCCACGGGAGGAGCAGTTGCTGCGCGGCACGTTGCAGCGGGTGGCACAGCCCACCAGGGTGATGCCGGCCAGCACGCCGTCTGCACTAGAGTCCTCAGGGTTCACGTCGCTGTCCAGGAAGATCTCCCCCGGAGGGTAGTCGCCATCGCTGGCCGCTGGAGGGAGAGTCACAGCCCCGTCACCCCGCGCTGAGAAGCCCCCATGACAGGACCCTACCCAGAGCTCCAGTCCCGGTGAGGGTGCAGGGGGGAGGGGCTGTTTGTGATGCCACCCCATCTCCTTGTCACCGGGTTGAGTGTCATACAGGGTCTCCTCCTGCATCATTAACAGGACTGAGCAGAGAGCTCAGACAGCTCCTCCCTGGACGCTCCGCATTGCCTCCCGGCCAGCAGCAGGGGCCCAGCACTCACCGGGGATGCTGGAGATGCACAGGACGTGGGCATTGCACACGGTGAACTGGTCCACGACGGTGCCCGGCTGGTTGGCATCGATGATCACCACTTTGCTGGTGGTCAGGGTGCTGGTGAGGATCCACACGCGGCTGGAGGTGGCGTCCGCCTCGGGGAGCTCCTTTGCCTGTTTCCGAGCACAGGGACGGGCTGGTGCCTGAGCGCTCACTACTGTAGCAGCAATGGGGGGTGAGTGGGGGGGATCCTGGAATCTCTCAGGATCTAGCCTTACCCGTGGCCTTAGGGGACCTGAATGTCCTCCCTTGTCGCCAGGACGGTGAGAACTCAGAACTGCACATTGTGCCTAGGTCGTGGCACTCACGGCCTCCCTTCCTCAGAGGAAGGCTGAGCGCTCGGTGGTTAAGTCACTGGCCCCCACATCGAGCCGGGACAGAAAGTGAAGCCTCCAGGCACTAAGCCCCTCACACGGCTCCTGGGCAGGCACAGACCTGCTCCAGCCTGGCTGCCCTGAGCCTCCGCTCCTCCTTGCTGCCCCATCCACCGGCTGGGGACCGGGCCACCCCAGTCTCCCGCCACTGTCCCCAGCTGTCCTCCATTTCTGTCACTCCCACCCAGACTAGTCATAGCAGAGCCATCGGGATGGCAGAAGCAGAAGGTGGCCCTGGCCCTGCCTGCCACTCTGACCTTCTTCTTCTCTGGGGACGCGTGGTTGCTCTTGATCTCTCCTTCTACTTCCCGGTCGCAGGTCAGAGGGTCGCGGCCTGGCACAGGCTTGACTCCATTCCCGGGGTCATCCTCACTCAGTTTCCAGCCGCTCAGGTTGACGCCCGCGGCACACCACAGCTGGGAGGAGAGGGCCGTGAGGTCCGGCCTCACGGGCTTCTGTGGCAGGGGGACCTCTCCCAGCCTCGCACCTTCCGCAGGGCTCACCTTCATGGTCGGGTCCTTCTCCACCAGAGGGCGGCAGTACACGGGGACGGGCACGTTCTTCATGCGGGTGTCCTCCTGACCCCCATTGGGACTCAGCTGCAGGAACAAGGCAGAGGGGCGCTGTGGGTGCCAGGCCTGGCCGGCTCACATGGGTGGGGCCGCAGTCCACTACCCACTCCTCCAGGTTTTGGACTTGGGGCCCTGGGTGCGTACGGGGCTCCCCCGGGGCTCCCCGCCTGCGGCGCCCCCCACGCTGCCCTGCGCCCAGCACCTGCTTGTACTTGGCTGGTAGGCTCCAGCCACAGGCCTGCAGCCGCCCGTCGTCATTGCGCACGTGCTCGCGCACCTGGCGGTACTGCTCACGCTTCTGCTCCCGCCTTGCAGAGGACGTGCAGTCGCTGGCGGAGGAAGGGCAGGTTACTGCGTCTGCAGGGAGCACGCCTGCCGCCCCGGAGCTCTCCCTCCTGGACCTGGACCGTCCCTGCCGGGCGCCCATCTGACGGCAGGGGGCTCTCCCCAGCTCTAGGCTTGGAGGCCACATCCAGCCGCTGCCCTGGGCCAGCTGGCAGGGACCCACAGCCCTGGTGGCACCCGAAATGGCTGCGGGCTGCCTGCTGGGGGTCACCCGAGGAGCAAGGCGCAGGCCTCTGGGACTAAGCGGAGGGACTGTGGGGGAGCGCAGCCTCTGCTGAGGAACATCCAATGCTCCCACTGGGGGTGGAGGGGTACACACAGTGTGCACAGAGAGGTTGTGACCCCTGATGCCTGGTCAGTGTCCTTCCCACCACGGACCCCATCCCCTGAGCACAGCTGCCAGAGCAGCAATGTGGAAACCGGTCCTGCTTCAGAGCCTGTAGGGGAGGGGCCCTGGGACACAGGGACTCCCCCTGGGCAGGCCAGCGGGGAAGGGCAGGGCAGGCCTAGGAAACTCACTCATCTGGGAAGAACTCCAGGGGCCGGCTGCCAGCGGAGATCTGGCACATGGCGTGGCTGCGGCGCTGACTGAAGCCGGCCGTGGTGGGTGACTTGTAATGGATGTTCACGGAGGGGTAGGACCGCTTGGCCGGAGGGGGGCTTGAGGAGGAGCTGAAGAGGCGGCTGAAGCTGCCAGCCGAAGCATAGGGGGTGAGGGGTGGCCTGAGGGGAGACCTCCCCAGCGGCCACTGCCAGTGCCCTCCCAGTGCCCCCAACTCACAATTGCCAGATGGTGGACTTCTTCTTCTCCTGGACAGACGGATGCTCTCGGGATGCTCTACAGGGGAGGGCAGGAGGAGAGGCCCCACTCAGCCATGCCCAGCCTGACTCGGCCCCACCCAGTCCAACCAAGCCCCCCTCTCACCGGGCCCCTCTTGCCTCCCTTGCTTGGGACCCTCCCCATGGACACACGGACCGGAGCATCAGACAAGAGGGGCTCCCAGGCGAGTCACCCATAACTTCCTAGAGAGACCCCGGTGCACTGGCCCCAACAAACCCCAGCATCTCTCTAGCCCAGCAGGTACATCCACTGGCCAGGCCAGGGCTGCACCAGAGGCCCAGTTCTGCTGGCCCCCTGCAGGCTCCCACCAGGGAGGACCCAACACCCTTAATTCTCCCGGAAGAGAGGGAGGTGTGGGGGCGGTCAGCCTCAATCCCATCCCCAGGACCTCCTAGAGCGACCACAGCTCACAGACGGAGATGGGAGCGTGTCTTCCGGAGCCCACAGGCGCCTGGAGGCCCACCTGATCATCTCGGTCCACCGCACGGCCTCCTGCAGCTCCATCAGCCGCTCCTTGTACTGGTTGCGCTCCATGAGCACGCGGGCCATCTCCACACGCGTGAAGCGGCGGCGCTGCGCCATGGGGATCTTGTCCTGCGGGGAGAGTGCCGCTGCTCAGCCAGCGAGGGGCCGCCTCCGGGAGTGGGCGCACCCGAGGGCGCTTTCCCACAGAGCTTCAGGCAAACGCAGTGGGGAGGGGTGGGCACAGGAACAGGAGCCACCACTCCGAAAGGGCCCCCCTTCTTTCCAGAAGGTCACATGACACACTCGAGGGGTACAACACACACAGTGTGTTTTCCTACAAGCTCCCAGACACCCTGGCAATCCCAAATGCCACCGGTCAATGCTAACAGGTGGGACTGGCTCACGGTGGCATAGCAGGAAGAAAGGTTCTGGGGAAGGTCTGGCGAGCAGGACTCTGGTCACTGCCTCAGAGCTGGACACTTGAGGTACCGGCGGATCTGCATGGGATCTGCTGTCCCTGGCAGGACTGTCTCCTTACGCAGCCCTGCTCTGGGCTGCCCTCCCCTAGTGCCCCCACCACCAGCACTCGGAGTTCACAGGAGCGTCGGCAGCCCCAGGCCCCCCATCAGGAGGTCAAGGCACCAATCGGGTGCCCTCCATGCCCGAGTGGGAGGGCCTTGGGGAGCCGCAGCTGCCTAATACACCTGTGGCTTTGTTTCTTTCCTAGAGTATTTGGAGGTGAGGGGCTGCGCAGGATGGGCAAGGTGAACAGCTACAGTTTCCCAAGTGCCTGCTATGGGATCGGCATCCTGTTACGTGCATCCCACAACCCCCAAAATAACAGTGGATGAGTGGTGAGGTCGGCGTCCAAACTTCACCTTGGCTTAAAAGACTCATGCCTGCTCTCTCTGTAAGGAAGGTGGCCAGGTCGCTGGGCTGGGGCCCCTATTCTGGAGAGGACCTGGGAAGGGCAAAGACCCCTACAAACCCTTCCTTACAGCCACCCCTAGGGCTTTCCTCAGAACATTCCATGCATCTCCGGGGGTTTGTGAGGACAGATGAGGCATCTGAGGGCCTCAGGTACTCAAACTGTTCTGTCTGGGGGGCAGCAGCTGGACCAGTAAGCAGGGAGACCCCACTTGTGACCGTGCAATCCACATCTGCTAGGACCTAGGTGAGAGGAGGCATCCCGCAGAGAGGGGGCTGGTTCTGACCACACAAAGTCACCGGGGCAGTGGGGTGGGGGGGCTGCTGCTGGGTGCAGTCATCACACAGAAGCGGTGAGGAGGACCCAGAGACCCAGAAGAACTAGCACATCCCCGGGAAGACCGCCCACACTGCCCGCCCCCCGTGCCCACATGTTAATAGTGGAATATACCAATTCTGTACAGAGATAGCTGCTTACATCCTCCACCTCTTCTTTGGGTTCACGGTGGGCAATGATGGCCTCTGACTTCACTCTGCAGGATGAGGAAGGAAGCGGGGCAGGGTGAGGGCCCCACTGGGCACTGGCCCAGAGGATGTGTCCCACCTCTCAGCTGCACTCAGGGCTCTCCCCTCAGGTTCTAGGCCCTGAGCATTCCTGCCAGTGCCTTGGGGACGGGTGGCTCCACACCCCTGCCCACATGTGCCCTGAAGCCCAGCCAAGGAACAGGACCTCAATTCAGGTGGTCAATTGCTAACAGGAAGGCAAGGGCAGTGCTGGCTTCAGGCAGGGCCAGAGGAGACCTGGCTCCCAGTCCCACAAACCTGGCACAGGCGCCACCTGCCTAGGGCCCGCCCCTCACACCTCCCCTTTCCTGTCTGGAGCCAAAGGCACCACTTTGGGAGAATGGGGTGAGGATCAGGCTGGAAGAGAAAGGCCACAGGGATGTGCAGAGTGCTGGGGAGGACACCCCAGAGCTTCCCAGCAAGGCTCTGTGACCCAACCTCGACTGATCGAGGGCTGGGGAGCAGAGGGGAGTGCGGGGGACCCGTAGTGGCCAGAGGCCATTATCCTCCCTTCCCTCCTCCTGAACGAATGTAATAGTGTGAGAGGAGTGGGAAGGCCCCGCTCAGCCGCCAGAGAAAGGACACCCAAGACAAGACACTGTCCCTCATGTGGGATTATTCCCCCGAGGATGGTGGAGACAAGAGGGGAGGGGTGGGTGGCCAACACAGTAGTTGGGTCTGGATGGGGTCGAATATGAGAGGTAGCTCAGGGATGAGCAGGAGGCTGAGCAGTGAGCACGCAAAGTGAGCCACTTTGGGAAGGAATGACCTCAGGGGATGTGGTTAGCTAGAGAGCAGATGCCAGGGGATTGCGGAGAGGACTGGAGGGGCCTGGGCGGGGCCTGACCCCGCTCTCCACGCCTGGCGGCCCAGCCTCCGTGGGAGCCCCGCCCCTCAAGGAGCCCCACTCACCTCCTCAGCTCCTCCTCCAGGTCTTTGATGCGGTTCTCCAGTCTAAGTTTGGCCTGCCTCGCGGCTTCCAAGTCCCCCTTCAGCACCTCCTGCTCCCCCGAGAGCTGGTCCACCTTGGCAATGAGGTCGTTCTTCACCACATTCAGAGCGTTTCTTTGAAAAGGCAGAAAGAGGGGAGCTCCTTGTGAGCCGGTGTGTACGTTAAGTAATGGGGTTTCAAAAGGGTCTGCCCACCCTGGTGTATCTGAGCAGACACATCCTGGTCTTGAAAGTGGTGAGAGGACGTGACCACCCCATCCTCTCCCCAGGAGGGGTGAGCTCAGTCCAGTGGGTCCAGGTCCTCCCTGGGGACTGCCCTGAGGCTGGGCCGACGCAGTTGTTACAGGAGCCCCTGGTCCTGGTGGGGGGCTGTCTCAGCAACTGTGGTGCTGAGGAAGAGCATCCTTACTTGGTTTCTAGAAGCTGTGAGTTCTCCAGCAGCAGATTCCCCACTTCCTTGCCCATTCCTGAAACAAAAGGTACGGAGTTATTACATGTGCCTGGTGAAGCCAGACCCTGATGCTCACACCTGCCTCAGAATAACAGATGTCCTGCCGGGGGGCGGCCCACCCCTGGAAGGATGGCCCCCCCGGGAGGGCTGATGTGAGGGGATAAGGAACAGAGGCCCGATCTGCAGGAAGACGCCTGCCTGGGGAGGCCGGGCGACCCTAGGAGAGGCCTCTGCCGGTCTTGAGGCAGGCTCTCCACCAAGCAACGCAGTCAGGAAAGGACCTGGTGCGTGCGAGCCCCGTGGGGGTCTCAGACTGGCCTCTGGAGGGCAATGAGCAGGTCTCCTCCGCCCCAATAGATGCAGCAGCCCTGGGCTTATATTCTGGAACTCAGTGATGGGCTCTCACAGCTCTCTACCAACATGAAGTCTGGGTACCAGCAGGGCCCGGACGGTACCCTTATGGCCTCTGTGCAACCTCCTCAATCGATGCCCACCCCTGGCCCAGTATCACTGCCTTCCCCCAGCCCTGTGACTTCCAGGCCATCATGAAGCAGACCCTTTTTAGAGCTGCCCCCTCGGAGAATGGAGGTTGGAGCTGTGGTGATGGGGACAGAGAGCCCTGGCCAAGGAGATGGGATGGTCCATGGCAGGTGCAGCCCTCCACCAGGCTGGGAGCAGGCCTTCAGGAGCCAGAGGTGGGAGTGGAGGTGAGGATAGCACTCTGGGGGCTGGTGCCCAGAGGGGCTGGCCAGACCCCAAAGTGGGCCCCGCAGACTGAGGTCTCTGCAGGCGTGTCACAAAACT
The DNA here is from genome assembly GCF_965194825.1 of Balaenoptera physalus. Lineage (NCBI taxonomy): Eukaryota > Metazoa > Chordata > Mammalia > Artiodactyla > Balaenopteridae > Balaenoptera > Balaenoptera physalus. The sequence goes on along the minus strand of NC_138898.1, from coordinate 52,622,312 downwards.
CCCAAAGCACCGCATCTAATCCTTTAGGACTGCCTCGAAGCCCAAGGTCTGTTCCTCTTGTTCACTTCCCTCCTCCATGGCCTGACACAACTGTGAGACGAGATGACACACGCACACGGTGTGCCCAGCTTAGGGTTCTGCCGGCTGTTTCTATTCTCACCTCCTCGCCTCAAACGTGGCCTGCCCTTCAGATGGGATGCAGCAGGCACTGGGCTCAGGCCTTCCTGAACTAATGGGGGGGTGCTCAGAGAGGCCGGGGTCCCCTCCTCAGCCCGTCAAGGGTCTGCTCTGAGGGAGTCAGGTGCCCGCTCACCACGCCTGCTGGAGGCTCCCCAACCCCCACCCCTGAAGCCACGGACACCACTGCCCCCACGGCTGCCCCACCGGGCTCAACAAAGCAAATGGCTCATGAAGCATGAGAAGGCGTCAGGGAGGCAGAGGAAGCCAGAAGCAGGAAAACACATACTGAAACAGGGCCTCGGCCTTACCAAAAAAATCATCGCGCACTATGGGTGCCGTCCCAGTCCCACGGGAGATGGGCGACCAGGGCGGGAGGAAGGAGAGGGAGAGAGGAGGGGAGAGAAAAGAAGCGCGTTAAGCCCGTGTGATGAGCAGGCGGGGGGACTTCAGGGCTACTTCTCGCTGGGTTAGGGGTGGACACAGGAGTGGGACAGGAGGGGCGGGAGACGGGATGGGGCCAGCTACTCCTTCCAGAAAGTTTACCCTGGGTGGTGAGGTGGAGGGTCAGGGCAACACAACTGACATCTTACACTAAAATCCTGGGGTGGTGGGGTGGTGGGGTGGTGGGTGGGGGCTAAGGACAGAGGTCTCTGCAAATGAGGGAGAGCTATGACTAGGCCCCGGGTGCCTTTGAACATAGTGGGGAGGTAGCACGGGGATGGGTAGGACCTCAGAGCCTCTGCTGAAAGCAGGAAAGCAGGAGCTTGGCCCATGTGCCCCATGGGGAGAGGACCCCTGACTTCCAGGATGTACCCAACAGAGGGGAGATGCCACAGCGCTGAGCCTGTACTCTGTGTCCAGTTAACTAGCCTCCACCTCTATCGGCTCTGTAGAACCTTAAGAAATGGCCTACAAGGAGAGACCGGGGTCAAGGGCACAGCAGCTCTCCCTCAATTGTCAAGGTCACCGTCAGTGGGCTGGTGGAGCAAACCAAAAGAAGCTTCCGAGCAGCAGTAGGCTGGTGAGCAAAAGCACATGTGCCTTAGTGGCCTGGACCAGGATTGGGAGGGGACAGGCTGCACAGCTGGCAGTGACTGGGCAGCAGCAGTGGGGTGTCTCAGGGTGCCACCCCCTCCACCTGGATGCCACCATGGGGAAGAGGGGCCGCAAACAGACAGCAGAGATACACACCTGAGAACTCCCCTGGGGCCGTGTCCAGCGAAGCAGAGAGAGACGGGGAAGGAAGTGACAAAGGTTAATTGGTGACTGAAACCAACAAAATGAAGAAAATCTTATTGAAGAAAAAGCGACGATGATCAGCCATTTCCATGTTGAAGGGCCCAAAAGCATACGAGCAGACGACCCCAGGCCTGTGGGTGCCAAATGCATCCAAGGCAGGAACCCTGAAGGAAAGGGGAGGTCAGAACAGCAGGCTCCTCAGTCCTGGGGGCCCTGGGGCAGGCGAGGGGATCTAAAGCCTGCTCGCCCCTCTACTCCCACCACCATCAGGAGGGCCAGACCCCTGTAAAGCTAATGTGTGTGTGGGTGTGGTGTGGTGGGTGCTGGGCGTCCAGCCTCACAGGCGCCCCCAGAGTGAGCGAGCCACGGACAAGGACCTGGCCTCGGTGGGGGGTGGGGGTGGGGCCCTGGCCAGCCCAGGTCTTAGGGGAAGGGCAAGACCTTAGGTCAAGGGCAACCAGAAGACAAGGGCCCTACTGTGCAGGGAGGGAATCACTGAGTCAAGATGTGAGGGGTGGGGGTGCCGCTTGTGCCAAACTGCTCTCCGCTACCCAGCTGAAGACTTGAGGAAATGATACTGTTCTATTTGGTTCATTTCACGCAGAAAGAAATGGTATAAAAAGTCGCCTGACTTAAATGGCAAACTACAGAATCTGTGGAAGGAATTAAAATGATAAAGTGGATTTATCATTTTGATAGGCAGTTCAGAAGTGGATGTGTCCCGTCTCATCTCTACTTCCCAGGCAGCTGCTGTTCACGTTTGATATTCTCCTTCTCAGACGTCTTTCTAGGCAGACATCAGTTTCTAAAAAACAAAATCGTGACCACCACTCTCCATCCTCTTGGGTAACTTCCTCCGTTGCACCTCACACGGTATCCTGGGACCCCTTCCACATGAAGGATCCACGATCACCTTGAAAGCTTCGATGTATTTCCATATGGAGACGTCCCATTGTTTCCTAGGGCACTGGCTCCTTTGACAGGCATTTCGGGCCTGCACGGTTGTGCGTGGGCACCAGGACACACGCACAAGCTCCTGTGGGTGCCTTGGCCCTATCTGAGGAGCGGTGGTGCCGCTCCCTCCAGGTCCAGCCTGGCCGCACCCTGCCATCAGCGAGGTGGACAGTACCCGCTTCATTTTTGTTAATCGTTTGAGGAAAAAGAGTTAGTTAGTCAGGTTTGTGGGTCTCTTCTGTGAATGTCCTGCTTTATCCTCTACTCATTTCCTATTTAAAAAAAAATTTTTTTAATTAATTAATTAATTAATTAATTTTTGCCTGTGTTGGGTCTTCATTGCTGCACACGGGCTATCTCTAGTTGCGGCGAGCGGGGACAACTCTTTTTTGTGGACTTCTCATTGCGGTGGCTTCTCTTGTTGTGGAGCACGGGCTCTATGCGCAAGGGCTTCAGTAGTTGTGGCACGTGGGCTCAGTAATTGTGGCTCGCGGGCTCTAGAGCACAGGCTCACTAGTTGTGGCGCACGGGCTCAGTTGCTCTGCGGCATGTGGGATCTTACCAGACCAGGGCTCGAACCCACGTCCCCTGCATTGGCAGGCAGATTCTTAACCACTGCACCACTAGGCAAGTTTCCTATTGTACTTCACTTCTTTTAACGTTAATGGTGGAGACCATATATACATATATATACATACACATACGTACATATATATACACATGCACACGCACGCACACACACACACACACACGCACACACATACACACACACATACATATATATTCTTTGGTTTTGGCAATGAAGAGAAGCCCAGATTATGAAAATACTCTCCAATACTCTCTTCCAGTTGTTATCCTTGTATTTTTATGTTTAGATCTTTAATCCACCTTGAAATTATTTTTGTGTTCGGAGTGAGGTTGAATTAGACCTCATTTTTTTCCAAGTGGCTAGTCAACGAATCCAGTACACATATTGAATAATCCATCATCTGGGTGTCTTCAGGAACTGGTGATGGGGGACCAGGCCTCCTGTCACTGACACTTCCTCCAGCTGAGCCAGACTCTGGGGATTCAAGCAGACCCCAGCTCATCCCTCCACCGTGCTGGACAAAGGGCCGGCCCCGCACTCCAGGGCTCCATCCACAGATCACAGGAGCTCTCGGCTCTCCTCAACTCCTGAGGGCTGCCTGCCTTGCCTGTGCCCCTCGTGATGAAGGCTCCAGAAAGGCACCCAAAGGCCCATCACTCCCAAGAATGGGGTCTCATTCCAACCAAAACTAAGTGGTGCCCGAGAGGGCCCCCGCCCGCCAACCATTGCAGCGCAAGTGCCTGGGCACTCAGGGTTCTCACCACCAGGTGAGAAGACGATTCTCACTTCAGCCCCTCAGAACAGACCCATCAGATGCACTGGTTAGAGCTTCTCACGCCAGGCACTCCTGTTCGAGGGAACTGACCTCAGGAGATGCATCAGACATCATTTCCCTCTCAGGAACCCTGCTGCAACAGACTCCACCTCTACCTACTGACTCAGTCAATGTGGCTCCAGGTAAAACTCACTGGTATGCAGTTTCTAGTTCTCTGCTTTTCTCTCCCATCACTCTTTATGGAGACTCTGGCGTCCGGAACGGTGCTGCCTGAACCACAGGATGTGGCCACATGCTAGAGCATCTCTGCCAGCCCCAGGGGCACCGGGATGGGCGGGGGGCAGTCACATGGAGTGACCACGTACACCATCAGCACTGCACCTGTGGGAGCTGCAGGGGAGGGGACAGCTCTGCAGCCTGGGGCCACAGGGCAAGGCAGGAGACATGGCCGACGGGACGGACTGACTGGCAGGCCACCCAGTGCCACCAGGTAGCGAGAAGGCCAGTGAGCTCTGGTGATCTCGTAGAACTATGCGAGGCATAACAAGTATAGCAGAAGCATCAGTCACAACAGTCAAAAGTGAAATGACCCAAATGTCCATCAGTGGCTGAATGGATACATGAAATGTGGTCTATCCACATTGGAACATTATTAAGCCATAAAAAGGAATGAAACTCTGACACACTCCAACATGGATGAACCTTAAAGGAATGATGCTAAATGAAGGCAGCCAGATGGAAAAGGCCACTGACGCGAAATGTCCAGAACAGCCAAGTCTGCAGAGACAGGAAGTAGAGCAGCAGTGCCAGGGTGGTGGCGGGGAGCGACTGCTAGTGGGTACGGGTTTCATTTGGGGGGCGGTGTAAAATGTTCTAAAGCTATGTGGTAATGACTGCACAAATCCGAACGTGCTAAAAATCACTGAGGTGTACACTGAAAGTGGGTGGATTGTATGGTGTGGAAATTCCATCTCAATAAGGCTGTTAAAAAAAGCACAGCGGTGGTCGGAGGCAGGGCTGCCACCCTGGGTGGGACCTGACTTCAAGTTCTGGCTCTGCCACTTCACCTCGGCCTCTGTGACCTCGGTTTCTTCATCTGTGAAATGGAGACACTAGCAGTGTGAGGCATTAACGGTGGCTGTGCATATAAAACATTGGTGTCGCTCTTCTCGTAAGGCCCGTGATGAGTGTTGGAATCTTGTCACATGACGAGACTGAAGAAAGGTACGAGGTGCGGGGGCCCCGCTTCGCCCCTTAGACCTCCTCCAGAGCTCCACACCAGGAGCGGGAACGCGAAGCTGGGCCTCCGACCCTGACATGGAAATGCAAAACATCCTATGTCTGTGTGTCTTCCTAGGGAGATGCCTTTTACCTTTTTATCAGGTTCTCAAAAGCTCAAGAAAGTGTGGTGCCCTGCTGTGTAAGCTCTCCAGTGCAGGAGCCCGCACCCCAGGCCCGGCGCGGCTCCAAGGTTCCCCGGGCAGAAAGGCACTCCCTCTAGTGACCACCTGTTACAGCCTGGATCCCAGGTGCCTCCTCCCGGCCACGCCCGGCCCTGCTGGTGTGAGCACATGCAGGGGAGCAACCTACAGCCCATCCCCACGAGTCCACACCTGTCCAGGGGGTTCCCACATCTAGAAAGATCTACGCCCGCAGGTAGCTATGGCAGTGGTATTCAAACCGCAAAAATTAGAATTGATTAGGTAATTCACAGTCACACAAAGATAAGGAAGTTAAAACGTGCAGAGGAATCTTAGTGGTTCAGGGAAATGTTAACATCAGCCACGAAGAAAAGGCCAAAGGCTGCCACCCCACGTCCCAGGTGCGCATGCTGGGGCCCTGGCGCCTGGGAGGGTGTCACTCATCACGGCTTGGGGGCTCCTCTGGTTTTTACTACCTTCTTGGCAATGTCTGATATTACTTTAATATTATTATCAGCATGTATCCTTTTACCAAAAATAAAAAAATGCCTAAAAACTGAATTTATATGGTAGTATCTGAAAGAAGAGAAGGATGTCAAAATACTAAAAGTGACTGTCCCTAATGAGTAGACTTTTTCTGAATACTAACAGTTTTTGTATATTTTAAAATATATATTTTTACAATGCTTGTGAGAAAAATTCTATTAAAAATATATACTGCCAAAAGCGGGCATCTTTGTCTTGCTCCTAATCTTAGAGGGGACGCTTTCAGTCTTTCACCATTGAATATGAATGTACTTTACGGAAATGTACACCTAAAAACTGATAAGTTTTACATAATGGTTTTACCACAATTTGATATATACAATTGTGGTCCTATATCTCTTTACATTCTGGCTGAAAAAACTTCTGTTCCAGGCACAAGGCGTGCTGGTGCTAAACACCCCAGATGATGATGCTGCCTGGAGGTCTCCCCACCCTGAGTAAGACAATCAACTTATGAGAACTAATAGGATGCAGACCCACTGCAAAGAAAGCGAGGCTGTTCCAGCTGAAAACGCCAGCCGGGCCCCCTTCGTTTGCAAGTCAGGCCTGGTGGTGTGTGCAGCTGGCAGGCCGGCCGGGCGGCGCTGTCTACACGGGGACCCGCTTCAGAGACGCCCCGAGTCCCTGCTGCTGCGTCTATCAAGGGGGAGTGACAGCAGCAGAGAGGCTGGCAACAGAAACCCTCAGATGCCAGACAGCTCCGCCTCCTTGGGCAGCAGATGATAAAACATGGATCAAACGTCAGAAGGCAGCCTTCCCGGATTCTCTTAGTGGAATCGCTACCACCCTGCTTGCCACGTATCCAGTGGAGGCAGCTGCTACCCCTCCCCAAGGAGAAACAAGAGGACCCTTCCTTGGGGTGTGGGGAGGTGACAGACCAGAACCACGGCCCTGACGCCCACCTTGCTGGCTGCTGAGCAGGAGGGAGGGCTTCGGGGACAAGGCCGCTTCTCCAGGCTGGGGCTCCGGACACACATCTGGGCCAGGGGAGCTTGAACCCCGCTGAGAGACAGCGTGACTTTCCTCCACTGCCCTGAGGGCCACAGCCCGGCCTCAGAGCCATGCAGGCTGCCCTCAGGTACAGGCAGACGCTGGCACACGGGGCCTGGCTCGGGCAGGGAGGGAGGACCAGGAGCAAGTCTGCATCAGGCAGGCTGTCTCTGCACCCGTCTCAGACATAGCCTCGCAGGGCTCTCGGAGGGCACTGACGCTGTCTGGGCACGCTCCTCGTGGACTGGAGGAGCTGGCAACCACCACCCTCCCGAAACGTTCCTAGAAAGTGGGCTGCCCAGGGGAGGGGCTTGGAGCAGGGCTGGGCTGAGGGCTACTGGGAATGGGTTTCTTCTTGGGCTGACAAGACGGTCTATAGACAGTTGCTCGAATCCGTGAGCACCCCAAACCCCACCGAGCGGCACACTTTAAGCGGCGAGTTTACGGTAAGTGAATACATCTCAATATTCAGTTTGTAAAAAGAACTTCCTGGCTCACAGAGACTTTGCTTTCATCACAAACCCAACCATAGCAGGGTCCCGGGGACGGTTGTTTTTACCTAGCAGGTCGGCCCCTTCGTCCACATCCCCGATGACCTCGGACCCCGCAGTCGACAGCTCGTGGTACAGGGAGTCAGTGTTGATGCCAAAAGCCTTGTTCACGATCCCCTGGGTTGGGCTGTGGGGACACGCAGCCGAGGAAGGTGGAGTGAGTGGGCAGCACCTATGGACCACACACGGGGACACCCCCGAGGGGCCACTCGATGCCAACACCACTGGCGCCAAGTGCAGGCGTGGCGGGTGGCGGGTCAGTGCCCTGGGCAGTTCTCCCACCTCAAGGGGCTGCGAGGCACCTCTACCAGGGGCACCAACTCCCAGGGTGAGTGCTGAGCCATTCGGGACTGGCTCTGGGCCCAGTGAGCACCTGCTGCCCGTGCGGTCCAGGCGGGGCTCCCGGCCCATGTCCAGCTCTGGGGTGGAGTCGATAATGTCCTGAACATCAGACCACTCGTCACTGCTGCCCATGCCTGGGGGGACACAGTGGAGCCCAGGGTCGGGGGGTGACCAGCAGTTCCCTGCACCACTTGTGGTTGCCCTGGGGCCCCTTGTCCGGAGACCCCACGCTAGGCCACCACAGGCAGGGATGGTCGTGGTGCGGGTTCTTCCCGAGGTGGTGGCTGGATGGGGCCTGTCCCCCAGAACTGTGATCCCATCTGAACAGGCCATTTTTTCCCTCCCTTTTCTCTGATTAGACTGTGTATGCTGGATGACAGTGGTCTACTGTCAGAGGCTGAGTTGTGTCCCCCAAATTCACAGGCTGAAGCCCTGGACCCCAGTTCCTCAGAATGTGACTGTATTGGAGATGGGTTTTTAAAGAGGTGATGAAGGTAAAATGAGGCCAAAGGGTGGGCCCTGGTCTCATCTGACTGTGTCCTTATAAAAAGCAGGGGTGAGTCAGGACACACATACAGAGGCACGACCACTTGAGGACGGGGCAGCCAAGCAGAGGCCTCAGGAGCGACCAGCCCTGCGAACTGGGAGGAGACACGCATGGTGCTGGTGAGGATGGGGCGCCGGGCAGGCGGGGCGGCCAGTACCTATGCTGACGTTGCGCATCTCCTGTGTGACCTGCACCTCCATGTTGCGGCTGTTGCGCTTCTCCCGCGCTCTCTTGTTGTTCTTGGAGCTGCCGCTGTAGTCGCCCAGAGGTTGCAGGCCCTCGCTGAGGGGCGTGACCGCGGCCGAGGGCACAGAGGACGTGGGCGTGTTGGACTTGGTGCCCGTGGTGCTGGGCGTAGCCGCTGCTGAGGACTGGCCTGACTCGGACATCTCATCCTGCGGACACTGGGGCCAAACACAGGAAGAGGGAAGCTCGTGGTGCGGGTCAGGTCCCCCGGGGAGGCCACAAGGGGTGGACCACACAGGGCCGGCGGGGCCTCGGCCACCACCACGAGGCCCCCTCGCTTGGGGTCTTTGCCACTCGGCCACAGTAAAACAGCACTCCGTGCCAGAATGGAAGGGACAGGAGGCCACTTCTCTCCCGCTGGGCTGATTCCTCCCAGTCTCTTCACTTGACTCATCCAGCCTCTGGCTTTCCAGAGGCGGCTACACCTTATTTAAATGGCTTGGACCGGGCTTTTGGCTTGCACGCTTTCCAGTATGGGGCTAGACACGAAGCTATGTGGATGTGGCTGGTAACCCCTTGCAGCCGGTGGGTGGGCAGAGCTAAGCCCCAGCCCAGGTCAGGGCAGAGGCTCCCCGGCTGGGAAGGAGGCCGGGGAGGCCGGGGAGGCCGGCGTGCCTTCTGATCAAGTTACTGCTCCACTGCGAGGCCCTCGAGGGCTGGTCCCTCTCGTTCCTGCCTCCTGCCTCCCGTCCTGGCCACAGTCAGGAGCTGTGATGGGTGGGCACCTCCCCAGTTCTGCCAGTGGTGGCCTCCCCAACAAAGAGACAGCAGGGGACGGGTCTTGCTTAACCTCCACGGCCCAACTGAACCAAAGTTTGCCTTCAACACCTACGTAAATGCAAACAAATTGAAACTCGACTTCCACAGAATGGGACGTCCCCCAAATGTTCCGAGAGTGAAAAAAGACCAGATTAGTAAAAACTGCAATCAACTGTTGACCTTAAGAATCTCCCTGGAGAGAGAACACATTGTTTGAATAAATGTGGACAGGAAACAAACATTCCTCTCCTACCGTCTTTCCTGGTGAAACCATCGGGGAACCTCAATAAAAATAGCCTCTGCTCTTCTATGAACTAACATCGGTAACCCCAGACTCACCCCCGACTTACCCCTGAGCAGGTGCTGCGGGGCCCCTGCAGCCTCTTGCCTGGTGCCGAGAAGGGGCACGGCCTCAGGAGGGGCTGAGGCCCAAGGGGGCGAAGGGGGGGCAGCACTGAGAGGCCACTCTGGGTACATGTTCCCATCGGTGCCAGATCACATGGTTTCCTCAGAGGACACACTTTCAGGAGAACTTTCTTACAAGAGGAGCTGATGACGGGGTGTCGGCCTTCTCTGTGAAGTTGGATGGATGCTGGGACCAACCCACCCCCACCTTTAACTAGGAAGGGCTGACCATGCTCCCGTGGCTACCTCCAGGTGACTAGGAGTCAGAGTGGTTTGGGAGCCTTGTGGGATCTGCCTTTTCCCGAGCAGCCTGGTCCCCGCCAGGCGCCGCCTCTCCCTGGGCTGAGACTCCTCTACCCGGAACCTCACATCCTTGTTCTCCTCTCGACAGGGCTCCCATCCCGGCAGCTGTGTCCCAGGGGGACACTTGGTGATGTCTGGAGACACTTGTGGTGGCCAGAGCTGGGGGTGGGTGGAGGCAGGGTGCCCACAACACCCCACAGGGCACAGGATGGCCCCCATAGCTAACAACACTCAGCCGGGTTGCTGATGAGCTATGGTGAGAAGCGCATCTTGCAAACATTTTTGGTTTGGGTTTGGGTTCTGCAGCTCAGGGCCAATTTGTAAAGAAAAAACCCTTCCTCTTCACAGCACCGTGCATACTGCACGCCTCTGTGGTGGGGCCCCGAGTGCTCTCCCACAGGGAGGGTTACGAGGAGGGTGGCACCTGAGGAGGGCTGTGCTCCAGGCTGATGCACAGGGACTTCCACAAAGACGGCCGGACACATGAGCCCCTGCCTCACGGAAGCACACACTGTCAGACCACCTGACTCAATGGCCACGCTCCCCACCTGTCCGTGATTTGAACACTTTGTTTCCGTGGGCCTCCTGACCCTGGTAGTCACCGTGGGGAATTCTGTGGCATAACCAGGCCTCCCCCTACTCCCCTAGCTGTCTGTCGCCTGCAGGCCACCACTTACCCACGGGACACTCCCCTTGGCCACCACTTACCTAAAGAAACCTGTCAACCTCTAACACCAACGTGCAGCAGTGACCTCCAAATGCAAAGAACCCACATCCCAGCGGCCATGCCTCCCATGAGGAGCCACAACTGTTTGGTTAAAACACTGAAAATACAGTACATAAAAACAAAAAACAAAACAAAAACAACAAAACAAATTAAAAAATTAGAAAAACTTGAAAACCTAGAGCATAAAATAAAAAGAACTTAAAAGTAATTATTAAAAAAAAATCAAACAAAACACACCTATGAACTAAAACATAAAGGACTATAATTTATTAAGAGAACGATTTCAGACGACGCAGGAGAAAGAGAGACGCATGAGAACACAGGCTGGCCCAAGGGGCCGTCTGGAGACCCCAGCCTCCCAGCTTTCTGAGGCTCAACGCCCCCGCAGGAGCTTGGGGGTACACGCCAGCTGTGGGCCCCGCCCCTTCTGCCCGGACCCCACTTGCTGGAAGGACAGCCAGTGGCTGGTGGGCACGAGGCGTGCTCACTCTGCGGAACAGACGCAGAGTGAGTGGGGTCGCTTTCCGACACAGCTGGCAGCTTGTGACGACCTCCTGCAGCCCAGCTGGACACTGCAAGGCAGGAGGACAGCCGGCAATGAGTCGCGGCGGGAAGGAAGCTATGGGGAAGCCTGGGCCCACATCCACTGCTCGACCCGGCCCAGAGAGTATCCTCTGATGGCCTCAGTGGGGAATCACTAGACCCAGGGCGAGGGTCTGGTCTCTTCAACAAGCAATGGGGCCTGCGTTCCGTCCTGCCACAGCCTGCCTTCACCAGATGGCTGAGCTCACAGACCAAGACAGGCAGCAAGTGCCCAGGGGCCCTGCACGAGTGCCTGCCCTTGGCCTTCCCAGGGCCCCAGTGCTGGGGATGGAGGGTGGGTGCTCTCACTGCTGAGCTGAGCACACCTGGGACGTCCTCCTTCTCAAACTCAGGCCCCTAGGTCGTTAGCACGGGTAGGCCGGTAAGAACAGCCCAAAGAAGAGAAGCTGACCCCTGGCCTTTGACTTTCTCCTGGTTGGAGTGCAAACCTCAGATACTAGAAGGACAACACGTGTGGGGTGAAGCCCAGTCTGGCTGCGAGGCTCAGGGTTGTGTTGGGGGATGGTCACTACGCTCAGCCCTGCCCGACGGGCACACCCTGGCTGTAGGCAGGTCCCCCCTGTCCTATGGGCACGCCCTGGCTGTAGGCAGGTCCCCGAGCAGCCGAGAGCCCCGGCTGCGGCCACACCCTCCTGAATGAATGTGGGGCGACGGGGAGCCCTCACTCCACAGCACGGCTACAAAACCTGGTAGCTGGAGCTGAGCTGCAGCTGGCCGAGGTCACTCAGGTGCCAGTGGTCCCCCGCAGGCATGAGCTTGCCCCCCATCTGTGCACGTACCACACCGTCGGTCAGGGGGAAGACGCTCAGGGAGGTGGGGCGCTCCTTCCTGTTGAAATATGGGGAGAGAAGGAGAGGGGGGGATTAGACAGTGGCTCCTGAAACAGGGGTGCAAACTATTTCTGGACATGCAGATGCTTATTCTGCAGCTGGAGCTGCTCTAAAAGACGCCCCTGACCACGGGCTGTAGGGAAGGGCGTGACCTTCTGGGTGGCCAGGCGCACAGGACCTCTGACCGCTATGACCTGCAGCCGCGCTAATCACCGTGTTCACCCGCTCAGGGCATCGCCACTCCGCTGTGATCCCATAGAACATTTCCCCTCCGTTACACTGTCATTTATCAGTTTTATTTATTTCCATTGTAAACAGACACCTGCACAGCAGTGCCTGTGACAGGCCCTTTGGCATCACAGGCAGCATTGCCTGGTTCCTCCTTGGCCCTACTTCTGCCTCCTGGAGCCAGCCAGGAGGAGTCAACCCTTTCTCCCCTGTTCTTTGTTCCTCGCCCTCCCCCAACACCCCATCACTGTTTTCAGGAGACCTGGGTACGGAGTTTCTCATGGGGTGCTTTTCTCTTGCTCCGAGCATTTTCCCCCGTCACGGAGCACTGACACCACAGAGGCGCCTTATAAAGCTATGCTAGCAAACTGAGAATGTCCAGTGGGCTGGACTGATGCTCAAAGCCGCCTGCTGTGGGCTCAGTCTCTGCGATACGCTCCGCGGGCTGCTAGCGGCGAGGGCACGGAGCCCAGGCCCGGGGCAGACACATGGCGCCCCAGAGCCTGTCGGTGGCTGCATGGAGTCCATGCTGCTCAGAGCTGTTCAGGCCAAGTACCCAAATCCCTGACACACAGGGGCTGAGGTGGGAGGGGTGGCAAGGCTTCCTCAGGGGTTCCACGGAGCCGGGTCCAGAGGCTGGGCTGTCCTGGAGGGAGGACGGTGGCTTCCTCACGGTGCCTGGAGGATGCAGGTGATGGACAAGGGAGCGGAGCGGCCGCCATGACCAGAACTTCCTATGGCTGGCGGGCGGCTGCCTGAGGCACGACTCTGGGAAGGATGTCTCTCTGCGGGGGCCCCAACAGCTCCAGGGCGGTGGGGCTGGGGCGGAGCAGGAGGAGAACTCGGAATCTGGAAGCCCCTCCGAGCTGCTCGAGCTGCTGGTCTGTCCTGTTCAGGAAGACACTGCCTCCTGCAGAGCAGGGTCCCCGGACCTGTTGGGACCTGGCTGTGCCTCTGGGGACTAAGCTGCGGGAGGGACAGGGCCAGAGGAGGCCTGCAGGGCCGGACAGGGGCCTCGGCCGCTCGGGAAGGAGGTTTCCTGCTGACGACCTCAAGTGCCTCACGCAGCCGTTGTCCACCATGACAGACGACACTTTCTCGGTTAAGAGCTCAGACGTCAAGTTAGAAAGCTCTGGGTCTGCAGATCCATCCCAAGCTCAGCAGCCCGTGGCTCAGTCCTCGCCAGGCTGTTCTCTGACCACAGCCCCCAGGCCCTCAGCGTCTGGGAAGGCAGCCACCGCTCTGTGGGGTGCTCCCTCAGGGCTCCCAGCCCCTCCTCCACCACTGTTCCTCCGCTGGGCTCCCAGTGCCCATATGGGGGTGCCTCTCCTGGGGCCCAGCTCTGACCTCGGTGGGGGACGCACACAAGGGGTTCCTCGGCCCAGGCTGTCACCAGATACCACGGGGTAACGTGACGGCAGGGCAGGGTGGGGCCACCTGCCCCCAGGATGGGAGCCCGTATCCATCGCCCGCCTCCACGACTCTGTGCGCCAACAGACAGCCAGGCCGCACTCCCCGATGGAAATCCTCATGAGGATCGAGTCCCGTGTCCTCTCCGCTGCTCCTCGCAACCGCAAGCCTCAAGAGCGTTCGCTGGGTGCTGCTGACTGCCGGCCAGAGTCCATCCAAGGCTCACCCACTGTGTCCTCTTGTTATAGCCCCGCAGCTCCCCCGGGAGACGCCAATGCTCATCCACTTCAGAGGCTACAGCCTGAGGGGGTCACACTGCTCGCAGAGGTCACGCCACTGGCTCTGGGTCCTAAGTGACTGAGCTGGGTTGCCTAACACCAGGCGCAGGGTCTCCACCCCTGCCCGCCACCTCCTGGGGGTGCAGACATGCGGCCCGACCCGCAGGCCAGGTGGACATTTGCTAGTGGGGCCTGCACTGCTACCTGCTTCAGGGCTGCCTCAGGGCCTGGGTCCCGCCTGCCCCTCCTCGGCAGCAGGCCCTGTAAACACCAAGTCCGGAGCCTCCAATCTGTACGATTCCAGCAGCCGTCCGAGCTCCCCCAACCCGAGGCCTAGGGACAGCTGCAGCCTTTACCTTCTCCTCTACGACTGGCGAGGACTGCAGAGCAGTGACAGACAAGGGCCAGCACACGGCGGGGACAGCACAGAGGGCAAGACAAGAAGGCAACATTAGAGAGCGAAGGTCGGGGGCTCTGGGGGCACGTGTGCGCACATGGAGAGGGAGGACCCCCATGGGGACAGACAGATGTGGAACACGCAGATGCCTACGCAGGATGGACACAGGGCACACAGACACACACCCCCTTGGCTTGGACGGCAAGTTGCGCCCACTCAGCGCCGGGCAGTGGGCGAGCGTCCTTCCCGCGACGCTCCTGGCACACGCAGACACTCGCGTGTGCAGTGACAGGGCACACGATCGCATACGCCATGTTCACGGGCCCACGCATGCTCACCACCGGTTTTGTTTTGTTTTGTTTTGTTTTAATTTATTTATTTTTGGCTGTGTTGGGTCTCCGTTGCTGTGTGCGGGCTTTCTCTAGCTGCGGTGAGCGGGCGCTACTCTTTGCTGCGGTGCACGGGCCTCTCATTGTGGTGGCTTCTCTTGTTGTGGAGCATGGGCTCTAGGCGTGCAGGCTTCAGTAGTTGTGGCATGCAGGCTCAGAAGTTGTAAATCACGGGCTCTAGAGCGCAGGCTCAGTAGTTGTGGTGCACGGGCTTAGTTGCTCCATAGCATGTGGGATCTTCCCGGACCAGGGCTCGAAACCGTGTCCCCTGCATTGGCAGGCGGATTCTTAACCACTGCGCCACCATGGAAGCCCTCACCATCGGTTTTATTCTAAAGACACACAGATTCACAAAACCAAGCCAGGACTGAAGGAAAACTGTGCCTGTCTGGGCTCAGCAGTGGCCAGCAGCTCCCCGGCACTAAGGACGAGCCTCCTCGGGGAGCCGGAGAGTCTAAACTAAGGAGATGGGCAGACACACATCTGTCCCCAAAGGATCCAGAGTTGTGGCTGGAGGGGTACACCCCAGAGAAGAGCAGGCCAGGAGGGCAGCACAGGGCCTTCCCCTTCATCTGCTGCAGCAGCACAGGCCACACTGGGATGTCTGCGCTCTCTGAGCCCTAAAGAGGCCAACGCCCAGCGCAGTGGGAGAAAGCCTGTGTGTGCCCTCTGGACGTGGGAGGTGTAGCTGCCGTCTACATCCATTCGTCTGGAAGTGGGCCCGGGGCAGTCAGACATGCGTGGTGGGCCCTGGGAACATCTCCATCACAGCCCAGTGTCCAGGCTGGCGGGGCAGGGGCGGCTGCAGGGCCAGCAGGAGCCCAGACTCTCATACGCTATGGCAGCAAGCATGGGGCAAGCGATTCCGTGTGCCACAGTGAGGTTAAATGTCGCCAGCCAGCTGGCAGAGCGATGGAGGCAGCCCAAACGCAGCCCTGCCTCTCTGCTTCCCAAACAAGCGCTGCTCTGGCCACCGCCCCGCAACACACACACACACACAGGAAGGCACCTCTTCACTGCCAAGGCACAGGAGGGTCGCAGCTGACAGCCCCAGGCTCCTCCTTCCTGCAGGCAGGCATCTCTACCCCTGTGGAGCTCAGGAAGGTGTCTTAGCAGACAGTGCCCAGGGCCTGGAGAGGATGGACACACAGCCAAGTGCACCCTGGCCTCGGGGACACCCTGAGGAGGATCAGATGGGGACACAAGGCTGGGCAGGAATCTGGGCCAGAGCCCAAACTCTAGGTAATGCCCGAACAGCCAGCCTCTGCAGCCCCAAAACAACACGAGGAGCTCCCAATTCCAGGTTGGCATTTGGTGCAGTTCCTTGGAAATTCCCTCAGTGACTTCTGAGGGCCAGGAGTGAGGCTTTCACAGTGTGTCAGGAAACGGTGGCTTGGAGATGGGTATTTCCTACCTTCAGATAAAACTGGCCCAGAAACAGTATCTGCAGAGGGTTTTGTAGTTTAACACACTCTTTGATACACATTCCCTCACTTAATTCTCAGAGAGCCGGGAGGGTCAGCTAATGACCCCCTGATACCCTTTCCTGGGGCGCACACATTTACAGAAAGAAAGCATCCACAACGGCTGTATCCCCTACTCCCCACGAGAAGCGGCGAGACTGTCTAAAAACATGCCAGTGGTCCCCTGGATGACCGCCCTTCCTAGGCCCGGCTAGGCCTCCGCTGACATATTACACTTTCCGTTTTCAAATCGGAAGACTCAACAGCTTCGCCCACCATGGCCCAGTGAGTAGCTGACGATGCCCAGCATGGAAGGGCCTGAATCTCCTTGTTTGCAGACATCACCCACCAAGGAGACAGGTGCAGAGAAAACAGAGCCTTTTAGTGACCAGAACTGGGGCTTCTGGTGTTCGCTGCAGGAACAAGAGGCCACAGCTGCAGAGGCACGAACAGCAAGCTCTATCCGTTGGGCCTGGGGTTCCAGCCTCAGGCGCCTCCTCCCTCCTCCAGCCTGATGGAGCCATGGCCTCCCATGGCAACACCCTGGAGAAGATCTCTGACAATCTGCTCCTGGGGTACCGAGGTGCAGTTTTATCCTGACTGAAGATGGAGCAGGAACCTGGCCTCTGCAGGCTTCTCTCTGCTCCCCGAATAAAACCAGCATGGCAGGGCGTGGCTGCGTCTGCTGGTCACCGAGGTGTGCGGGCCTCCCCCACCACCTAGAGTCGATTCTCGCAATTCGAGCTGTTGTATTCTACAAAGTCACTGCAAACACTGCGTTTGCTTGTAGAAGAAACACGTACATAGGTAGGTACGCATCTCACACAGATTAGAATCTTCATTCCTCACTCATCCTGGTACACTGTTTCCTTTATTTTACAAAACAGAAAACGAGGTGCCAGAAGTATTTAACATATCTTAGAGGACAGGGGCCAGAGCTGGGCTCCATCCAGTCCCCACTGACTGGCCCCTGGACCCCAGCGTCTTGCAGGACACTGCGCCACCCGCCGTCCCCATCCCTGGGCATCTCTGCAGGAGGTGGAGCGTCGCCTGGCACCACCTCAGCTGGCACCCTGTGCACTGGGTGACTCAAATTTTTCACCGCTCTGAGCACATCTGCAGATGACTGCGAAAGTGCCGTGAGTGGTGATTTTGAGGCTACAAATAAATTTTACAGAGTAGGCGAATTCAGAAACACGGAATTTGCAGGTATTAGGATGGACTACGTGGTTTTCCCTGGGTCTCCGTGACGGCCTGCGGGCCCGCAGCAGATCCACCCCAGCCCCTCACCTGCCTGGTGCCGTCCTCAGCACACACCCCGGCTCAAGCCGCACACTCCAACCAGACACCCCTCTCCCTGAGTCGGGGGGGGCCACGGCTCTTCTTGGGGGAGGGCACCAAGCTCTGGCGCCCGGCTTCCCGCCCTACCTCCTCCCCGGCAGGGTGCTCTCGGTCTGGCTGTTCCCCCCGACCTGCTGCATCTTGGACCTCTCGATGTGCTCCACGTAGGTCTGGATCATCTGTGAAGACGACACATCCGAGTGAGCGCTCCCTGCCCACGAGGTCCACCCGCCCACCCCCTCCAGCCTGTGCCGCTTTCACCCCCACTGGGCTCGGACAGAGATGAAGGCAGAGTTCAGGAAAGGGAGTCTGGCCACATGAGGCCCAGGGCTTTCAGGTTCAGCAGGTGAACCCCAGGGAATGAAAAGGCGGCCAAGGTCGGCAGCCAACCCCACGTGGGGCTTTACCACTTCCTCATGGCCCTGGCCCCGTGGCAGGGACACCCACCTCCGTGTGCCGCTGGTGCAGGGCATTGTACTCCTTCTTCATCTCCGACTCCCGCTCCTCCAGCCGGGAAACTAGAAAACACAACCAATGTTTGTCAACTGCACAACCCGCTTCTCCAGGGCACGTACTTCTCTGGGCTTGACTGCTGGGGGGCAGAGACAAACCCATGCCTGGACCCTGAGCTCAGAGGTGGCCTCATCAGCACAGAATGCCCTGGGGACCCTAGCAGGCGGTTCTGATGGGCCCGGGTCTGGGTGCATCACCATGTGTGCGGTTATCTGAGGCTATTCAATCCTGCTACAGAGAGGAAGAGCTGGGTGAAACTCACACAAGCCTTACTCTCTATGTCTAAAGTCAGCTGGTAGCTTCGGAGGTGCAGGCAAACTCACAGGATGTGTCACGTTGTGTCACACGTAGACAAGGAACGAGCAGGTGGCTTGTGGACAGAGGCAGAATTCGGAAGTAAGCAGCCTCTGAGACACACTAAAGAGAAGAATATCTGAACACAGGATGAAACACACAGGTGTCCCTCACACGGACCGGGGGCTGGAAAGACCAAGTCACGATCGTGCCACCTCTGGGCTGGCAGCTGTGTCACCCCTGTGACACCCAGGATGGTCCCCACGTGTGCTCTGACCAAGAGGCACAGGGAGACACCTGAGTGCCGCGGGCTAACTGGACAGCCAAGCCACAGAGCCAGCATGCCGCGGGCCTCAGACACCTTGCGTCTGTGGCCCTTTGTTCCAACCTCAGTTCTGTTGAACTCTGCACAGAGCGAGACAGGACGCGCGGCAGCCTTGTTCTCCCCTCTCCTTGGTCCTTGCCCCTGATGCTGACCAAATGGAAAACTTCAGACTGTACCTTGGAGTTTATATGTTTTCCTTCTAAGAAAAGATGAAAAGGTTTCACATGAAAATTATTCTAAGCAAAGGGAATATTAAGGATTCTGTGTAGTCATAGAAAGGGTGGATCTATGCAAAACTAAAATGGGTCTTTCGGTTCGCCTCTGCTCCACAAAAACTAGCGTGTTTGTGTGTGTGTGTGTGTTGCCACTAGCTGTGCTCACCTACAACACCCGGGGGGGTATTGGCTTTAGCAAAATGGGCTTCCAGTCTTGGTTTGGGATACGGATAGACCCAACCGTCAAACCATTTTTTTAAAATTTATTTTATTTAATTTATTTTATTTTTGGCTGCGTTGGGTCTTTGTTGCCGCAAGCAGGCTTTCTCTAGTTGCAGCGAGTGGGGGCTACTCTTCGTTGTGGTGTGCATGCTTCTCATTGTGGTGGCTTCTCTTGTTGGGAGCATGGGCTCTAGGTGCACGGGCTTCAGTAGTTGTGGCACGCAGGCTCAGTAATTGTGGCTCGTGGGCTCTAGAGCACAGGCTCAGTAGTTGTGGTGCACGGGCTTAGTTGCTCCGCGGCATGTGGGATCTCCCCAGACCAGGGCTCGAACCCGTGTCACCTGAATTGGCAGGCGGATTCGTAACCACTGCACCACCAGGGAAGTCTTTCTTTCTTTCTTTCTTTTTTTTTTTGATATGATCTTAACTTTTTCAGAGGAACGAAGGCACCTGTTATCCAAGGTAATGAGGTAAAGCAGCAAACTAGGTCTCAACCATCAAAACCACTAATTACAGAAAACTGAAATTACAGGGTCGTTATAACTTTGAGAGTATAGTTTAAACAAAGACTTCTAAAGGTACAATAATAGTTCTTATTAAAAAAACCCCACAAAACCCTTTCCTCGCCTCTCCTTGTAAGGGACAGGGTGTTCCCGTAGGCACCCCGGTTGGCCATGAGTGCCCCCTAGGAACTGTCATTACAGGGGCACCATTGTTGGGCCCAACTTTCAGGTCACAAAAGAGCACCCACTCCTCAAGCAGCACACAGGCAGGAGCCCCAGACGGCAGCCAGGAGCTCTGTCCTAAAGGGCCACACAAAGTTCACAGATTTGTGAATTTTGGGTCAGACTGCAACATTAAGCAAAAGTGCTCCGTCATCAGAGGGGCCTTATTTATAAATTTTAT
Source organism: Balaenoptera physalus (assembly GCF_965194825.1). Classification (NCBI taxonomy): domain Eukaryota; kingdom Metazoa; phylum Chordata; class Mammalia; order Artiodactyla; family Balaenopteridae; genus Balaenoptera; species Balaenoptera physalus. Next base: position 52,602,324 of record NC_138898.1, on the reverse strand, counting down.
TTATTTCCACAAAGGATTTGAGGCCATTTACAGAAATACAGAGCGGTGTAAAGACAGAAAACAAATTATTGAGGGAATCACAATGAAAATAAGATAAGGCTCTCATTGGGTTTTCTCACTCTCTTTTTATCAAAGGCTCTCAACATCCCTCCCAGCTGGGTGGGTCTGAGAACAACAAATGCATTCAAAATGCAATTTCATCTCTCCGGGCTAGCGACTTACTCTGATCTGCATAGTTTTTGGCCTTCAGTTCCAGCTGGCGGGTCTGAAAGTCGTAGTGTTCCACCTGGGTTTGTAGCTCTTTCTTCTCTTGTTCCAAGGCATCTTCAAACTCAATAAATTTCTATACATGCAAGGAAGAAAAACAGCAGGCGTCATGAATGTGGGCCGGCCAGATGACAGCAGCCCCTCAGAAGGGCCCGCGCTCAGGCCCAGAATGTGGTTTCTGAACCCCAGAGCCAGCTTCCCTTCCCGTCCACCACCCGCCACAGCCCTGCGGAGAGCTTCCCAACAGTGGATACCACAGCCTTCTAACCAGCTATCCGGCAGTCACCTGGGGCCCTGAAGTCGGAAAAGCCCACACACGCTGTCTTTAATCTTGAAATTCTTAATAGTTTTTGAACAAGGGGCCCCCATTTCCAGTTTTGCACTGAGCCCCACAAATTATGTAGCTGGTCCTTAGGCAATGGAGTAATATTATTCCTCTCAACACTGAACATCTAAAAGAGGCCAGGTGTGGACTTCCCTGGTGGCGCAGTGGTTAAGAATCTGCCTGCCAATGCAGGGGGACATGGGTTTGATCCCTGGTCTGGGAAGATCCCACATGCCACAGAGCAACTAAGCCCGTGCACTACAACTACTGAGCCTGCGCTCTAGAGCCCGCGAGCCACAACCACTGAGCCTGCGTGCCACAAGTACTGAAGCCCGCGTGCCTAGAGCCCGTGCTCCACAACAAGAGAAGCCACCGCAATGAGAAGCCCGCACACTGCAACGAAGAGTAGCCCCCGCTCGCTGCAACTAGAGAAAGCCCGCGCGCAACAACAAAGACCCAACGCAGCCAAAAATAAATTAAAAAAAAAAAAAAAAAAGAAAGAAAAAAAGTCTCTAATTTTCAAAAATAAAAATAAATAAAGAGGCCAGGTGCACTTTCCTCTTAACCTGTATCTCAGTCACTGCTCAGTTCAGGAAGCCATCCTTCGTGGAATAACCGGCAATGCATAGTACTGCTCTGATTCTTTTAAAAACAAGATGGGGGGTTGTTGGCCTAGATTTGGAATCTGCACTTTACATGGCAAGTTTCTGAGCAAAATTACTATCGAATCAAGTGAAAAGAAAGCACTTTGTAAAACAAAAGAAAATCCTAAATGTTCTTAGGAGGAGACCTAGGTTAACACTGACAGCCCAGGGTAAAGACAGGGTCTGGTCCAGGGGGATAGGCACTGGGCAGCAAACCCCCCCTCCCTCCCTCCGCTAGGTGATGGCCTGAAGGCCACAGCCCTGCAACAGCCCTGATGGGAACTGTTAACACCTTGATTTTACAGCGTACGAAACGGAAGTATTAGTAAGAAATTTCATTTGTAGGAAGCATAAATGTCAGCTGGGTTCTTAAGACACAAAGAGTGTCTCAGAAGATGGGAATATAAAACGGGCTGTTGATTCCAGGTTTCGGGTGTCTGGGACAGTCAATGAGTTCGTGGTGGCCATAGCTGTATTTCCCATAAAAACTGCACCCAGTCCCCCACCCCGACTCTGGGCCCCAGAGACGCTTCTTCCTACAGCAGCTTCTCAGAGGTCTTTGTGCTGAAAAGCACTGGGGCTCCTGCCCAAAGGATGACTCACTCAGTGCAGTGACAGAGGGCAAAAACACCCGGGACGGGGGCGGGCGGGGGTGCGTCAGAAAGAAAATCTGTATTGATGACATCACTTACAACTTAAGTAAAATGAAGAACACCCGCCCCATTGCCAGGAAAATGCACACAAATGGTGTAGCGGCACAAAAATTTAAAGTAAGCGGTTTTGAATAACTGTGGCCATGACCAGCATATGAAGAATAAACAAATGCTGTTAATTGGTTGGTAAAGAAATTATTTAACTTGGGTAATTTAATTCCTATTACTTAAAAAAAATTAAAAGAATGATACAAACATATTCTTTTGTAGAAAAATCAGATGAGAGTGTTAAGTGAAAATAATACTTTTAAAAAACCATAATTCTGCCATGCTATCAATGGTTAAGAAACAACAACAACAACAAAACCATAATTCTACCAACCAGAGAGGCTCAGTTAAAACTGGGTGACATTCTTCCAGACATGTGTGTGAGTGTGTGGAGCGGATGTGCCATCATTTTGTACACGGTATCTTGACCTGACTTATTCACTCATTTACACTGGAAATGTCTCTCCACACTAAGAACTGTGCTCTGCCACTCCTACTTCTAACAGGTGTGTGTTCCCCTGTCGGTGTATGTCTGCAGAGCATAGTTTACTCAACTGATCGCCTCCTGTTGGACTTTCAGGCTGCTTTAAAACGTCCGTTATTATTGTTACTACTTGTGTATCTGCCCAGTGGCATCCTGCTCCCCAAGGCCAGATGGGAACCCCAACCCCCCAGGTCGGGTGGTGCCCTTCCCAGAGCCCCCACGGCCTCCGCGCTGCCGACCCGACAGGTGGGAAAACGGCAGAGCATAATTGTCTTAATTTTCAGCTCCTGGATTACTAGTGAGACTGAATAAATCCATTAGTCATATACACTACTTCTAACAGCTCATTACGTCCTTTGTCCGATTTTCTACTACAGGTTCTTATTTTTCTTAACAATTTGTAAGGACTTATTAGACCCATTCAAGAATTTGTCTTCTATGCTGCAAGTACTTTTCCCAGGATGTAGTCTGTGTGTGTACAGTACAGAAGTTTACTTACTTCTACACCATTTACTTAATAATTTACCCTTTCTTCATTGCTCTGAATGCTACCTTTATGATATGCTAACTTCTAAGACATACTTCAGTCTGTTTCTGAGCCAGTAACCAAAGGTTTTTTTAAACTTGTAGCGTAATAGCATCTTTTAATAGCTGATATACACTTACCCTCTTAACTCTTCCTTTTCAATATTTTCTTGGTTACTCCCACTTGTGAATTGTTCTAGATTAAGTTGAGAATCATCCTGAATCACTTATATATTATTTTTTGAATCAACGTTTTGCCTGTCAGAAAGCATCAGTTCTCTGGTCCTCAGGAAGGGGTCCCTGTTTTTCATGACAAGATGCTCAGGGCTGGACTTGGGCTGAATGGAAAGCTCATCTTGAGCCAGTGAAGAGCTGAATGATGGGGCGACTGGGGCTGGAGGATGGAAAATGCTCCCTTTCTGTAAACTGAGCCCTGTCCTACCTCCAAGCTGGAGCACCAAAGTTTTACACAAAGAAAAGCGTTCTGTGGTGCTAACATCATTTCTCTAGAATTCCCATCTGTATTTCATCATATTACCTGCATTTCATAGCTGAGAGTCAGCTAAAAAGATTTCTAGACGAAAGATGATTGGCTGCACCACGCAGCATGTGGGATCTTAGTTCCCTGACCAGGGATCAAACCCATGCCCCCTGCAGTGGAAGCGTGGAGTCTTAACCACTGGACCACCAGGGAATTCCTCCAGATTCTTAAGAAGGTCAGACAGATGTTCCTAAATCTATCCTGATAGGTGATCGTTAAAATCCAATGTAGATGACAGTCCCAAAAAGCTTTGTCATGCCATAAAACAACCGATACGCTTTGAGATCCCCGATGAAGTTGGCCCCGAACCAGGTGACATGCAGAAATCCTCTGATGTTATGATATTTTAAGGCCTTTCAGCCCTAGGAAATACGGAGACATTAACTGAGAGAGAAAACATCTAGGTAAGCTGTGTACATGTATGTCCTCAAGGCCAAAGGCAGAGGGCACCCCAAGTGTCAGGGAGACATGAACGCACAGGACATTTGTGGTTCCCAGGCCACAAGGAATCCTGGAGCCAAGGGACAGTCCTGTGATGGGAATGGTCAGTCATCAGTAACCACCCACAGACAAGGGGTGTGAGTGATCACGATCACAATCACGTGGCAGCAACTCCCCAGATGAACAAAAAGCCCCAAGGAACCCACAAGGGACCACCAGCATACTAAAGGGCCAGCCCTCAGCTTCCCTGCTGGGCTGGACCAAACACCGGGACACCGGGACACTGCAGGCTCTGCAGGTTGGCGACCACCGCACTTGGCATTTGGGGAAGAACCGCTCTTCCCCGCTACCTTGAGGGACAGCATTGAACCAGACAGAGCTGACTAGGGGGCATCTCAGGGGCTCCAAGTCCACGAAAATATCACAAACACAATATGCTGTTCTACAGCTTAAAAGGCATCCTCTTTCTTCCCCTCCTGAAAAAACTCTTTCAACGTTATTACAGTAATTTTAGTTAACGAAAACGCAAGCTAACTGTTTAACTGAAATGGAAGATGCAATGCCACCTTCATCAAATATTATGAGGGATAAATAACGTGAAGGACCAGTGTCTGGCCAAGACTAAACAGATATTTAATCATTGCTTTTTATGAGGAAATGCTTGGGGCTAGACTTGGGATGAAGTAAGAATCACCTGGACAAGTAAGGAGTAGTTGATGGACTAAAGCAGGGGCTTCGTGGTTGGTGGTTAAATGAATAAGTGAGGAAAATCCAAGTTCTCCTCCAAAACGAGGGGGGCAGTTGTGGCGGGGGAGGTGTCAGGAGGGAACTCTAGTAACTGGGTTAGAGTCACAAAACATTCAATAGATGCTTTCAAGGAAGCAGAAAATATTTTTATTTACAGATCATTTACTTTAGATTTAAGAGAATCAAGAATTTTCAGTGGTGGGGGCCAGGGTAAGTTATCTCTATAAGGAAGTCGTCCATAAGAAAGCTAAACATTTTTCAATTTTTACTGAATTTGTCCAATTCAATTTATCCAATATGAATGGAAATGAGAAGAATAAAATTTTTAACAGCATTTGGGTCGAGTGGGTCTGCCTGGTGCTGGATTGTGAAACAGAAGGAATCTACCGTCTGAGACATGCCAAAGTGAAAAACTCGTACGCACGCCAATTACATGCACTACAGATTTGAGTTTGTCTGGAATTGTCATCTGTCTAACCGAGTCTAGTCAAAATGTCACTTAGAACCTGATAACACACAGAGGTTTAAGGCCACCTCACAACAAATCTTTTGAGCCTCCCGAAGAGCAATGAGGAGCAGCTAACAATCGAGGAAACGGTACCAGGGTGTCTTAACATGAACACTGAGCTAGGAAATACCTGATTCTTACTGCTAAATACCAATCTACTACATGATTTCCTTTTTAGATTTTGTTTTTAAGATATACTTCTACCTCTCCCTCTCACTAACAAATTGCTCTGTTTTAAAATTAAATTCAACTTTGGTTTTCAGAATTTGCCTTTTGGTGAATTTCAAGGTACATACTGAAGTAACCTGAGAGTGTGGGAACTTCCAAAAATCCAGGAACCAGAGGAAGCTTTTCTCAATATCCCATGGAATGAGATCATTCTGTCTAACTCATGCATAAAACCAAACTTAAGAAATAAACTGACTTTTTCAGGACTTCCCTGGTGGCGCAGTGGTTAGGAATCCGCCTGCCAATGCAGGGGACACAGGTTCGAGCCCTGGTCCGTGAAGATCCCACATGCCGCGGAGCATCTAAGCCCATGCGCCACACTACTGAGCCTGCACTCTAGAGCCTGCGAGCCACAACTACTGAGCCCGTGTGCCTAGAGCCCGTGCTCTGCAACAAGAGAAGCCACTGCAATAAGTCCGCGCACTGCAATGAAGAGTAGCCCCTGCTCGCTGCAACTGGAGAAAGCCTGCGCACAGCAACGAATACCCAACGCAGCCAAAAATAAATAAATAAATTCATTTTTAAAAAAAGAAATAAACTGACTTTTCATGTCAAATATAAAATTAAGACAACAGAAGCCAGCATTCCTAATCCCAGAATGCAAGAGAAATTACTAGGTAAATACTCTTTTATAACATAATCATTAGAATTCTGGCAACTTTCATAATTGAAGGCTATTTTAATTAAAGGCAAAGTAAATTAAGACATGAAATCCAATCCTTCCCTCTTATATGTCCTTTAGGCCAGGGTCACACATAGGAAATAATTCAATTCTGGTTGAATTGTTAGAAATAAAACAGGAATCAAAGATTTTGTTCTTTTGCATGTAATTCCTTCCTGGGGGTGAGGGGGTAGAGTGAAATGTCCAAAAGAAAAACGCTCTCTTTGGGTCTTTTACCTTAGGCAGAGTGGTGCACTGGGGTGCTGGGCACAGGCTCTGTGCCCAGGGGAGATGCCCTCTACGGATGGCTAATTCCCTGCTCCTGTCGGTCACTCCCAACATGATCAAATATTTACTGGGTGCTCACAGGGATGCTGAACTCATGAGACCTCAAACCTCAGAGGTTTTTTTCCCCATATTCCATGACTGTTACCATTTACATCTAAAATGCAGTGTGGGCAGGTGGACAGAGAGGGAGGGAAGGGCATTTCTGCTTTCAAGTTTTAGACACACGTCTGAGATCAGGCCACTGTGCAGGAACCCAAGAACAAGGTTGGATTCATTTTTAAAAAAGCACAGATTCCTCATTTAGGTTAAAGGAACCACTGGTTCAGCATCTGCCTGAGATGAATCCCAACAAATGGCATTGGTTTAACTCACACTGATTTTCAAGAATTGGTAAGACAGGGACTTCCCTGGTGGCTCAGTGGTTAAGACTCCACGCTCCGAATGCAGGGGGCCCAGGTTCGATCCCTGGTCAGGGAACCAGATCCCACACGCAGGCCACAACTAAGAGTTCGCATGCCACAAGTAAGGAGCCTGTGAGCTGCAACTAAGGAGTCCACCTGCCACAACTAAGACCTGGAGCAACCAAGTAAATAAAAAAAAATAAATATTAAAAAAAAAAAGAATTGGTAAGATAGGAAAGATGTCTGTAAAAAATACATATTTTAATATATTACACATTTATTTAAGTATTTAATGTTAAATACTAATATATACTTTGTATCTTAAAATATACATTAAATTTATTATATTAGTTATGATATATGACATGATTGGTTCTGGGGAGAAATAAGAAAAAGGAAGATAAGACAAAAACTGTAAATGCCCCATCCTGGGAGAAGTGTCCCTGGGAGAACTTATTCTCAAGTAGACTGTGTTCTTTGAAGCATTCTTTTTTTTTTTTTTTTTTTTTAATTTATTTATTTATTTATTTTTGGTTGCATTGGGTCTTAGTTGCTGCACATGGGCTTTCTCTAGTTGTGGTGAGCGGGGGCTACTCTTCATTGCGGTGCGTGGGCGTCTCATTGTGGTGGCTTCTCTTATTGTGGGGCACAGGCTCTAGGCACAAGGGCTTCAGTAGTTGTGGCACGCAAGCTCAGTAGTTGTGGCTTGCGGGCTCTAGAGCTCAGGCTCAGTAACTGTGGCACACGGGCTTAGTTGCTCCACAGCATGTGGGATCTTCCTGGACCAGGGCTCGAACCCATGTCCCCTGCATTGGCAGGCAGATTCTTAACCACTACGCCACCAGGGAAGTCCATCTCTGAAGCATTCTTAGCAGTTTACACTGATTTCTTCAACTTCCTAATCCACTTGGCTTCTACATCCCTCTCGCTCCATTTAACAGGAGAGACCTGAGGACACCCATGGTTGCCCTTTGGTGGACACAGGGTCTCGCTGTCCAGAAGCGTACACTGAAGACCCGAGGCCACAAGCCTGGGCAGAACCCATGGGATCCCGCCTGGATGTGGGTCCGATTCACTGGGAGAAGGAAGTGGTAAGAGGCCGGTGTGGGAAGGTCAGGGAGCAGGAGGACAAGCTGAAGTTGAGTGGAAGGAAGGGCACCCAGAGAACTTGAACAAAAAGCATCACCTTGAACCCACCACTGTAGATAATCAGAATCCAAATGCCCTGACCCTTGTCTCACAAACCCCGCCAACGGAGGTCCGCTCCACTGATCTTGGCATTCCCCAAATCTCTTGCCCATGAGAGGTGCTCAAAAGAAGGTAACTGACTTATGATTCCGCGGGCTCTAAGTGTCTGTGAATATTTCCTTTCCTCGGGTCGAGCCTTTCCCACCCTGGTGACAGGGATGCTTCTTAGGACGCGCTAGCTGGCCACCGACTGATTCTAACCGCTTGGTTTCCCTGCCCATCTTCCAGCACGGCTCCCTGTGTGCAGCTGCATGCAGGACAGGCTGCACCGGAGCCTCCCCAGTCCCCGAGAAACAGGGCGCAGGTGTGGACCGGGAGCTCCTGTTCCACCAGAGGAGATGGATGGACACCCACACAGCAGGCTACACTAGCAATGAACGGATGAATGAAAGAACGGCAACAACCTGGGTGAATCTCAAATCATTATGCCGTGTGAGAGGAGCCAGTCAAAAAAAAGAGTGTACACTGCAGGATTCAGTTTATATAAGGTTCTAGAAAATGCAAATCAATCTACAGTGACAGAAAGCAGACCGTGGTTACCTAGGGATGGGGGAAGTGGGGAGAGAGTATTGAGGGCCACAAGGAAACTTTGGGGATGATGGAGATCATCATTATCTTGATTGTGGGGATGGTTTTTGGGTGTAGACGTGTTAAAACTCACCAAATTGCACACTTCAAATATGTACAGCTTAGTGCACTGACCTCAACAAAGTTGTTACAAAGAAAGAACGGAACAGAACTGAAGCCCATGGTCGAAGATTTCATGGTGCGCTGTAAGCACTAGCTGCTTTCCAGGTGCTGGGATTTCCCTCCAGACCTCTTCTCAGCCTTTCAAGAATTTCATCACCTCTCTGTTGTTTCCTAAATAGCTGCAATGCTTTTTTTCTTTTTCCTCATCTCACAATATTTTCTTCTATTCTCCTGTTTCAAAACCCGCTACACTTTGGGGTCTCCCCTCTTTCTAGAACATGTTCACTGAAGAAAAACACCCCACCTTTTAAGCATCTTCCTTTCTTGCCTGACGCTATGAAACAGGTCACAGAAACATTTACTGCCTGTCCTTACAGAACAGTGATTGAGCTAGACCGTCCACGGCTACACTGCCCAGTACCTTAGCCACAGCCACACGTGGGTATTTAAACTTAATATAGGGAATTCCCTGGTGGTGCAGTGGTTGGGAATCCGCCTGCCAATGCAGGGGACACGGGTTCAAGCCCTGGTCTGGGAAGATCCCACACACCGCGGAGCAACGGAGCCCGTGTACCACAACTACTGAGCCTGCGCTCTAGAGCCCGGGAGCCACAACTACTGAGCCCATGCGCCACAACTACTGAAGCCCATGTGCCTAGAGCCCATGCTCCACAACACGAAAAGCCACCGCAATGAGAAGCCCCCACACCGCAACGAGGAGTAGCCCCTGCTTGCCACAACTAGAGAAAGCCCGCGCACAGCAACGAAGACCCAACCTAGCCAAAAATAAATAAATAAATAAATAAATAAATAAATAAATAAATAGTTTTAAAAAATAAACTTAAACTAATTTAAATGACATAAAAATAAAAACTCATCCTCAACTGCATGAGGCACATGTGAAGTGTCGGTGGCCCTGTGCGGATACACAGCAGAACAGAAACTTCCATCCTCACACAGAGCTGTGTTGGACAGATGGATGGCTGAAAACCACAGAAAGAGGCCTTGCCCTCCAGGACCCAACAGCTCGGTGCAGCACGTGGAAGCAGAGAAAGGCTGCCCTCCTTCCTCACCTGCACACGCACAGGCAGCTGGCATCTCTGTGGGACGTGTGTCAGAAAGAAAAGAACCAGCCTTGGGGGGCTTCCCTGGTGGCGCAGTGGTTGAGAATCTGCCTGCCAATGCAGGGGACACGGGTTCGAGCCCTGGTCTGGGAAGATCCCACATGCCGCGGCGCAACTGGGCCCGTGAGCCACAATTACTGAGCCTGCGCGTCTGGAGCCTGTGCTCCACAAGAAGAGAGGCCGCGATAGTGAGAGGCCCGTGCACCGCGATGAAGAGTGGCCCCCACTTGCCACAACTAGAGAAAGCCCTCGCACAGAAACAAAGACCCAACACAGCCATAAATAAAATAAAATAAATTAAAAAAAAAAAACTTAAAAAAAAAATGATTGTTTAAAAAAAAACCAAAAAACAAAAAACAACCAGCCTTGGGGATGGAAGAACCAGAAGGGCACTGCCCCTTGGCTAACCAGGAAAGAGCCCCCACGTGGGGACTCTGGGGTGACAGGGACTCACTCGAGCACCTGCATCTGCATGTCACGGTGCTAGACGCGAGGGAGTCAGGTGTGCGCAGCAGAAGCAAATGCAGAGGGGGCAGAAGGAAGTGGAAGGGCAGGGGACAGGGCACGCGGGGGGCGGGTGCTGGGGACCCCGGGAGAAGGCGGTCCCCTCCTGGGAGCGTTCCTTCCTCTTTCCCCAACCATACCCTTCGCTCTCCACCCCACGTTGCCATTTTCTCACCATCTGACAGTGTGGCAGGACCTCCCCATCCGAGCACCTGCCTCAGGGTAGCACGGACCCATCCCCAGCAGCAAGCCTGGCCCTCACGATGCTTAGTTGACTGAGTTAACGAACAAGAGAGAGTGGGAGATGGGACCTGCCTGCGGACCAGTTCATGCCACAGGAGAAGGGTTGGGAGGGGGAGAAAGTGCCTGGGGGACCAGTGTGACAGTGGTGACTCGAGCCAGGATGGTAGCAAAGGAGATAAAAAAGAAGCACAAAAAGTACAAAAAAAAAAAAAATCAGGCCAAAAGAATGGCCAGGACCTAGTGAGTCACTGGACATGGGAGGCTGTGAGGATGACCCCTGGGGCCCTGACTTTCAACAGAGCAAAAGCCTGGAACATCAGCCGTCTGGCCGCTGACCACCGAGCTCCTGGTCTCCACAGCTGCACTAACAGGTCATCCTCCCTCTCACGACAAGCGGGAACTTGGGAAAAGGGACCCTGCCCCCCACACGAGTGCCCCTCCCCAGCTGCCATCCTGCATCTGGTCATGAGGTCACACGAAAGCCAAACTGAGGGACATCCTGCAAGATAACTGGCCTGTGATATCACATCGTCAAGGTTGTAAAAAGCACAAAGTGAGAAGCCGATCGGGAACTGAGGACACCATAGGACTTGCAGGAGCCCTCAGGTCTTAGCGGAGCAGGAGGGAGGGAGGGAGATGGAGAGAGAAGAGTAATGTGGAAAAACGTTCATCTTGGGGAATCTGGGTGAGATTGTCCATAAATTATTTCTATATTTTTCCATAAATTATTCCAAAACAGAAACTTAAAAAAAAGACATTTAAAATTTAACTTAGAAATTCTAGTTTTGGGAGAACTAACTTGCCCCAGTCCCTGCCCCGCTGCCTAACGGCCACCACAGGGCCTTGAGGGTTCCAAGGGTTCCCGCTGGGCGAGCCTGGCAGGGTGGTGGGGCTTCTTCCGCATGTTCTGTTCTCTCTGGCTGGAAAGCGCCTCTCTCTGCTCTCCTGTGCCTATTTGTTTTTTGAATTTATTTTATTTTTATTTATTTTTGGTTGCATTGGTTCTTTGTTGCTGAGCGCGGGCTTTCTCTGGTTGCGGCGAGTGGGGGCTACTCTTCAGTGCAGTGTGCTGGCTTCTCATGGCGGTGGCTTCTCTTGTTGCAGAGCAGGGGCTCTAGGTGCGCGGGCTTCAGTAATTGCGGCACGCGGGGTCAGTAGTTGTGGCTCGCGGGCTTTAGAGCGCAGGCTCAGTAGTTGTGGCTCACGGGCTTAGCTGCTCCGCGGCATGTGGGATCTTCCCGGACCAGGGCTTGAACCCATGTTCTCTGCATTGGCAGGTGGATTCTTAACCACTGCGCCACCAGGCAAGCCCTCTCCTGTGCCTATTTGTTCCCATTTTTTAGGGAGAGTCTGTTGTACTTCTGGTGACTCTGGTAAGAGAGCTATAATGGACCAGTATTTAGAGGCAACCAGGAAAGGCAGCTCCGGGCACCAAATCTTAATGGCTTCATCTAAAAAAAGTTAACAATTGAAAAAAACTGTCCTGGGACTTCCCTGGTGGGCCAGTGGTTAGGACTCCACGCTTCCACCACAGTGGGCACGGGTTCGATTCCTGGTCAGGGAACTGGGATCCCACATGCTGAGTGTGGCATGGCCAAAAAAACCCAAAACAAAACAAAACAAAAACCTGTCTTTTAATATGACAACACGGCAGAAGAAGAAATTGCATACCTTGTCTAAGCTGGGGTGAATTTACTATTTGTAATATGGGACACAAGAAGAAAACCTTCTGATTCAATATATTAACTCACTTATAAAAAAATGCCAAATGATCATCTCTGTAGAGTAGGATGATGGCTTCTGCCCCCTCCAGCTTCATCCTGTCCAAATATTCTTCTACAAAATGCATTACTTTTCTACAACTAGAAAAACACAGTTTCGGGTAAAACTTTCCAGTTGGATGCTTTCCTTACACAGCACCAGACACTGAGGTATCAGCAAATACCCACAGCCATGTCTCATGGACAGAACGTCCACTTGAGTTGCTTGTGATGAGTGGGGGATGTTACTAGCAGTTTCCTTAGGGCCAAGAAGACTTTAAGGTGAATGATGGCTACTAAACTCGCACCTTGTCTCTCAAACACTGTTTTTCCTCCTGTAAACCTAGTGCTTGCACTGCGAGGAAGGCTCTTTGCTGCTCAGGACTGGAGTGAATGGAGCCCTCTGCTCCCTCCTCCCTGGGGGCCACGGTGGGCAGCACTGCCCAGGGGCGCCCACTCGCTCCCGGCCATCCTGGTCAAATGCCCATTTCCAACCTTCTTTTCTAATGGGAAAGAACTCAGTGGGTTTTCAAAACTTTGTATTGGATACCGTTTCAGCATTTTTAAGGTCTCTGTAGAGGTTTTAGAAGCCAGCACCATCCATTTAGCTCTGCAAGTCTGAGCGGGACTCACTGGTCTCGATGACAAGCGTAAAACCCGCACAGTCAGAGACTGAGATGCACCACGCTTGCCACCCGAGGCTGCCCCATCAAGGTGCTCTTCCCTGGCTTGGCTAGATCTGCCTTGCTGCAATTCTCCAGGCAAACAACAGCCAATCACGGGACTTGGCACTTGAGATGAAAGAAACTTGCCACGTCTGGCAACCCACGCACTTTACAGAAGCGGCCAGTGGGGCCAGAGAGGGGGAGACTGGTCACAGGGCGTGCAGCTCCCAAAGGCGAGGCTGACACTCAAGCATCTGCAAACTCTGGGGCCTGGCCCCCCTCCCTGGACCCCACCACCTCTAGCTACCGTCACTCCCATCGAGAGAGTCACCCTGGGACCAGAACAGACTCGCAATCTCTCACTGTGGTTATTACAGGCAAGAAGTAGCGGGCAGAGGTGTTTGCTCTGCTCAAGGCTCTTTCTTTTTAAATCTGCAGATTCTGTGTGCTCAGAAGGCTGCAGGCGGCTCAGGTTACTCAGCTCTGACTAAGCCTTCTTGAGCAGAGTGGCCGGGGAGGCAGAAGCTACTCTGCATCACGCACACGCCTGCAGCCCATGCTGTTCAGCCTCCCGTGTTATCAGACACACATCTAGGATCTCAGGCCCTGCGTGGAAAAAGAAGCCAGGCCACAGTGTACACTGGTCTTTTCCACAAAACTGAAAATGAATGTCTACTGGATTTAGTAAATGAGCTAGAATGCCAAAATGGTTACAGATTTTGGCCCTTTTCTTGGTTGTAACATCACATGAGGTCTCTCCAAGGGCATACTATTAGCATCAAATCACAGCCTCGATGCCGGCCAGCCAAGCGTTTTGTTCACTCTGTGGCTCTCTGCTCAGCATCTCTTAATAGCTGGGGCAAGGATGGGTCTCGGCCTCCAGGGCACTCTCCTCCTTACCACATGCGCACCCCCAGCTCTTAGTCCAGGGGTGTAAGTGGGAGGCCAGAACCACACTCGCTTGTGGCTGCACTTGAACCATGCAGAGCAGAGCAGGGGCTTCATCCACGCAGAGCAAATTTTTAAGGTAGATGGTTATGATTCTTAGCCTTAAGGTTGTCCATCTTTCTCCTTTTAGTTCCTTCTCGTCCACTATATTGACCACATAGGTACATGATGAAAGGAAACAAACCTACTCAGAACCTCATTTAGGCATCAAATGGCTGCTGAGAGCAGTCAGAGAAGTGGGAGGTGCTGCCCAGCATGAGGGAGGCAGCCACTGCCCCACGGCCAGTGAGGGGAGCCCCAGAGCTCCAGTCTTCTGGGGGTATGCTCTCTGACCTCCTACGGCAGCATGACATGGAACCAAGAGCCCACTCCAGGGGTCAGGGTAGACTGCGTCTTGGCCTGGTTCTTCTAGGGCATGTGACCTTGGTCCACCCCCACTCCTTCTTGGGACCAGTTCTTTCCCTAGTAAATGCCTATGGCCACTCTGAACTCTAAAATCCTACGAGCTCTTGCATCTCCCTTAAGTTGAGAGCCCTAAATTAGTTTTGGTGGAGCCTGGCACCCCAATCAATAGGCAACAGCCTCTTGACAGATGAATGAAAAAACCCAAGATCAACATAAACCACCGTAAGTAGGAACGATACAAGGCACTCTTAATTTTTATAAACACACTTTAAACCAAACTAGGAGGACATAAACTGCCCTGGCTTAAGAAAAAGCCAAAATACTGAAACAATCTTCCATTTCAATACTTAAATCAAGAATGTGTTAACCCAAATTAGTTAAAAAGGAATTTAGCTCATTTAATAAGAAACTTCCCATTCATAAACCAAAAACCCATCACCTAATGCCTGGAACAACAGAATGTCAGGGCTTAGAGATCATCTAGGGCAACTGACTCATATGACTGAAGGAAAATCAAAATCCAGAAGGGGGCAGGCGACATAGACAAGGTCACAAAGGCAAGGCAGGAATGAGAACCCAGGTCCCCTGAATCCACCTGGGTCTGACAACAGGGCTAAATATTTCATAGTGAATGAATGAAGGTAAGTGGTATTCCCTGCAATGCATGGTTCTTCTAACTGGTTCACAAATAAGTGATTTCCAGGTTATGGAGGTATCCTAGAATACGATCAAATACTTCAAAATTCTACTTTTAACTCCTCAGAAGCCACAGTGGAATTTCTCAGCATTTTCCACATAAGCTAACAATACTCCCAACGGAGGGAACCACAGGGCAAAGAAATCACCTCCGGAAACCTGGAGTCTTTCACCTGGTGCCAGAGGAGCAGCCTAACGGCGGCTTTGGTAATGTGTTTACCTCAATCACCAAATTCACCCATGTCACAGACCGTCAAAACATTGGATTAGGGATAAGGCAAAGATCTGACAACACCTCTTCTGGCTGCAGAACCATAAGAAGATCAGAAATCCCCTTTCTGGAAGGGTTTAAAATTAAAATTAAAATTGCAGCAACCAGAAGTTGTGACTGGGGTCTAGGACACGTTTGCGGAAAAACACACACAAAAGCAAAAAGAACTGGCGTCTGCAATGAGAAGTGGGTATGGAGGGGAGACGGAGGCCTGAGACAGTTTAGGATGCAAGGTCCCTCGGTGACGCCAGGTGGTTCAGGTCTAGGGTTCCTGGCTGGAGCAGCAGGCCAGGAGGATGGGGGAGCCAGGCATCAGCCCCTGGGCCGGGTTCGGCGTCGGGGGCGTTGGTGGGATGGGCGGGGCGACACCTGGGGCCCGGGCAGGGCGGGGGCTAAGGGCGGGGGCTAAGGGCGGGGCAGGACTGGGGTCCCCGGGAGGGGCCCTGGCGCCGCCCGACCCACGCACCTCCTCGGCCTGCTTGCGCAGCGCCTTCTCCCGCTCGTACTGGGTGAGCAGCTGCTCGTTGTCCTCGCGCAGCAGCTCCAGCTCCACCTCGTGCTCCTGGTTCTCGCTGAGCACCGAGTCCAGATTCTCGAGCACGTTGACCACGAGTGGCATCAGCTCCTTGACCACCTCCTCGTCGTAGCAGTGGATGAGGCGCTCGAACTCGCGGTAGATGGAGCCCGCCAGGCCCGACACCCGCTCCGACATCACCGAGCCAGAGCAGTAGTCGTCCTGGTACACGACCACGCCGCCGCCCTCGTCCATCTGGATCTCCATCATCGCGGCCACCGCCGCCGCCAGCGCGGCCTGCTGTCCGCCGGCGCGCCCGCCCGCTCTGGCTGCCCGTAGTCCGCAGGCCGCGGCCCGTCGCCTGCGCCGCAGCCGCTGTCGCCTCAGCCACCGCCAGCTGATACTGATGCTGATGCTGCGCCCGTCGCTCAGCGGCCGGAAGTCCCGCCGCCCGGAAGTCCCGCCCCCCAGACAGCGGGGGCGGTGCCCGCCCATCCAGCCGGAGCCCCGCGGCGCCGCACCGCTAGGAGTCGCAGGGGCCCTAACGTAGGAGGAAGCCAGTCCCCGGGCCAGAAGCTCGGCCGAGCGGGGCTGGGAGCGCTTCCGGTCAGGTTCGTCAGAGCAGCTGTCTGCCAGCTCCCACGACGCAGGCGTGGACTTTTATAAAGTGACAGCGTATGTCCTAAGTATATACAAATGACTTTGTACGGTTTAGACTTAAGCGAGCGTCCGGGTGCCCACCCTTCCCTCCAAAGAAATGGCCGTTATCTTTGTGCGCCCCTCCCTCCCTTCCGGAGTTGACCGCGACGCTGACCTGGTTAACTGTGACTTGCCTTTGTAGCTTCACTGCACAGCAGTATGTACTGCTACACACTAGGTACTCAGAGCTCCCTTCAGAGCGGCTGTGCCTTCCATGGTCCCTCCTGGGATTCCAATTAAATGCAAGTTGCCCGTCTCATCCTAAAATCCAGTAACAGACTCTCACTTGGTCCACTTCTGTGTCCTGATGTTGTGTAACTTCTTCAAATTTCCCAGTTTCACTTCAGCTACGTGTAGTCTAACATCTACGCTGAGTTTTTTATTTCAATTTTTTTTTTTGGCCTCTCCCCGTGGCATGTGGGATCTTAGTTCCCTGACCAGGGATGGAACCCGCGCCCCTTGCAGTGGAAGCGCAGAGTCCTAACCACCGGACCGCTAGGGAAGTCTCTCAACAGTTATATTTTTCACTTCCATTTGTTCTGTTTGACTTTCTTATATTCTACCAGTTTTGATAGGCCCTTATTTCTTCCACTTTTAGCCAGCTGATTTGCATTTTCTTTCTCTGGTATCTGAGGACACCATGAATCTAAGACTTACACTTTCAGCTTTGGGGGCCACACAGGTGGCATGAATCCTGATCATAAAACCAAGAGTGACAGCTTAGTGTTAACAGAAATGCTCTTACCCCTGCCTTTCACCTGATGCAATGCTTCAAGGGGAGTTCATCCTAACCCGATTGCACCAGTGAACGTTCCTGCAGGTGATGCCCTAAATACTGTTGCACAATTTTCTCCTTGCAACCTACTGTGCTGTATGGATGCTCACCCACCCCACTAAGAAACGATCTGAGGTTTCAGTCTCACATTCAGACTGCCTGGGTTTTGATCCTAGCTAACTGTAAAACTGAGCCTAAAACAATTACCAACCTACTAAGAGTGTTATGAAGATCATAAAAGGGGCTTAGTACAATCTCTAGCAAATAGTAAGCATGCAATATAGACTTGTTTTATATTCTCAAAATAAGCCAGGACAAACAGATGAAATGTATAATTTCTTCTGGTAAGCAAGTTACAGAGAAAGCTGGTGAATGTTTTGGGGAATGTTTCTGACTTCTGCTCTAAGCCTTTCCAAGAAATATGGCCCCTTCTCAATTCCTGAAATAGCAAATACAGTAGGGCAGCCACCACTACCACAGTCAGAGGCCAACTGACTTGTCATCAACTTTATTAGTTTTTACCACTAACATGTTTGGGCAGATTTGTTACTTGAAACTGGTTAAAGAAAAAGGAGTGTTAACAAAATGATATGCTGGATAATTCTTGATGCTTACTGAAGAACACTAGTACACTCTTGAGAGCTCAAGCTAACTGAATTAGAACTTGCTTCCTTTACAATTTGTAAAGATAATTCGCTATTCAACTTTTTCTTTCTCATTACAAGACCCTAAAATGTAAGTTGGGCACACAGGTTTCAAAAGTTCTATCAATACTTTAATTTCGAAGTATCCACCCCTAATGCCTGCTAAAAACTCACCTAGGTCCCTGTAATGTCCCTCTCATTTCTTTCTAAGTTCAAGTTTAGATAGCACTTTGTAGTCACACACAGAACAGGAATATTTCATTCATGAGCTCGAAGAATGCTAAGGATTAAGAATATAACGAGTTCAGAAGAAATGAACGGGATAATATAGGAGAAGGTGTAGACATCCTTGCAGGGTTCAACTCACAAAGGTGTTAGAACAAGTTATGCTCTGTCCAAAGAGCCATGTATTTCTGGACAAGGCACAGGACCGAAGAGGGAACCCTTAGATGTCTTCCACTTCTTCACCATAATGTAGGGGAGCCCACCTTGCTCCTCTGACTCAGCCACTGCCTGACCTCTGGAGACAAACAAGCTGTGACACTCCAAAACCTCAGTGCTTGCCTGCAGCTGGAGCAGCTGTTACAAATAGGTGATGTACTGGTGCCAGTGCCTAGCCCAGTTCTGGGAACATGCTCTCAGATGAACAAGTGAAGACAGTGTCAGGTCACCCATGCTGGGTTTCTTTCTGAAGTGCTGTCCAGTTAGTTGGCCCTGATGCAGCCGTCTTCTAGAAGGAAGCCTCCTCTAGTGGAGCTCTCCAGGCAGGCAGTCTGAGAAGCTCCATCACCCTCAGTCCACTTAATACACATAAAGATATTAAGTTTGCTTGTAGGACATATGAAAATAGCTAATATATAAGAAAGAAGAAAAATCTATGCTTTCTCTACAGGACCTGAATCTACAGGCAGATTCTAATAGCTCAGCACGTCATCTACTCACTGTCAGGCTTTCATGGAAGTTTCAAAGTCAACGCAGAGGCAAATTCTTCAGGAAAACAAGTGGTGTTAAGCGAAAAAAGAATTATTACCTTCAATTTACGGAAACTAAAAGAACGCTGCCACATTCCTGTCCATTCTATTCAAAGCAAAGTCTTTGGTTTTCAAATGAAAAAACCTTAAATCCATAAACTTTGAGAAGATTAATTTTGGCATCTTCTGGTTTAAAAAAAAAAAAAAAGGCAAACCCCTTCAACCAATGAAAAGCTGTAAGGGAAGGAGCAGAGTTCAGGCACTCTGGAGAATGGACGTGGAGGAAACACGTGAACATGTCCACCCGCCCAACCGCACGCACACACACTGTGCACACAACCAATAGGCAAAGACTCTGAGTACGTGACTGCTAAGTTTAATTCAACGGCTACACCCACTCCTGCCCTGTAAAAATAACAGAATGCTCCTCTCAAAGTTACATCGAGATGTGAGCACAGGTTTGTTGTTTTTGATACAGTTTTACAAAAAGTTGGCACCAAATGCACATAAAGTTTTAAGGCTTAATAAAAATACAGATGAGTAATTTCTCAATGCAGCTTGGAGGCTGAGAAAAGGATGCTAAGAGTTAATGAAGCTTCCAAATACAGGCAGTCCCCAATGTACAGAGCATTTTCCAAATGCAAATGGCCTCCCCCATCAGGTTCGAAGGAGCAAAAACTTTTCTGCTGCTCCTCCCAGTGACCAGACTGCCCGGGGCTCGCTAAACCCATGCCCAGGGCCCCGAGGAGGGAAAGGAAGAGGGAAGATGGGAACAAAAGTAAGGTGATGTAGTCACTGCTGCCCAGAGGCTCTGCTCTTGTTGTTTTCCTCCTTCCCCCAGGCCTCTAACCCCAGCTCTGCTCTGGAAGTCCCTGCCAGGGGACAGATCTAGAAAGCTCTTCCCCTCATGTAACTGACGGTGAGACTGAAGCCCCGAGGGCCAGCAGCACGTCAGGGTCTTCTTGGCAATCCAATTTGGAATTCACAAATCATTTTCTTGTATATTAAAAAAAAAAAGTTATAAATAGCAGTTCATTTCTACCTTTGGAACATCTTATTGTAAGTTAAACAAGTTAGTGTGTTTGAGCTTAAAAGCTAACCACCATTTATGACATTTTTTACTGTGGAAAAAAATGAATTCCAGACAACTTTCCTATAAATGACCATTTGAAGGATGGAGGAGATAGGAAGCACTTGATAGAGTCACATGGAACCAGTGTTTCTCGGCTCCAAAGTCAGCAGGGGGACAGAAAAGCAAAGTGTCTTTGCTTGGCAAAGCACCGTGTGAACCCTCCCCCAGCGCCGGTGGAGGATGTGGAGCTTGGCAGGGAGCTCCTGCAGTCACTGGAGCGTCCAGGCCACTAGGAGTGTGACCACATTTTAACGACGAAGACATTTTCAGCACCTGCATTAGCTTTGTAGGCACTCGTACCAGTAGCTCCAACCCAAACTGTTGGTCCCACGTGACTGCAGTACAGGAACCGACACCGTAGCCCTTTAGAGGCTCAATTGGAGAAACTTTCACCTGACAGATTACAGCAGCACGATTCTTGCCAGCCCATTATCTTTGCTGGCAAATACCATGGAATGGGCCAGTTGAGACATTACTGCCAAACTATTTAATCTCTTGGCCTAAGGTCTCTAAGACTCGTCTGGAAACTGTGAATATGATCCAGAGGTTCTGCAAACCTTTATAAAGGGTGGCCTAAGAACACTTTCCTTCCTCTTCGGTGTACCTGAGCAACAGACTTTTTTCTAGAAAGGTGTCAGAAACAGACCAGAGTCAACAGTTACTGATGTAAAGCTGGTACTTGAGAACAGGTCTTGAGCTATTATGACAGAATCCAAACCTAAGAACCCAAGGTTCTCAAGCATCTCTTCTTCCCACTGTCAGCAGGAATATAAAGGAAGACACATGAAGGAGTTAAACAATCCCATTACCTGGATAGATCTGGGTAGTTTTAAAGTCCTATAGAAGTTAGTGGCCTTGTAGATAGGAAGTGTTGCTGGTGAAGGGAACTGTCCACATCATTGGTGAGGAGCAAAGGCCTAGACTTAAGGCTGATGAGGAAAAAAGGAACAATTCACAAGCAAAACTGCCTGTAAAGAGCCCAAAACCAGTCTCTCGTGGATGAAAGGGAGAGATTTCTACGTAAGATCTGGCCAAGGATTGAGAGGGCAGAAGCGGGGCACCTTGGGAGATCAGGGTACAAAATCTTTCCATAAAGCGTAAGACTGAGAACAACATTTTGGTTTTTTGTTTACAGCTGCTGAGGAAAAGCAATGAAGATGTTTCAAGAAAATCTGTGGAACTGAAGTGAAAAACACTGGGGCCGAAGTCCCAGAAACAGAGACCGTGTCCATGAAGGGTAAATGGCGTCAGGATCTGAGGGGTCTATCCAGATACCCACCCTCCCCACCCCGCTAGGGTTTCAGTGTGTCTTGCTCTTCTATCCCACAGTAACGGACACGTGGTTTTTGGATTTCTCTCAAAGGCTTTAAACTCTGCTACTGTGTTAGTGACTCCTAGATACCCAATTAGCCAACACACCAAGGACGTGAAGACCCCACGCCTCAGGTGCACCTGCCTGGCACCACCTCCCTGCCCACCCACCCGAGAGCTCCTCTCACACCAGGGATCACGTTTCCTCCCTTGGTTTCCGGGAGGCGAGGTCTCCGGCTTCTCGGGATGGCAGTGGAGCCAGAGCAGCAGCTTCAGGTGTCCACCCAACAGACCCTCTCCCCACCCCGCTCCTTCAGGCTAAAGAAACTATAATTTTGAAATCCTATCTCTCGAGTTTCTTGTCTGGCTATGGGGGACGCAGCAGCGTCTTAGTAGAAGGAGATGCTGGACTTGCCTCCAGGCGGGTTCAGGACTTTGTTGTGGGAGCGAGGCCTCGGGCCCAGCCTGGGCTCGTGGCTGTCAATGGTGGGCGCAGGCTCCTGGGCGCGGGCTGCTTCTCTCGGGCCACCTGGCTCACCCGGCTCTTGTCTGGCGGAGGCGCTGGCTGCGGCTGCGGGACAAAGTCAGCACAGCGTCCTGTTAGAGGCTGCCTGCCACCCAACGGGCAAGGGCACGCCGTCCGGGGAAATGCAAAAGAAGCAGAGCAGGTTCTGCCTGCCCCAGGGCTGGGCTGAAGCCGGGCCGGTACTGAAACACACTTGGAGAAATCCTTGAGGGATCATCTCCACACTGCTTGCTGGACTCCACTCCCCTCCATCCCACCTCAAGTATGAAAAGGAAACGTCCTCAAAGTGAGCTCGTCTTAAGTGGGGGGCCCAGCAAGGCAAGGCAAGGTTACTCTGGACTTTCTGAATGAACGAATTCCCATCTCTTCCTAATCGACAAAGGGAAATGGTGACCCGAAGGCAGAAATCAGTGCCTGCAGTCAGCTCAGAGGACCATGGGGGACTGACTGGGCCTGACACCCAGCCCCACGAGCGGGGCAGCTCACTGCGGAGCGACCCATCGGGGGGAGCCCCGACCCCACCACAGCCCCGCACTGCTCCTCCTCACCGCCCCCTGTCTTCCTCCCCTACCCTCCTTCATGCCCTTCTCTTCTGCCAGGTCTGCCAGCACTGCCCTTGGTCACAAGTTCATTGAAGGCTTTGGACCCTTGCCCTTCACTACATGAGATGAGCTTCTAGAAGAGGACGCCTTGGCCTTAGGCCCAGGCTGACCCCAGCACTGACAGGAGGTGCAGAAAAACCAGCAGGAACGCTGTCACCAGAAGTAACTGAGCCCATTTCCCCTGCCTCCTTCCAACACAAAACCCTCCTGCAATCACCACAACTCTGCTGTCTTCATCGGCAGGCTCGCGGGGGGGGCACAGGGTTTTCCCTCTCCACCCACCAGCGGCCTCTGCAAAGCGTGAGCCCCGGCGAAGGGACAGAAAACAAGCTCACCTCTAAGGTCCAGTGTGTCCTCTCCCTCACACAGGAACACGTGGTCCTGTAACGAGGCAAACCCAGGTCAATCCACCACTCGGACACCTCCTACCTCGCGCAGGCAGACGACGGGAAAGGCGTGGATGACCTGGGTCTATTTTTACCTTTAAAAAGTTTTTATTTGAACAATTTTAACCATAAACAAAGCAGAGAGAAGAGCCCCGTGAGCCCCCAGGTAACCTGCTCTACAGCAAGTGACATCAGCTTGCTCGCCTCCATTCTGGTCTCAGCCACACATGCCTCCCAACTTCCAGCCCTCCACCCCTTCGTGGGATTATGTGAAAGCAAATCCCATATTTCATTTATCCATAAATATTTCAAGATGTGGCTCTTTCAAATGTCCTAAAAAACTCTCTCGCAACTGCAAAAACTAATGACTCCTTAAATGTCTAACACGTAGTCAAGTTTAAACTTAGCACATGTTCTCACAGCCCATCCGTGTTACACTGTGTCAGAACTTAATTCCTCTTTAGGGCTGAATAATATAACATCACATGTGTACAGCACAGCACATTCTGTTCACCCATTCATCTGCCGGTGGACACTTGGGTTGTTTCCAATCTTTTGTTATTGTGAATAATGCTATTAAAATTAAGTGTACAAGTATCTGTTTGAGTTGTTGTTTGCACAATTGGGGGTATATATCTAAGAGTATAACTGCTGGATCATATGATAAATTCTATGTTTAACTTTTTCAGAAACTGCCAAACTGTTTTCCACAGCGACTGCACCATTATACATTCCCAAGAGCAGTGTATGAGGGTTCCAATTTCTCCACACCCTCACCATTTCTTATTTTCCATTTTTTTTGATAATAGCCATCCTAGTGGGTGTTAAGTAGTATCTCACTGTGATTTTGATTTGCATTTCCCCACTAAGGATGTTCAGCATCTTTTCATATGCTGATTGACCATTTGTGTGTCTTCTTTGGAGAAATGTCTATTCAAATGCTTTGCCCCCTTTTATTCTGGTTCTGAAATTTTTATTTTTAAAAAATTTATTTTATTCAAGGATAGTTGATTTACCATGTTGTGTTAATTTCTGCTGTACAGCACAGTGATTCAGTTATACATATATATATATATATACATTCTTTTTCATATTCTTTTCCATTATGGTTTATCACAGGATATTGAATATAGTTCCCTGTGCTATACAGTAGGAGGATCTTGTTTATCCATTATATATGTTAATAGTTTGCATCTGCTAACCCCAAACTCCCACACCATCCCTCCCCCTTGCCTCTGCCCATTTCTGAATGTGGTTGTCTTTTTGTTGCTGAATTTAAGGGTTCTTTACATACTCTGGCTAGATAGCAAACCTTTGTCAGATATGTGATGTGCAAATACTTTCTTCCATTCTGTGTGCTGTCTCTTCATTCTCTTGATAGTATCTTTTGATGCACAAAAGTTTTTAATTTTAATGAAGTTCAACTTATTTATTTAAATTTTGTTGCCTGTTTTTGGTGTCACATTTAAGAAACCACTGCCGAATCCAAGAATAAGATCTGTCCCTATGTTTTGAGTTCATTTTTGTACATGGTGTAAGGTAAGTGTCCACCTTCATTCTTCTCATGTGCACATTCCATTTCCCAGCACCATTTGTTGGAGACTGCTCTCCCCTCACGAATGATCTTGGCATTCTTGTGGAAATATCAATGAACCACAGATGTGAGAGTTATTTCTCAGCTCTCAATTCTATTCCGTTGGTCTACATGCCAGCACCATGCTGTTTTGATTCATGTAGTTTTGTAGTAAGCTTTGAAATTGGGAAGTGTGACCCTCCAATTTTGTTCTTCATTTTCAAGATTGTTTGGCCATTCAGGGTCCCTTGAGATTCCATATGAATTTTAGGATAGGTCTTTCCATTTTTTCAAAAAACAAACAAAGCACCACAAACAAAAACAAACCAAAAAACCAAACCACACCACTGTTGGAACTTTGATAGGGATTGCAATCCTCAGGGTTTTTAAAAATTACTAAAATCTCCCCCTACTGACTCCATGTAGTTTCCTATATCTTGAATACAATCCCTGTAGTGTTGATTAATATGAGGATTGGTCTGACTCAGGCTTGGTTGTTTTGATATGAATTCAAAGGTGGTCCATGATGAACTTCTATCATGAGGCCTATAATTTCTGGAGGTGTCGTTTTGTGATGTTAGCAGCCACTGATGATTACCACCCAGATCTACAGTTTCATTACAAGTTTGCAAAATGGTGATATTTGAATTCTGTTATTCCTTCTTCATTTATGGGCTGGAATACGTTTATAAAAGGAAACTTTCCCTCAATAGCTGTCATCCTGAGGTACTGTTCATGCAAGAAACACTGGCTAAGTGCTTGATTCTATCTGTCAGCAGTTTTCCAGATGGTCCTCTGACATTCTCCGAAGGTGACAAATTAGATTTTAAAAATATTATCAGGAACCCATAAATTCTAAGTATTTGGTGAATTTTAATCCGATGCAGTTACTGTACTTATTGATTGATGACCACTAAAAATAGAGGAATGTTTATGAGAGGTGAACTCCCCTGTTTTATGTTCAGTATTATAAATATCCTCAGCATCCATCTGTGATGTGCAGAGAAGGGCAGTGGCCTACCTGCAGTGGGCTGCCCCCACCACCAGCGACCCCCAAGGCTCAAGTCATCACGAGGCTGGAATACATTCCTCCGATGACTCAGGAGAGCTCTGAAACTCGGTGACTAATGACTGCAGCCAGGAAAAGCAATGTCACCCATCTTGTCTCTTCCTAATAACATGTCACACCTGCCTCAGAGCCTTTTTAAGAGTACCTGGCTCAAGTTTTGCTTTTCTTACTCTCATGTCTGCTATCTGTATGCAGTCCATACCTTGGGTTTGTTTGGGTGTGCCATGGGTGAAGTAGCAGCGACTGGGGAGCCAAAAATGTCACTGGTCTTCCCACCAGGGGGGTTCAGACGCTGTCGAGTCTGCACAGGCGTGGATTCGTCAAATATACCACTTCCTTTCCCCCCTGCAGAAAAAATCAGGATGGTTAGCAACCCGGAACATCCACCCCACCCACCCTCCACACTCATGACTTCAGAGACCTCCTCTCACCGCAGTGCCAGTCCTGAATTCAGGCCAACAAGGGTGGGGTGATCAGGTTGATGAGCATCCCTAAAGACCCATGTCAAACCCAGCCCCTTTCCCGGGGGCCAGCTGGGGCCTTCCTCACGAGAACTGAGCTGTACCGGGCTTGCTGCTAGAAGCGAGATGGTAAGATGGCATAAAACAGCATTTTCCCCCCTAGAATTTCCTTAACCCTGAATTTTTCATGTTTTCCTGCTGAAGAATCTTCTACGTTAAAGCCATGAAAAGTTCTTTCATAGATTAAAAGCAAACACCCGCTAAATTTTGAGGTCAGACAGACAGAACTGAATTAATAACATGCCCTATTCAAGGCAAACCTGTAATCTGGAAAACAACATTTACTGAGAATGACTACTCTCCTCACCTCAATCTGTCTGGAACTTCCAGTGATAACTAGATATGTCACTGAATTACAGACATTTAACATCTTTGCTGCCAAGTAGAAATGATGTGATGAGCTACAATGAAAATATGCATCTCAGATGTAAGTTCTTATAAGCTGATGGCTAAGGCATGAACGTGAGAAGTAAATACCGATGTTAAACAGGAAGATGCGAGCACACGCCGCCAGCCCATCCCTCTCTGCACTCAGCAAACACCAGCGCCTCCCTTCCACCAAGCGCCCACTAAGATTTATAATCTTACAGGAGAAAGAAGGTGCATCCACAAATGGCTATGAGACCACACACAAGTTGCTCGGCCCCTCTGCGCCCCACATTCCTCACCCTTCGAACGGCGGTGGTACAAGGCCCTTCCTCACGGCGCTGTGAGGGAATTCACTGACTCACTGTCGCTTGTGTGTCAAATGCTTACGACAACATTGGGGACATAAATGCTCAGTCAGCATTTGCTAAAGAAGCTTCCCTCAGACACTGTTCAGTGAAAAAGGCGCAAAACGATCTAGACAGCACACAGTGTCTCACTATAAAAGGACCTGTATGTGAATAAAGGGCACTGGTTACTCCACTTCCCTCCCTGCAAAGTGCTCCCCTCTGGGGGCCATGTGTCTGCTCAGGAAATGGGGTGGCTGTGGTGCAGGGGCTTAGGACTGCTAAACATATTCATTTTTATAGTTGTGATCTTTATTGACTGTCTCCAAGAAATTCAATTTTAAACAGTCACTTCCAGGCTGTAAGAACCCATACTGTTAGAACAGGGGACGGTGCACCATGAGAGGAGCACGGAGCTCCGAGGAGGAGGAGGCTCCACTGGGGGCTTGTCCCCTCGCAAGCCCTCAGACTCGACCAGCCTTCCGGGATGCCGGTTGGTCGTCTGGGGGACACAAAGCACAGCTCCACAAGGATGGGAACCTGGCCCTTGCAGCTTTTCTGGGCCAGGAGAAGTTTAGAGAATGGGTGGGACTGACCGCAGGAAGATGCACACATTCGTGTCGTTTGAGGCCGATCACAAGCCTTCCAGCCCCAGCCACGGCCTCCCAGGGACCCGCAGCCCTCAGGCTGGGGCAGGTGGCACAGCATGGGGTCAGGGCCCAGTGCCAGGCAGGATCCTGCTCAGCCGCTGACCAACTGTGTGACAGCACCTGGCTGGGGTCGTTGGTGAGATAAGTGAGTCGACACACGTGGAGTGGGCAGAGCAGAGAGTGGAGAGGAAGCTCCCAGTCATGCTGCTGGGCTGCTGTCACGAACAGGGTGTCGTCAGCAGAAATGTTTGGACTACAAAGTGGAGAAAAGCTGCTGCCCGAGGTCACCCCTCGCTGCTTGTTACCATGCTGTTGCTGGTCATGCTTAAGTAAATTCTTTGTAAGATAGCGTTCAGCTTATTTTAAAATGCAAGATAAAAATAAAAGTAACTCAATTTCAAGTTTTTGGCTAAAGGCACTGCTCATTTAAAAACAATTTTAAGAACTGTGAAACATGACACAGACAAGTACCTAAAATATAAATAAAGCAAACACCCAAGTAACGAGTAACGATCACAGATGATCACACGTCTTACAGAATTCTATCAACTCCCAAAAACCTGTGTGGTTCTGTGTCCGAATTTTCTGGAAACTACAAACTTCTTCTAGTTTTACCATGTATATGTCCAACCCTAAACAACACAGTTCTGTTCTTGAATTTTATGAAAAGTAAAATAATAGACACACTGCCCGTCTGTTATTCAACATTTTATCTGAAAGATGAATTCGGCTATGAAGGTGGAAAAAATGCTCAATTCACTCATAATTGAAGAAAAATAAATTCAAGATATACTTTTTAAAGAACCAAATCACAAGGCACAGCGCCTTGCGTGGGGAGCAAGCGCTACAGACGTCCTGGGGCACACGTCTGAAGACCAGTGGAAGCACCAGCATTTTATTTATTTATTTTTATTATGATTATTTATTTTTGGCTGTGTTGGGTCTTCGTTGCTGCACGCGGGCTTTCTCTAGCTGTGGTGAGCGGGGGCTACTCTTCGTTGCGGTACGCGGGCTTCTCATTGCGGTGGCTTCTCTTGTTGTAGAGCACGGGCTCTAGGTGTGCAGGCTTTAGTAGTTGTGGCACGAGGGCTCAGCAGTTGTGGCTCGTGGGCTCCAGAGCGCAGGCTCAGTAGTTGTGGCACATGGGCTTAGTTGCTCTGCGCCATGTGGGATCTTCCACGGCCAGGGATCAAATCTGTGTCCCCTGCATTGGCAGGCAGATTCTTAACCACTGCGCCACCAGGGAAGCCCTAGAACCATCATTTTAAACTGACCCGGCAATTCCATCTCAGGAAATTTACCCCAATTGGTATATTCAGGAGGTAAGTTGGGAGCATGGGCTTCAGAGTCAGGAAAACCTGCATCCAAAGGCTAGTTCTGCCACCAGTGAGCTGTGGACTCAGGCAGGCCAGTGAACCCCGAGCCTCAGCTTCCTCCTCTGTAAAGGGGGTAATGCCACCTATCCCCCAAGCTGTGGAGACGACTGACACACAGCACAGCCCCTGACAAACACCAAATGACCCACCCGTATCAATCACCACTGTCAGGAGGAGGTCTAAACCAGAAGAGTAGATGAAACACAGCACCCGACCAGCCTGGGTTAACTTCCAGTGACGGCCGGTGGCAAGTCCCTTGCTCCGAACGTGCTCCATTAGGCCCTCCCCGGAGTCTGCGGGGTCGAGTCTGCAGGGCTGGACACACCAGCAGGTTCCCTTCTGGGCTGCCCTTGAAATTCATCACAGGTAATTTTCTTCCTTCTTTCCTTTCTTCCCTCCTTCCTCTTTTTTTTTTTTTTTTAATGTAATTCATTCATCAGTTAGAAAGAGCTCTTGGGTGACAGGAGGAGGCAGAGCGGGGACTCCGGCATTTGTTAAATGCTCAACTATCATCACAGAGCACTTGGCAGGACAGAAAACAAACCCCAAACAACAGGACCGTGAGAAGCAGACATTTTGGCACAGGGCTTCCCGTCGCTGTCACGACACCTTGCAACTGTGCACAACGCAGGGGTTTTCTATCTCTCCAGCCAGGAGGGGCCCAGGCTGCCCATAGGGCACGAGATGGGCGGGGGAGCATGAGATTCTGAGGGTCTGGCAAAGCAGCGCTGCCCCACGCTGCCACACTGTCTAGAGAACCCGAAGCCCCAGAGACAGCTGCAGCCGTGCATGGTGCCGAGCCAGAGCCACGGCCGCTGGCGCGCCCACCTCCAGTGCCTCCAGTCTGAGTCTACCTGCCGCATCACATCGTTGGTACAAAGGATGAGCAGGGCCGAGCACTCCTGGCCCTGCAGCCCCACAAACTGGGTAGGGGAGAATGTTATTCAGCAAGAACCACCTGCTTCTCTGCTATAACTAAATCCAAAGATACCACTAACCTCCACCCCTCCTTACCCCCCACCCCAAACCACTGAAAACAACCAAACAACCAAAAAACTAGCTTTTGAATCTATTGCTTTTGTTCCTCTAGGTTTGTCAAGCAATATTTGTACCCAGAATTGGGGTGGGGTAGGGAGTAGTTCCAGCTCTGGTTCTGCTTGATTTCGTTATTTGTCTGAAATTCTGACTCCCGTGTTGGGTCTCTCAGATCTTTAAGGATGGAACAAACCTTGTCTTCCCCTCGTAGATACAGACAGGGGAAAGCTCCTCAGGTAACTATCACTGTGCAGTTGCTCAGCTGGACTGTCCATCAGCCAAGAGAAACACTCTTCTGAGATTCCCTCCCACTGGAGCCACTAGAAGGTGGGTAAGTAGTGAGGAGCCACACAGATGTGTGCCAGGCTGAGCCACCCTTTTTAGTTTCAATCCCACTAACAATCTGATTAAAACTACTCTAAATGCACAATTTGCACGCAATTTCAAGAATCTCAAGGAGTCAACGGGACAATTTGGGGAGCTTCCGTGGTGGGAACCAGAACCCCACCATCTGCCTTTGTACCCTCAGTGCCTGTACGCAGCCAGTATCTGGTGACAGACAGATGAGGGGGAGTCCCAGAATGACCGAGCCACCTTCAGGACACAAAGCACAAGTCAGGATAAAACTTTCCTTCTACTCTAGGACTCTGATGGCAGGGGATAACCTGCACCAGAAAATATTTGAAAGGATCAATATAAAGAAAGGGAAAATTTTATCAAAAGAGCAGCACAAAAGAGAACAGGTAGAGGCCAAAGGATTAAGGAGTCAAAAGCCCATACCAGGGGGATTGGTCCTTTTGGGTATGTTCTGAGGTTCTTCAGTTGATCCAAAAATATTAGATGCCATCCTGTCGGGCCTGCGTGGAGGTGCGGCTTCTTCTGGATGATCACTCGGCTCTCCTCCCGGGGGCTTCATGGCCCTGCAAGCAGACAGGGTGTGAGGGAGCAACAGATGGCCCGGGCGCCACCATCCAGGGGCTGTGGCACAGCAAGTCGGGGCAGACATCTGTGGGAAAACCACACACCGTGGCACGACAAGCTCATGGCCGCTGGCCAGCCAGCAAACCTCCCTCCCTGCCCTTGAGTTCCCTTAAAGGTTTTCTCTGTACATCTTGATTATGCCAAGACCTCCAGAGATGTGCATACTCTGAAGTTACTCCTGTGACCTCTCATTAGTAAAATTAAAGTTTCCATGAAACAGGCAAACTGAGCCAGTTCAGTAGAATTTAATAGTCACTTTAATTAGCAGACAATAGTGCTGGGTGTTGTGGCTCACACTCGCTCAG
Organism: Balaenoptera physalus; assembly: GCF_965194825.1. NCBI lineage: Eukaryota > Metazoa > Chordata > Mammalia > Artiodactyla > Balaenopteridae > Balaenoptera > Balaenoptera physalus. Next base: position 52,571,226 of record NC_138898.1, on the reverse strand, counting down.
TGTTTATACACGCTAACTCCTGTTCCAAGGACCTGACACGGCCACCCTCTAAGGCAGGCATGATTTTCACAGAGGATGAGTCTGAGCTAAAGAGAGGGCCACACAGGAAGTAGCAGAGCCAGGACTCAGACCCAGGCAGTCTGGCTGCAGAGCTCAGACTACACCCTAATAATCCTCAACATCCTCTAGAAAAAAAAGACGGGGCAGTGCACCACTTACCCACAGAGTAAGCTTGACCCAGAGAGCTGCGTCCTCAAAAGGGCAGCCACTGGCCACTGTGGCTAGTGGGCACTTGGACATGGGGGTCTGGGCTCTGATGTGCTGTAGGTATAGACTACACACCAGACTTCGAAGACTCAGCACAAAGAAGAAAAGGCAAAATATCTCTTTAATTGTATCTTTTACATTGATCACATGTTGAAATAATGTTTTGCGCATATTAAGTTGAATAATATCTATTAAACTTAATTTTTCCTGAATCTTTTTACTTTTTAAAATGTGGCTACTAGAAAATTTAAAATTCCTTATGTGGCTCACATTTCTAATGGAAAGTATCAGCTCAGACCATGGGGAGCACCACCCCCACTAACCCACGTGAGTCCTGGGAATCTACACCAGGCTGATGGTTTCTAGTCCCAAGGTCTGATACCACCAATGACAAGTTAAACATCAGACAGATCAGAACACACCAGCTGGACCACTGTTCACTTTAGATCGACGCATGTGCAGAGTGTCACCCCAGCACACACTGGCATCCTTCAAGTGTGGATTTTAATTAAACACCCACAGAGAGCAGTGCTATTCCCACACTCAGTCACCACGAGCCGAATCTACTGTGGTCTCGATCTTTGGGAATCTGCCATGCACTTGGAGGCTGGATATTTCAGAAGTGGATGAGCAGGACCTTGAGTCACTTTTTATTGCAATAACTGAAGAATTAAGAAAATTCCATAAAGCTCTTCCCTGACACCCCAAGAGCATCGGTTTCCTTCAGCAGGGCAGCATAACACTGAATTCATATGCATCTTTACAGGAAACCTATGGCCGCACTGCAGGATCTTAGCTCTCCCACCAGGGATGGAACCTGTGCTGGCTGCAGTGAAAGCGTGGAGTCCTAACCACTGGACCGCCAGGGAAGTCCCAGGACACCTAGACTTTCAAACGTATTTTAAAGCAGAGTCTTAAACTGAAGTGTGGCCCCTGCTCTTTCACCAGTCCTAAGCAAGAGGACCGCCTGTGACGCCAGACATTTAGAAAGAAGTGAAACTGCAGAGCTCCCCACACAAAAGCGATGCAGACACTAGAAGAATAGGATGTTTAACATGCTGTTTCCTCAACAGAGCTAGAAAGGGAGCTGATCATTCGTTGTAATTTAAAGGGAACGGAGTTCTCTGCTCTCTGGCTGTAAAGCAGGACAGCAGAAAGCGCTCGTCTGCTCCGAGGGCCACCAGCGTGCCTGCTCACTGGGACGGAGACTGCAGGCAGGCCGCTCGCCACCACCCAAGCCGCCACCCAAGCCGAGTGTGCAGTGGGCCAGCCTTCCACATGGGTTCAGTCACATCAGCTTGAAGGAAGGGGATGGGGATGCCTGTCCAGCAGTTAGCATTTCCTTAAGGATTTGATAAAGAAAAAAATTACTCGGTTTAAGGGAAAAAACCTTTTTAAAAAAAATGACCAATAACCAGACTTAAATTAGAAAGGCATTAGTAAGACCTCACGTCAGGCCCTCTGGTGGGGGACACCCGAGGCCATCTGACTCCCACACCCATTATAAATCTCACAGCCCCGACACAATGACATTCCCAATTTTCCTTGGCATATTTTCAAGCAGGTCCAACAGGCTTGGGTCTCTGAGATCTGCCATCCTCAGAACTGAACTGAACTTAACATCAAGTCTCATACTGGCATGAGTTAAACTTCCTATTTTACTGACTTATTTGCAACACAGCTTTTCTTTCAAACCCTCAAATTGTCAGACCAGATGCGGGGTAGGCTCCCCAGCACTCTCTCCTCTCACATTCCACATCCCTGGATACACGCCTCTCCCTGGCCTCCCCCGCTTGCTTCACTCTAACTCGAATGTTCCCTGAGCACCTACCACGGGTGGGCCTGCGCCAGACCCTGTGGATGGAAAGACGAGCAAAGGCAAGTCCTGGGCCTGGAGAAGCTCCCAGCTTTCTGGGAAGACTAGAGCTGTGCAGAAGCAGTTTCCGTGTTCTGCATGAGTGATGCCACAGAGGCACTGAGTGTCACTGGAACTCCAAAGACACCTTTGGAGTAGGTAAGGCTCAAATTGTGTCTGTGGTCTCCATGAGGAAAGAGAACCACTGCAGCACAGGAGGTAAGCGATATTTATTTGAAACCGTCAAATGTTAATTTGGGGTGGTAGAAATATGTTATTATATTATTTTGTGTACTTTTCTGAATTTTATTTTACTTTACTTTGAAAAGAAGGGAAGGAAAGTGGTGCCCAAGAATGTTGTAGCAGAGAGATTACTGCACACAATGGCCAAGTTTCCTGGGAAGAGGTGGCAAGCATCTCCACCACAAAGGCTATATGGGGTGGCACTAGGGTCGCACAGCCTTGCAGCAGTCAAGCAAATCACACAGGCTGCTCAACAGGGTCTCGAATAAACCGGACTGAGAGTTAAATAGACATTTCCATAAAAACAGAAGCTGCAACAATGGCTCAAGGCGGCCCTCATAGGCTCAGTATCAAGTGCAGGTATCACTTCGACTCTAATTACAGGAGGGGGATGGGAATACCAGTAGCTCAGACGTCTTGGGGATGATCTCACTACATGGGGATGCTTCCCAGTTATGGCTTCCTTTTTCAGTACCCCTTGGATACATTTCAATGAAGACATTCCAAGTACACAACAGAAACTAAGGGGCACATGACAAGAAAATACACACAGCTCAAGTGGACCACAGAACCAGCAGAGGCAGAGGCCACATCAACGCTCACCTGGAGGGACCCATGCTCGTGACCCCACCTCCAACAGCTTATTCCTGTATCCCAGAAAAGCTATGGGGGACCTGTCAGGCTTGGAGTGAAGCTGCAAAATAGACCTAGATTAAATTCTTTACAAATATACATCCTACAGCTTAAAAGACCTCAGATTAATGATGGCTAAAGCATAATGCTTTTATAGTTCAAAATCCCTTTAACACCAGATAATCCTTCAGCAAGAAAACAAAAGTAGGGTTTTAACAGAGGAAAACCTGGCCCAGTAATCTTACAGCCACCACTTGATTCCTTTCACAGCTAAGTAAAAGGCCTGTCGAGCCAGTCAATTCCTGTCGAGCCAGTCAATTCCTTTAAGACAAAGCTGCTAACTGATCCCAAGCAGGAGCTTCCAATCGATCATCCAGTTAAGATGGGTTTTCCTTCTCCAACATCCTAAAAGGAAGAATTTTCTCCTTATCCTCTCCAAAAACTAATGCCCCAAAGAAATGTGGGTATCAGTTTAGAGCACCAGCTCTGCACTGTCTCCCACAGCTTGGAAGTCAGCTTCACATCAGCGTTCCTCACGGTGCTTATTCGCTAACTGGACCAATGTTTGCTAGGCATCCAGTGCCAGGCTGTGTAAACAAAGAAAGAGTGTACTTAGTGGACACAACGGAGAAAGTGCTGGGAAGCAGCCCTTGCCCAGCTGGTGTGGGTGGTGCAGAACAGCAGCTTTCAGGCACCAGAAACCTGACTCATTCTGAGCACTCCAGGATATACTTCTGGCCCCATATCAGCACAGATCTAGACGGGAGTGATTAATAGTCACTATTACATGGGATAATGACTCATTATTCGGGTAGGAGTATTACTGAATACTGACCTAACTCCCTCAAATTTACAGGGATTTTATCACTCAAAACAATTCTTTTATTCTACGTACTGTTTACCTCAAAAGACGTCACACTCTTCTGCTTTTATTGTGGGGCTGGGTCACAGAAAAGGCTCACAATAAAGAAAACTCTTAGGCAGCTGAAGAACCAGCTGCACAACGCAAGCTGGCTCCTCCAGCGGCAGGACACCGCCAGCTCTGGCGACTCTATGTGACTCCCAATACCCATTGCTCTACAAGCTAAAAAGAAAGCAAGCGCGCTGCTATGTGTTCCTGAGTGTTTAAACCCAGTCGAAACTCTCCTTCTATCACTTGCTGTCCCGCCTGTTTCCTTGTCAGTAAAGTGGGGGAGGGCGCCGCCTAGCTCCCGGTCTGCGGCAGTGCTGAGGGCTCCCGAGACGGGACTTTGCCCCGAGGCCCATCCACTAGCGCACACGCCGCAGGGCCCCAGAATCCCCGCAGCGCCGCCTCGCCCGCCCCCCCGCAGCAGACGGCTCGGCCAGCATCTCCGGCGCGCTCGCCAATGAAGGGGCATGTGCTGGGACCGGACGCGCGGGGAGGCGCACTCAGGCCTCCGGGTCCCGCGGGCGCGCCCACCTCCCCGACCCGGCCGCGGAGACCCCGGCTCTGTGAGCTCACCGCGGCCGCCCCACCGCCCCCGCGCACCCCACGTGACCGTGGCTGAGCCCGCGCCGCACCTGGAGCCGACCCGGCCTCCCTTGCTTTCCGGCGCCCGGAACATGTCGACCGCCACTCGGAGCCTCCCGGCCGCCTCGCCGTCCTTCCCGCCCGGCCCCGCGCGACCCGAGGCCCGCCTTCTCGCTCTTATTGGGCGCCGCCGACACCAGTCAAGCTGCAGCAGCCTATCGTGGTGTCGGACTCCGCCCCACGAGACGGAAGCTTGGTGAGGCCTGCGCCGCGCTCGCAGCCGATTGGTGAGAGCAGGTACCGCTCACGGCGCCGGGCGCCGCCATTGGGCAGTAAGCCGGCGGGGGAATGGCCCTCCCCCCCCCCCGAGGTGGGCGGGGTCGGGCACTATCCGGGCACCTGGCCGAAACTCCCCGCAGCCTCGCGGGGGCCTCCTGCCCGCCTCCCGGGTCTGCCGTGCCGGCGCCAAGCAGCACCGAGCTGGGTCCAGCCTGTCTGGAGACGCTTGGTTTTTGCCAGCCAGTCAATGGCACGTGGATACGTGGCCAAAGGAAACGGAATCGCAGTTCCTCTGTCCTGCACGTCGTGGGGGCAAGAACACTAACTCAGAAATGGGAAGCAAGGGATAAAGTGTGCCAGCTGTCTTGATTTATAGCTCAAAAAAACAAAACACATTCAGCAGTGTTTTGTTGCTCAGTTACACTGTGGACAGCCCATTGATTCCTCTGAGATCTCACCAGATGAGAGCCACTTGGGCTGTTTGCAAAGTGCACACTTAAAAAGAAAAAAGCAGAAACAGTAATTATTAGATCAAGTATTAGTATGTATTTATGCACAATAATAAAAACAGATTTACAAGTTGAACTGGAAATTTAAACATAAGAAGTTTAACAGCTTTTGTTTATTATATTAAATAACCAAACACCTTTTATTCCCAAAATTGGTAAAGAATAAATAATATAATTTACAATATGGTACAAAAAATAATCAGGAAGGACAGGCATTCTGCTTTATACATACACTGTATATGTATATTTATAATCTATAAAACAAATTCACATCTCAAACAAGCCGAAAACCTTAGATGATATGGCTTAACGATTATTATAAAAAACAGCAATAAGTTCTGCTGCCCAGAAGCTCTAGAGCCGGTTATCCTGTTACAGAACAAAGGGCATGGGCTACTGTAGTGCTTCCAAGACTTACCTCACCTAACACGACTTACAAGTTACTGTAGGATTAGGAGAGTTTTGACAAGTCAGGAAAGGTTTGCTGTGGGTTTCTTTTTTTCTTAAGACAAAGTGCCATATTACCTCCTAAATGCATCTGATAGATCTCAATGTTAAAAGAAAAAGAAAAAGCAACTGCTGTTTTCCTCCTCCACTTGTTTCAAGTGTCTTTTATTATATGACTGTTCTTTGTACACGTTTGGATTCAATGGTGTGATCTACTTAAAGATGCTATTAAACTGAAAAGACACCACCAGTAATGAGGCTATGGTACAGAATACTAGAGAATGGGACTGAGGTGGGAAAGCAAGTGGATCAACCAATGAAATGGTTCCAAATATCCCCACTCCCTGAGCAAGTACCCTACGCCCAGAAGACACAGAGGGATGAGACAAATGCCATCACGAACCTTATGTGGAATCACGAACTTCAACTTGCCTCTGCACCTTCTGAAGAATGGAATGCTCATCACTGGATATTCACAATGAAGAATCAAGGCAAAAACAACTCCCTTGAGACCGAAGATATTCAGTCTCAATCTTTAGAAGAGATGAATCAGCAAAAAGATCCCTGACAACGTTAGAGTGACTAGGGGAAGATTTTTCTGAGAAACTGACCTGGTCTTAATCACAACATGCTCAAATGCACAAAGGAAGCCACAGGTGTATACTGACACTATCACAACTTCCGCTGGAAGGGCAGAGGGAGACGCAGAAGTGGGAGGCGTCTCTGCTTGGGTCTTCTGAAAAATTCCAGCCTTTAACATAACAGTTGCTTATTTTCGTACATGTATAATCATTTAGGCTGGGAGAAAAGGCATCCATCATTTTAATGCTACAGACGACACCATTTTTCCTTAATATGGCAAGCAAATGCTTATACCTGTCTGGTTGCTAGAGAAGCAGGGTTCTCTGAAGTCATGTCAGCTTTATTACAGGTGAGAAGAGTCAGTCCACCCTCCTCCGCAACTCACCTCCCCACTGGATGACACTGGCCAGTCAGCTACTCCCAAATGGAGTCTATGTGGGAGACCCAAGAGGGAGGTGCTGCTGAATAAAGGGCCAACAAAGTCTTACCCAGATCTCCAGAGTTTTCCTCCTGCTGGACGTCCACCAGGTGACAGGTGCCAACCTACCAACCAGACTACTGTGGGGTGTCCCCTGATGGATAAGCAGCTCGGGATCACTACTGTCCCTGGCGCAGTGCACACTGCCATTGGGCACTGCCCCCGGCATTGATGCGGTAATGCTACTTGGCATCTCTGGTCCCAGACAGTGGGAATACAAGAAAGCTGGCAGTGGCCTAACCTTGGCCTGACCCACTGTGGATCTAACCGGGTTGGATGCCCAGAGACAGACCCACTGATCTTGTTTGGCTCAATAAGGTGCTAATTTCAGGAAGCTGATACATTGATCACAAAACACAAGCTAGTTTAAAAAGACTCTGGACTCAAATACTGCTGTCTATCTCTCTTAAAGTGGTACCACATCCCTTTCTTTCAGACCTCCAGAGCTTTGGGACTGTTTTCTCAAGAGCCCAGGAGGGCTGCCCACACAGGCTTTTCTTAGTGATGTTTGTGCCTAAATCCAGATCTGAAAGAGGGAGGCCACATGACAGGCAAGAGCTCTGAGGAAAGCTGGAGAGGAAGGAAGGAAGCTACCGCCTGGAAGCCACTGTCCTGCTTCCTCTGCGGCTTGGAGGAGACAACCCAGCCTGTAGCCTGGAGCAGCCGACCACTCTGGGGAGGCGGCAGGATCAAGAGCAGCCCCTCTGCTTGTACTTGCGAAGGACCTTCCCCTCTCCTTGCACACTGGCTCATCTCTTTGCGGGGGGTGGGGGGGGGGCGGCGGGCAGGAGGAGGAACCAGAGGAGAGGGCCCAGCTGGCCTCAAAGGCTGCCGGTCCACAGTGAGCTGGGAGAGAGGCAAGGTGATGAACACTAACACTGGTGGGCTGGGGCAGATTCAAGAAGCCACACTGACTGTGGCTGCCGGGCGGGGGTAAGCAGCAGGTGGGGTGGTGCCCCAAAACCACAGCACTGGTGCCCAGCCACACGGGGTGTGCCTGGATGGTGGTTTGTGTGCTTGGCCCCGCAAGGCTGAGAAGGCAGAGGAGCTGTGTTAACTCCATTCTGGGGAAAGACTGGATGTTGCACTACCCAAGATGGTGACGGCTGGTCATCCAAGGAGGCTCAAGGAGCACACCAGAGGGATGTGGGTTCAGCGCACTGTGACTGCGCGTGATGTCTGACCCTTGCCTGGATTCCCTGAACAAGAGGAAGAGAAACAGGAGACCATGAGGCAGAAATACAAGCAAGGGATTATACATATGCATTGGGGCATACTCTGCACTGATGCCAAGGAAACAAAGAGAGAACTTTCCCTGCAAATGGCATCTGTCCAAAATGCTAGGCAGGAATATGTTAGAAGTTCAAGATCATCAGGAAAGTCTTATCTGTAGTCAAATGAGCACTTGGGGATCACCCTAAAGAGAGAAATAACATCTCAGATCACCGAGAAGAGACTTGCAGATAGACGCGGGGAAGAAACCAACTAAACAGGAACGCTGTTCTTCCTCTCCAATGTCTCCTAATTCTCAAAATACGAGAAAAACATTTTCTGACCAGCTTAGCGGGATTTTTTTAAAAGTCCACACAACCCGCGTAAGACATGATTCTTTTCCCCCTTCCTGTTGAGTCAGTTAGAACAAAAGCTCCAGATGAGGAAGCACTAGGCCATGGTCAGGATTTCTGGGGAGATGGCACCAGTTGTGCTGCCCCGGGACCCTCCCACTGCCCCGTGATTGGAGTGTCCTCTGCAGTGTCCGCTGTCTCAGGTCATGCCCAGCTGTCCTCCCCGTCCTCGCACTGCAGAGGGAACAACCGGAGCAGGGAGTTGGTTTGCCGCAAAGAACGCAGCAGTGCCCTGGAGCCTCCCTGCAGAGAGCGGGAGGTCACAGCTCCCAGGCCATAACGACGACAGCCAGGCCCACCACTCCTTTCTCTCAGAAAGAAAATGCCCTGGAACGTCTGACACAACAACCGAGGCAGAAGCGTGGGTACCGCGCAGACCCTAACACATGCTCCTGGCAGGGGTTGGCTCCGACACCAGGGCCACGTCTGACACTGGCCTTGCCGAGGACGCTCCCTCATCGCCTGGCCACCACTGCCTCGGCCTGCTGGGACATGGCTGTCTGCATGTTGCACATTCTGGGTGCAGAGGTGCCTCTGTTCAGACTGTCTCCTGGGAGTCCGGGCTTGATTTATGTTTTCTCTCTTCTAAAGAGGGCTACCCCCATGACGCTCGAGGACCACCAACCCTGTAAGCTGTCCTCCACAGCCTCCGGGCTGCCCCAGCCATGAGGCACAGTCACTGGGACAGGTCACCGACCGGGGGGCCACCTCCACCGCCATCAAACAGAACCTCTCGGCGGCCAGGCTCAGCAATGGACAGCTCTTGGGCCAGATCGTTGAACCGGGATATGTAATCGATGCTGTTTTCATTCATCATGCACACCAGCTGGGAATCCACAACCTATGGGAGAGGACACGGGGAGACGAGTGAGCAGGCAGCTGGCCACCACGGCCGGACTTAAGTGCAACTCCCTCTACAATGAGGGTGAGAGTCCCCCCGGCAGCCACATCACAGTGGCCCCCGCACTCCAGGGACAACCTCAGAATCACCTCCGTCACTGCGAACACTCGCTCTGTGGAGAAGTACGCACTGTGAGCCCGGCCGCCCAGCTGTCGGGTCAGAGTGGTGGGTCCCCGGGAAGGACGGTCAGTGGACAGAGAGGCAGAGGGAAGGCAGCAGAACTAGGGACTGTGGGGTGGCCTGAAGGAGACAGAAGCGGAGGAGGGAGTTTGCCACAGGCTTGCGTGTCAGAGGAGGGCTTTCTGAGGCGGGGTGTGAGCAGAACTGTGGGAGCAAGTCATGTAAAGGCACGAGGGAAGCACATTCCCGTGAGAAGAAACAGCAGGTGCAAAGGCCCTAAGGTGGGAACAGCCGGCTGTTCAAGAAACAAGAAAGATGGTGGATGTGACAGTGAGTAAGGCAGAGAGTACAGGAGACCAGAGTGTGCACAGTGGGGCCTCATGCATCAGGACTGTCCTGTGGGCAGAGCCAGGGAGTTTACTGTCTCCTCCCGCACTGGACCGGACTGTCAGCCTCATGAGGATAGGGCCTTTAATTTGTCCATTCTGGGCCTGTAGCAGTGCCTGGCATCTAGTAGGCCCTCAATTAATATTCATTAACTGCTTGATGTAATGAACAAATACAAATGAGAAGCCTTTGGAAAATTCTGAGTAGAGCATGGGATGAACTGAACTTTAAACTTTTTACTACAAGAAATTTCAAAAAAACTGAAATTTGTTTTCAAAATTCCCTCGGATCTCGAGATTCACGTCCGGACACCGAGACACTGAGGCGTCCTGGGAAGCAGCTGTGTGAGCTTTGTTTGATCCAGGTTCCCCCCGAGTATCCACTATGAAATGCTCAAGGGCCCCCCACAAGTGCCTCGACAGCCCAGGGAGCCGGTGTTGAGGAGATGCTGCTCTAGGACTTCAGCAATGAGCTGGGGGCCGGCCAGGGGCATTCTAGACTTAGGTTCTCCCCTCAGCACAGCCTCTGTCTAAACTCCTACAGTACCTGTTACTTCACACCTGGAGTCTTAGTTAAATGTACCTGTCTTCACTCCCTCAGCCCTACTTGCCCACAGACACCACTCAAACCTAGTGGGATGGAGGCCTGGGTGGTTGTGTGAGGCGGCGGCCTGGACAAAGAAAAGAGGGATGCTGCATTCCAGGCAGAACATGGGGGAGACACACTGCCACAGCATGACTCCCGGGTCATCACGTGATCGCAGAGGAGCCTCTGCAGAAGCCCTCCCCCCATTCGGCAGGTCAGCCACGAGCAACGACACCAAGGTGCCGCTCAAGGGTCCCCTCTGTCAGGTGGCAGCAACGATGGCACCACCACTACCGCCTCTTCTCCTCCGCAGATCAGGAGACTGAGCAGGGGGACGCAGAGTCCCTGCCCGAGGTCACACAGCTGGTGGAGGACACACAAGACCCAGAGCTGCCTTCAGAGCCCCGGGCTCAGCCGTGACTCAGCGTCTGTCACCTGCCGCCAGCGGGACAAATGCCGGCCCAGCACTGGCAGAGATTCCCTCTCAGGAGCAGTCAGAGGCTGGGCTCTGTCCATGACGGCTCCTGACGTGTAAGTCTTGGCGAGCAGTTCTGAGTAACCACACGGGTCTGCCGGAGGGTCTGGCAGCTCTGGGATGGAGGCTGGCACCCAGGCTTGGGGGAAAGGTCATGCGCTTACCTCGGCGACATCAGCCAGGGACCGGGACACAAACGAGTCGCGAGAGTTGCCATCCAGCAGGCTGGGGCCCAGAAGGGAGGTGCCGCTGTTGGTCCCGACGGGGGTTGGCAGCATCTTCCGGCTCTTCTCTGGGGAGATGAAGCTCGCTGCAGAGAGGAAGGAGAGGCCCTGAGCCGGCTAGGCCTGGACTGGTCCAGGGAGGCCAGGCCAGGCCCTGCGGGCAACTCACTGCTCGCGTGGGCACGGTGCTCCAGACGGAGGCATCAGGCCATACCTGCCTTTCCTCCCATGGTGAGCCTTGGACAGTCCCCTGCAGCCTGGGAAAGTCTATCTCATTTTTCTAGGGGCCCCACAGTGTTCCACTGTCTGGTTACCACCCCTACCTCAATGTAAGGTTGTTTCCAATTTCTCATGATTTCTGTTCGACTTTGCAGAGCCTGCACTGCTCTCTGTGACTTTCTGAGCAGGAAATGCGTACTGGGGGCTGGCTCCCCCACACCACCCAGACCAGAGCCCCGGCTTGTTCGGGGCCGTCAGGTGTGGTGCCCCCACACGGTGCTGACCCAGTTGGTCAGCAAACAGCATGCCCCGTGCCAGGGTGCACACCCTGGCTGCTCTCTACAAATACAAAGTGTACGGACCCCAGATGTGCCTCAGAAGCTCCTCTGTGCAGGAAACCGAAGCTGGTGCGTCTTTCCCTAATAGCCCCTTCCCGTCCCACAGGCACCAGTGGCGACGAGGATGAACACATCCTGTGAAGGCTCCGATCTGTCCTTGCCGTGCCACCACAGAACAGAAAGAGGGGAGCAAAGAGGGTGCAACACACCGGCTCCTTCCACCCTGCCCTTGGCAGTGAGCCTGGGAGGAGGAGCACAAGGGACTGACTGCAGGATGGACGTGGCCATGGTTACGGGGTTTACACATCTGCCAAAGCCTAGTGACCTGCACACTGGGGCCTGGGCACTTTCCCACATGTAACTGATGCAGAAAAAAACCCTAAATACCAAGGAACAGCCCTGGAGGGGCTCTCTGCCAGGAGCGTGGAGAGTCCAGACTCTGGCTCTGCTCGTTCTGGCTGCCCTCCACAGAGACTCACCAAACAAGCTGCTGAGTGAGGAGTCCGTGGGGTCGCTGGGGCACCACTGGGGGTCGTGGGTCGGGGAGGCGATCCAGTCTGGCTGGGGGCTGCTGGACGGGGAGGGGAGACTCTTGGAACTGTCACTGCCGTTCAGTTTTGCTGGAGAAAGAGGGACTCCTTCACCTGTCAACCAAAATCTGGGGTCAGAGCCGGCACGTGGGGTGAACAGCCCCACTTCCCCCACCTGCCACCAAGAAGGCCACGGAGTGGCGTGGCACGCGCTGTTGAACTGGGAGGCCCAGGACCCCACTGGGCCCCCAAACAGCAGGGACCCATGCCCATCTTCAGAGAATGACACTGGCCACAGCGGATGGAGGCAGGCCCCGTGCTGAGGGCGTCACCTACACCCTCTCCTGCTGCTGACGACAGCCCTGCAAGATGTCCGCGGCTCCCAACACACTGCTAAGGAGAACAGGCTCTAACGAGCCGGTGACCAGCCCACGGCCACACGCTGCCAGCTATTAGCTCTGAATCCACGGCCTGAACTCTACCAGCTGGCGCCCACCATACCGCTGCCCCACAGCACCGTCCCCACAGGCTGGGGGAGCCAAGGCCCACAGGTACCAGTCCAACCCCTCCTAAAACCCACAACCCCGCAGGCGTCCAACCCAGGTTCAGAACCGACAAGGAGACGGCCCCGCCTGATCCCCAGGCTGGAGATGCCTCGTGGGCCCGCTCTATCTCCCAAGGCCAGGGGCAGCCCCGCCAGACCACGAACAGGCTCAGGTCCTGTACGGGCCTTGTCCGCCTGTGCTGCCCCTGCCAAGGCTAGGCAGTGCCTTGTAGGTGCAGAGGCTCAACTCCCAGGACAGCTGGACAGCAAGGTGCTTGGAGGCTGGCAAACACTCAGGTGGGAGGTCAAGGCCCCTGGGAGAACTGACTCCAGGAGGGCTGTGCAGAGGCACCCTGCTCCTTACTGTACTGGCCGGAGCTGATGGCGATCTCGATGATGGAGTCGCTGATCTGCGTGGCGGGCTCTCCCTGAGAGAGCACGTCCTCAGGTGGGCCGGGCAGGGAGATGTCCAGCAGAGCAGAGACGTTGGGCGGAGAGAGCCGGGTGCTGGAGGCCTCCGACGAGGGCAGCGGTGTGGAGAGCCCATTGTGGAGAGGAGCCTTGGACAGCTCGGATAAGGAGAGAACGGGCGAGTTCTGTGGAGACAGATACTGTTGAGACACGACAGAGCAGACAGTCCATACCAAGCAAAGAAAAAGCAACCTTGGTCCTGTAGAGCAGTGACTGAGTGACGGGGACACCAACAGAGAGGCAGTGACCCCAGTGGTCACTCATCCTTCCAGCGAGAAACACACTCAGGGAACTTCCTTCTCCTGAAACCCTCGAGGGATGGCCCAGTTGGGAGGCCGGGCCGAGGTGGCCTGGATCTGCTTCCACCCCCAGCTGACGACCTCCTCCTCCCCGGCCCAGAAAACTTAGTCCTTCCAGAACTGTGTCTCAATCAGCCAGCCCGAGAGGGGAGAAGGGAAGCCTGAGATGGGAGCCGCGTGTGCACCAAGGAGGCAAGGTGCGGAGAAGAACGGCCGCTGGACATCATGAGGAGGAAGCCCGGGCCCACGAGCAGGACCACGAGGGTGGGGCCTGGCGCTGGACGAGGTCCTGGGGCAGCTACTTTGCTCAGCAGCCAACAGCACACTCTACCTGGAAACCGTCTGCCACCGTCTCCTGCCTCGAGGGGACACTGATGAACGGGTCGCTCGTGCCCTACGAGAACACCAGGAATATGCCAGTGAGCGCTGGCCCGGCACCTGGCTCCTGAGGAGAGCCGCTCCACCCCACGGCTCCTAACAGGCAGGAGCACGGGGGTATAGGCTAGAGAGCTCTCCCTGGGAGCACAGGAAAGCCCACTGCTCTCAGAATGTGCACCCCCCTGCCCCTGAACTTGAGACCATTTGTCAATTCACTGTCAACTCCAGTCCTAGCAAGAGGTCGACCTCAGGGTCCTCAGGCAGGACTGGGCTCTGCAGTCCTAAGTGGCTGCCTGCCCTGCCCACCTCAGGCAGCCCTCAAACAGGTGGGGGAACCGGAGGAGCTGCAGTGCCAGCGGGGCTGCAGAGCAGGGCCCGCTGAGGCAGCACCCGAGTAGCAGGGAGTCAGGGGTGGACTGACAGCCAACTTGGTGACATTGCTGTTCAGGCCGGCTACCTACCCTGCGGGCAGACCTCCTGTTCAGGCTGGCTACCTTCACTGCGGGCAGACCTCCATGCCCGTCTTAGTTGCGGATTCCCTGGGTCACATGGCAAGCCCACCACACCCGCTGCGCCACATGGTCTCACTCAGGCTGAGACTTCCCTGTTCAGTGACTCTCCTCTCGCTCAGCAGGCCCGTCCCCTCCAGAGGCAGAGCTGGAGTCCAGCACGACCTCAGCTCATGGCCTTGGCTTTCAAACCAGGACTGGAGATTGACCATCCCATCCCAGAAGCTGGTGGCAGCTCAGAGAAGCCCTTCTAAACACACTCACCCCTACAGCGGGGATGGGGTCTCCATTCTGGTGGGTGCCGGTGGAGTCCTGCCCCGAGACAGTCACCGTCACCTCATCTGAAGACAGCGGAGAGATGCCAGACAAGCCGTCGGCATCCAGGACGGGGAGGGGGCTCCCAGGGATGATGCCGGCGCTTTTAGCTGCTAAGTCGATAGCGCCTGGCAACAGAAGCAACGTGCAAGTCTTTGTCTCCTGACGTCCTGAAACCCGCCCCAGAGGGGACAGCCCATGTGCAGGCCTCATTTTCATGCCAGGGCAGAGTCGCAGAGACTTACTGGCCAGGTGGCCTGGGGCCTGGGGTGGCAGAACCTTGGGCACAATCGGCCGGGACAGAGCCGCTTTGGTCAGGGAGGACTGAATGGGCCGGAAGGAGCCTCTCCCTGTGAGGACGAGAGTGGAAGCAGACGCGTCAGGCACACGAGCTGATGGCCTCTTGCCACACGGCGGGGGCTGCATGCGCTCCCCTTCATGGCCACCGTCCAGATCATGGAAGCCGAGCTGGAAACCACCAAACGTCCCAACACTTGCTAACTTGGGGAAGTCAATGGTCACACAGGGCCCCGGCGGGGAGAAAGCACTGTCGCCCGTGACAGCGGCACCACTGCGTTTCCTGGGGGCTGCTGAATGGCTGCGGTCACTACTGTCAGCCCACGGGAACAGCCCTTTAAGGGTGTGTCACACCTGAGCTGAGCTACAGGCTCCTCTGAGGGGGTCAGAGCACCAGACTAGGATCAACGTGCTGCCTCTGCAACCTGGCTCCTTCCTGGCAGGCTTTCTGCCATTGAAAAGCAGGTGTGAGAATGAGCAATTGTCTGGGTCTTATGAAAATCAAGACCGATAAAAAGGTAAGTCATGGAATGTGTATTTCACTGAAGGAGTCTCACTATATAAGATTTACTGCAAAGAGCGAGGGCCCCACTGAGCTTACAGATCCGTGAAAGCGTGAGTCGCACACCCTAAGGACATGTCTGTCCCATAAAACACCTGACAAGAAGACGTCATGGATGGGGTGGACCACAGACCCTTCTCTTAAACTGAACCAAGCAGAGCACCCCAACCAGGGACGTCTGAGCCCACCTTGGGAGGAAGCTGCCTGTGGACCACCAGTCAGGGGTCCACACCTGCCCGCACCGCTGCCCATGTTGATAGAGCGGACCCAGGAAGGCTTGAAATGTCACTCAAAGAGCCATAGGAACAAATGCCTGTAATTCCCAAAGACGGGGCCACGCACGTAAGGAGCGAAAGCTTCCCTGAGAAGCCCCGGCACTTACCAGTTATGGAAGAATTCGACAGGATGGAGAAGGAACAGACATTGTGGGACTGGTTTTCAGACGGTCTAGGAAGCAGTGTTCTCTGTCGAGGGAAAATTGGCAATATTCAGGTGATGGAAAGACCCCAATACCGAAAATCATCCAGGAAACTAGTGCTGGATTGTAAAGGAATGTTCTAGAGAAGAGGAAGCTGAGTGTAACCAGATGGGGGTTCTGGTTCTAGAGTTGCTGACACAAGGGCTTCCAAGACAGTCTGAGGATGGCTGTGCTCTGTAGACCCCAGACCCCTAAACACTGGGTCCTCTCTGAAAAGAACCCAGGGAATTGAAGCTTCCCAGGGAAAACTGGGGGAATGTCAGAACAATCCACCTTTTATCTAGAACATCTGGATTTGGCTGGAACGCAACTAGTCCTATAAATATTTATAACCACTCAATGTGGACTGTTACGAGATACCCCTTGTTTGGGTGAAGAAAATCAAGTTGCCGCCTGTATCGCAGGGGGCCAAGGACATGCGGCCCTCTACCCCATCCACGGTCTGGTGCCCACTCCTCCCTGTCACACGCCCAGGGCTCCCATGTGTGAACCATCAGGTCCCAGTGTGCTCAGGGCGCCTTCATGGTGTGACGACTACCACCTAAGAGGAAATGGAGTTCACTGCCGACACTGTTAGCTGTTGAGGTGAAACACTGACAGAAAGTATCTCTCAGGCCGGAAGTGTCCAGAGGCACTGCAGCTCTGGGCGCACAGCTGGGCTCTCGCCCCACTGGGGCTCCCCAAGGGTCTGCCACGTGTCGCAAGGCGGCAGGGTGACTGTACACGAGGTGACAGGCCCTGGTGTCCCCTGCCAGCCTCAGGCCTCTTTGAAAGAGCCAGGTGGGGAGATCCTTTAGGCTCTGGGCCTCACGGTCTCTGTCACAGCTACTCAAGTCCACCCCGGTGGTGTGAAAGCAGCCATGGACAGCAGGGAAATGAAGTACCGTGGCCACATGCCAATGAAACTTTTTATAAAAACAGTAAATGAAAGAACCACATATGAAGTATGATTCCATTTATGTGAAATTATGCGATCCCTAGAGACAGGAAGTGGCTCAAGGGCTGGGGAAGGGGCGGTCCAGGTAATGGGCCGGGCTTCTGTTTGGGGTGATGACAATGTTCTAGAATGACACAGCGGTGGGGGCTGCACACCCCTGTGAATATACTAAAAACCCTGAACTGTACGCTTTAAACAGCTAGGCTTCATGGTATGTGAATTATATATCAATAAAGCTGTTTACAAACAAAACAACAACAGGCAGCTGAGGGCACCCTGGCTGCGACCCTGGGCTGTGGGGTATCCTCTCAGCCAGGGAGTGTGCTCCCATGTCCAGGGCAGAGGGTTAATGTATTTAACCAAATATACCAAAATTAAATGCCCTAACGTTGAATTAGCCTGCACAAAAAAACCCGTGGGACTTGGAATAAATTTTCCTTCCTGAGATCTGTCATGCAATCTCTCATTTCTAAATAAATTACTTCCAAGAGAGGAAGAGATTTCTGAGTCTAACAAAAGGAGACCTTTGCATTAATTCAAAAACATTCATAAATTTCCAGGCCCATAGTTATTTCAGAATTTCAGCTTCACCTCTGTTATCTTTTTTTTTTTTTTAATTAATTAATTAATTTATTTTTGGCTGTGTTGGGTCTTCGTTTCTGTGCGAGGGCTTTCTCCAGTTGTGGCAAGTGGGGTCCACTCTTCATCGCGGTGCGCGGGCCTCTCACCGTCACGGCCTCTCTTGTTGCGGAGCACAGGCTCCAGACGCGCAGGCTCAGTAATTGTGGCTCACGGGCCCAGTTGCTCCGTGGCATGTGGGATCTTCCCAGACCAGGGCTTGAACCCGTGTCCCCTGCATTGGCAGGCAGATTCTCAACCACTGCGCCACCAGGGAAGCCCCTCTGTTATCTTTTTACCTCCAAATAAAAATGCCCTCTTTCTCCTGTGCCTCTGATCCCTGGATCACCCCTCGGGGTCTGCAGGTGGCATTCACGGGTCCTCCCAGAGTTCATTACCAGCTTGGGAGAGGTCTGGCCTCTGGCCAATCCATATACCTTGCCAACTGCTTCCATTTACTACATACTTATAAATAGATGTTCTGAGAGTCCTCACATATATTCCAATCTGGGACATCCTTGAAACCCAAACCCCTAGAACTTTCTTTTTTGCAAGCGGTTTTCATGCTGTACCAAGATTACCTTTATTTTCAGGTACAGTTAGGGTCACTGTTACTACTTTATCCTGTTAAGAAAAAGAAAAGAAGGGGCAGGGATTCTCCCCACTTCACATGAAAACCTGAGACACAGGAAGACACTAGCGTATCCTGGGCAGCTCAGCCGGTGGGAGGGAGAGGCCAGCCCTTGAGGCCAGGCACACGCAGATGTGGATGGGCTCCTGACCTGGACCACCAATGGCTTCCGCAGGTGCCGGTTCCGCAGCTTCCTGGGCTTTGGCAGGAAAAAATCCGACTGCATCTGTGAGGAAGACAATACTGACCCTGAGAGTGTTTTCTCCACACACACGGGGCAGCCCAGCAGCAGGGAGGCGTGGGCCCCACTTACGCTGATGGAGTTCAGATGCTGACGGAACGTCAATTCTGTTTCCTTGTTGGGAGAGAAGAGCTTCCCGTGTCGGCTGTTGGGCGGCAACGTTGTTGGGACGGCAAAAAGGCCACCATCTGAGTCACTGCTTCCGGCACTGGAGGGACCGGCCACCAAGAGGGGCCTCGGGGGGTTTCTCAAACCTAGGGAAGGAGAAGGGAGAACAGATACAATGGCGCTCACCCAGCAATGCCTCCAGCATGGGAGGGGTTCCACTGGGAAGAAAATCAGAAAGGAATCCTTGACGACCTCTCTGGTGTCCTTAAAGGGAATTTCCTATATCTCAGTGCTGTAAAAACCTGCTTTTCTCCCTTTCTCCCTGAAATTCTAGTTCCCACCATGTAAGCAGATCAGAGCTTTCCTTGATCTCTGATGATCTCAGTGGGAAGGGCAGATTCACCTTCAAAGACTTTTCAGAGCTAGAAGAACCTTCCAGATCATCTAGTGCAGACCAGAGGTCAGCAAACGTTCTCTGGACATGGACAGACAACAAAAGTCAGCCTTGAGGGCCTCACAGTCTCTGTTGAACTCAGCTCTACGGCTGCAGCACAAAGGCAGCCACGTGAGCCAGTGGATGTGGCCATGTGCCAATAAAACTTCATTTACAACAAGCAGGCTGTGGACCACGGTCTGCTGATCCTTGGTCTAAATCTCTAATTATACAAAAAACAGACCTAGAGATAAAAAGAAAATATTTATTTAGGAACTACTATCTGGGGACTCTCCTTGCTGTTTTCATCATCATAGGCGCTGCTGCAAAGCACCCTCACTTCACGGTAGGGACGGGTCCCCTTTCTTTATTCTTTATTTGCAAATCTGTTAAGTTAAATCAACACGCACAGAGTCCAGAGACCAGGTCTTCTAAGCACCTGTCTGGATTCTAGCACTGCAGGCGCACTGGGCTAAAAGCATCCGCGATTGAGGAAGAGTGTGGACATTTAAGAGTTCACAGAGTTACAAAACTTTAAAGCCAGAGGGAGGGGGCAAAGACTATACAGGCTCCCAGCTAGCCCACCACCGGTTGACGCCTGAGGAACGTGCCTTTGCCTTAAAGACAACCGATTCAGAGTCTGCTGCTGCCCCCTCGTGAGCCATGGCAAGGAAACAGGATAAAGGTCAGGAGGGAAATGGAAAACAAGAACTGCAGGAGGTGGGGAGCCTGACACCACAGCAGCCTTATTCTTTAAAATTCACGCAGAATTAACGATTCTAGCCATGACAATCTGTTTTATTAAAAAAAAAAATACTAAGCAAGTAAATTGATGACTCAAAGAAATGAGTCATGTTTATCCTAGGGTTATGTACCACGTAACCCAAAAAAGGACGCTGAATTTAAATTACTTCCCAGATACAACCGTGGACCAGCAGGTAAGCCCATCTTTCTTTCTAAGACTTGTGTTCAACTGCTGGGGAATCCTTTAACTGAAGGTTTCTTTATTCTAATACTTTAGATGTAAAGAAAAACAGTCCCTCTAAGACTCAGAAAGAACCAACCTTTCTCATGCTTTAAGCCACCAACTCGGCATGATATGGAGGCTGCTGCTGACCTCACAAAGCCAGATCCCCCAAAGTGACCAGACTGGCAAGGGTCCCCCATGTTTCCTGTCGGCTCCTGCACCCAGGATCCCAGAGCCTCTGTGACGGGCCCTGTGCTCACCCTCCCCTCGAGGAGGCAGTGATTTCTGTATCCCACACCATCCGCTGGACTGCGGCTGACTGAGTGGAGCGAGGCCTCAGGCAGCCCGGAGCTCTCGGCTCTGTGCAGCCCGCCAACGCCCAGCAAGGATCCAGGAGGCCACCTGTGGCCATCTGAGCCTCACCTGAGGAGCAAGGTGCGGAGCTGGGAGAGAAGGTCTTGCTGTGACGGAGGGCAGCCTGGTTTCGAGGGCAGCGTGGGCTGCGGGAGCTGACAGTCACCACCTTCCCCGGGGGCGTCGTCGACTGCTCCTCCTGGGCAGGCCTCACTGAGGCCGTGGAGCCAGTGTTCACTTCTGGAGCCTGGGACAGAAACGGGCCAAAACATTGGCCAAACTCAGCACGGAACAACGCTTGTGGAGTGTGACGGGACAGCAAAGGGCCCAGGGTCACACTCCATGATGCACAGGTTGGTGCCCCAGGCCCTCAGGGGAATAACCGCTGTCCTCCAGGAGCCCTTCTGTGTTCACTGCCACGGTAGCACGGAGAGGACGTCCCCCTGCACCGTAACGGGAGGGGAGGCTGAGCGGCAAGTGACAGGGACTCTCCTTCTTAAAGCTTCTTCTGATTGTGAGTCAGAGGAAGGAAATACAGATTAATTTCTAAAATCAAACACAATCACAGCCAAGGAGTCCTCTGCTTAGTCAAAACCTCCACCTCAGGGGTTTCGTGGGCCCCTACCTGAGGCCACTGCGTCCACTCGCCTGGCTGTCACCAAGTGTTGGGGTCCTCGGCCATAGAGGCACCCCTTCTACTCACCTGTTCTCTCCCATGACTCCACCGTCCTGCCCCGCCTCCTCAGTTCTCCCCAGCACCCACTCCCCATGCTCTCACCCAGCCCCACCTACCCTGCACCTCTTCCTGTGTCTCCCATGCCTTTCACCCTGGCCTGACCCACCTTCTCTTTTCCCTGGGACCCCTGCTGTGTCCCTTCCTACTCCATTCATTGGATCTCGACACCCCCACCTCCCACGTGAGTGCCCGCCAACCTCCCCGGGGCGGGGCGGCCATCGGCTGCACTTGTTTGTCAGCGTCCCACCTACAGAGAAATCGCAGGGAGGGGCCGCCTGGCCAGGCAGGCCATCCCTAATTCAAGGTCCTGTATCTCTCCTGGGGGCTTGAGCAAGCGATTCTCACACCTGGGCTGCATCAGAATCACCAGGCAGGGCGTGGGAGTGGGGGGTGTCTCGTCAAAACAGTCTCCTGGGCTGCAAGAACCTGCATCCCTAACGAGTTCCCAGGTGATGCCGAGGCTGCTGGTCGGGGACCCCGCTTCAGGAGCCACAGATCTGAGCGCCCTGCTGTGCATCCTCTGCACTGCCAACTTGCTCCACTCTCCTCTCCCAGTTGAGGCCGAGGCCAAGGCCAGCACCTAGGCCGTGTTCCAGAACTCCCACCTCCTCAGGAGCCAGCCTGGTCCGGCCTCCTTCCCTAGGGGTCTGGACATGCTCCGGTCTCCCCCGTCTCCGCTCCTGACCCCTCCAAAAGCCAAACTTGAACAAGTGTTTTAAACTCATCACCTCTGTCCGGTCACTGCAATACTGCCCACGCCTGCCCGCAGGTCACATTCACACCTGAATCCAAAGTCCACTGCTGGCCCTTGGGCCCCACCCACCCCCACGAGAGCCGGTCCCACATGGCACTCATTCCCCACCATGAGCTCTGCTGAGTGCCGCCGGAAGATGGTGGGCAGGAGCCCAGGGCAGAGGCTCCGGGAAATGGGGCAGAACACAGACCACGTGCTGTCTGCCCCGGGGAGCAGGAGGCGGGTACATGTCACAGTGGTGACATGGGCGCACCTCGAGTTTGGTTCTGACTGTGACCCGAGCCCCACTCCTGTGAGGCCACCACGCTGAGCTTCGGCGTCTCCTCCTGGAACTTGTGAGCCTCACCTTCCAGTGCACACGCCCTTTTTGGGATCGACCTGCCTCAGGATGCTGCTCTCGTGCCCAGA
This sequence comes from Balaenoptera physalus, assembly GCF_965194825.1. NCBI lineage: Eukaryota > Metazoa > Chordata > Mammalia > Artiodactyla > Balaenopteridae > Balaenoptera > Balaenoptera physalus. Next base: position 52,548,997 of record NC_138898.1, on the reverse strand, counting down.
GAGCGGACTAGACTTTCCAGTTGCAGCACCTTCCAGCCCACGTGTGGGCTCTGCTGGCCGGCCTTCCAGGAGCGGGGGTGGGGGGGCAGTTAGAAGCCGTGGCCAGGCCCACTGGCCGGGTGCCCTTTCCCTGGGCCATGGCAGCCACTGCCCCCCACAGGAGCCTCTCAAGGAACCTGAGACCACTCCAACCAGCCACCTCTCCACAGGGTCTCCTGGGCGCAGCCCACCCAGCGCAGCCCCTCCCAGCTCCACTCCCTGCACCCAGGCTGCACCCCCACTGGCCTCCAAGGATGGCCTTTCCAAAGCACACACTCGACCTCGCCGTTCCTGCTGCAGAAACCTGCAACGCTCCCAGCCCAGCTCGGCTCCTGGCCATGGCTGCCACCTCACCTCTGCGCCTCTGTCCCAGGCTCTGTCCCCTCAGCCCACACACTTGGGCTCAGTGGCATCTCTGGAGCCGGGCAAGGTGCAGCCCATGTGAGCCCCACGGGACGAGGGCCTGCACTGCAGGGAACCGGAGCCCCAACCACGTGCTCTGTGCAGCCCACTCCAGGGAACGAAAGGCGACCCCCAGACCACCTCCTCCAAGGAGCCCGCAGGGCCCCAGACCACCTGCCACAAGGCCGGTCTTTCCTCTCTGGACCCCAGCCACCCAGCCGCGATCCCTTGGGGGGCCAAAAGGGCAGTGCTCCGACCCACACTTACCAGCCTGGGGTTGACCTCGGTGGAGATGAGCTTCAGGAGGCAGCTGAGGAGGCGCTGCCTGTGGAAGCTGTTAGGCGGGGAGCCGGTGCGGGAGTCCTGGGCCTGGCCCTCAGGGCCCAGCACTGCCAGCCAATCGTACTCCAGCTGCAGCTTGTTGGGCTTGCCCATCATGAGGTAGACTTCGGCCAGCGTGAGGCTTTCAGAGGTCTGCAGGTTCCAGCCCTCCTCGCGGAGCTGCTGGGCGAACCGGCTGGCAGGGATGTCCTTCGGAGGCTTGGCGGCAGGCTGACCCTGAGGTGGTGGCGGGTCCAAGGGGCTCGCCTTCTCCTGGGGTTCCTCCGCAGGCGCGTCTGCCAAGTCTTTAGTGCAAACGTCCGGCTGGAGTCCGGGGCTAGGCTGAGGCTCTGGGCCAGGCGGGACGCGGACAGGGGATGGTGCCCTGGCCCGGGCGAGATCGGCCACCTCTGCGCTGCTGGGGACGAGGGTCTCTGGGGAGGGGCACGCTGAGGGCCGTGAGTCTACGCAGCGGCATTGCTCAGGGATGATGAGGTCCTGACAGGACTTCATGTAGCGGGGGAAGGGGTCGAGGAGGGAGAGCTCATCTTCCAGGTCTGGGAGCTGGCCACAGGCACACGCCAGGGCCCCGGGTTCTCGGGCAGGGCCGTCCCCACCCTCTGCAGCAGCGGCCGCAGGGGTCTTCTCAAGCCGTCCCCCAGCATCCTGGAGCCCAGGGGGAAGCCTGTCGGAGGCGTCCGGGCTGCTGAAACTTGCAGCGGCCCCCTCCCCAGGGGCACTTTCAGGGGAACTCTCCCCGGAGCTCTGCAAAGCATCGGTGGAGGGAGGGGGCCGCCCCCCGCCCTTGGCCTCGGCGCCGCCCCGTGGGCACTTCAGCTGGCCCCTGGCTGTGCCCTGCCCGCTCTGGATGCCCAGGATCTGGGCTGGGGGCAGCGTGTGGGTGTCCTTGGTGCTCTGCTTGCACCGGCCGCCCTCCTGCCAGTGCACCGTGCAGAAGGCCTTTGAGTGCACCACTCGGGCCACGCCCGGCAGCGGGGTCAGGGTGCAGTTCTCCCCCGGGAACAGGTGCAGTGCCACCTTCTCCTGCGATGGCTCCGTGAACGAGTCCTGCAGCTGCTGCTCCTCAAACATCTTCCGCTGAGCGCACCGTCAAGGAACCACCTGCAGCAGCTCACACCCTGAGGTCCAGCGGGTAGACACGACAGGTACTTCCTTCTTTCCGGGCTCCACACCCAACACTCACCCTCCTAGCTGGGAACTGGGCAAGGGCTACAAGCCAGCCAAGGACACGAAGATGTAGGTGTGGGGCTGTCCTCGGTCACTTTGTTCAACCTGCTGGCAGGGATGCTTCGGCCACACCCTGTGGGCCAGATGGCAGCCACTTACAGCAAGGACGGCTGCTGTGACAGAGTTCTAACACTGCAAGGAGGTCAAAAAGGGGGTTCAGACCCAAAACCCAAAGAATGAGGGGCTGTGGGTTTTAGTGCTGGTTCTACACCATCTCATGGCACAGCTGCTACACGCCTGGGGGCCCCGCTGCAATTCCAGGACTGAGAAGGAGACTTCACTCTCAGGCAGCAGGTGCTGCGGAGCCCGGGGGTGGCTTTAGTAGGAAAAGGATACAACTCGCACTTCATGAAGTGCCCACTTCTGCTTCAGGAACTCGATGAGGCTGGAGACCTTTCGATGGAGCTCCACGATCATCCTACAGAGAAAAGACAGATGGGGAATGGGAGGCTGGGACATGGGGGTACCTTCTAGGAGCCCTAGAGGCTGCAGCAGGAAGATGATGCCTGGGGGTCTCGAGGCCAGAGCCATAATGTCCGTGCAGAGCCGTTGGCTCTTTTTCTAAAAACTAACTCTTTAATTTGAGATAACAGGAGACTCACGAGAAACTGCAAGAAAAAGTAACAGAGATCCTGAGTGCCCTTTACAGTATGAGGTCTCAACCAGGACAGGAGCCTTGGTACAACACACCCTTCTCTTCTACCAGCCCCCTGTGGGGTCAAGAGGGTGGGTCTAGACTCAATTAAACCCAAGAAAATAAAAATACACATGGAAGGAATGAAGTCCTGATGCAGGCTACGACACGGATGAACCCTGAAACCATGATGCTCACTGAGAGAAGCCAGACAGAAAGGACCAGTATATGATCCTATTTACATGAAATGTCAGAACGGGCAAATCTATAGGGCCAGAAAGTAGACCAGTGGTGCCCTGGGGAGTGGGAGGAGGATGTACAGTGAGTGTTTAGTGGGCATGGGGTTTCCTTTCAGGGGGCTGAAAATTTCTGGAACTAGAGAGAGGTCACAGTTGTACAACACTGTGAAGGTACCCAATACCCCTGAACCGGGCCCCTTAAAAGGGCTCACAGTTAATTCCGTATTATGTGAATTTTACCTGAATCTAAAGGCATCCCCCACACTACCCCCAGGTGGTGTCAGAGTACTGGAGTGGCGTCTGCTGCTCACCCAGGGACCCAACACCGCCCCTCCAGCCCCGTCCCTCACAGCTCGCTCCCCCAAAACGCACAGCGTGTTACCTGAGCCGCGGGTTCTGTGCGAGGCTCTGCACGCGGGCCCAGGCATGGTTGTTCCGTGGCTGCAGCTCTACGGGGACTTTCAGGGGCAGGCGCACTGGCTTCTGGTCCTCTTCGTCACTCAAGCCTGCGACAGGAAGGGGCCGTGAGAGCCTGGCACAGATGGACCTTGATGAGAAGGTGAAGTCCTCGGCCAGACAGCTAAGGGACCCAGAGAGGAGCAAGGGGCAAACAGCCCTCAGTGAAAGTGGGACTGGCAGGAGCCCCAGCAAGGACCTGGTCTAAAGGTGCCAGCGTGGCCAGCTGCACATCTGCTACACCAGGGCCACGGACCAGCCGTGGGAGACTCGCCCTGACACCTCGGATGCTCCGTTTGAGGACAGCTGGGACTTCTGAGCTGGACTTGACTCATGAGAGGACACACTGCTATGACACGGGGTTTCGGGTCCAGGAGCTGCCTGCTGGCAGGACTGGATCACGCAGGCTCAGCCGCCGTGTTCCAGCTCAGCCTGGCCATCACTAAATGGAGCCAGACAGCGAGCCTCCCCGACGGGAGTGAGCCCCAGGTGCGTAGCCCAGCCCAGCCCGCGTCTGACATACCGTCCGGGTCACAGAGCTTCTTCAGGGCACGGCACATGGGTGCTTTGATCCGAAGGTTCCTCCCTTTGTACCGGACTGTGGTGGCCCTGGGAGAGGAGTGTTAAAGAAGCGCTGAGGCCTCTAAATGAACAGTCACTCCCACCCCGCGCAGTAACTAAGGGCCCCAGCTAAGCAACCACCCTGGCCTCCAGGGCTCATGCTCGGCCCCACGAGGGGACCCCACACGTCCCCAAGAAGCTCCTGGGATTGTAGGCAGATGCGCATGACAAACGACAGAGCTGACTCTGGACCCTCCCGAGCATGCGTCACGCTGCAAAGAGGGCACCTGCTGTTCAGGACGTACCCTGCCCTCCTGCCTGGCAACCCCGAGAGCCCTCTCACTGGAGCCCCAATCGGACGTCAGAAGGAATGCCCCTTCCCCTCCTCCAGGTCCCCAGAGCAGAAGGGCTCACCCACCTCTACATGACCTCTCAACCCGCCCCTAGGTGACCACCTCTGCAGGTCAGTGACATTCCCTAGTCAGTCCCTCTGCAAACCACACTAGGGGGGCCCGGAGAGGACGGGACACTGGAGGCCAGCAGGCATGAGTGCAACATGCTTGTGCTCCCCCCACTGATCTGCAGGCAGGCCCAGAATCAGGAGGGCCTGCCCTAAATCTGTCACAGCTATGGGTGACACTCTACCTGAATACTGCTGTGACAGTAACTTATATAATGTTAGGATTACATAAATTAAAGAAATACTACTATTAACTAATGAAAGGAATATAAAAACCATAAAAAATAGCTCCCTCTAAGAAACACACTTGGAGTGCTTTGGGAATACTCAATAAAGGTAGATTGTTTTTTTAAAAGATGGCAGACAAATTGTGAGCAAGACAACTATGAAAAATGACAGGGAAGGACCCTGCAGTCCCACTGCTTTGAGAGCCTACATTCTTGTTCCACTTGAAAACAGGAAATCACAAATGATGCATCTTGGCTAGAGCTTCCAAATAAAAACACCACAGAACTCCGAGGAGCAAGCCACCAAGAAAAGGTGTTGGCCAGCCACCAAATGGTTGGTGAACAAACCTAAGTTTATGTTTTATGAAAGGTTCAAGGTCCGTCTATACTGTTTTTATGACTCTGCTTTGTTTTTTACCTGTTTTTTAAAAATCGAATTACAATATTGTGTTAGTTTCAGATGTACAGCAAAGTGATTGTTATACACATATATATCCTTTTTTGATTCTTACAGTATATTTCAATACTATAAAATATTGAATATAGTTCCCTCCGCTATACAGTAAACCCTTCTCTACTTTATATATGGTAACGTGGATCTGTTAATCCCAAACTCTTAATTTATCCCTCCACCCCACCCCCCTGCCTCTGGTAACCATAAGTTTGTTTTCTACGTCTGTCTGTTTCTGTATTGTAAATAAGTTCATTCGTACTATTTTTTAGATTCCACATATGTCAGAGAATGTTTTGTCTATGTTCTCTTCTAGGAGTTTTATGGTGTCGTGTCTTATATTTAAGTTTTTAAGCCATTTTGAATTTGTTTTTGTGTATGGTGGGAAGGAGTGTTCTAACTTCATTGATTTACATGTGGCTGTCCAGCTTTCCCAACACCACTTGCTATAGAGACTGTCTTTTCTCTATTGCATATTCTTGCCTCCTTTGTCGAAGATTAATTGACCATAGGTGTGTGGGTTTACTTATAGGTTCTCCATTCTATTCCATTGATCTATATGTCTGCTTTTGTGCCAATACTACACTCTTTTGATTACTGTAGCTCTGTAGTATTGTCTGAAGTCTGGAAGAGTTATGACTCCAGCTTTGTTTTTTTCCCTCAGGATTGCTTTGGCAATTCTGGGTCTTTTGTGCTTCCATGTAAATTTTAGGATTATTTGTTCTAGCTCTGTGAAAAATGTCGTGGGTAATTTGATAGGGATCACAATATATCTATAGATTGGTTTGCACAGTATGGCCATTTTAACTATATTAATTCTTCCAATCCAAGAGCATGGGATAACTTTCCATTTTCTTGAATCATTTTTTATTTGCTTTATCAGTGTTTTATAGTTTTCAACATAAAAGTTTTTCACCTCCTTGGTCAGGTTTATTCCTAAGTTTTTTTTTTTTTTTGGTGGGAGGGGTGCGATTTTAAACAGGATTTTTTTTTTTTACTTTCTCTTTCTGATATTTCATTGTTAGGGTAAAGAAATGCAACAGATTTCTGTATATTAATCTTGTATCCTGCTACCTTCCTGAATTCATTTATCAGTTATAATAGTTGTTTTTTTTTCATTTGTCAGTTCTAATAGTTTTTGTGCTGAGCCTTTAGGGTTTTCTACGCAGAGAATCATGTCATCTGCATATAATGACAATTTTACCTCTTCAAATCTGGATACCTTTTATTTCTTTTTCTTGTCCGACTGCTGTGGCTAGGACTTACAATACTATGTTAAGTAAAAGTGGTGAGAGTGGGCATCCTTGTCTTGTTCCAGAATTTAGCAGAAAGGCATTCAGCTTTTCGCCGTTTGGTATTATGCTGGCTGTGGGTTTGACATAAATGGTTTTTATTATGTTGAGATATGTTCCCTCTATACCCACTTTGGTGAGAGTCAAATGCTTTTTCTGCATCTAGTGAGATGATCATGTGGTTTTTTTCTTTTCTTTTGTTGATGTGGGGAATTGCAGATTGATTCGCATATGTTGAACCATCCTGTGACCCTGGGATGAATCCAACTTGATGGTGATGTATGATCATTTTTATGTGCTGTTGGATTGTTTGCTCATATTTTGCTGAGAGTTTCTGCATCTAAATTTATCAAAGATACTGGCCTCTAATTTTCTTTTTTGGTAGTGTCTTTGTCTGGTTTTGGTATCAGGGTGATGGTGGCTTCATAGATTGACTTTAGAAGTGTTCCCTCCTCTTCAATCTTTTAGAAGCATTTGAGAAGAATAGGTCTAAGTTCTTTGTATGTTTGGTAGAATCCCCCAGTGAAGCCATCTGGTCCCGCACTTTTGTTTTCAGGGAGCTTTTTTATTACAGATTCTATTTCACTTCCAGTGATTGGTCTGTTCAAATTATCTGTTCCTTCTTGATTCAGTTTTGGTGGGCTATGTATACCTAGAAACTTGTCCATTTCTTCTACGTTGTCTATTTTGTTGGAATGTACTTTTCATAACATTTTTTAATGATTTTTTATACTTCTGAGGTATCAGTTGTTATTTCTCCTCTTTCATTTCTTATTTTGTTTATTTGGCTCCCCTCTCTTTTCTTCTTGGTGAGCCTGCCAGAGGTTTGTCGATCTTGTTTGTCCTTTAAAAAAAAATTGCTCTTGGTTTTATTGATTTTTTTTTCTATTTTTAAATCTCTATTTACTTCCTCTCTGATCTTTATTATTCCTTTCTTCTGCTGACTTTAGGTTTTGTTTGTTCTTCTTTTTCTAATTCTTTTAGGTGGTACATTAGGTTTACTTGGGACTTTTCTTGTTTTTTGAGGAGAGCCTGTATCACTATGAACTTTTCAGGACTGCTTTTGCTATAGATTTTGTATGGTTGTGTTTTCATTGTCTTGAGGGTTTTTTAAATTGTTTTTTTGTTTTTCCTCTTTGATTTCATCATTGACCCACTGGTTATTTAATAGCATGTTCTTTAGTCTCCGTGTAATCTTTTTTTTCTCATTTCTCTTTCTGTGGTTGATTTCTAATTTCATGCTGTTGTGGTCAGAAAAGATGCTTGAAATAATTTCTATTCTCTTAAATTTGTTGAGGCTTGTTTTGTGTCCTACTATGTGGTCTATTCTAGAGAATGTTCTATGTACACTTAAAAAGAATGTATATTCTGGTTTTTTTTTTTTTTAATGTAATGCCCTGTAGATATCAATCAAGTCTAACTGTTCTAGTGTGTCATTTAGGATCTCTGTTGCCTTACTGATTTTCTGTCTGGAAGATCTGTCCATTGATGTCAGTGGGGTGTTAAAGTCTCCTACTATTATTGTACTCCCATCAATTTCTCCCTTTGTGTCTGTTAGTATTTGTTTTATGTATACAGGTGCTCCTATATTAGGTGCATATATATGTTAATGACTGTGAGATCGCCTTCTCGTACTGATCCTTTTATCGCTATATAGTGTCCTTCTTTCTCTCTCTTTATGGTCTTTTTTTTTTTTTTTTTTTTGGCTGCGCCATGTGGCTTGTGGGATCTTAGTTCCTCAACCAGGGATTGAACCTGGGCCACAGCAGTGAAAGCACCGAGTCCTAGCCAATGGACAGCCAGGGAAATTCCCTATGGCCTTTGTTTTAAAGTCTACTTTGTCTGATATGAGTATCGCTATCCCTGCTTTCCTGTCATTTCCATTTGCATGAAATACCTTTTTCCATTCCCTCACTTTCAATCTATAACGTGTCTTTCTCTCTAAAGTGGGCAGTCTGTTGTAGGCTCTTGTTTTATTATCCAATCTGCCACTCTGTGTCTTTTGATCAGAACATTTAGTCCATTGACATTTAAAGTAATTACTGACAAGTATGTATTTATTGCCATTTTAAACACTGTTTTCCAGTTGACTTTGTATTTCTTTGTTCTTTTCTTATTTTCGTTTTTCCTTTTGTGGCTTGATGGTTTTCTTTTGTATCATTCTTGAGTTCCTTTCTGTTTGGTTTTTGTGAATATACTGCATGTTTTCGATTTGTGGTTACCCTGGTTTTCAAGTATGTTAACCCATAACTGTATCTACTTGCTTTAAACTGGTAGTCATAGAAGCTCAAACACATTCTAAAAGATCCACATTTTCTTACTTTCCTCCCCCATATTTTGTGATTGTGAGGTATTATTTTACATCTTCATTTTACTTTATCCTTTTGCTGTTCATTGTAGTTATAATCACTTTCATAGAATTTTTTTTTATTGTTTTTTAAATCTATGTGCTGGTGGGACTTCCCTGGTGGCACAGTGGTTAAGAATCCGCCTGACAATGCAGGGGAAACGGGATCGAGCCTGATCCAGGAAGATCTCACATGCCACAGAGCAACTAAGCCTGTGCGCCACAACTACTGAGCCTGCACTCTAGAGCCCGTGTGCCGCAACTACTGAAGCCCGTGCACCCAGAGCCCGTGCTCCGCAACAAGAGAAGGCACCGCAATGAGAAGCCCGCGCACCACAATGAAGAGTGGCCCCCGCTCACCGCAACTAAAGAAAGCCTGCATGCAGCAACAAAGATCCAACACAGGCAGAGATAAATACATAAATAAATAAATAAAATTTAAATATATATATATATGTAATAGGATAAACTTGCTGTGGAGTTAGGAAACAGAGCAGCTTTAAAAAAAAAATCTATGTACTAGCTTATTTAAAGTGAACTTCAATCCTTTTATGTACTTCCCTTTCCTACTGTGATATTTCCCTTTCCTATAGATTCTTGCTTCTCTCTTTTATTTAGAGAAGACCTTTCAATATTCTTTCTAGGATAAGTTTAGTATTGCTGTATTCCTTTAGTTTTTGCTTGTCTGAGAAATTCTTTCTCTCTCCTTCAGTTCTAAATGATAATCTTGCTGGGTAGAGTATCCCACGTTGCAGGTTTTTCCCTTTCAGGACTTTGAATTTATCTTGCCACTCCCTTCTGGCCTGCAAAAGTTTCTGTAGAGAAATCAGCTGATAGCCTTATGCGGGTTCCTTTGTAACTGACTGTTTTTTTCTTGCTGTCTTTACAATCCTCTCTTTAACTTTTGTCATTTTAACTATGATATGTCTTAGGGTAGGTCTGTTTGGGTTCATATTGTTTTGGACCCTCTGTGCTTCCTGTCCCTTGATACATTTCCTTCTTTAGGTTTGGGAAGTTTTCAGCTATAATTTCTTCAAATACATTTTTGATCCCCTTTTCTCTTTCTTCTCCTTCTGGAATTCCTTTTATGCGTAGATTGGCACACTTTATATTAATCCATAGATCTCATATGTTGCTTTCATTTTTTTTCATTTGTCTGTCTGCTGTTCTGATTGGGTGATTTCTGTTATTCTATCTTCCAGATCACTTATTCGTTCTTCTACATTATTTAGTTTGCTATTTACTGTCTTTAGCTCAGTTTTCATCTTGGTAATTGAGTTGTCCGATTTTGACTGGTTGCTCTTTATACTTTCTAGATCCTAATATCAGTGATCTACATTTCTAACGACAGTCTTTCTTAATTCCTTCAGCATTTTTATTACCTCCTTTTTGAGCTCGGGGTTTGGTAGACTAGAAAGGTCTGTTTCATCATTTGTTCTCTCAGAGGATTTCTCTTGTTCTTTTACTTTATTTATTTTTTTAAAGATTTAAAAGTCTTATTTCTACAAATCACAGTTGATGAACATGAAACCTTCATACGTGGGCACCACTCTACAGGAACAGCTGTTCCCAGGAAAGGGGTGGCTTGACATGCAGAAACCTGCGCAGTCCAAAGTCCAGGGCGGAGTGGGATCAGGGGGCCCAAGGGCCTCTGCCAGAGCAGCCCCGGTAGCCACAGAGCGTGCACTTGATGATCCGGTCCACTGACAGCTTATTTTGGGGTCCTGGCAAACGCAGTTTGTCCCCAAATCGGTGTTCCATGTCTGAATGCACCTCAGGCAGCATGATTTCTCATACACCTGCTTTTTCCGTTCCGTGATTAGGTTTTATCTGCATAGCCTTCTTTAATACAATACTCATATAGTTCTGTTTATGGCTTTCTGCTTGTAGAAGAGATCAAAAATATAGTGGGTTTTCTGGTAGTGGATCCTGAAGATGGGCCACAGAGATTCCACTTTCCTCTTTCCCTCATGAGGTTCTGTTTCAGCTTCTCTCATCTTTTGATCTAATTCATCCAATGTTGGCTCCATCAACTCCAAGTCATCTAGGGGAGCTTTCCAGCTTCTTCTGACTTTAGGCATTCTTCCCACAAGATAATTTGCAAAGATCTCAGCATCTATTTCCCAAGAGTATAACAGAAAGATCCCTGGTCTCTTCAGTTACAGACGTAGGTTCTTGTCCAGCTCTACCAATCAGTACATGACTTTGGGGAAATCACATTCCCTCTCTGGTCTTATCAGAACCTCCGTCGCTGTCAGATGCCCCTTCTCTATTCTCTTGTTCTTTTAATTGGGAGGAGTTCCCCTGCTTTTTCATTTTATTTATATTTCTCCAGTTATCTGGACAAGAAAACTCCAGGAAGCCAGCTCCCCTGCCATTGTGTTAGGAGGGGAGATTCAGAGAGGATGGGAGTCTGCAGGGACCAAGGCCTCCACTGAGACCGAGTGCTTGAGTCTTAACCACCTCAACCCAGGGGAAATACAGGCAGCAGAGCGCTCCCAGGGATGTGCTGATGAGGCTGGAGTGGGGGTGCAGGAGCGGAAACCAAGAACATCAAGTCAGTTCTTAATCGCCTCCAATGAAGGGTGCTGGGAACAAGTGGACGTTTCTGCCATCCACCCCAAACAAAACACAACAATAGCAGGCAAGATTTAAAGAGCAGGGGGAGCCGTGTCACGTGGCACTTGTGTTTGTGATAACCACATTTTCCGTTAAACTGCTGTTTTGTGACTTCCTTTTTTTTTTTTTTTAGTGAAATTGAACAGCCCCTGCTTTATGACTAGAGAACCATTCTGAGGTTATGAGTCCCTTCCCTTTCTCACAAATGGAAGTTCTATGAGCAGCCTGAGGCTGGAGCCGGCACAGGTGAAGCCTGGCCCCAGCCCAGGCTGCGGAGGTGCACCTGCAGGAGAATCAGGTCCTGCCCTCTGTCAGATGGAACAATGCGGAGGGTCCTATTTGAATCCTCCACTAGTGTCACAAAACAGGCAACAGAGTAATTCCTCTATGTGCATGGGAGTCAGGCTTTCCTCTCTGATATGAGGTTCATTTTCTTCTCTGAAAAGTTACTTGATAAATCTAATAAGCATGTGCTAAGTTCTATACTGCTGGGTCTGTGACCAATGTAATAAGACTCAACTTTAGAGCTTTTCTCAATTCATTTACTCCTTAATCCAATTTTACCATTTTATAACAAAGGGAGATTGACAGTTAACTGGAAAAGGTCTGCATGACAGGCAGGAACAGGAAGTTAGTTAAATACTCAATGCTTTTTGGTCTTAAGTCAAGGAGTACTTTTCCACAGGCACCTTACTAATTTCCCCCATCTCCGTCTTCACTTTTACAGGCCTTTTGCTTTGTTCTTAAAAACTGATGACGTGTTGGCGAAAGAACACACAGTAAATCAACGGAACAGAATTTCAAGTCTGGAAATAGACCCACATAGCACAGTCAACAGACCTTAGATGAAGGTGAAAAAGCAGCGAATGGAGGAAGGATGGACCCTCCAGCAGAGGGGGCTGAAACAACCGGACACCCACAGGCCACAAACTGAACCTTGGCATAAACATCACATCGTATACAAAAGTTAATTCAGAGTGGATCGTGGATTTATACATCAGACCACAAAACTTTTAGAAGAAAACACAGGAAAAAACTTTGTGACCTCGAGTTAAGCAACGACTTCTTAGATGTGACACTAAACGCACAATCCATAAATGAAAAAGATGACAGACTGGACTCCATCACAGCTGAAAACGTCTACCCTGTGAAGGACACTGCTAAAGAGAGTGAGAAGGCGGGCCACAGACTGGGAGGAAAGATTGGCAAATCGCCTACCTGACAAAAGGCTTGTGTCCAGAATATATAAAGGACACTCTAAACGCAATGGGCACAAGATTTGAAGAGGCACCTCACCAAAGAAGATACACAGATGGCCAGTGAGCATAACAAAGGTGTTCAACATCACTAGTCCTCAGGGAAACGAAGTCAAAACCACAATGAGACACCCCTTCACCACTGGGGTGGCTCAAAAGAACAGACTGAACACACCAAGTGTGGGGAGCATGGGGAGCACCCGGAACCCCACCTGGAAAGCAGGCTGGCAGCTCCTTATAAAGTCTGCATGTGCTCACCACCTCCTCCCCTGGGGATTTGCGCAGGCAAGATGAGACAAAAAGCTGGAGGCCAATGCCGAGTCATTTACTCTCTGTAAACAGCCCGTGTCCCTCACTGGGGGTTGGATCAACAGACCACAGAACAGCCATACTGGGGACACTACTCCACAGAGGCGTGGACCACAGACCCACACAGCCACATGGACAGATCCCAGGGTGTACTGCTGAGTGGAAGATGCCAACCTCGGAAGGCCACACACGGCACAATCTTACTGAGATGACATTCTGGGAAAGGCGTGTACGCACAACACTGCTCGAACATCTCAGATCCTGGAGCAAACATAGCTTCCACCTGATGGGCACAGGGCAGGTGTGAGGGTGGGAAGGAAGGCCAGATGCTAAAGCTGCAGCAGGTGAATAAGGAGGTGCAATAAACAACCCCCAGGGCTAAGGCTGGTGGCCTCTCTCCCTACTTGCCTCTGACCACTCCCCACACCTCTGGGAGGCTCCATGTGCCCAGTGGTACCAGCTGGCCAGACCACCTTCACTCCCCGGCTGCTGGAGAGAATCACTGCTCTTTCGCACGGCAGTGATACGTACAACCTAGTCACTCTCAGGCCTGGCTCCAAAATGATGGTAGTTATATAGACACAGAGCCTGGAGGATCCAACATGAGCCTCTGTAAGGTCAGACGCTGGGCTGGAGTCAAAGCAGAAATGCACACAGTCAACCTGGCAGGGACTCAACCTGAGGGAAGTGGGCTCGCTGGCCGTCCGACACCAGACCGAGGGAGGAAAACAACCAGGGTGCAAGACAACGTCCTGCTGATGTAGCAGAGGCCAGGGAAACTATTCCCAGGGATGGTTTGACCTACAGGACAGCTGGCCATCGAGCAGCAGGGGCCTGGGGATGGCGGGCGGGTCCGTCTAAGATGAGGAGTGGAGAGGTCCACGTGGGAACACAGAGGCTCTGATGGGGTGAGTGGGAAGGACAGGGTGGCCGCCAATGAGGACCCCACACCAGGTGAGAAATCCAGACAGTGTAACGGGGGATGGTCAGGCTGTGCCTTGGAGTCCAGCACAGCCTCAGTGCTGAGGGACTGGGCCAGAGCAGCCATGAGAGAGGCAAAGGGCTGCAAGAGACGGACAGGCCCGCCTGCCATGCTTCCAACTACTTGCAGAGAGGAGTGAGAGGCGCTGACTGAGAGACCCTCAGAGTGCAAGGTCGGGGGCATCCTTCCCAGGAAGAGATGCTGGAGGCTTCCAGCTGGAACACAGGAAACATCCAGGCCGTAATAGGACTTGTACGTCGAGGCAGAGGAATGGGGGACAAGTCAGATCTGGGATCCTTCACTCAGAAAAGGTAACAGAAGCCCTGGGAAGAGTTAAAGTAGCCAAAGGAGAGGGTGCAGGGACAGGAGAGCCTGGGGGCAGTGCCGAGACAGCCCCAGGAGGGCGGTTCCGGGAGCTGGAGAGCAGCTCAAGGTCAGACACCTGGCCGGAGCCCAGGGACCTACTAGCAAGGCTGTCAGAGCGCAGGGGGCAGCGGGCAAGCCAAAGAGCCACTGGACAATGCAAGGACAGGGCACGGTGGCTTTTCCATGCAGCAAGTCCCAGTATGGCCTCTCTGGGGCAGAAACGGTCACAGCAGTCAGGTCAGAGCTGCGTGGGGATCCCCGGTGGTTTTGTGTGATCGGAAGGCCAGGAGTGTGAGAGCAGAACAGAGTCAGACTCAGCCTGACCTCAAGAGGCACAAAGAGGAACGGCGGGCAGAGGAAGTGCGGAAGGACCAGAAACATGCACCAGGAAGGCCGGGAGGGCAGGCCTTCTAGAAGCAAAGGAGACCCCCACACCATGAAATGCACAAGGTTGAGGAAAAGAGCGAGACAGTGAGAAGGTGAGGGCTGAGTGGAGACCCGCAGAAGAACAAGAACGGGGCCCCCAGGATGGGGAGAAGCTGGGGGCAGGTCAATCAGTCCCCCAGGCTGGCCACCTCCTCACGGGCAGATGCTTAACTGTGAGGGTGTCAGGGCTAACTCTGAGGACTTCAGGATTTAATGGTCCTCACTGAGAAAAGGGGAGAAAACTGCACATATTTCGAGGTCTATATTTGAGAGAGAAGTGCAAACTCCCACAAGGAGCCGGCCTGCCTCACACACAGCTCTACTCACCCAGCCTGAATGAGCTCGTTCAGCTTCGTGGCGTTCTTGTCGTCCATGCCTTTGATGGAAAAACAAACACACGTGAGCGTCAAGTAGTCAGGAGCGAAGCCCAGCAAGACCCCACAGAATAATCTCCAACGCAGACTCCAAACCGCTCAACGGGGTAGTCAAGGTCTTCCACAGTAAGACCCCATGTTAGCTGCAGGCCCTCCCCCAGGGCCCACACACATCACCTGTGCTGAGAGCACTGTCTCTGCTCACCTGGACATCCTCGGGGAGGGGACCACTCCCACCTCTGCACAGCTCATCATGCCTCCAAACTCCCACCCCAGCCCCCCTGCCGCGCTGGACTGCCACTCGCCCCCAACCGCCTCGTTCAGAGACTCCCCTTTCTCCGGGCCCACCTTGCCCCACGCACTCTTGTCCTGCGGGGCTCCTGGGTTACCTGCGGGCCCGCCTCCGTCAGCTCTGAACGACAGACTGACACCCTGCATGTTTACTAGAGCGGACGCCCCTTTCCTCTGCCCCACCCCCCACTCATTGCTGCCCTCAGGACACGTGAGACAGGAAGTGTAGTAACCAGGTAAAGGGAGGATGGAGGTGGTGCGTATGTGCAGGCCACTGTGAGATTCTTTGAACCCTGCTGAATATTTGGGGAATAAAACACAACAGGCCAGAAAAACAGCCAGGCTGAAAACCAAAGACAAGGACAAAACCTTAAAAGCCGCCGGAGAAAAACAACGCACCCTCTACAGAGGAACACGGACATAAATGGCCAGTGGCCTCTCAGCCATGAAGAAAAAACTGTCATCAAAATCCCACATCCGGCAAAAATACTTTTTAAGAACAAAGATGAAATAAAGACTTTTCAGATAAATGACAACGGTAAGAATTCATAGCCGGCACAGAGGCATGGTGAGAAAGCCTGAAGGAAGCCCGGCAGGCTGAAGGGACATGTGCCAGATGGAAACGGATCTTCAGGAAACAGTGCTTGGCACCAGGGAAGGCAAACGCAGACCCCACCCCTAAACAAGCCAGACGCAGCCCTGGCCTCCAACAGCATGAACCACACAAGCACAGTGTAAGTGACCGCTGGGGCTATGCGTGAGCATGTGACACGAGAGCCAGCCTGTCGGGGACGTTCGTGGACCTGTGAGCTGAGACCAAAGGGGAGGGAAGGGCCCATGGGTCCTGCATCCGGCAGCCTGGATGGACGGAGTGATAGACAGAAGGCCCGGAGGGTGGGACCACCACAACTTCGGGGTTCAAGTCACCAGATAGGGGCACCATGCAAGGAACCTCCCTTTGAAGAGAAGCCATTTCAACCAACTGGTGAGGACTGCAGACAGCCGAGGTCTTCCCCGGCCTGTCCTGATACCCGCATGGCACCAGGCCTGGGGCAAAGTGTGACTTGTCACTCAATAGCCCAGGAGGCTTGAATAGTCATCCGTTTCCATCGAAACTGAGGGTCCTCAGGCCCTTTTCAAGGGGGAACGCCGCCCAGCTCACGCAGCTGCTGTGACACAAGCTGAGGTGTGTCAAAGGACCAGGAACACAGCAGACTCAGTCTATGTCTTAAGAATCGCATGTCTGGAGACCTCAGTTACAAAAAGTATGTTAACAAAGAGCATGCTCTGACCACCGGAGCTCAGACACGTGTTCCCAGTAGCCCAGAAAGGGCTACCACTGTGTGCAGGGCAGGCGGACAACTGCCCATCCCAGCGAGCTCCTTCCCCCACAAACCTTCACCAAAGGACACAACTGTGTCCCAGCAGGTGGATCAGTGGGTGGGTGCAGTGGGGGCTCAGAGGGAGGGCCCCACCAAGGTGGAGTGCTGTGAAGCAGCTTTGGGAGCCCCAAGCCCAGGTGGGGCCTCATGGGGATGTGCGTGCGTGCGTGTGTGTGTGTGTGCGTATGTGTGCACACGTGCACTCGAGTGCTGCTGGACCAGGAGGGACCAACCAGGTGTCACCAGCAGGACTAAGAGCAGATGAGCTGGAGGGGACGCCAGGCAGGAAGATGGGCTGAAGTCCAAGTGCAGAGGCCCCTTGGGTCAGGGGACCCAGGTGACACCCCAAGGGTAACAGGAAGCTGACAAGAGGATGAGGCCTGCCTCCTGTGGGGAGCGCTCGGGCTGGGATGCTGGGATGTGGGAGATGGAGGACGGGGCCCCAACATGCTGCCAGGACCAGGAGTATTTTAGGGCAAGGACAGAGAGGAGGACAGACAAGGAAGCAGGGATTCCAGGGGGTGGGGCCCCAGAGCCCCCTCAACAGCACTCAAAGCAGGAGCTGGGGGTTTGTTTAAGTAAGTTGTCAGCCTGCAGGAGCATGGGGCGGGGAGCCAGGCCGCCTGTCCCTTCCTTTGGAGGCTCCTGGACTTCTTGCCTGTTTCAGGAAGGGCGGGTCACCCAGGGAATGCCCACCCTGCCCGTCCTCCTGCCCGGCTATGACGTGTTAGGTGACAGCTTACAATCATCTCATAGTGTCTCATTTAATCTTCAGAGTGGCCCTGCAGGTGTGTGCCCTTCCAACCCACGTGACAGGCGGACAACTGGGGGCTGGAGAGGCGAGGCTGAGGCCTCTTGTCTGTGGTCACATGGGGAGGCCAGAGCACCTGTGCATCTAAAAGGAATCTAGTTACGAGGAGATGCTCAGAGCAAGGCAAAGGGAGGGGCCCAGACCCTTCAGTGTACCAGGGTCGGGAAAGGCCAGAAAGTGGGGGCTGTTCTAGGTCAAGACTCAAGAGACACGGCAGCTGTGAGCGGGCACTGTTCCCAATAGGCATGCCCTGCCCGGCGTGGTGGGACGCACTGGGAGATCTGAGTTTGGGCAGGATACCAGGTGAGGCTGTGGTACCCACTTGATAAATGTTAAATGTGCTTGCTGGGCATGCAGGAGAATGTCCTTGCTCACTGGGGCCAATGGCTGAGGGTTTAGAGTGGGCTCAGATGTCTGCAACTTACAGTCACACAGCTGAACAAGAAAAAATGCAAGTGTGTGGAGGAGGGACAGGAACGGGAGAGACAGTAACACAAACATGGCCAAGGTTCAGGACCCATGAATCTAAAAGACGGTATGTGGGGGTTGTTACATTCTCCTTCGATTTTTCTGTATGTTAAAACGTTCTGTGCGTTAAAATGTTTTCAAAATGAAAAGTCGGAGAGAAAACAGAAGAGCCCCCAGGACTAAAACTCCAACTGTAAGAGGACAGCAGGCAGGCCCTGCCGGGAGGAGGCCGCCCCTGAGCAAAGGGTACTCACAGCCCCCGATCTTCTTGCGCAGCTCCCCATAGCAGATCAGGCCATACAGCTCCTGGGACGACTTCTTCAGCCCGCGAGAGAACACTGAAAATGAGGAAAGGTTGCGGCTTTAGAAGGAGAAAACACAGATGTGCGGGGCTTGCCCAGCTTGTGCGCACACCAGGGTGCTGGGGGACACTTCTTGGCTTTGCCCACTGCACCATGGACCACAGGGTGTTAACATCAGGGGACACTGGGCAGAGTACACGGCAACATGATGCTGTTTTTGCAATTTTCAAAATAAAAAGTTAGAAGAGAAAAAGGGGGTGGTTTAGAAAACTAGTCGTAACAGGCAGAGCAACGTCCCCAGAGGGGAAAGCGGGACGTCCAGCATGGCCAGCTTCAGCGAGGCAGAGGAGGGTCAGGACCACCTCTCTGTGCAGAGAACCCACCCAAGCTCCACGAGGGGCTGGCAGCACGGGAACCAAGGAGGCCCACCTCTTATGCCTCCTGGGACGACAGACAACTCGCCCCAGGCCTGGGGCCAGAAGGAAGAGGAAATGCGGCTTGAGTGCTCCGGACGCCCCCTTGCTTGTCAGCAGCAGACCACAGTGTGATTTGGGAGGCAACACGCAGGGTTAAGCCAGCCCATGTACAGCCTGCTCGTGGCTGGAGGAGACCACACTACCAGGTATGAGCAGAAATGCTGAGGGAGGCTCCAGAGGCTCTGTAATAGACTGATTCGGCCCCGATGCCCGCCCTGGACACCTACCTGCAGGCGTCTCTGACTCCAGGAAAGAAATCCTCACGTGCTCAAGCCACTGTTACCTTGAGTCTCTGTATTGTGTGAAGCCAAGCCTGACAGCACCTTGTAAGCCTGGTTACTGCCCAGTTGGCCCCTTTCCGATCATCTCACAGGGCAATGACCACTGCCATGTGTCCCTCTCACAGCTGTTCTCTCCCCAGAGACCCCCTTTCAAAGATTTGGCTGTGTGTGATTACAACAATAGGAAAGGAAAAGAAAAGTATATTAGTAAATAGAAAGTAAAGTTCTGAATGAATGACCTAAAACAAGGATTCTGAACCTCGGATAGCCTCTGAGGAGCCTGGGCTCTGCTAACATCACACGCCAACAATTCCCGAAGGTTCTCCTGAGAGAAAGACCAATAGTCTCAGCAGACTCTCACAGGGACCGCTACTCAGGAACCTTACGATCCACTATGCAGTCGATAAACAAATGTGGGCTTTCAGACAACGGAACAATACTCAGCCATAGAAAGGAATGAACGGACCCTAAAAAAGCCTAACACACCCTACAATCTGGATGCACCTGGAAAACATCACGCTCAGTGAAAGAAACCGGACACTAAAGGCCCCGCATTGTACGACTCCACTGATATGAAGCGTCCAGGAGAGACAGAGATCTGTGGCTCCGTGGTTGCCGGGGCTGGGGGAGGGGCTGCGAAACAGCTGCACAGCGTGGAACCCAGTGTGACCACCAGTGCAGCACCAAGAGGCGGGCAGGCCTCTGGCCTCACGCGGTCAACCGGCTGCCACCAGCTCTGAAAGGTGATCAGGACCAGTGAGAGACCTCGGTGCAGCCCTCGGCTCAACAGAAAGAAGGCACTTCCCGTGGGGCCACACCGGGACATCAAGGGCATGTGGGTCAGGCAGAAGACACTGCAGAGGGGCTTCCCTGGTGGCGCAGTGGTTAAGAATCCTCCTGCCAATGCAGGGGACAAGGGTTCGAGCCCTGGTCTGGGAAGATCCCACATGCCACAGAGCAACTAAGCCCATGTGCCACAACTACCGAGCCTGCACTCTAGAGCCCGTAAGCCACAACTACTGAGCCTGTGTGCTGGCAACTACTGAAGCCCACGTGCCTAGAGCCCATGCTCCGCAACAAGAGAAGCCACTGCAATGAGAAGCCCGTGTACTGCAATGAAGAGTAGCCCCCGCTTACTGCAACTAGAGGAAGCCCAAGCGCAGCAACGAAGACCCAACGCAGCCAAAAATAAATAAATTTTTTTTAAAAAGTTAAAAAAAAGAAGACACTGCAGAGAAGGGAGAATGGCCCCGGCGGGGCTGACCCTGCAGAGCTGACTGTGGAACTGAGGGCGGCTGATGCGTCCACCCTTCATCCAAGTTGGAAAAAGGGCTGAAGGGGAATGATACCTCCAGTGGGGGAGGGGAGTTTAGGAGGCTGTCCAGCAGGCGGAGGTGACAAAAATGCCCAAGAAAGACACATCCACTCTAGATGTCCCACAGAGCCCAGTGTGGCCGCCCTGCAACACGCCTCTGGACCTCGGGGCAGACGATGCAACACGTCCACACCGGGAGCCTGGGTGGTCCACTCTGCCCATAGCCTGGTGGTGGTGAAAGCACAGAACGTGCTAGAGCACGGCTCCTGGAATCACCCCCCACCGCCTGATCTCCAGGTAGCTTCCCACCCCCTTCCCCTTCTCGTGTTGCTGAGGCCTTCACGTTGGAAGAGAGTGTTTTGAGACCAGCCAAAGCAGATGAAAGACCTGCTCTCGCGGAATGACTTTCAGAAAGAACAGACTATGTAACAACAAAAAAGAAAAATGCAGAAGACAGAGAAAGAGCCAAACAGCTAAAACTCGTTTCTGTGTGCCAGCCTGGAGGGAGGGAGGGTGTTCGTGATGACGACAGATAATAACAACAGCGCACTGGACTCGACAGGACCAGAGTCGATATTTTCAAATCAACTAGGGATGTGAGCAACAGTCTGAGCTAAGGATGAACACACCCAGCAGACAAACAGACTCCGTGGAGACGGCCTGACAAAGAACAAAATGCTGCCGATTTGCCACAATGCACCACAGCCATCGAGAGGCTTACGTTCATGGCCACATGGACACTGAGAGCACACGTGCGTGCGCCCGCGCACACGCACGTGCAAACAGACACACACCAGTAGCAAAAGACTTGTGGGTCAGACCGAGGGACTGCTGCAAAGCGTGGAAACTGAGCGCCCACTTCCCAGGGTCCCTAGAAGGAGCAGCAACCTCACTACACAGATATGGCACTAGAAGAGGTTGGAGCCACCATTCTGTTTGTGTTGTATCTTCCTCATCAAGATGTCACGCTGGACGGGTGTCCCCTGAAATGGAAGGCTTTTAAGCAGGAAAGATACCTTAAAAAGACTCGTGAGAAGCAAAAGGATTTAACTGGCCAGAGAGAACCTCGGTGGGGTCATAAACTCAGCAGAAAGCAGGCACTGCACGTGGGGCCTCGTGAAACAGGCCTTGCCCAGAGTAACATGCACTTGTCTGTCAGTTGCTCCCTCCTGCCTTTGTCATGGACAGAACCAGATGGGAAATGCGGGGAGAGGCAGACAGACCCCCAGGACAGAGGGCCAGACACGCATCTTTCTGGAGGGTTGTCAGACAGTGCTGTGACGGGGTGCTCACAATGAGACAATTAGCAGTAACGTTAGTATAATTTTACCTCAGTTGTGTGAATTTATCTGAAGAAAAGTGCTATATGAATAAAGATATCCACCCTGCGTTATTTAAAAACACTGTTAAGTGACTTGCAAATCCAAAAGGAGAAGTAAAATGTATTCATTTGTAGTATCTCCACTCAAAGAAATACATTTAATAAAAAACACATGGAGGGACTTGCCTGGTGGTCCAGTGGTTAAGAATCCACCTTCCTATGCAGGGGACGCAGGTTCAAGTCCTGGTCAGGGAACTAAGATCTCACATGCCGTGCCACAACTACTGAGACCACGTGCCACAAACAGAGAGAAGCCCATGCACCACAACGAAAGATCCCGCATGCTGCTACTAAGACCTGACGCAGCCGAATAAATAAAAAATTAATTAAAAAAAGAACTGATCACCAAGCATTAGGTTAAGAAAACTTATCAATACTGAAAAAACTAAAACAGATGTCATTTAAAAAACAAACACATGAAGAAATTCTACATCAACATGAAAAGGTGGTGTGAAAACAGTACTTGTAAGGCAGACAAAAGTCAGGAGACAGAGCGAGAGGGGTACAATGGGAAGAGGATGCTGCCCGGACTCGGACCTCCACTCTCCGCATCGTTGGGGTGGACAGGGGCCAGGGCCTCCATCGCCGAGCTGGGGCTTTCTCCTCCGCCCAAGCAAGCGCATTACAGGCACCTCCAGGGAAGAGCATGCCACGTGCCCAACCACAGGCAGCAGTGGGGACAAGAGAGGATTCAGGGGAGGATTTCTGGGACAACTGACCCAGGAGCTGAGTCCTGGTGAACAGGTTAGGGAGGACAACCAGGTGGGAGTGGCAGGAGTGTGGCAGGAGTCAAGGTGTGAAGGAAAGTGCAGGTAAGGAGGGCGGTGACTCCATTCCCCGGGGCCGTGGCAAGTCATGGTGCGGGCCTCTGGTGGGGCAGAGGGAGGGGGCTCAGGCAAGGGAGCGGCCGGGCAGATGAGCATCTTGTGTGGATCTCACAGCTCAAAGGCTGGGTTAGGAAGGGCAGGACCGGACAGTGGGAGAGCAGCACTGGTCTAGGGCAGGACCAAGGCAGGCCGGGCGGTGAGGACAGATCTGAGAAGCTCGGAGTAGAACCAGAAACACTGGCAAGTGAGTTAAGAGATGCCCCCAAAGATTCAAAGGGAAATACATTCAGGGGACACTGTCGTAGGACAGAACCAGATGGGGATTCCCTGGCGGTCCAGTGGTTAGGACTCTGCGCTTTCACTGCTGGGGCCCGGGTTCAGTCCCTAGTCAGGGAACTAAGATCCTGCAAGCCACGTGGCGTGGCCAAAAAAAAAAAAAAAAAAGACAGAACCAGATGGAAAATGCAGTGACCGTAACAACCATCACCAGACCCTGGGACCTCCCAGTCCCTGAGAGCCCCAGCGCTGGCCGATGGCAGGGAGGAAGGACTTCTCCAGGGCAGAGGACAGCAAATCGCAGGCCAGATCCGGCCCAAGGGCTCTCTTTGTAAACAGGCAACTGCAGCAACATGCATTCCTCTATGTATTATCCACAATGAGCTAGAAAGCAGGGTGAAGTGGTTTCAATAAAGACCATAAAACCCCAAAGCCAAAAATATCAATATTCACCATCTGACCTTCTACAGAAAAAGACAGCTTGAATCACTGTCTCTGGGCCTTTCTAAGGCCGGAGGAATCCCTGGCCCTGGAATCCCGACCTAAGGGAAAGCCAGCGAGGAGAGCCAGATGGGTCAGCTGGGGGAGGCTAGGACACACTGACTGGCCAAGAGAACACATGCAGGGCACAGGCAAAGGTTCAAAGGGGAGTGACGTGACCACAGCAACCACAATTATTCTGGATCAGAACTGATGTTATTTGGAGGGTGTGTCAGAAATCAGTGCAGTCGGTGGAAGCACACATGTGGAGAGACCGATCGACGAGAGAAGCAGCAGGAACGACACAGACACAGGATTCTTCCGGCGTGTGGACACAGGAGGCAGCAATGCCTCCCCTTAGGACAGAGGTGCTCTGAGCAGGAAGTCAGAACTGCACCTGGCAATGACCTAGACTCATGAATTAAAGATGGCGCCACACAAACTGGACTCAGACACAGAGCCTGGAAAAAGAGCCTGGGAAAAGCCCTGGAACGCCAGCCCTCCACCCGCGCTGACGCACGTCAGGCCCTGCCCGACCCTCACCCCACTGGGGCCCCCTTGGGAGAAGGGCGGGCAACGGGGAGGTGTGATTCTGGACCACGGTGCCCTCCCTCCCGGGGCGGAGGAGCAAGCCAGGGACACAGACACCACAGGCTTCCTTGTAACTAAGCCTGACACCAGTTACGAGGCCTCCTGTCAGACAAAGCACCACAGGTGAGTACATCCCAGGCCGTGTGGCTGGGTGAGAATAATGCCAGAAGGTGTGGCCTGCAGGTTTGCGGAAGCCACGCTCCTGGACCAGAAGCCACCCCGCCTCTGGCCCCAGGAAGCCGGCCTAGGCACTCACCGTTGTCGAAGTCGATGTACTTGGTGATCTTGTGCCACGTGCGATAGTAGAAGTGCCGGACCTGCTCCTTGTTCTTCACCATGCTGGCGGGCTTGCCTTTCTTCTTGTATTTCAGAGCAATGTTGTTCTGAATCGCTTCAAAGTCTTTCCCATGCTGGAAAAGAAAGTCCACATTAAAAGCACGAGGTTATAGGGAGGGTGGGAGGGAGACGCAAGAGGGAGGAGATATGGGGATATATGTATATGTATGGCTGATTCACTTTGTTATAAAGCAGGAACTAACACACCATTGTAGAGCAATTATACTCCAATAAAGATGTTAAAAAAAAAAACAAAACACGAGGTTACAACAAGGCAGCCTTCTGTACAATGCAGACACTTCCTGAAAAGGGAGAAAAGGGACCGCTGTGGTTAAGCAAGTGTCCTTCACGGCTCCTACTTGTGCATGAACTTCAACCTGGCTTCCCCAGAACCTCAGGTTTCAATCAGAATAATGGATAAAGCAGCAACAGAACTATCATAGCATGTGGATACCAATGAGGCAAGGACCCCGGAGCAGTAGAAACATGAAGCTCAACACTTAGACAAAGGACTTAATCTCCAGAGTTCTTTAGAGCCCATGAAATGAGACACCCCCATGAAGACAATAACCAGAAGACACAACACAAGGATGGAGGGGCTCAGGGTGCTGTATATCTGGCATCTTAAAATAAAACAACAAATCAACTATTCAGAAACAGCTTCACTGATTTGATCATACAAAAGGTATTCTATGTTCAAACAGGGATAACAAATATGAATGTTTATTAAGAGAATCATGCAGAATATGCTCTGAATACATCTGTGGGCCTTCCTTCAACACCTCCATGTAAAAGCTGAGTACATCTTAGATTTTCAGAATGGAATTTATGTTCCAGAGAACACAGTCCCCATCAGTGCTGTTCAGGTACTGATGCAATGAGAACCAACTACTGATACTACTCATCAACTACTGATACTCTCATCAAAACCAAGCCAGCAAGAAGCACTGGGAAGGACCTGGAGGTAATGGCACCCCAGCAGCAATGAGCACCTCTGGTACCCAGATCTTGGTTTCTAAATCCCACTTTCCAAAAGGAACCACGGCTCCTTGGAAAAATGGCCAATGCCAGGTCTGGGGCAGGGAAAATACCAGGTGAGTCTAGAATATCTTGTGGTGCCGGAAAGTGAGAAAGTGCTCAAAGCGTAAGGGGAACATGTTAGAAGGACACAGCAGCCAACCTGAAGAGGCTCCCAGTGGGCAAATCTAGAACAATCTGGGCAACAAAATCACAATGATATGAATGGATTATAACCCATGGAAGAGAATAAGTATCCCTGAGTCCATACAGGTACAAAAAAATAATTGAATAAATACATAAATGGAGGAGAAGGGAGAGCTTTTCCTTGCATGGGATTTCCACTTAATAAATGTAGAAAGAATAACAGAATCAGAAGGTCATCACTGGGTAAACACCACAGTAATAGTTTTTCCAGGTAAGAAGAGGCAATGGTTGCTTAAATTAGTGGGAGAAAGAATGATGAGAAACAGGGTATTTACACAGTCTCAAAGTAAAAAAAAAAAAAAAAAGAAAAAAAGACTTGGCAGTGGAGAACCTGGGAGATGCCACCTGAATGCAGTGATCAAGGTTTACACAGCCAGGCCTGAGACAGATCGCATTGCACACTCTGGACAGGATGCACCAAGGATGCACAGCAATCCCACGGTACTCTTGACAGAAAACACAAAACATGAACTTATCCATGCAGAAACATCAGGTAAGCCCAATGAGGGGCACTCTATGAATGAACAGACTTGGAATCTTCAAAAATGTCAAGGTTATGAGAGACCAGGAATAAAAGGGAAGACTGAGGGACCTGTTCCAGGTGGGAGGACCCAGGAGCCATGGCAACCAAATGCAACGTGGGGTCCTGAACCAGAATAGGACATCAGTGCAAATACCAATGACATTACACTAACTCTCCTCATTTTGCTGGTCACCCTGCAGTTACGTGGCTGTCAGGAAAGCGGGGTAAACGGCATGTGAGCATTCTCTGTACTCTTTTTGCAGCTTTTTCCAACTCTGAAATCGTCTCAAATTTTAAGGTCAAAAAGTAAAAATGCTATGGGACTTCCCTGGCAGTCCAGAGGTTAAGAATACACACTTCCACTGCATGGGGCGTGGGTTCGATCCCTGGTCAGGGAACTAAGATCCCACATGTCGTACGGTGCAGCCAAAACAAAAAGTAAAAATCCTCAAAGAATGAAAGCTCACTCACTGTTTTCAAAGAAGCAATGGCAGGTGAACCAGAGCAAGGCAGAGCTGCACCTAAAGTGCCTTCCTCCAGTGTCCAGCTCAGGCACCACCTCCCTCACAAAACTCCCCTCAGCTCTTGACCAGAACCGTGACGCGAACAAACACACACGGCCTCTAAATCTCAGGACTTCTTTTCATAGCTGGGTTACGAACCCAGAGGTGACCTGACGGCCCAGATGGGGACTAGAATCTGGGCTTTGCGACTCCTCATCCTGCATTCTCAAAGTACGCTGCCTTCTGAACTCTTGTGGCATCCGTCAGCATATACCTTCTGAGAGTCCCACTTCTTCTGTGCCTGTTATGTTTTCCCAGTAAGACTGCCAGCCCCTTAGGGGGGACTTCTTTGCATTTCTATACTTAGCCATGAACTAGGTAAATAAAGGGTGGTGGTAACAACAGCAACAGTGAAAAAGGCAAAGTTGAAAGAGAAAACTATATGGAGGTGAAGCACACATTTCAAAGACTGAAACGAGAACTCGCATTCGTACAGCTGTCACAGAGATGGCAGGAAACAGGAGATGCCCAGCAGCTGGATTTGTAGGACACTGGGAACTGCAGACAGAACACGGAAGGGGAAGCACAGCAGAGATGAGGCCTCCAGCAATTATCGACCCAGTGAAAAGCAAGCAGAAGATGCTGGCCACGCGGCTGCGAGTAAGATAGGAATCAAGACTGGACAGCAATACGGACGGACGGACAGACAGACGTAAGAAGGGAAAAGGAAAAGTCGGCAACAGGCTTTGTGAAATGGAGCGTAGAGGATGTCAAGGACAACCACGCTGGTCCAGGCGTTCATTCCACTGGCCTTCCCGCCAGCTCCCTGTCATGGGGGCCACAACCTTTACCCCTGGCCACAGGGAGGAGTCTGGGATGGGACCAGCCAAGCTGAGTTGTGCCCAGAACTGTCCTTACTAGCATGGAGGAGGGGTTGGGGAGGCACTCTCGCCCCTGGGGAGCATCTGAAGCAGGAGAGAATAAGCACAGAAATGTCACCCCCAACACACGGGGTGACAGACAGAGGCCCAGTGACACCATGGGAGTCCCTGCACAGAGTCAGGCTTGATCCAGCCCCTCCGGCTCCCTCACAGTTCAGTTCTGAGAGCTGCTCAATGCTTGGTCTTGCCCCTCTGCGTTGCTCTGAGCTGGGTCTCGTCACTTGAGGCATAGCTCAGTCAGATGAGAGTGCATCAGAAAGGCAGGGACGACCTTCATCAACACTGCAGAGGCCTGTGCTGAGCACCACGCCCCACGGGTGAAGATGCTCGTGGTTATATACGCCCTAGCCGACCAGCCGGTCATCAAGGCCACACCAGAGTCTCACTGAGTTTTGGTCAGACACACGCGGCAACAGACATAAAGCCCACACTTGTGCATGCGCTCTCTCTCTCACACACATACACATACACACACACACACACACACACACACACACACACACAATTTGGGATACACCAATAGTACCAACAGTGGAAAGCATTAAGTGACCTGAATAGACAATTATAAATTATTATTATTATTAATCAAGGATTTCAGGAGACCTCAAAACACCTACCTGGTAGAAAAGTTAAAACAAGAAGCCTAGCCCGATGAGAGGGGAATGAACTAATTCCCCTGAAGAAAGGTAAGGGCAGGTCATTAACACGGATTTCTTCCCCTGCTTTTCATCAACAACCACGTCTCCCCCACGCTCCTGCAACCGAGTAGCCAGACTGCCTGCAGAGCCCACTTTCTCCCCAAGACAGAGGGGCCACACCAAAGCAGTAACTATTTCAGGTGAGAGTCAGCAATGGTTGCTGATTCTGAGAACACTCCAGCAATCACAAGTCTTCTATGACTAACAAACAGCTTGAAGAAGGCACCATTTGGGCATATAATCTATAAAAGAACAGCCTCTGTACTTTACCCTAGAACTGTCGAGGGAAGAAAAGGAACACACTTGAATGTGTTTGAATGACTTTGCGTCTACTGGAACAAGCCTCATGTGGACATTCCATTCTCTCCTCGGACAACAGAGTCAGGCAGCACCAACACGTGGCCTCCTCCAGCCAGGAAGGGCAGAACTGAACCATCGACCCCGGAAGGGGGCAGGCCAGCCACGGGAAAGCCCTGAACTCGGCTCTGCGTCCTGTTCTCTGTCCACAGTCAGGTGTCTCCTGATCTATGAACACTCCATGGTTTCAGTTCCAAAGCCTCCTTCCTCTGAGCCTTGCTTCACAGGCTTGGCTAGACCTTTCTATCACTCCAATTAGTTCACTAGTAAAAGAATAAGGCTCACTGACCAAGTAACCTACTCTTGATACTACATCCCAAAGAAGAAGTCTAAAATATGGAATGTGCACAAAGATGTCCACGGTAGCATTATTTACAACAGAATCCAGAAGGAACCACAACAATCAACAATACGAAAATGGTTAAGTAGAACAAGGACTGGCCAGAGGGTAAATATTTAGGTGTTGCAGGGCCACAGGTACTGCAGGAACCACACTGTAGTCAAAGACAATGTACAAGTGAAGAGGCTGAGCTGTGTTCCAATAAAACTTGATTTACAAAAACAGGCAGTGAGCATGTGGGTCATAGTTGCCTTCATCTGAAGCAGAATATTTATAAGCATTAAAAAAATACTGAGCAAAAGAACTACAAAACACCTGAAAAATGCATTTAACGTTAATAAAAAAGTATGTTCTCTATAACTACAAAGATGTGAAGAAACAAAACCCGGAAGTAAAAATGGCTGGCAGGGAGCACGGCCGTTTCATTGGGCCGTGGGATGGGGGAGGAGCTTCCCTATGTTTAGGACTTGCCACTCTGTCCCCAGTCAGCTGTGGCATCTCTCTGGGTTGTGCTGGCTGCTCTGATGTGGCAAGTGTCCCCTGGCCCCTCCCTCTCAGGGACATCCCTCCTGAATCGGCCCACTCAGCTGTGAGGGGAAGGCCCAGAGGGAAGGGCACCACTCTTCAGGCCAGAACGTATTTCAGAGAATCTTAGAAAAGAAAAGAAGCAAACGAAAACACTTCCTAAGAGCCACCTCACTAGTAACAGCTTTGAAAGTCACAGTGAGGAGGTAAAGGGCCAAGGTCAGAGGTCAAGGCCTGTGCCTGGGGACCCACAGGCAAGGGCTAAGAGGCCAGGAGCTTCAGCCGCCTCCTTGGGCTGCAGGACCCACTCACCTCGTACAGCCCCTCGAAGAAGGTGTTCTTGTCCTCCGTGCTCCACGACTCCCACTGCCGCCGCACCTTCTTGCCTTCTTCCTTCTCACCGCCTGAAGACCCTAAGTTCCGGGAGGAGGAGCGAGAGCCCCCTGCAGGGGCGGCGGGGGCAACCCCGGACCCATTTCCAGCTGATGATCCGCCACCGTCAGCTCCTTCGAGAGAAAGAACCATATGGCTATCTGTTTCCCCCCGGGCCCCGCCCCCAGCTCCACCAGCGAGTGACATTGTCCTGCCCTGACCTCTGACTCTCGAGAAAAAGTTTAAACAGTGAGTAAAAGGAGAGCATTTATGTGGTACCACCAGAGCACAAGGACAAGGTCCCACCGAAGCACACAGCTCCTTTCCCGCTGTAAACTAAAACCACACGGCATCTTTCCTTCTCAATTGAGGTTTGAGGTGAAATTATTTTTTCAAATAAATTGAAATTCAAACTCAAGAAAACATTTAAATGTATATAAGACACTACCTTCTTTGAGGTACAATCAATACTTAAATATGGACCATGTGGTACCTCAGCACCTTTTAAAAGTCCTGGGACTTCCCTGGTGGTCCAGTGGTTTGGACTCCACGCTTCCACTGCAGGGGGCAAGGGTTCGATCCCTGTTCAGGGAACTCAGATCCCACATGCCGCACAGTGCGGCCAAAAAAAACGGTCTCCTGACCTTTTTCCTGATCACTTTCCACCAACAAAATCTGGTGTTCTGAGAGTGACCGACAACCCACAAGTGCTCTTAAAGCATCAGTTCCTAATCTCAAGACAAGTCCTTGAAAACCCCGCCAAGAGGGGAGAGCACGTAAAGTACAGCACAGGGGCACCAAACACCGGGCCCGGGACTGAGAACTCTGTGCTCCCAGGAGAACGCAGGCAATAAACCAGAGGTAAAGGTCACAGATAACAATTTTACGACCTGACCCAATCCTCCCACCCATCTCAGTTCCTTCCTCTCAGAGGGAAGGGGAACTCCCAGCATATCCCTGTGATAACCAGCATTCTCTTTTCACGGAAAGGCAGGACCACCCAATGGTGAGAAATCTGCAAACTCTGAACAACAAGGGTGAAAAGAATATCATAAAAATAAAAGTACTTAAAACAGGAAAAGCTAAACAAATACAGATTATTGTTAAATGCTTTCTTAATGAGATAATCATGAGCTTTTCCATCACGATCCACTTCCTCATCAATCTGGTGGGGGCCCTGGGCAGCCATGTGCACACTGGGGCTCAGGGCCACGTTTCCCTCACCCCCTTCACAGGGCTCTGCCTCCAAAGGGGATGAAAGACAATCATGAGAAATAAAAGAAATGAAAAAGTAAAAGTCCGTTATTCCACATATGCTTGCA
Organism: Balaenoptera physalus; assembly: GCF_965194825.1. Taxonomy (NCBI): domain Eukaryota; kingdom Metazoa; phylum Chordata; class Mammalia; order Artiodactyla; family Balaenopteridae; genus Balaenoptera; species Balaenoptera physalus. Next base: position 52,517,966 of record NC_138898.1, on the reverse strand, counting down.
AAGACTATCCCTGAAGAAACACAAGAGCAGGGGCTGCCTGGGGTATGGGGCGGGGAGTTGCGGGGGTGGAGTCACTCTCCCCTCTTACACCTGGTTTCGTCTTTGTGCGCTGTGGGTCCATGTAATTACATCAACATAAGGAGTATCTGAAAACAGCTGATCCCATCAGTCAGCTATCAGAAAGCAGAATGTTTTCATACATGCAGAAAAAACTACTCGGCTACATGGAATGCGTTTGATTCTCTCATGTGGAAAGGTGTATCAGGCTAGCAGTGAGCTACCTTCATAAAGCGACACGAGTGGGTAACAGAAATCACTGTTTATCAGAGCTGTAGTGCCCAATTAGACAGCCACTAACAAGGCTATTTAAATTTAAATACTAATTAAAATGAAATAAAATAAAAACCCCAGTTCCTCAGTCACACCAGCCACATTTCTAGTAGTCAGTGTCCACATGTGGCCAGCGGCTCCTGTGCCGGACAGCACAGGACCTTACTATCACTGCAGAAAGTGCCACTGGCCAGTACTGTATTTGAATGTTCAACCTTCACAGTCCTAAACACACTGTTACAGAATAAGACATAATCAGGTTTAAAGCGTTTCACAGCTGCTCCCTTCCCATCCGGCAGGCACAACAGAACTGCACCTCAGGATCTCTGAGCTCCAGAGTGGGCGAAGGACGCACTGAACACGTGGTCTGACTTTGTCCATTCCTCACCAAACCGAACCAAACCCTGACCTAATTAATGAGCTTAGCACATCCCGAGATGTTTTCAACAGGTGTGGCAACTTAGAGCACATTTGCAGGGATAATCGGTTTCATTCCATTTCTAGTAGGTCAGAGACGCTTTGTTATGAGCTGAAGACTGGGTTATGAGTGCCGTTTAAACTCCACTCTCGGGACTTCCCTGGTGGTCCACTGGCTAAGAGTCCCCGCTCCCAATGCAGGGGGCCCAGGTTCGATCCCTGCTCAGGGAACTAGATCCTGCGTGCCGAAACTAAGACCTGGCACAGCCAAGTAAATAAATATTTAATAAATAAATAAATAAACTCCACTCTCAAAAGAAGTTCTGGTTGATTTGGAGCCCAGAGTTCCTCATGTGTACTCATCTGAGGAAGGGCTGTCTGTCTATCTCTGCACCACCCACAACAAAGGATTTCAGTGTCATTTTCAACTTTTGACAAAACTCTCACTAAACTCTCTTTTTCCAAAACAATGGCAACTTGCTGACAGTCACAGCTCAGGTTTACCTTTGCCAGCCCATGCTGGTGTCAATATACTTGAAAGTAACACACACCTATTGTTAAAAATCCTATAAGGCACACGTCTTGCTGGCTTTCGTGAAATTTCACTGGATTACAGCACTGGTGACCTGAGACACGGAGGATGAACAGTGAAGAAAAACAGAATGGAAGCATCACTGAGCTGAAAGGGACCTAAGGGGTAGCGCACAGAATACACCAAACCAGCAGATGTGAAAGAAGGTACAACAGTAAAAGTGGCTCCGTGGAGGCCCACAAGGCAGCCAACCACACTGCGGAGCAGCGAGCCACTCTCCCCCGGCCAGAGGTCAGATGCACAGATGCTCAGCCTCTCCTGCTCTCGTTTCAAAAACAGTATGTCCTCAGTAGAGGAAAATAAAGCAAAACGAACTTTCAGAAAAGAAAGCAAATCACCCTCAGGCAACCATTTCTAACATTTGGTGCTTGTCATTCTAGACCTTGAATGCTTTTTAAAAGTAAAGTAAAATCACAAAACTTTAGGGGGGAAGGAGAACATGGCACCTGGTACATCCCTGAAATTTCAGATGAGGAAGAGGAGACAGAGGCATCACCGCTTTACCTCAGGCTCCTTCAAGCAGAAAAAAAAAAACAGGAAGCAGGGGCTTCCCAAGTGGCGCAGTGGTTGAGAATCTGCCTGCCAATGCAGGGGACACGGGTTCGAGCCCTGGTCTGGGAGGATCCCACATGCCGCGGAGCAACTGGGCCCGTGAGCCACAATTGCTGAGCCTGCGCGTCTGGAGCCTGTGCTCCGCAACGGGAGAGGCCGCGATGGTGAGAGGCCTGAGCACCGCGATGAAGAGTGGCCTCCACTTGCCGCAACTAGAGAAAGCCCTCGCACAGAAACGAAGACCCAACACAGCCATAAATAAATAAATAAATAAATAAATAAATAATTTAAAAAAAAAAAAAAAACAGGAAGCAGGATCAGAGACACTGGTAGAACGAGATGGTGACTCAGGAAAAGTTCAGACAAAAACAGTGATGACCAAAGGGTGAAGACACAGAAGCAAGCAAGGAGGACAGAAGCAGCAGGAAGGTAAGGGGGGGAGACAATTTTGAACAAGACTGAGTGGGCGTGGGGGCTCTCCGTGGGGGTGGGAGTGGGTGTGTGCCCAGCCAAAAGCACAGGGCCGAAGTCAACACTCTACCTGTGTCTGTGTTTCTGAGGCCATAAAGAGGGTTAGCGAGAGTCTGCACCGTGAGACGTCAGTATCCGAGGAACCAGAAGAGAAACGATGCACAAGAATGGGAGCCCCGCAGCGAGCTCTGTGAAAGCAGGAAGAGCCGCACCAGGCGTCACACAGCAAAGGCTCAGTGAGAGCTTGGGAACTGATGCGGCACAGGCTGAGGGCTCCACAGCTTGCCCTGCCCCTCACCCACACAGGGCCCTGGGACCCAGTGCCTTCCCTCACAACCCACTTCAAGCCACAGTCCTCTAGCCGCTCAGGGGCCACCTGGCTTCTCCCCTTTCCCGTTTCTGCTGCCACTTTCCCAGGCCTGCTCCACACCACCTCTGAGCAAGGTGATCCTAACCAGCCCCTCTCTGGTCTCCCAGACAACCAACCCCGCCGCAGCCATTCTCCAGGGCTCACATTTGACGGACACAGACGCATGGCCTCAGTCCACCTTTTCCCCTGCCCGCCCATCCATCCATCCACTCCGGACAAACTAGACTGCCCGCCCTCCTCCACATGCACCCTCCCAACACCCAAGCAGCAGAGAACCACCCATCTGCCCGCCAGGGAAGCCCAGACGCAGGTGGAGCAGCCTACCCAACACGCTGCCACCCTGCCACCGTGCCCGCGGGCCTGGATGTGAGGAATACGGAGGTGCACAGCCCCATGGAGCATGTCCAGACGCCTGCTCCCTTCTGTCCCCATGGTGTGCGGTCACCTCTTTTCAGGACGGCGAAACGGAGGCGGGAAAGCCGTACGGTCCCTGGGCAGCAGGAGCCAAACCAGAGCCCGGGACTCACACTCCACACCTGGGCGTTGTCCTCCTGGGACACATGACATCATGGTGGCTGCCACCATGTCAAGGCTGCTTCAGTATTTACGACACACAGAGCCACAAAAGTCAGAAGCTAGAGGGAACTTGATCTCAACGTCCCCCTCAGTCTATGACAGATGAGGAAACAGGTTCAATGACTGCCTGGTGCCACCAGCCAGGGAGTGGCAGGGCTCAAGACTCCGGAGGATGCTGTGACTTAACTAGGGGAGACGCAGAGGATGTCGTCACAGTCCATCACAGCACACAATCCCGTCCTGAGCCTTCCTCTGGAGCTTGCCGAACTTCTTTCCAAGCGATACATCAAAATCCCAGAGGGACGGAAGACCCGCCGAACTCAAAGGCGTCAGAAATGTCCATCCCAGCAGGGGACACACGGGCCTCCCTGACTGGCTCCACCCGCTCTGGACTAGAAGGGCATTCCTGGTGTCTTCGAGCCCACCCGCCCCTGCCCCCGCCCCAGCTCGGGGCACCTCCTGGCGCAGCAGAGAGCACAGCCTGGGAGGGGCGGCACACACCATGCGGTCCCAACACGGCCCCCTCAGGTCGCGGTCGGTCCAGATGGGAGGTGCGATGCCAAGGCTCCCAGAGGTGCTTCCGTGCCTCTCATAACACACACATCCGTGTCACATGCTGAACAGCCAGACGTGGCTCAGGGGACACCCTCCCTACCAGGGCCACGCAGAGGGGAAGACATCAAGCAAGCCAATTCCCAGAGTGTCACCCAACAGACAAATCCAAATGCCTCCCCTGGGCCCGCCACTGCCCCGAGAGCTGCAGGCCTCCCACCAGGATCCCTCCTGGGCATTCGTTGCTCCATCTGTCTCTAGGGTCCCTGTCCCGGGTCCCCCTCAGTGCCCTCCACATGCAGACCAGGGCCGGCCACCCTCTAAGACTTCCCGCTCCTCCCGCAAACGTCTGAGAAAAACACAACTACAATCCCTGTGTTCCTACTAAAACGTATGCCCCCCTCATCGAATACTGTGAAGGTTTCCTAATGGTTTCTGTAAGTAATTCTTGATCTCCCACCCAAACCACAGACCCCGGGAACGTCTTCTTCTCCCAGCATTTCACACGTGGTTCTTCAGTGGTAAGAACACCGCCGTTACTTGATGTGATAAACTGCACACCACCCTCCAGGACAAAGCTGGTTTTCACATTTGTGACTCTGCTATCTGTAATCACCCCTCTGCTATCCTAGTATCTTTGTATCACCAAAACAAGACACAACATACTACATGAAATGAAAATCCTTAAGTATGTATGGTTGGCAGGCACAAGACAATTCCAGACACTCACGAGACACCATGGAAACAACACTACTGTTGACATCAAAAGTCAAGGAAGTATCTGAAAATTAGCTCAGCCTTCAAACCAAAACGCAACTGTTACCTTATCTACTTGTCCATACTATCTATTCATATCTTTGACATGAAGCAAATGCCATCTGTATAACTCTGAACTGAATCATTCACCCAGAACCTCTGGTTTACGGGTATTTTCCTCTCTGTCCTGCACGGCTACATCATGGTCTCTGAAGTGGCCTGGGCCACAGGTCTCCTGACCTACTGTGCCCGGGGAGTGGGGGGGGCTGTGTCACACAACAGGACCACGAGTCATGGTTGTCATGTCTTCCCCATACGTAGCATCACACAAGGAATGAGGTGTGTACTGGACAGAGGTGGGAGAATGTCCTGCCTTTCCTCCTCTTCTCCCAACAAGGTCTGAGGGCTTTCACAGAGCTTGACGTCCCCGCCCAGGTGGGACACTGGGATGACAGTCGTCATGTACTGGATCAGACCGGGCACAAGAACCACAGAGCTCCAGCCTTGGTGGTTTCGAGAGGGTCGGATGTGTCCCCCTGCCCTCGGAGTGTACAGGAAGCAGGGACTTCTCCACCCAGCTGCCCAGGCCTGGCCCAAGTGCCTGGTGAGGGAGGACAAGAGTGACCGCAGTGCAGACGGTAGGTGAAGCCACACCAAGCCTGGGGCCTCCGAGAAGCAAGGGCTAAGCAGAGCTCGCCAGGGAGACAACTGCCTTGACTTCGGGCACTGTACCCCAGAACCCCAGTCATCCTGCACAGCAGACTCCTTCGCCCCTGAGTTAAGGGAAGTGCAGCTTCAGCCACTGTCGCACCCGACCCACTCTGAAAGTAAGGAACCTGAAGTTCAGGCAGGTCGAGCACCTCTCCTCTGCCCCCAGCTGAACCGGCCACAGGGGCTCTGGGTGGGGAAACTGGGTCTCCTGACTGCTGGCTCACCCTTCTTCCCTAAAGGACACCCTTCTCCCAAAGGTCGACCGCCTCAGGGTGAGGTACCTCATAAGATGTCTTTTAAAAACATCTAGAAGCTACAGGCAGGCCCCAGATTATGAAAAATATACTTTCTGTACACTGATTCACTGATTCTTAAGCACAAGCACAGTAAAGCCAGGTGACGCCACCCGACTATGGAGACGGTGCATCTTAGGACTGGCTCCCCCAACTCTGTGGAACAAAGTTCCTGGGTGGGGGAGGGAAAGGGACAGCAATGGAAACAGAGGGTCTGACTCTGCCTCCACCTCAGGCATCCCCTCAGCCCAACTGTCCTGCCAGGGCAGCAGCTTGGGGGCATTCCTGGGACCTCTACCCCACTACCTCCCGACAGGTGACCTCCTCCCACCCTGTCCACCTGTTCAGACTCAGCCTGCAGCTCCCCTGACCTCGCAGCCAGGCACATTTTCCCTAAGAGAAGCCTGTTAACCAGCCACGCAGAGCTTCACAGCGTTATTTATTGCGGCGAGGCAGGCACTAGCATTATCTCCATTTATAGACCAAGAAATTGAGATGCACTAGTTCGCCCAGAATCACCCAGATTGTGAACTGGCGAAACGGGGAAGGGCATGAGGGCTCTGTTTCCTGGCCCATGTTTCCAAAGACTGTGAATCCAGTCTCAAGTGTGTCCTCAGGCCACTCTGGGCACATGGTAGGGCCAGAGGAGCATTTATTTTGGCATCAAGCAGATCCACTGGTTTCTGATCTGCAGCTTACCTTCTGTCTAGTTGAGCACGCTGTTTGAACAACAAACCTCAGTGTCTGCACACATTTAAAAGCTAAGCAACAGAGATGCAAGATGCTTGATGCACTGGCGCTAAACCATTGCTACCTTCCCTTTACCAACTCAAAAAGAATTTAATTCAGACATGTACTACAAAAAAATTTATTTTTTACTGAAGTTGGCAAGAACCTATTCTTAAAAAAAAAGAAAAAACATATTTGTGTGGAGAGAAGCCAAATGAGAACTTCCTTTCCTCCACAAGCCTTTTCCTCCCAAACCCACAGCAAAGTTCTCCATCCATTAAAATTGAAACTGGAAAGCGGTAAGTAATCAACCAAAGGAACCTCCCACAGTTGGGCCGTGATTATTTCTCAAATATAATGGAAATTTTATTTTTCTGAAGTGAAAAAACTGAAAAATGCCAGTACTGTTCACGCCCTTACTGGTCCATGCTCATCACTCCAGGTGTGGAGATTTCCAGGGTCTGTAAGACAAATAGCTCCTCCAAGAATCCTTTTCAAAGGTTATGGGCATGCTGTCACAACTGACCTTCTTTCTGCCTGTTAAGGGGGCCGTGAGGGAAGCAGAGGTTGCCCTGAGGCAGGAGGGGGGATGTCCTGGGCGTGGTGAGTGCATCCAAAGGAAGCTCAGGGCACATCCCAGAGGAGGCCTCACCAGAAAGCTCAAGGCCAGAAGCAGGCCAAGAAGTTCTGTGAAGCAGAAGAAACATGCTTTCTACTCCTCTCCTAAACGCCACCATTACAGTTTAGCTTTATTATTCACTTAAACAAACATCTGCTTGCTAAAATAGGAAAATGCGTAAGTCACAAGAAGCACAAATTCTAACAACTCTCCATTTTACTAGTGGAAAGTGGATTGCTGCTCCAAGCCACACCTTGGGCAAGAACCAAGAAGAGATCTGACACAAGGCTAATCCAGGAAACCTTCTCCATCCGAGCCACACTCAAGTATGCAAACGAAAGCAAACTTCTCCTCACCTGACTGCCAAAATTCTAACTAAAGTTTCAGCATCTCTTCACCTCACATACAGGTAGCCATTTACAGGGGACAGAGCGCTTTCACGCCAGCGCCTCATTTCATTTTAGCAGCCACACGTGGAGAGAGTGGAGCAGTCAGTCCCTGCTGTTCCTCCTTTCACAGGTGAGGATGCCTCTCCAAAGGAAAAGCAGGCTTGAGGTCAAGCAAGCAGACCAAGGTCAGAGGGCCAGAGGAACGAGGCCAAGAACTCTGATTGGACACCAGAGCCAGGGCTTCTGAAGCCACAAACAAACCCTCAAAGGAACCACAGCAGCTCACACATGATAACTTACACATATCTGTAACTGGGAACAAAAACCTGTTTTTTACAAAACAAAGCCAATAAAACAAATTAACATTTTCCTAATTGATCAGCAACTTTCACACCAAAATGTTTCTATGAGGCAAGTTTTGACTTCTGAAACATACAGAATTACCTTATACGTACATCTTCAAGTAAGTATACTTACATCAAAAATCTTTACCAAAAAACCAAGTAAGGCCATGATTTCAGAGGCCAGTCCTCCTCAGCTGAGAAAGAGGCAGAAGCAGCAAGCTTAACTGCACACATTTGGCCCAGATCTCCAAAATGTGTCCTCCATTAGCACCTGAGGTATTTCCTTCTTAAAATTATCAGGACCACGTAATAAATTTAAATTGCCATTTCCAAAGGAACTAAGTGACAGTTTTTTTCACACAAAACTCACTAGAAAATGGTGTTACATCTGCTACCTATAAAAATGCTGCAAACGTGGCCTGAAACAAAAGAGATGTTAAGAACAATTCACTTGGACTTCCCTGGTGGCGCCGTGGTTAAGAATCCGCCTGCCAATGCAGGGGACACGGGTTCGATCCCTGGTCCAGGAAGATACCACGTGCCGCAGAGCAACTAAGCCCATGCACCACAACTACTGAGCCTGCGCTCTAGAGTCCACGGGCCACAACTACTGAGCCTGCGTGCCACAACTACTGAAGCCCGCGCACCTAGAGCCTGTGCTCCGCAACAAGAGAAGCCACCGCAATAAGCCCGCACACCACAACGAAAAGTAGCCCCTGCTCACCGCAACTAGAGAAAGCCCGTGCGCAGCAAGGAAGACCTAACACAGCCAAAAATAAATAAACAAATTTATAAAAAAAAAAAAAAAGAACAATTAACTTGTACAATTAACAAAAAGCAGAGTGCTAAAATATAAATAGACACAAGCAGAAAACAATGGGGAACGGGCAGATTGGGAACAAAAAAGCCCTAATATTCTCAACAACCTGAGAATACCATGACAAATACTGTAGACTGTTACTCATTTACATCAGGCCACAGATGTTTTCACCACTTACTACACCAGGGGAGATGTTTTCATGGCACCCAAGGAAACCTTAGTTGAAACTCAAGGGCCACGTCTTGATGCCCTTAAAATTTTCAAGCCTAGCATACTTGAAGTGGGGGGTGATGAGCCCAAGTCAGACCCTTCGGATCACTCATTTTCGGCTTATCAATCTTTCCCCAAATGAGTTTCAAAAGCCCATTTCTTTGTTGTATTTCCACACATCTGAGTCTGGGGAAGAGATACAGCACGTATTTTCTCAATCCATTTCTAAACTATTGTCTGCTGTTTAAAATAACCTACCATATAAATCATCAAGGCGCCTTTGGGGGGGAAAAAAACAACCTTCAGAAATCTATTGTGTTTGCCCAAAGAAGGAATACTTACTGCCTCTTAACATAGTTTAAATACAGAAAGAAACAGTCTCTTTGGAGGAGAAAAGGGTCATGTCCCCCTGCAAAGTGCCACCCAAAGTGTGGGTGCTGGACAAATGTGGGAGCAGGAGCTGGGTGGAGGCAGGGAGGCGGGGAGGGAAGGGTCCCTTCTCCACCCCCGGGGAGTGCAGGGCACACCCTGCAAGGGGCTGGGGTCCCCCGTACCTTTTCCGCGGGGCCCTGAGCTGCCCGCGCTGCTGCTCCCCCCGGCGCAGGACGAGTCCTTCCTGAGCCTCTTGCTCTGCGGCCTCACGCTGGACCTGAGGAAGTGGTGCTGGTCCTGGGGGCAGGCGGGCGGCGGGGACGGGGCCTGCGGGCCGCCCGAGGGGGCCTGGGGGCCGTCGCCGCCGTCCCGGGGGGTCTTGCCGTCCCTCTTTGTGCCACCGTTCTCCTCGGCCGCGTCCCCACCACCGGGCCCCTCTCCTTCCAGCGAGTCCTCATCGGCCGACCTCTTGCCCAGCCTCTTGAGCCCTTCCTCCCCACCGCCGCCGTCTCCCAACTTCACTGTCATCCTAGCCGGGGAGGGGAAGAGGGGACCCCGGTGAGGCGCGCGGCCCGCAGCCTGCGAGAAGTTTAGCCGCACCGATCCCCTCTCAACATGGCCGCCGTTGTTTGTTCCAGATCCCCTCCCGCGGCCCGCCCGCCCCAGCCCGGCCAGCCGGGCCTGAGCCGCCGCCCGCCCGACCCCGGCCCGGACCCCCGCGCGCCCGCCCGCCCGACGTCCAGGAAACGGCGGCCGGCGGCGAGGAGGCGGCGGGGCGGCAGCTGGGCGGCCGCACCCGGACGGCCCTGCCCGTGCGGCGCCCCGGCCCGGGATCGGGAAGGGGGCATGTGGCCCGGGCCGGGGTCCCGGGGTCCCGGAGCCACCTACCCAGCGGGCCCACGGCTCATGGCCTGCGCGCCGGGCAGCCCGCGCGCCGGCCTCGCTCCCACCGCTGCCTGGGCCGGCCTGGCCTCCGCGCCCGCGTTCCCCGACCCCACCCCTCCCCGCCCCCCAAAACGCGCAGGACTCCGGGCCCGCGCACCTGCCCCGCAAGCCTGCCCCCAAAGTTAGCCCCGGAGCGGGGTCGAGGGACCCGGATCGACCCCGGCAGGGGAGAGGCGCGGGCTCGCCTGCGTGCACAGGGAACTCCATGGTGGCCCGCGCCTGCCGGTCCGCCTGCTTATTTTAAAACAGACATAAAGAATAATAAGCTCGGGGTTTCTGGGAATCTTGCTTCGGAGGGTGGGATATGTGTGCTGCTGCGGGGATTTACTAAGTGAAAATGCTTTTGCAACAAAGGAGCCTGTTGCATGGAACAGGATGGAGCCACCTATGAAAGTGACAGCACAGTTATGTCCAGGTAAGAATGGATAGAAGAGAATTGTGTTAAAACTCTCGGTAACCATGAATAAAAATCTCGCATTACCTTTGTTACCCTCTGTTGTGAGCAATGTCAACAACAAAATGTGACAACTCTAAAATGTGGACCAAAAAGCAGATCCACTCAGTTTATGCAAAGAGAATCAGACACTATCAACATTGTAAACCCAGAAATAGTCAGTAATGTGTACATCCGATGCAGTAAGAAAGATCAACAGGTGTTGATACTATGCCCAAACTCTGTTTGACATGCTCAACACGACTGCTGAGAATGGGAACATTTTCATTTTAAAGGAAAATGAGAGCAAGACATCAAGGCCAACAATGAAATACATTAACAGGAATAAGGACCTTTCATAGAAAGATTTGGAAATGATTAAAATCATAACAATACCTGCTACTGCTCTTAAGTATTATGCCTCAAAACTATCTGTTACAGCATTCATCTGTTGAAATTGATGTCATAAATCACCTGAATTCATACCAGTTTAAAAAAAAAAACCTGCCAAAGAATAGAACTATACAAGACAGATACTACCCAAACTTAAAGGACTTCATTGCACAGGACATCTCACTATTCACTTATCCTATCCATTTCTACTTAAGAAACCTGAAAATATCCTAAAGGGCCTTCCTCTGGGTTATAATGTGGAAAACCCTATTCCCAGGGACCTATCATCCCAAAGCTACCCACATAACCCAGGACCCGGGCAAAGGTTACATCAGCTACAACAGAATAAACTTGCCCGTTCGCCAGGTTGAATATTGGAAGACACTAAACTGAATACAAAAGGACGTTGCTTTTCAGAATTAAAAGGATATTAACACATTTCAGAGTTTTCCCTGAAGGGAAAAGGAAAACATGGAGATGGGATCCTTTTACCGAATACCTCCAACCCTACTTCCTGACCGTACACACAGGTGGGATCACCTCAAACCCAATCCCGGCTGGACACCATTAGCCACATTCCGTGAAAGGAAAAGCAAAACCTTCCCTCTCCGGCGGATTTCTGGCTGCACACAAAGAGCGCTGTCAACGCAACACTTCTGAGTCCGAGCTCCCGCCAGCCGCCCCGACAAAGCACCGCGTACGTAACCACCGCCGCCAGGGCTTAGGCCACTTCTCCCTCAGCCCCGCTCCGGCTGGGAGCCGGGCCTCGCCGTGACAGCCGGTTGGGGCGGCCCACCGCACCCGAGCCGCAGCCTCCCGTCACCTTTTTCATCAAAGCCTCGCAGCAGCCTGGATTCCCGGGCCCCCCGGGGTCCTGTCGGGCAGCCCCGGCCCCCGAGCGCCAGTTGCTGAGAGGCCGCAACGCCGGTGTGGCCCTCCCGCCTTGGAAGCAGTCGCCGAGCGGTCCTCGCCCCGGCACGTCCCGTCCGCTGCCGGCGTGCGGCTGACGGGGCTGCGGGCGCCGGTGCTGCGGCCGCTCAGCCTCACAGAGGCCCAGCCCGCGGCGCACAGGAGCAGTTCCGGCTACGGCGGCCGGCGAAGTCCGCGGGGCCGACGCGAGGGGCGGGGCCGGGGTGGCGGGAGCGCGGGCCGGGGCGGGGCGACGCGCGCGGGACCGAGCACGCCGAGGTTTCCAGCGGGCGCGCCCCCTCAGGGGCGCTCCCATTGGTCGGCGACGGGAGCGCGCGCTTGCACGCACGGACGCTGGGCGGGGTCGGAGGGCGGGCCCGCAAAGCGGGTAATGTTGTGACGCCAGTCTCGCGGCAGTGCGGACTGGTACGTCTCTCCGGATTGGTGAATCGACAGCCAATAGAGTGAGAGCCTAGGCTGTGATTGGCCCGGGCCGTGTTGACGGATGCGTGAGAAGAAAACGCCGCCTGAGCTCAAGAGTCTTGAATCCGGCGCGAACCGGGTTTTTAACTAAAAAGTGTAAAAGTGTAACTGAGGCAGATAAACACACCCTTTATTGGCTTGAATGCATGCTTTTAAAGTTCCTTAGCGTTGCGGCTGGTGCTGGGCACTTAGGTTGTTTTTCTTCGTTTAAGGAGAAAAAGGAGTGTTTTAAATTCTAGTGTTCATGGCCCCTGATAAGAGCGATGGTGTTTAAGGGTACAAACTTGTAAGGAGTAGTATCTAATGCACGGTATAATGGATACAGACAATAATATTGTACTATATGTAATGTGATAAGTATCTCTACATGCTACTCATATAATATACAAATGTATCAAAGCAACGTTCTGTATACCTTAAACTTACGCAATGTTAAATGTCAAATTTATTCAATAAAATTCTAGTGTTTATGAAAATGGGGTTTTTTTAAATAGAATTTCCCTTGTATGTGTGTGATCCAGCGCCTAGCTCCTCCGATTAGGTAGTACCTACATTTTCCTATTATTTTTTTATTTGTTTAACAGTGTGGACCTTTTTGCTGCTTTTTGCTATAGTAAATTTTTTAAATGAATGACATTACTTTTTTTTTTTCCAAAATTAGTTTAACCCACCAGACCGTTAGGCCAGGGCAGCACGTTGCTAATGCCTTAGGGAATGCAGTCCGCCGCGAGTGTTAGAAACCAGGTTAGTTTCTAAACGGATGAACTCGTATCGTTGGCTACTATTTTCTCTCCAATGGCGTCCATAAGGCCACCAAAGCACTGAGCGCATGTCATAAGTTAACAGCTTCAAGGAACCATATTGAATCGACTGGCTTTACTCATAAATTCTTTTGAACGACACCCTCCTCGAGACAAAGCAGACAAAGCAGAGTCTAGCAAACCTTTTAGGGTCCAAAAGACCCAGCAATAAGATTAACCAGAGAAGAAAGAATCTTAAAGATGGCGTTCCGTTTCTTTCCCAGTCTCTCTGCTGCCTTCCTCCACCTGACTGACCTACGCGGTTGGAAACGTAACTATAGGTGCGGGTCCCCAGCCGGCCGTGTATTCCTATCACATCTAGAAGAATTTATCAGCTTCCCTTCTCTGCGCAGAAAGGCATATCCTGGCCTCTTGGCCCCCCTCTACGAGCTAGCGTTTTTAAGTCTAGATAGAGGCCGCGAAGGGGGTAAATTGCCCTGCAGCACCGCGGAGCTCGCCACCCGCTGGAGGAATCCTGCCCTCGGCTCCGCACGAACATTCCCGATCGTCTTCGGCTCTTTCCGGCCTCTCGTGGAGCTTCGGGCGGCCTCGGCGTCCTCTAGCTCAGCTTCGGCTGTATCCGCCTTGGGCTCGCAGCCGTTGTCCCGGCAACGCGCGGCGGCGCTGCGGCCCAGCCAAGGTGAGTGCGGTCCCCGGCCCCGGGCCCAGGAGCAGAGGGTCTGGGGGCCGGGAGCCGGGGAGGAGGGCGACGACGAGGCGGGGCCGGGGAGGGGCTCGGGAGGCCGGGGCGGCTCGCGGTGTCGGGCGGTTCCGGGGGCCTGGAGCCTGGGGCCGGGAGGAGGGCAACGCCGAAGTGCGCGGGACCCCCTTCGCGCGCCCTCCCGGATTATTTTCGTCCAGAGATCCTGCTTGGGCCGAGCGCCCGAGCTTGTGGCTGGTCAGGCTGAGGCTTGGGGGTGCGGGGCGGGCGTCCGAACGGTCAGCGCGAGACAAGGACCACCTCCGGCGCAGACAGGTCTGACTGAGGGCCGCGTGGCTGTGCGAGGCCCGGAGGAGCTGACCCGGTGGCGAGGAGGCGGCTCCGGAGGCGCTCGCGGTAACACTGGGCCTGGGAGGGAATCAGAAAACCACCTTTTCTGCGCTGTCAGTCCTGCGGCCAGGGGAACCGCACGCATGGTCCAAACCAGAGATGGCGTTCCTTCTTGTCCATGGGATGCAGCTATGACCCTGCACTGCCGAGGCCCCGGGGGCTGTGGTGGGGGCGGTGGTGAGGCTTTTCGGGGTGGCCCCTAGTGCCCACACCTCTCCACTCTGCCGCCATTGCCTCTAAGTCCTCTGGTTCCCTCCCGCAGCATCTCCAAGCAGTAATGCAACTGAAGTGATCCTTAGTACCACGAGCCGCTCAGTTGAAAGACCTTAACATTTTCTTTCCCAGAAGGTGGTTTAACGGAGGCGTAAAGACCTTGCACCGCTGGAAGTGAGAGGATCAAATCGGTGAGAACAAATGGAATTTTTTTCTTTTCGCCAAAATTTATATATTGCCAAATCGCCTTATGTTCTAGAGACCCTGAGTTTGTTTTAAGGAACAAAACAAACTTGTGTTTCTGAACTGATGCCGTTAATAGATGCCATTAGGTCACTACTTTATTGTTAGTCATCTCTTCTCTTTATGTTTTTTTTTTTTAATTAATTTATTTGGTTGTGCCGGGTCTTAATTGTGGCAAGCGGGCTCCTTAGTTGTGGCATGCAGACTCTTAGTTGTGGCATGCATGTGGGACCTAGTTCCCCAACCAGGGATTGAACTCGGGCCCCCTGCATTGGAAGTGCAGAGTGTTAACCAATGCACCACCAGGAAGTCCCCCTCCTTATGTTTACATTGGTAACTTCTTTTGTAATTATGCAGGTAATATTTATTCATTGTAGAAAAATGTTAAAACACAGGTGAAAGGAATGATGAGCAATCACATATACACTGTAAAAAAATGGACTTATTCACCCTGGACTTCACCCACCCTGGATTTAACCCCCTTTTTACAACTGTTCCAGGGCTGGGGATGCTCCGATGGCCCCTCACCCTGTGGGGCAGATAATCTGGTAGGGAGTGGAGGATGGTCAGTCAAACACACATTTACAGTAAACTCTGAATGCAGCAGTGGAGAAATGCAGGGTTCTATGAGGACTCTGGGCAGAAGCACTGGACAACCTAGAAATCAAGTCCAAGAGCTCAATGGTGGAAAAGAGGCTTCTTGAGTACCCAAAGCAGGGGTGTCGGGGAGAGAGCTTCTGGGAAAGCCCCAGGCAGGAAGAAAGTAATTTAAAGATCTTTCAGCATACTTGCTTTTTACAAAGTTATGTTTGAAATAAAAGATAGAGGAAGTCAGGTTTAACTTTTTCAAGTGCTATTATAATTCTTTCTCTATCATTACAACAAAATTAATATGTTACTCATTTTTCCAAGGCATATTTTCAGAAAGTAAACTTTTTAAACATGAATAAGAATTTCCCATAGCCCAGAATTTAGACCCTTGATTGGATGCAACACATTAAAACTCACTTTAAAAGGTTTCCTTGCTGCATTAAACTGCCCAGTTTTTAACCTGGTGTGTCTCGTTGTCAGTGGCTCTGTGTGAACATTTGCATGAAGTCTTTACTCAAGGAAGCCAGAGCCCTGACCAGTGTGCATGCCCCTAAGTGATGTGTGCAGGACCCAGATCCTGCCCTCTCCCCTGACTCCAGCCCCACATCCCCCTGCTCCTCTGGCCAGTGTCCAGCTGCTCCTCTAGGAGTGCTGAATGGGTTGCTCTTCAGCTTGTGGTGGGTATATATCAGGGTATATATTCGTAAGAGAAAGATAAACATTTGAAATGTGACTGTTCATTTCTACCCACCTGCCTTCTAGCTTCTGGAAGAACAGGGTTTCCCTCTTTAGACCCAATCTGAGCCTTCATGGCTTCCTCTGATACAACTATTGTATTGCTAAAAGCAAATGGCATAGTCCATTCCCTACTCTAATGATAGAATTTTGCAGGTGCTGGATAACTTTTTTGCACAATTTTTTTGTTGTGGTTAAATATACATAATATAAGATTTACTATTTTAACCGTTTGTAAGTGTACAGTTCAGCAGCAGCATTAAGTACATTCACATTGTTGTGCAGTCATCACCACCATCCATCTCCAGAATTTTTTTCATCTTCCCAAACTGAAACCTTGTATACAATAAACTCTAATACCCCATCCCTGCCTGCAGCAGGCCCTGTCAACTACCAATCTACTTTCTGTCTCTATGAATTTGATGACTCTAAGTACATTATATAAGTGAATCATACAGTATTTGTTCTTTTGTGTCTGGCTTATTTCACTTCTTCTAGGTTCATCTATGTTGTAACATGTGTCAGAATTTCATTCCATTTTAAGGCTGAATAATACTCCATTGTATGAATATACCACATTTTGTTTATTCATTCATTTGTCGATAGACATTTGGGTTGTGTCCACCTTTTCACTATGAATAACACTGCTGTGAATATTGTGTTCAAATATCTGTTCAGATCCCTGCTTTCAATTCTTTTAGGTATATATCCAGAACTGGAATTGCTGAATTATATGGTAATTCTATGTTTGATATTTAGAGACCCACCATACTGTTTTCTACAGCATTTGTACCATTTTACACTCCTACCAAAAGTGCACAAAGGTTCCAATTGCTCCACATCCTCACCAAAACTTTTTACTTTCTGTTTTTCTGATAATAGCCATCCTAATGGGGATGAAGTTGAATAATTTTAAATGATAGCAAACCAACTCACAAATAGGCTTTTCTCTGCTAGTTAGCTTCCCCAAACTGACTGTAGGATGTGAAAAAGTGGGCAGTAGTCAGACTGTCATTCCATTCACCTTCCTACCCTTCCCACAAAGGGACAATATGCACATCTTTTCCAGGAAAGAAAGAAAGATGTTAAGTTCATGTAACTGATGAAGTTCATCTTCTCCCCAGTTGCTCTGGCTTTGCTTCTTTGACTCCCTAGCAAATGAATCCTTTTGCTCCTGACACCTCAGAGGAAGGCAGGGACAGCCTTGGTTTTCTATCAGAAATTGGGTGCTAGGTTTTTCTGTACATTTCTCTTCTGTGAAGCAGTTTGCTTTTTTTGTTTGTTTGTTTGTTTGTTTGGAAATGTTGCTTAACGGGGAGGTATAGAAATATAAATTGTCCTTATTATGATTGGGATAAAAATGATCAAGGTTTACACATGTAGTCTAGTCCACGGGGCTTTTCTTTATTGTTTTGATGGCAGTATGTGTTATTCTTTTCCATCGTTCCAGGTCTAATCCCTTGCCTCTAATTGTATATTTTTCCTGTTAGAGACCTCTTCCACATAAAATTGCCTGTATTGGTCTGAAGGGGTGCTGATAAGTTGCCGAATGTCTTGTAGGTTTGTGATGCTTCTTTTTCCTAATTCTATATATAGTAGTTTTGTTTTGTTCAAGACCAACAGGACTTGGTTGTCTTTTCCCTCCAGGTTTCAGCCCTGACCAGGCCTGCGTTTCGTCATGGCCCTCTACTTTGACCACCGCATAGAAGCCCCAGATGCAGTTGGGTCTCCCTCCCACATCAGTTGGCACCCCGTTCACCCATTCCTGGCAGTCGCTTCCATTAGCACAGCCTCAGGAGGCAGTGTGGATATATATCAGGAGCAAGTGAGTGCGGAAAGCAGCAATTCTGACTGCAGTAGCTTCTGGCTTTTGTCTCTCTTTTGTTTGTGTTTGTGTGTGTGTGTGTGTGTTTCTCACTGAGGTCCAAACTCCCAATATTATAAAAGCCCTATTATGTGAATAACTCTTTTACCCCTGCTATTTAGTTTTGGGGACATATTTAGGAATGCTCAAGGCAGAATCCACAGTCAGTTCACGGTCACCAGCAGGGTTGTCTGTCCATCCTTCTCCAGCCTCTCGTTGGCCATTCGAAACTATTTGTTTCCTGGAGCTGCCATAACAAATTACCACAAATTGGGTGACTTAAACCAACAGAAATTTATTCTCTCATAGTTCTGGAGGCCAGAAGTCTCCAACAACAGGTTAGCAGGGCCCTGCCCTCTCCGAAGGCTCTAGTGGAGGATTTGTTCCGTGCTTCATGTTAGCTTCCAGTGTAGCCAGCAGTCCTTGGTGCTCCTCGGCTGGGACCTGTATCACTCCAGCCTCTCCCTCCATCCTCACACAGCCACCTGCTCTGTGTGGCCATGTCTCTTTCCTCCTCACATAAGGGCACCAGTCATACTGGACTAGGGCCCACTCTAATGACCTTGTCTTAACTTGACCATCTGCAAAGACCCTATTTTCAGATAAGGTCACATCACAAGTACCAGGGGTTAGGACTTCAACACATCTTTTTGGGGTGCACAATTCAATTCATAACAAACTTTCTAGACGCTCCTCCTACTTCACCAAGAAAGATGGATTTCCTTTCCCACTCCCTCCTCTGCCCTCTGCAGTCTCGATGTCACCCCTGAAATTTCACCCAAGCAGCCACACTCATCAGCGATGGCTACATAACGTGTCCTGCTGTCCCTGCCCCCCACACATTCCACCCTCCTGTAGGTCCTCCGGAGAGCACCCCCGAGGGTCTTCCTCACCCGGCCCCCTTCATCCAGGCCACCCCCTTCCCCGCCGGGCCCTCCAGCCTTCCCCCCGTCCCAGACAAGCCTGCCGTTGGCCCCCCTCAGAGCACATCCAGGCCTCTTCTCCCTCTTATTTCCTCCTCCTGGGGTTGCATTACCATCTATCAGTGGATGACTTACAAGCCTGCGGCTCCAGCCCACCAGTACCCCCCAACCCCTTAGCAAGCCCTCCCCTCACGCTCCACAAAGGGCAAACCCTCCTGGTATGCTCATCTTGGTCTCATCCCAGGTGTGGGTCAGTATTTGGCCCCAGTGCCAAGCACAGTGTCGCCAACTATTTCAGAGTAGATGCCTCCCTTCTGGGAGTCAGACAGCTCTCCAATATGTATCATAAAATTTTCTTTAGAGTAAATATTATGAAATCCAAAATAATAGCAATTTTAGATTTTTTTTTCTGCACCGTGCAACTTGTGGGATCTTAGTTCCCCAACCAGGGATTGAACCCGGGCCACGGCAGTGAAAGTGCCAAGTCCTAACCACTGGACCACCAGGGAATTCCCTAGATAAAATTTTAAATTTTAGAAAATTTAAAATATACTATTACAAAACAAAGTGTACTTCCTGTGTTTCTAATTGGCACAAGGAGACCATTAGGATTTCAAAATAATGATTTATTGGATGATAATGAGGTCACAGATGTAGCAGGTGTAACTGAGTTTGCTTAGGAAGAGCCCAGTAGAAGTACTGAGAACAAACTGAATTAATCTCTGAAAACACATTTATACCTTAAACCTACTGCCTTAGAAGATTCTAGAAAACACAAGAATATACCAGCACGTATTCAATTAGCTGTCACAGCAATGACATCATCACACATCACAGAGCTCCGGAAAACTGCACTGTACACTCATGAGAGAACGAGAGTTAACAGGGCAGATCATGTCTTCATATCATCCTGAACATGACTTTGGCGTCGCAGACCCCAAAAACGTTCTCGGGTCACCTCACTTCACTTTGAGAACCTTGGGTCAACACACTTCACCCGCTGGCCCACAGCTTCTTTTTGTAAGTAAAGTTTTATTGAACTCCCTGGCGGTCCAGTGGTTAGGACTCAGAGCTTCCACTGCAGGGGGCCCAGGTTTGATCCCTGGTCAGGGAACTAAGATCCCGCAAGCCACACGGCGTGGCCAAAAAAATAAATAAATAAAAACAGACGGAAAAAATTTTTAAGTAAATAAAGTTTTATTGATAAACTGGTCCATGGGGTCAGTTGAATGTTTACGCTTTCATAGTTCAGCCGAGGCAAGATGGGTGTTTCTATGAAAATTAAATAGAATATTTCCTTAACAAACTGCTCATTATGTCCTCTAGCTGATGTCATTCCACTGATGAGGCAGAAATTCTTAGAGTAGCGGCCACTCCCCGTAAAATAAAGAATTTACCTCGTGTGTCACAGGGTGAGTGCGTGCCAGACACGCATATCGAGAGGTCGTTCCGGGTAACCTCCCTCTGCTGGCACCCGACGCGGCTGATCCTGGCTATTGGCTGGGAGACCGGAGAAGTGGTCGTGTTTAATAAGCAAGACAAGGAGCAGCATGCGGTCCCCCTGACGCAAATCGCCGACATCACCGTCCTCAACTGGAGCCCCAACGGGAACTGCCTGGTGTCGGGGGATAGGGTGAGCAGACGTGCTGAGACACTGACTTCAGATCTCTGCATTGCCCTGTCCATGCTCTTAGGGACCAAATTATTAGAAACTTGGTGGTTGCCGAGTTCAACTGATTTTGTCGGCTGTCATGGCAGCTTTTGTTTTATATTGGGAGGAAGGTTTGAATGTTTTATTCTACCATCTCACTCTGTGGCAAAAGTTTGTAATTTTTTAAATGAACGTTTCTAGGTAAGTACATTCACAAAGATGGGGTGGTGCTTCATGTACCCCCAAACCCCACCTTCCCTGAGCACACCGCTTCGTTGCCTAGGAGTCCCTGGTGCTGATCATCTGGCCCAGGGCTTCCTAAGCAGGTCAGTTTGCCCCCAGGGGACACTTTGCTGTGTGTGGGGAGACTTTTTGTTGTCACAGTGGTGGTGGTGGGGTTGCTTTCTACTGGCATCTGGTGGGTGGAGGCCAGAGATACTGCTCAACATCCTCCGATGCTCAGGGCAGACCCCGCAGCAGAGAATTACCAGCTCAAGAAGTCAACAGTACACAGGCTGAGAAACCTGGTCTAGACCTGTTTGATTCAAAAATGACAGCAGAAATTGTACCATGTGTTTATTTATTTTACATGTTTAAGGTAATACATTTACATGTTTCAAAGTTCAAAAAATACGAAAAGGTATATACTGTAAAGACTCTCCAGCCCCACCCCATCCACTCCCTCCCCTTCCCTACCCTCCAGCACCTACAGCTTCTTCAAGTCTCTCCAGCGCTCCTTCAGTACACACAGGAACACACAATGCATTCTCTCCCCAACTTCCAATTTTGAAAAATTTCAAACCTTTAGGGGAGTTGAAAGAATAGTACGAACAACACCCTTGTACCCTTCCCGTGAATTCAGTAGCTGTTAATGTTTTGACACATCTGCTCTCTCTGTATAGCTGTATTTTTTCCCCGCGTATTTGAGAGTTTGTCACAGACATCATATTTCATCCATAAATGCTTTGGCATCGATCTCCTAGGAGCATAACCACGTGTGCTGTCACACTCAGGAGGGTGAAGCCCATGAACTGGTTTCCACTGCTGTGCCATCGGTGTGACAGCTTCTCCTGCTGTCCCAGTAACGTCTGTGCTGATTTTGTCCGTACCCAGAAGCCAGCCAAGCACCACGCTTTGCGTTTGGCCGTCATTTCTCTTTGATCTTCTTTCATCAGAACTGGTCCCTGGTCTTGTCTTTTCTTTCTTCTCTCTCTTTTTTTTTTTTTTTTTGGTCTTTCATGACATCAACATTTTGAGGGGTCCAGGCTAGTTCCCTTGTAGAATGTCCCTCGGTTTAGATCTGTGTGTTTGTCTCCTCATGACTGCCTTTAGGTTAAATGTCTTGGCTGGGAGCTTCACACAGAGGGCGTCGTCTCTTTCCTATCTTCCTCGGTCCTTATCACATGAGGGCAGTGCCCAGTGCACCCTGTTCTGTTTCTGGCTTTTCACCTGACGCCGCGTCTTCCAGGTCTTTCCATGGTGGTGCACGGCGAACCTCCTTGCTCTCTTTTAACCTGCCCTTCATTACACCAACGTGTTATCATTTACTTCCCCAGCCTCTGTGGATAAATGGTCTCCAGTCCTTTGCTAGACAGTGACACAGTGGCTGGCCTCATGCTTTTGTCCTTTTGCACGTGTGAAAGTTTAGAGAAATTCCTGGAGGTGGGATCCAGGGCATGCGCTTGTGGTTTGGTGAGTGTCCCTACACCTCCCTCCATGGGGCTTGACCAGCTCCCACCAACCCACAAGCGTATCGTATCCAAGCTCAGAATTTTGCCTGGAAAAGTGCTATCTTGGTCGTGTTCTAGTTTGTGTTTCTCTTCCTCTTGAGAGTGAATATTACTTAGAAGAGCCATTTATACTTCCTTTCTGTTCATATCGCTCATCCACTGTTCTGTTTATCCTTTTGTCTGGATTTTTCTAGTCTATTCCCACCTAATGGCATTGCTCTGCCCCCAGATTCCTACTTCTTTGGTGATCTTTCCCACCTCCTTGCTCAGAAAATCCCCTAGAGGAATAAAAGAATTCAGGGTCATTGAATGCCATCATTCTCATCTTGCCTTTATTAAGAAGCAACTAACAGAGTAGATGACTCAGGCATGAAACAAAGCCCAGGTTGGCACTGACCAATTCTTGGAGTCAGGATTTAAGAACAAAAATACCTAGCACTTCTCTAAGAAAATCTACAACTGTGCTGGTCCTAATTTCATACTGGACTCAGGCAGGCAGAAAAGTAATAACAAATGAACAGACACGCTCAGAGCACTGACCTCTGAGACACCTGCTCGCAGGCTTGGCCCAGGGTCTTTTCCACTCTCCCACCAGAGACCCGGTTTGATTACCGTGAGACCGACCAAACCTGCTGAAGCAGGAAGACACATGTAATCTGCAGCCCTCAGAGTGTCCCGCGGTCTCCAGGGACAGGAGCAGAGCTGGCTTCCGACATCCGGAACCACAAGTGAGGTGTCTGCTGCCAGCGTCCACCTCTCAGGGCCCCTTCCTGCACAGCCGTCTCTCTCCTGTGCCATCCGTCCAGGAGGCTGCTGGAAACAAAGGAATCCACCCGCTCCAGTTTCACCCCAGAGATGACCTACCCTTCCTCCTCTGTCCCAAGTCCAGCTCGGGCCAGGTGCCGCCTGTGCAGCCACCCTTGGGCCTGGGGCAGTGGGGAGATCTCTGGCAGAGGACACCAGGCGGACACTTGGTCGGTGAAGAAGCGGGGAGGACAATGCATGTCCAGGGCTCATCTCCCTCGCACTCTCCTGCTGGACAAGAGCTGAGGGCGAGGAGCAAGTGCACCTACACATGGGAAAGGGCAAGTCGCTTCCTGATCTCTGAGATAAACCATTAGTGAGCCAGCTGTGTGAAGTGACAATGTGTCCCAACAGTCGTATCTGGAGCCCTAACTTCACACTAGTCCCTTAGTACGTTCACCTCCTGCTCTGCACGGGACTGGTTTCCCACCTGAGGGTGAGACGCTCTCACTTTTCCTTCAAGTCTTACTGGATAAAATTATTTGAATGAAGTGACCTGGAAGGAATGGCAGCGAGTAAAGAGACCACTCTGAACACAAAGGATCCCCCCCGTCAGGAGTAGTAAGAGGTGCAAAAACCATTTAGAATTTAGGGGCAATGAGCAGGAGGCCCCGAAGAGGCATCTGCTTTGCCATCTTCTACTTGGCGTCTGCGTGTCTACCTGGTTACAGGAGACCTGAGGTGACCTCCTGTGGCCTCCCCTCCTCGTGTGTGTGTGTGTGTGTGTGTGTGTGTGTGTGTGTGTGTGTGTCCTTGTGTCAGAACAGGGGTCTGCAGTCGTCTGACTGAGCAGAAACCACTGCTCCAGGAGCTCCAAACGTTTCCATCCTTCAACTTCTTCCCCAGCACAACAGTCGGGGGATCTGGACGGGCCGAGTGCTCGAGTTTGTGTTCAGGAGCCCAATGAGCTGTCAGCTGGAAGCTCGTGTATACTAATAAAACAGAGAGTCATTTACTGTGTTAAAAATTAAGTGCTGGACGGGAGTTCCCTGGCAGTCTGGTGGTTAGGACTCAGCATTTTCACTGCAGGGTCCTGTGTTCAATCCCTGTTTGGAGAGCTAAGGTCCCGCAAGTTGCGCAGCCGGGCCAAAAAGAAAAAAAAAGAAAAATTAAGTGCTGGACGATTGCACTTGCAGGGCAGAGCAGAAGGCCATCTCCACAGAGGCCGTGTGTGCCTAGAGCACACAGCAGGGCCCAACTGCTGGCTCCTCTAGGGAGGAGGCTAGGTGACGGGGAAGGAAGCCTTCCCATTTCTGCCCTTATGTGTGTGTTTCACTGTGCAAGCATTATTTTTTTTAATGTTATTTTAAGAGTAATTTGTAAACACAAAAAAACCAATAATGTTTTTATTCTTTTTTTTTTATAAATTTATTTATTTTATGTATTTATTTTTGGCTGTGTTGGGTCTTTGTTGCTGCACACGGGCTTTCTCTAGTTGCGGCGAGCGGGGACTACTCTTCGTTGCAGTGCGTGGGCTTCTCACTGCGGTGGCTTCTCTCGTTGTGGAGCACGGGCTCTAGGTGCGCGGGCTCAGAAGTTGTGGCACACAGGCTCAGTAGTTGTGGCGCACGCGCTTAGTTGCTCTGCGGCATGTGGGATCTTCCTAGACCAGGGATTGAACCCGTGTCCCCTGCATTGGCAGGCGGATTCTCAACCACTGCGCCACCAGGGAAGCCCCAGTGTTTTTATTCCTATCTTTATAAAGCTGGCAAAGTCAAGAAGAATGTGTATAATAATATATGATTCAAATTCTATATATACTCATGTTACATACTATTTCTGATCTTATATACTTTTCTTAGAGGTCCACTGTACAAGTTGCTTTTTAAGGCCCACATTTTTTTTTTTTTTTGGCCGTGCCACACAGCATGCAGGATCTTAGTTCCCTGACTAGGGATCGAACCCGTGTCCCCTGCAGTGGAAGCGTGGAGTCTTAACCACTGGGCTTCCAGGGACGTCCCAAGGCCCACATTATTTGAAAATCATATTCTTATATACAGTAAAGCAATGTTACCCAGCATTGGGGTAATGAAAGCGGCTTGAAAGAAGTGTGGGAAGATGACCTCACTGTCTGCTAAAACACCCACTGACCGTGAGCAGGAAACAGGCCTTGAGGACTGCTCGGGCAATGCAGCAAAGCGGCCTCAGGGTTCGAGGGAAACACTGCCATTTGGCAAAGCTTAGCTTGTCACAGCCAGAAGCCCTCCTGGAAAATTGCTCCCGGACCAAGTCGTCTCCCCGGCAACTTGAACTTTTCTAGCAGTTGTCTGAGCCATTAATTTGAGATTTTGATGACTTTGATGTTGAACATATCGTACACCTGGCACCCAGATCTTGGTTTCTGTTGGTTTCTTCCAATAAAAGGAACCAGGGCTCCTTGGAGAAATGGCTGATCCTCGGGCTGGGGCAGGACGGCAAGCCCGGAGGATCTGTAGGCCAGGACGTGAGGAGGTGCTCACAAACCCACAGTGACGGGTGCATCGAAGGGACAACAGAGCCGGAGGAAAGAGCTTCTGATGGCGGAGCTGGAACAATTTGAGTATCTAAACAAACAAGGGAATATTGGGTCATAACCCAGAGTAGAAAATAAATACCCATGTGTCCATCCATGCGTCCATATTGATGTAAATCTATGATTTAATAAATCAGTAAATGGTGGACAAGAGGCATATCTCTCCAGATGATCTAGGAGGTGAGACATAACTCCCCTTCCTCTGTGTGGGTTGCACACAGCGACTTCCTTCCAGGCAGGACAGGATGGAAGGAAGGAGGAACTCCCCAGTGAGGGAGGTCACAGACATGACCTCAGCAGACAGGTCACGCCGAGGGCAGGGAACCCTGATCCGACGTGTAGACAGCAGCACTTGACCTCTGGTCTTCCTCTCAAACCCACCACCCCGACAACAATGAGAAAAACAGACAAATCCCGCCGGAGGGACATTCTACAAAACCCCTGACTGGTCCTCCTCAACAGCGTCCAGGCGTCCAGAACAGGGGCATCTGAGCCACCGTCCCAGCCCAGGGGGGCCCAAGGAGACATGGCGACCAGATGTCTGTGGGGCCTGGACAGGGTCCCAGGGCAGGAAGAACTGAGGAGAGGTGAATGAAGTACCAACTTTAATTAGTATCATGCGCCACAGTAATGTAGGGTCAGTAATAGGAGAAGCTAGGTGTGAGGTATGGGACTTCTCTGAACTCTTTGCCACTTTTCCTTAAATCTGAATCTATTCCAAAATTAAAGATTTGTTTTAAAAACTGAACACGTGACACTTGTTATTTCCAGGGAGTGTAGATGGGAAGGGGCACAGAGAGGAGTTTCTGGTTCCTTCATTGAACACTAGAATCGTTTTGAGTTTTTCATGGTGCACATATAGTAGTAGTATAATTTTAAAAGAAAAAAAGGAGTAAGCCTATGCTCTGTTGCACAGTGTTACCCTCACCCTCCACCAGTCACTTGCTAAGAATGTGACCTTGGGTTTTCCAGCTTGGTGTCCTGCTCTTATGGAAGTTGGACCAAAGGGGTCGAGTACAAGGGGCACCGCTGCTGAAACACGAGTATGGAAAACACCTCACTCACTGCATCTTCCGGCTCCCCCCTCCCGGCGAGTAAGTAGAGCTCGGGTAGTGGCTGGCGGGGCCGGGGATTTGGCTCCTCCTGACACTGGAGGGGTCTCCTCTGTGGTTATACCACCTTCGTCCAGGGAGCAACGAGGAATCTCTGTCACATTTGCTCTTAGGGACCTCGTTCAGTTGGCGAAGGCAGCTGTGAGTGGTGATGAGAAAGCCCTGGACAAGTTTAACTGGAGGAAGAGTGGCTTTGGAAATTTCCTGAAAATGGGACCTCAAGAGGGACTCTCATTCTTTGTCACCTTGACCGATGGTAAGACGCTCAGGTTGGGGTCTGGGGACACTGCAGTGTTTCGGAGTGTCTGGGAGATTATAAGCGAATGGATGGCGTTTCTGCATAAAATTGCAGGCTGTGCGCCACTCCCAGATGGATGCCTTAGCTGGCTTGTGCAAGTGTTTATCCAGGATCCAAAGGGTGGCTTCACCTTGACCTGATAGAGACAAATTGAGCTTTATTTGCGTTTGAAGGTTTTTCAGGAGGAAGCTGTCCAGGATGTGCAGCCCCAGATGAATCGATGCCAGGGGCACCCGGCGTGGTCTCCAAGCCAGCAGCCGGGCTCAGCTCTGGGGTGGGTGTGACCGGGGCACGCTGGACCAGCAGCCCTGGCAGGGCCGGGCCGTCCGTGCTGATTTAACACGGCTTCCCCACCGTGTGCTAGGAGGCAGGCGGCGGCCAGTAGATGCAGTGTGAGGTTCAGAGAGATAGAGGGTCTCGTACACTCACAAGACGTTTGTGAGTGCCTTCCCCCATGGGAAAGGGGCCCTTCCTGGGGTGATGGGGTTTGAGGACTGTGAGGCCAGGCAGCTTAACCGTGACAGGTGACAGCTGGGAGGGGCTGGGGCATTTGTCAGTTTAAAAGTAGAGAGACTTGGCATTTCAGGAGGGGAGTTGGAGGGACCCAACGTGGGCACTGTTGGGGTGGCAGGGGCCCTGAGGGAGGAAGGAGACGGTGGCAACTGGAGGCCTGGCTCTGCAGGGGGTGTCAGCACTGCCCCTGCTCAGCAGCCGTGCAACTGGGGCAGATGATCCCGTGTCTTTGTGCCTTAGCTTCCGAACACGTACAGTGGGGATCGGGATAGTACCTGCCTCCAGAGCCTCTGCACACGGAGCCCGTACACATCTGTGCTCAGTAAATGCTAGTTACTGTTATGATTAGCCTCCAGACAACCTTGAACCTTTAAGCTTAATAAGAACTCAAGTTGTCCACTGGGAGTGAGATGGTAGGCGGCGTGGAGGGTGAGGAGGCTCCCGAGAGCAGCAGAATGAACCCAATCCCGAGAACTCACAGGAGGTGCTGCCACCGTGCTCAGAAGCTTGAAAGCAGAACCAAGAGACAGCTCGGGGGCAAGAGGAGGGTATCCAGGCTGGGAGGGGCCCTGGGGCCGAGGCGAGGGCCTGGGGAAGGCAAGAGGGTACAAGCCAGACGCCGGCCAGTGATACCCGGTACCTGGGATGGAGGGTGCAGGCCGAGGCTCCGGGGAGGGTCATAGTTAAGGCCCTGGCAGACGGGTGACGGACGTGTACCTAGGGGACTGAGATGACCAGAGCATGGAGGCTGTGCATCAGGAGGGTGGTCAGTGTGAGGTCTGGACAGTGGTGGAGGGAGGATGGCAGACACAGAGGTCCAGGCTGGACTGACCCAGAGATGGCAGACGCAGGGATCATGTGCCAGTGTTTTTAAAATGGCTTATTTGTAAATGGTTATGATGAAGATGTTTATGTTGAAAGTGTCCCTAAGTAGGTAGAATGGCTTCCAGGGAGTGTCCAGCCTCCATGGACACATCGCTTTCCCACAGGGACCGTGCACTACGTGGACGAGAAGGGCAGGACGGCCCGGGTGGCGTCCACGGACAGCTCCATTCAGACGCTGTTCTACCTGGAGAAGAGGGAGGTGCTGGTGGCAGTCACCGAGAGCCTGCTGCTGTGTCTGTTCACGGTGATGCCCGAGGGCGCGGCCGAGGAGGTGATGAAGGTGAGGAGGTGATGGGGGTGTGCCCCAGGGGGTCTCCAGCCTCTCTTGCCCACCTCACACACCCCTTCGTTTTGGTTGAGGAGTCTGTGTTTCAGGGCCACCACCAGAGCTTTAGCACCTTATTTATTGTGCACCATTGCGGTCACAGGTGGGGGAGACACCAGGCGACGGGGCCTCCCAGAGCCACAGGAGGTAGGGGGCTGTGGCGGGGACGCCTGGCTATGTGCAGACCTTGAGGGTTGTCACCAGTGTTCCCTCTGTGACACTACCGCTGGCCCACACATATGCATTGCTTTATCCGAGGGGTGTGTGACAATAACAACTCTGGACGCCCTGCCATCCGCATGGGTGCCTCGCCCCGGGCCAGGGCACTCACTCGTGGGAGGACGCCAGGAGGCCTGGAGCGTTGGGTGTTGGTCAGGCAGCGCGTGCAGGTCCCTGAGGACTGCATGCCGCTCTCCTGCCACTTTCTTGGTTTACACCCAAGGATTCTGTGGTTCTCAGAGGACTCCGAACCTTCCCTAAGATGCTCTGGTCGATGCAGAAAAGTCGGTGTTCAGGGGTCCTTTGTGCACCTCTGTCTACACAGCAGTTGAAATGTGGTCACTGAGTCCTGTGAACCTGGGTTCAAATCCCCCCTCAGCCCCTTGCTGGCAGGTTTTCTCTGCACACAGGCTGTGACAAGCTGCCTCACCCCACGCGGGGCACCCCTGTCATTAACTACGTAATGTGCAGTGGTCGCTGCTTTGGCCTAAAAGGCTGGGGCTGCCCTTCCAAGTGTCCACAGCCACCCTCACTTCCTCCGCTTGGTGAGTCTGCGGGGAGTCACTGCCAAACAGAGAGTCCAGCCGCTGAACAGGGACCTGGTCTCGACGAGGGCGACGTGCTCCTTTCAGGTTGTTGTTGTGCAGGTAAAGCTGAGTGGAAATACGGGTCACCGGGCAAACGTGGCCCTGATCAACGGCAGCCTTCTTGTGACCGCCACTGGGGAGGCGGTCCTCAGGTGAGATCCCGACTCTGCAGAGGGCACTGGGGTTGAAAATTCTGTCCCACACAGTCTCTTGAGTACACTTTGTATTGGAGTGTAACATGCATATAGAAAAATGCACAAATTATGATGAAGTGTTACTAATCGGGCACATCCATGTAACCAGCCCTGAGATGGAAGAACAGAACATATCAGAGACCCCAGGCGTTTCGCCCGCCCCCGCAGGGGTCACGCTGTCCTGACGTCTGCCTGCCTTTTTGATCCCCATGTAGATGGAATCCCGTGTCGTGTTCTCTTGGGTCCGGCTGCTTTAGCTCATGTGACATTCAGGGGTTCTCCCTGGTTGGGTGCCTGGAATTCCTTTGTTCTCATCGTGACCTGGTGTCACACAGGAACCCTCTTTTATTAACAACTGCTCCCTTTGTTATGAACAAGACGTAACATAGACAACATAACAACGACATGCTTTTCTTCTCAGAGTCCAAAGGGCCGTGTCTCTTTCCTGATTTTTAAAGTTTGCTCTGCGAGTTGAACAAGATCCTCACAGCTGAGGGAAGCCCACTAACACAGTCCCCCCGTGGGACTTTCCTCCTTGCCTTGTAGATTCTGGGATTTAGAACGAGGAGAGAATTACGTACTGAGTCCAGAGGAGAAGTTTGGTTTTGAAAAAGGAGAGAATATAAACTGTGTTTCTTACTGTAAAGTCAAAGGTGAGACTTCCCAGCGTCAGAGGGAGAGCCCACCTCAGGCTTTGCTCTGGGCTGCGCAGTGATGACGTGGAACTCAGGGCTGTTCTAAGAACCATACCTCAGTTACAACTATGTCAGTCACTCGAGTACAGTCAGCCAAGAGCAAATAAGAGGCAGGAAAGCTGTGTTGTCCCACGTAGCGGTCAAGGAGTTTGGTCAGGAATGTGACCAGCCTGGCTGCGTGAATTGGTATCTGTTCCTCCTGAAACCTCAAGAAAAAGTCAGTGTGAGAAGTATTAAATATATATGTGTACATGGATGTGCGTATGTGTACACACACACACACACAAATATGACAGAAAGAATAGGAGATGCACCAGAGCAGCACTTTCGTGCCCGCTGAGTGCTAAGTGCTGTCTGGCATTGGGAAAGCAGCCCTGAACACAGGCAGGCAGGCTCCTCTCTCATGGGAGAAACCAGAGAGCAAGCAGCATCACCCCCCCAATCCCCCGTCCACACATGTACACACTGTGTCACTGCGAGTAGTGAACTCCTGCTAAGGAAGACACGGCCAGGTAAGAGGCTGGGCAGTTCCTGGACGGAGGGCCGACGGGCTGGTATTTTAGAGAGGGTGGTCAGAGAAGGGAGCTTGCTGCTGTTTTTATTCCTTTTCAACTCAATGTGAACTTTCTTTTTACCTACAGGTCTTCTGGCAGCAGGTACCGATAAAGGGCGCATAGCCATGTGGAGAAAAGTGCCAGGCCCCCAGAGCAGCCAAGGGGTGGAGGGCAAAGACAGGTGGACCCTTCAGATGCCCACTGAGCTCGAAGGAAACATCATGCAGATAAAGGTACGCCTCGACAGGGCACTGGGTGCACTCATTTTCTGCAGAAGTGGAGGCAGTAATTGCTCTGAACCTATTTTTGTCAGTTATTCAAATTAAGATAAAAAATAACAACAGTAAAATATTTTTAAAGGCCTTTTGGGTTTCAGAACTACAGATAAGGGACTGTGGATCTGTAGTAATCTATATCTTTTTAAATCTGTCTACCCATCCATTTATCTCTATCATCTATTTATCTTATTTATTTATTTATTTGGCTGTGCCGCACGACTTGCGGAATCTTAGTTCCCCGACCAAGGATTGAACCTGCACCACAGCAGTGGAAGCGCCAAGTCCTAACCACTGGACCGCCAGGGAATTCCTGCCCCAGCTTCCTCTTAATGCTCCAAACCTCCACTGTTTTCTGGTCATCCTGAGGCTTGAACTTGCCCATATTCTGTTTCAAACAAAGTCATTCTGTTGGGGAGCTTGCTGTTCTCGTGGACTGCCTTTCCCCTCAGGAAAAGATTTCTGAATCACTGCTCCACAGCCTGGTAGTGGGGAGAGAAGCTGGCTTTCTGGGGTGACACCCTGCTTTGGGAGCTGGGAGCTGGGCACAGGAGCCTCTGGTCCCGGATGGCCTCTCCCAGAGAGGAGCAAGCTGGAGCGAGGGCCTGGGGGCCCAACGTGGTCTGGCTCCCGCTCCTAATGTAGAGCCTCCCTCCAACCCACCTGGACCTGGCCTCTGTGCCGGAGCTGGGGGAGTGAGAGATGCTGGCAGCCGCCCCTCCCAGGAAAATGCCGGAGGAGAGGGAGCCTCGGTTTCTTGGCCAAACCTGCCTGCCGAGCTCACCTGCCACAGACTCTGCCCTTCTTACCAGACTTAGTAGACTTTCTTCAATAAGTCTTTCTTCATTTACTCTGTGCCCAATTCCCAGAGAAGTACATGGTTGTGTTTTCATAATTTTCACCAGTTATGCCTGTTATGTCCTCGGGGCTCCTCACCTGCCTTTCGGGAACTTGCCTCTCAGATCTGCTCTGTGTGAATTTTTTGTTGTTGTTTTTTTTCTGTTTTAATTTTTGGCTGCACCAAGTGGCATGCAGGATCTTAGTTCCCCGATCAGGGATCGAACCCACGCCCCTTACAGTGGAAGTGCGACATCTTAACCACCGGACCGCCAGGGAAGTCCCTGAATTTTTTAAGATAAAGTGTACTTAATCTATACTAATCAGGAAATGAAAACTTACATGGTAAACAGTTTAGGGATACCTTAGAGCAATTTTGGGAATTACTTTTAGATCCTCATCTCAGGTCATAAATAAACATAGTTTCTGGATGAATTAACGAGTTAAATATTTTTAAAAGTTAGGTCAGGGACTTCCCTTGCGGTCCAGTGGTTAAGACTTCGCCTTCCAATGGAGGGGGTGTGGGTTCGATCCCTGGTCAGGGAGCTGAGATCCCACATGCCTTGCAGCCAAAAAACCAAAACATAAAACAGAAGCAATATTGTAACAAATTCAATAAAGACTTTAAAAATGGTCCATCTGTTAAAAACTGAAAATAAAATTTAAAAAATTAAAAGTTGGGTCAGAATAACTGGCTAAAAACACAGAATATAATCAGATCTGTAGAGAAAGTGTAACTTCCTTAGATTTTAAGTAATAAAAGCAGTTGCAAAAGCAGAGGGACAAGGTTGAGTCCATAAGAACATGTCACACCGGGCAATGTGAACAGGAAGGCTGGGATGAAAGGAAAACTGAGCTGGGTAAATATTCACTTTAAAGGGTTAATCTCTAAAACACCAAATTTTCCCAATTTTCAATGCATAATTTTTTTCTTCATTTGAATACCAATCCCAGTTGATGTGTACATTGAAAGTATTTTTGTTTTTTTGTGGGAGAAGAAAGGTGCTGTTTTAAACTGATGGCTCATCTTACCTTTAGTGATATCTTAGAATAAAGGACATGAAGAAAACTCACATTTATAAGAAAAATATTAAGAATGCCAATGGAGGAAATTCCCTGGTGGTCCAGTGGTTAGGAGTCAGTGCTTTCACTGTGGGAGCCCGGGTTCGATCCCTGGTCGGGGAACTAAGAGCCTGCATGCTGCACTGTGCGGCTGAAAAGAAAAGAATGTAAATGGATAAGTGATGAAGGAGAGTGCAGATAATTTACCTAAGGGTGGTTAATAGAATCCATGGAAAACGTGTAACCTCAGTGATAATGAAAGCAATGCCCATTTTAAATAATAGTAAGAGCCACACTAACTTTCTTGAAAAACGTAAAAGAAAAATTGACTCAATAGACCATGTTCCTCAAAGAGAAGCCTCAATCTTGTAATTATTTCTTTCCAAATAAATCTACAAATTACATGTTTATCCAGTGAAAATAAGGAGTTCCCCCCCCCCCGGGGGAATTCAACACAATAATTCTAAACTTATTTGGGAGAGCAAATGGCCAAGAAAAAAATTTAAAAAGAATCAGACCATTTCTGTATCCTATACCAGAATATATCTGAAAGGTACAGCAATTAACACAGCATGCTTACTCAGGAATGGATAAATATATCAGTGCAGTGAAGTTGGAAATCCAGAAACGGATTTGTATGGATTTGGAAGTTTAATATGAAATTATGAAAGTGGTACTTGACATCACTAGAGGAAGTCTGGATAGTTCACTACAGTGTGTAAATTTGCTTTCCATTTATAAAACATAGATGCCCCTAAGTTCATGTCAGTAAAGTAAACTCTAGAAGATGCTCAACCAGTCAGGATAGACATGAGCGAGAACAACCACACAAGTTTACCCGCTGGATCTACACTCTGAGTGTTGTTATTTTAAAGTTTTTCTACAAATTACACGTTTTATACTTATAAATTTTTAAAATCATGTTTTTAAACAAGAAGAAGAAATAGTGCTTGGAAATTGTTTATGAATCCTCGTACTTATAACGTTGCCCTGACTGCACCTCTCCTTTCTCTTCGCACCTTGGGTTCTGTCTCTCAACGTGGGAATGAAGTGGGGCTCCAGGAAGAGCCTCCTGGCAGTGAACAGCATCAGCTCCGTGCTCATCCTCCGCGAGCAGGCCATGTCGTCCCACTTCCACCAGCAGGTGGCCGCAGTGCAGGTCTCCCCGAGCCTAATCAGCGTGTCCTTCCTGTCCACGGGGGTGATGCACAGCCTGCGTACAGACATGTACATCAGCGGAGTGTTCGCCACCAAGGTCACTGCCAGGGTGACCATGGGCTTGGGCGGGATCGTCGATGTAGACAGAAGACCTGGTCGGTTGTTAGGGTCATTCAGGACAACGAGGCCCAGACGGCCGGTTGCTTTTTAATTTCCGTGGTTCTTTGTAGGATGCTGTTGCCGTCTGGAATGGAAAACAGGTGGTGATCTTTGAGCCTTCTGGAGCCACATTACGAAGTGCAGGTAGGAGTCTTTTCAGCCCCACGAAGGGGACTCACATCTAATGGGGGTGGGTGCTGGTGCCTGTGGGGTGGGCAAAGGGCAGGCCCAGGGCCATGGGGAGACCCTCATGTCAGTTCTCGTGCCTGGGCCTGCGTTTCCAGAGCCAGTGCTGCCACTCTAGCCCTGTGCGGCCAGGGCCTCCCCGGCCTCCCTATAGAAGCCAGTTGAGGTAGTTAAGTGCAGCCAGATCTGGGGCCAGCAGCCCTCCTGGGCTCCAGGACGATGAAACAGCTCAGAAATAAGTCGGCATGAGTGTGAAGAACCACAGTGCTTTCTGGGGAAAGGAGTGCTACACACCTGACTTCTGAACTTCCTAGAGCACGCACAGCAGTGAGCCCGTGGGGTCTCGACCAAGGCCAACCTCTGTCTGAAAATTTCAGGGTGGATCTTCAGAGCCGTTCCACCCGTCCCATCCATCACTCCGACTCTTTGTTTCACTTTATCTTCTGCTCTTTAGCACATGTCTGTATGAGTTACAGGGCTGCTGTAACAAGGACCACAAAACGAGTGGCTGTTTAGGAGTTATTCTCTCACAGTTCTTGAGGCCAGATGTCCAAAATTAGTTTCACTGGCCAAAATCAAGGTGTTGGCAGAGCCCCAGAGGCTCTAGGGAAGACTCTGCTCCTTGCTTCTTACAGCTTTCGGTGGCTGCCAGCAATCCTTGGCTTGGAGTCGCATCATACCAGTCTCTGCCTCCACTGTCACATTGTTCCTGTCTAAAAATCTCCCTCCCTCTTATAGAGACACTTGTGATTTCATTTGGGACCCATCTGCATAATCCAAGATAATCTCCCCATCTCAAGACCTTAACATCTTTGGCCATATAAGCTAATATTCATGGGTTTCAGGGATTAGGACCTGATCTCTTTGGGGACATCTTCCCACCAAGCACAGTGACCATCAGGACGTGCTCCTCGGCAAGATCTCCTTCTGCACAGTTCTTACCTTCACCCATCCTGACCTAGGCCCTCCCACCTCACAGGGGGACTCGTCATTGCACTGTTCCCAGGGTGATGCCCCCACGTGCTTGTTTGAATACCTCACACCTCCCTGGGGATGTTTTTCCACAGGTTATCACCTCTCTCCCTCATATTATTCCCTCACTTTTTTTTCCTCCTCTAACACTTTGTCACCTAAAGTTCCCTTAGAACACTTTTCCCACCCTGCCCTGTATCGTGCTGATAATTCACGTCTTCGCCTCTCTTCTACCATAGACCCCTTGAGGGGCAAGGGTGAACTTATCCTCCCAAGAGGATAGCACAACAGGTGCTGAGATATTTTGTTTTGTGTGTGTCATCATCTTCCTAACTAGATAAGAACCTGTCTAGAGCCAGAGACTAGAGCTTGTGGTCTCCAGAGTTCCACATAAGATAAGCAGAGGCTTGAACAATCATGCTGTCATAGATGCTGTGCTACTGGAAGCACCACTGCTAGATGGGAGAAAAGAGGAGAGACCACCAGTGACTGGTGAGGGCAGGGTGCCCAGCACTGAGTCCCCACACCTGGCTGTCACTGGCAGCTGTGGCCCTGGCAGGTCCTTGTGTCTCAGAGCCTCACTTTCCTCATCTGCAAGATAAAGAAAACACACCTTTCACAAGGCTATTGTGGGGGCCAAGGAAAATTAGGGAACACACATGAGGACACTTCTTGACTATACCGCAGCTCCGCCCCTTCTACCCGTCTCACCATGGTTCCTTCTTTATATCCTTAGTTGTAGAAGATCTTTTCTGCTAGGTTTCAGTCTTTCTCATCAATAGTTGCCCTACAAAAAGTTCTAGTTTTAGTGTGAGAATGCTTCTTAAACTCTAAGGAGCTATGACAAGACTAGCTGCTGCTGTCCTGACCTTTATCTTTAATTTTAGGTACCTTCCTGTGTGAGTCTCCAGTGTTAGCCATGCACGAAGAAAACGTTTATACAGTGGAGCCAAACCGAGTCCAAGTTCGAACCTGGCAGGTAAATTGCCGCTCTAGAGTGAGTGGCCTGTGACGTTAAAGACAATTAGAGCAGAGTTTAAAATGCCATTTCTAAATCAAGCCAGAGCTTTCTTAATGACTACACTCAGCCGCATCAGATTGCCCCAACTAGGTGCTTGGTTGTAAAAATGGATTGTCGGATAGCCGCTCCATCGACAGCTCTTGTGACTTCAAAAGTCAGGAGGTGAGGCAGTGGCCTTTTGCAGTGAAAAGGACTACATGGCTGGACCTTGAGTGCGTGGGGGTGTGAAATGGGAGGAAATTTTGCTGTGTTTAATGCGCATCTTGAGGGCTGAGGGGTCATCAGTTCAGGACATATCTTTAGGCAGACCTTTCCCTGCACGTGTCTGAGGGTGAGGCCAGGATGGGAGCAATGTGTGCCTCCAGGATGACAGGCCTTTAACACACCATTCTGTTCCCTCCGGGTGGTGTGCAGTAAGGAAACCCTGCCCACATCCCGGCACACTTGCTGGACCCCCAGGGCTGACATGGTATATTAGTTTCCTGAGCCTGCCATAACCAATGACCACAAACTTAGTGGCTTAAAACAATAGAAATTTATTTTCCTTGCAGTTCGGGAGGCCAGAAGTCCTAAATCTAGGTGTGGGCAAGGTTGGCTCCTTCTGAGGCTCTGAGGGCGAATTTGTCCCATGCCCCTTCCAGCTTTTGGTGTTGCTGGCATTCCTTGCATTCCTCAGCCTGTAAACAGATGACTCCAGTCTTTGCTTCCATCTTTACATGGCCTTCTCCCTGTATCTTAGAAGAACACTTACCCTTGGATTTAGGGTCCACCCTAATCCAGGGTTGTCTCCTTTTGAGATCCTTAATTATATCTGCAAAGACCCTTTTTCCAAGATACATCCAAGTGGATGTATCTTTCAGGGGCTACCATTCAGCCCAGTACATGCAACAGTGTTCTGCATCATGGTTGAGGACATTTGTTACGGTACTGGTTTTAGCTCTCAGTATGACTGCTTTGTCCAGCTCTGAGTTCTTTCCTAGGGTCCAGCATTTGATTTCCCAGGGCTGCCATGTCCGTGTCCTTGTACCTCACAGCCTGCACTTCCACTCTTGCATTCAGCAATTCCTGAAAGAGCTTCCATGCAGTTCTACTTTCTAGCAGGAGGATCAGACAGTAAAGGAGCACACTGAAGTGTGGAGGTGGGTGGGAAGTATTGCAGGGGGTGGCATTGGAATAGAGACCTGACAAGTCAGGGAAGCGCCCGAAGCCCCACTCGCCTCCTGGGGCAAAGTGCAGGTGGAGGGAGCTGGGGCCTGGTGAGATACCTGCCCTGCTTCAGGTCAAAAGGGAGGCAGAGAGGCTGGAGGGAAGGAGGGATGGGCCTTGCATACTGCTGATAGTTGTGTAGGGGCATCAGCTGTGGACATAAAGCCGAGGCAGGGAGGGGCCCTCCTAACAAAAGATGAGGGAGCAGCTGGGTTATCAGAGGGGTGACCTGCGGAGCTGGAGAGTAGAGGCATGCAAGGAAAGAAGGAAAGATCTGCAGGGAAGAGGCGAAAGGCATACTGGGAAAGAAGGATATGCCTGCTGGAAAATGGGGGAATGGCATGCTGGGAAAGAATGATAGGTCTGATGGGAAGGAGCGAAAAGCATGCTGGGAAGGGGCAAGAGGCATACTGGGAAAGGGGCGAAAGGCATACTGGGAAAGGGGCAAAAGGTATAATGGGAAAGGGGCAATAAGGCATAATGGAAGAGAATGAAAGACCTGCTGGGAAAGGGCGAAAGGCATGCTGGGAAAGAAGGATAGGCCTGCTGGAGAAGGGGGAAAGGCATACTGGGAAAGAATGATAGGCCTGATGGGAAGGAGCAAAAGGCATGCTGGGAAAGGGGTGAAAGGTATACTGGGAAAGAATGATAGGCCTGTAGGAAGGGGTGAAATGCATACTGGGAAAGAAGCAAAGGCCTGCTGGGAAGGGGCAAAAGGCATGCTGGGAAAGGGGTGAAAGGCATACTGGGAAAGAATGATAGGCCTGCTGGGAAGTGGTGAAAGGCATACTGGGAAAGGGGCAAAAAATCAGCTGGAAATCATGGAGGGAACTTAGGAGCGTCTGACTGCAGACAGTCTAGAGTTTAGACTTTTTTGTTGATTTTTAGCTTAAGGAATATGTGACCATTGTGATTAGTAAAGTAATGCCAGCCTGTGAAAGGAATTCATTAGCTCCTCTCCTCTCGTCGGAAAGGTGGAGTGTGTCTCCAGACCTTTCTCCCTGCCCGTGCATCCATGACACACAAACTGCAGTTGTTGCTGGTTTGTGTGGTGATGGGACAGCCGTTATGTACCTCATGGTTCTTGCAGAAGCTTCCTCCAGGCGGGAGCGCAGAGCCCCGCTGGTTCCTGTGCTTCCTGCGGGCACTGCGAGGAGAGGTGGGAAGCTGAGCGGGGGCTAGTGTCTGACAGACACCCGTGGAGGCAAAGCCTCGGGGGACCAGGTGGAAGTTGGAAGGCAGGAGGTGTGGAGCCCGAGTGACACGGTGCGTTTTGGCTTGTTTTTTTCTTGGTTTTGTGTTTTCTTCCTAGAAGATCACTTATGTGTGGGAAGGACTAGGGCAGCTGGTGAGCAGTGAAGGCGGGTAGGAGAGGCCACAGGTGAGAGGTCCGGGGGCTTGGAGCGGGGCAGTGGGCAGGGAGCCAGGCCAGAGTCGGCAGTTAGGGGCGTGGTGAGCAACTGGCATAGGAGGGAGGAACTGTGGACATTCTAGTTGTCTAGTTTGCGGGTCTGTGCTAATTGTGGAGCCTTAAGGTGGAAAGTACAGAAGCAGAGCAGGGCTGGGGGGGAAGGGTGCAAGTGTGAGGTGCCTCGGACACCCTTCAGAGATGTCCCAGTGTTACCTGAAAACCAGGTTCGCCTCTCGGTTGGTGTCAGCCAATAGACAGAAGCAAGCTAAGATCGGGAGAAGGAAGGATTTATTATTACTTGCAGCCAGTAAGGAGAACACGGGGGATCTTTCCCAAAACAGTGTCTCCCTGAACAGCAAAATTGGGGAAGTTTTAAGCTAAGGGTACAAGCATATTCACAAAGGAGTTTCAGCAGAGGAGAATTCAGGGTAGAATTGGGGCAAAGGTCAACAGAGTCCAAGCTCTGTTGATTGAAGTCAGTGGGTAGGAGCCTTATTTCCTGCAGAACTCAAAGGTGTATTATTATGTATATCCCTTGAGGAACCAGGACCTGCCCCAAGGCTGCTCCTCCCTTGTTTCTGCATTCCCTCCCTAAGATCATGAATTACTGAGGCCTGTTCTAGGACCAGCACTGTGGCCAGGCTTAGATCACAAAATGGCTTGGGCTAAAATGGGTCCTCTTATGTCAAGAAAACCACTCCTGGTTGTCTTTCTCCAGGAACCTTCCCCCCAGCCTATATGCTTACACCAGAGCCAGCTGGAAACACTGCTCTGGAGGCAGGAGCCCGGGCCGCGCTCTGAAGCAGGGGATGGGAATTGGGACATATCATTGAGGCAGTGTGGAAGGAGAGGAGGTCAGGTTTGCACTGTGTACAGTGTGTCAGGAGCGGCAGAGGAGAGGTCGAGCAGAGGAGGCTGAGACCCTCGCTCTGTCCTCACCAGTGAGCCGTCGCCTGTGACTGTTGTTTGCTTGTTCCACAAACATACACTAACCTCCCTGCTGGGTGCATCAACATGAAGATCAGATTCCTCAGCTTGGAACTCACCCCCATGCTGTTTATCCCTCACCCTGAGTTTCCTGGACAGGTTGTGCAGCTTCCTGGCCTGCTCCCCAAGTCTCTGTGCCTGGCACTAGGAGTCTACTAAGTCCTGTTGGGAACCCCCCACCCCGTCCCTGGTCGTCCAGCCGGCTCCCCGCTCCCCCTGCACTGGAACCAGGCCTCCACCTGCCTCCCGCTCACTGTTGGGGTGCCCTGCTCCCAGCCCAGCGCCATGCCAGACAGACACTCACTGGGCACTGCTTGAATTGAGCCAGGAGCCTCTCTCAGCTCCAAGGACAAGGGTCAGTCCATGCACAAGACACACGAAAGCCTAAGCTCTGTGCAGGCCTGACTGTGGTCACTCTTTCCAAAATGCTATTAAAGTAAGAGTGACACTTTAAAACATAAGTGATTTGAAATCACTTGTGGCTCAAAACCCTCCAGAGTCTTCCAACTTCACATAGAACAAAATCTGACTCTCCACCTTGGCCTGCACTGATTACCCACTTGGCCTCTGCTCACTGCCCACCTCGGGGGCCACCCTTTGGCTACCACATTCCTTCCTGCTGTGCTGGCTCCTCCTTGTCCTGGAAAGCCGGGCTCAGCTCTCCAATAGGTGGCTCCTTCTCCCCAGTCTCAGTTCAGGTTTGCCCCCCAGACAAGACCCATTTCTCAGGCATTTACTGACGTATGATGTACACACAGGAAAGCGAGCATGTTGTGTGTGCAGCTCAGTGAGTTTTCACAGATGTATGTATCCGTGCCGCGACCACCATCCCTTCCGCTCACGGCCTCCCCCGGAGGTGACCACTTAGAGGACACTAGCCACACAGTCAGTTTCATTGGGGCTTTAACATAAGACCTTGCAGGCAGCACCTCCTGGACCAACCCAAGCAGGTGGAATTCAATGTCTTGCCACCTTGATAGTTTTGTTTTAGCATCCTGTCCGTCACCTGTCTACACTTGCTCAGGTTGAGTTACGTGTGTACTTGCTTGTTGACCTGGCTGCTACCTGTCTCCCCCTCTGAAAGTAAGCATCAGGGATCCCCCGAGGGCAGGGCCTCATCCTCCCCTCCCCGTGTGGGGTGAGACTCCAGCAGAGGGCAGGGCCCTGTGAATAAAGCCTCCCTGAATTCCCTGTTCCCTCCTTTTTTCTTCAGGGGACTGTGAAACAACTCCTGCCGTTTTCCGAGACAGAGGGGAACCCATGCTTCTTTGACATCTGTGGAAATTTCCTGGTTGTAGGGACAGACTTGGCTCACTTTAAAAGCTTTGATCTATCCCGAAGGTACAGTTTTTGTCCAAATAAAGGCGTTATATTTTTTAAATTAGTCAGGAGGCAGTGTGGTGGGTAGAAAATGGAAAGGAGGCAGCAAACTGCTTATGTTCTCATTTCAACATTAATGTGCAACTTACTTTTTTGAAATGCCTTATGTCTTGATTTAAATTCTTCATCTTTGCATGAAGGGGAAGGGACCAGCATCACTATGTGATGGACACATGACACAGTGCATTTGTCAAAATCCATAGAACTTTACAGCTCAAAGTGAGCCTTAATGTCTGCAAATTAAAAAAATCAGTTCAGGGGATCCCAGGATGGAATGCAGACGAGGCAGGACAACCCACCATTCGTGAGTGTGTGGAACTGCCTCCCTGGGAACCAGGTGCTGCCTGGGTCACCCTGGGACCGAGCGGGACCGTGAGACTAAGGGCTAAGGGGCCGCACGCGGCATGTGCTCTGCAGACGAAGTCAGTTCCCACGGGGCTCGGGGAGCAGTACCCACACTGCCATCCAGGCTGGACGTGAGCAGCCGAGGGATGGGATGGGGGCCCGAGGGAGCCAGCTTCTCACCTGGGTGGGAGGTTCCAGATCAGCAGGGGTGGAGGCTGGAGTGACCCCTGTGCTGGTGCATCCAAGGTGGAGATGTGAGTCTGAAGCAGAGTGCACCTTCACGTAGATGCAGGTGCATGCGTATAAAGATACCATGGCTATGAGGATACACACCAGTCAGTATACACACAGCCTGGCTCTGTCAGCCGTGGGGGCCTGGGGGCAATGACACCCCAAGAGCAACCAGCACATCCCGTGCCCGGATCTGGGTCTCTAAGTCCTCCTGCAGTAAAGGGAACTGATCTCCTCGGAGAAATG
The DNA here is from genome assembly GCF_965194825.1 of Balaenoptera physalus. NCBI lineage: Eukaryota > Metazoa > Chordata > Mammalia > Artiodactyla > Balaenopteridae > Balaenoptera > Balaenoptera physalus. The sequence continues at coordinate 52,475,725 of NC_138898.1, read as the reverse complement.
ATACTGGGACTGAAGCAGGAAATACACCAAATGAGCCTGGAGACTCTGTCCCAGCCCGGAGGGGCCCAGGGAGACGAGACAATTAAATGTCAAGTGGGGCCTGGACAGGGGCCTAGGACAGGCAGAGGACACTAGGAGAAAAGTACGGAAATGTGAATAAAGCAAAAAAAAATCATGATGAGATACCTCTACAAGCCAGTGTTGTTTCTAATGGCAACAAACTGAAACAACTAAACAGGAGATTAGTTAAATAAATTTTAGTTTGTCCACACAGTGGAAAAGCACACAGCTGTAATGAAGTATGGGCAGCAGAGACCCCGGCCGGCTGTGCTGTGGGGCCGATGAAGCATCCTTAATAAGCTGCTCCTGTGTGAGACAGGGACAAAATACGTATTTGTGTTTGTTCACAGAAACAGAACTTTAAAACCTCACCCACCAAATAGCAGATTGTTATGTTGTACAGCTGAAACTAAGATAACGTGTGTGTCAATTATACCTTGACAAAAAAAATGTGAAAATAAAAAATCATCCTATGTTCTGAGCTCAGCCCATTTCCCGGGTCTCACATTACCGAAGTGAGAGCAGTTGGGCCCAAGCGGAGCTCAGTCCTCTGGGCCCAGGTTCCAGGCCGCTAGGAGAAGGGGCGCCTGCCATCCCACGGCGGTGCCACTGAGACCGCGTCCCTCCCCACAGAGAGGCGAAGGTGCACTGCAGCTGCAAGAGCCTGGCAGGGCTGGTCCCCGGCGTGGGGGGCATGGCCTCCCTCAGGTGCAACGCCAGCGGCAGCAAGATCAGCATCCTCCTCAGCAAGGTGGGTCCCCTCGTGCGCACGGCTCCTCCCACCCCTCCAGCTGGCCCTTCTGCGCCCCATACCCCATGCCCTTGACGTCCCCTCCTCCCCGGGCGGGCGGAGTGGTGGGGGAGCTTTCTGTCTGGCCTCTCCTCTCGCCTGGGGCCACCCTTCACCTCCCCACCTTCCTTCACTCCCTGTTTCGTCAGCAGCAGTGGTTTCTGCTTTGCAGAGACCCTCACCTCTTCCCTTTTCTGCCTCTTTCCATCACCCGACTAAATTCTCTGGGCACCAGGGGTGACGACTGTGGAAGGACCTTGGAGCCTCTTGCTTAGAGAGACACACGATGTGGGTGTGAAGGAGGCAGGTGGCTGGGTCGCCTGTTCTGGAGGAGCTAGTGCCTTCCCACCCGGCAGTGTCTGTTCATGCTCTCCTCATGCACTCACACATTCATTTGCTCACTCATTCATTCACTCATTCGCTCACTCATTCACTCATTCGCTCACTTATTTATTCACTCATTCTCTCACTCGTTCATTCAAGAGTGGATTGCTGGTTGCCCTCCATGTACCACACACTTTGCTGGCCACTGGAAACACAAACTGATCGGTTAAATGGCGGAATCGGCCCCTCCCCTCGGATAAGCAGACTCGAGTAAATTTTTACAACCCTGGTGAGAGCTGAGAGGAGAGGTGCAGAACTGGAGGTCAGTGGTAGGTGGAACAGCTCTCAAGAGTTCCGGAGGCTTCCAGGGGAGGTGGAGGTTGAGCCCAGGTGTGGGCTCGCCGGGTGGGCAAGTGATGGGGGCACAGCCCTGCCAAGGCGTCAGAGTGCGACCCCGTGGCAGAAGCATGGCTTCGCCAAGGTCTCCGGTCACTGGCAGAGGGGGAAGCCCAGGCTGAGTGGTCCGTGGGCTATCACAAGGTGGAAGATCCCTTGGGGCCCATCACAGCCATACTTGGCTGTAGGGCAGGGAAGGACAGTGACTGAGAGGAGGTGGGTGAGGAGCCTTTGGGGGACGGAGGGGGGTCCTGTCTGGTTGTTGAGTTAAGGCATTTGAAGGGCGGCCTGTGGGCAGTTAGACACAAGCCTGAGTCTCAGCTGGGAGGTTTGGCTGGAGGTGGGGGTCCTACCAGCCGGAGGCCCAGGGTGGACCTGGGGAGGCTGAGGGAGGGGAAGCAGCTGAGCTGATGGGGAGAGACAGGCAGGCACCGCACACCAGGCAGTCCCGGGTCACTCATTCCTTCAGTGGCCAGGACGCTGCCCAGGTGTCCATGCACAGGCAGGAGATGCCCACACAGGAGGTAGGCAGGGTATCGGGACATGGTGCTGGGCAGTCCTGGGAAGGGCCTTTTCCTTGGTGCTGGGTGTGGACGCTGGTGAGAAGCGCGGACTGCTGAGTGACCATTGTCTCCGGAGGCCTGATTCTAAAGAGCAGAGCGAGCTTGAGGGAGCTCAACGCTCAGACCAGGGTCGGGAATGCTCGCCCTGGTGAAAGAAAAAATCAAAGAAAGAAAAGTTGAGCTAGGTTAAGGGGGCTTGCAGTGAAAGATAGCTCCCCTGCCCCACTGGCACTCCCCAGGGGAGGAGAGGCTGGGAGAAGCAGGAGGAGGAGGACGGGATGGAGCCCCTCTCCTTGCAGACCGGGGCGGGGTGGGGGTGGAGTCTGGGGTGGAGACTGAGTCCTGGCCCATCTTAACATGTCCCAGATGCTTCGTTGTTTGTCATTTTGCTTAGGGAATTGTGATGACTAGAAGCTTGCATTTTTATTTAGTCAAACCTATTGATGATTTTTAATTTGTGATTTCTTCCATTGCTCTTAAGCTTACAGTATTTTCTTTTGTCTAAGATATCGGTAATTTTTCATTTTCTTGCCTCTCTTTTCTTAAGCACATCCCTTTACCATCCCGGTATCTGTGGGAATAAAGGTTTAACTGTCTACGTGAGTTCTTAGCATTTTGCTCCAACAACCAAGCTGGTTCCCTTTTCTCAGCTTTTCTGAAGCTTCTCTATGGCGTTTACTTCATTTTTATTCACCTGCGTGAGAATTAGTTTATCAGAATCTCGGTCCCTCCTTGTCCCCATGGTTAATCCACCTCAGGTAAGATGACATCACGCTCACATCTGTATTAAGAACAGCTAGACAGCCATAGTCGACCTGCACAGTCCGAGAATTTGTCTTCAGTTTTCTGAAATTAGAAAGTAGTAAATCCATAGCCATTTCAGCAGGATGAACGTAAGCTGACGTTCGAATTACAAACGCTGGAGGCCCACTCGTGGGAGGGGCCGGATGGATGACCCGGGCATCTCTTCCAGGCGTGTGGCTGTCAGCGGGCGGGTACCCTGAGCTCCAGCTCTCTCTTCCCCAGGCTGACAACAGCCCCGATTCCAGAATCTGCTTCTACGACGTGGAAATGGACACAGTGACCATCCTCGACTTCAAGAGGGGACAGATAGATCAGAGAGAGACGTTGTCCTTTAATGGACAGGAGACTAAGAAGTAAGATTGTGGTTTGGGAGGATTTTGTTGGAAAAAATGTTGAAAACGATGTTCAGTTACTTGTTGGCTTCGAGGCAGGTTGTTGCTAAGTTTACTTCACACTTGGAAGAGCTCAGAGATCACGAGTGGTGGAAACCAGAGGTGAAATAGAAACAAACTCCCCTGGTCAATCGGGGTGGATTTGAGTCTCTAATCTGTTTTCCAGGTTCTAAGGTTCTGGAGTCATGGGGTCAGAACTCGAGCTTCTGAAAGGGCTGCAACTCGAGTGTCCACAAGGGCAGCCTGAGTCTTGGGGCACAGAGGGCCCGTCAGCGTCTCTGTTGGCGTGGAGAGTGTTTCTGAAAACACAGTGGTCTTTCTTCAGGGCATTGATGTACCACGTGTGTGAGGGTCCGTCTCTCTCTTTCAGAAGCCAGGCCCTCGCGGATGAGAGGCTGACGAATCTCGTGCCCGTGAGCCACTTCTGGGATCAGAGTGAGCCCAGGCTGTTTGTGTGTGAAGCCGTGCAGGAAGTGCCGGGCGCCCCGCTGCAGTCAACAGACAGGAAGGCCCTGGGCGAGGCCAGCACGGGCCCCACGGTACCACACGCTGTCGCCTTTGTGTTTAGATTGGTGGGGACGTGGCAGGCTCTGTCTTCCCAACAGGTCCACAGGGAAGTCCTGGGGAATGGATTCAGGAGAGCGAGCGCCCACCCCCAGGATGCCGGGGGACGCCTCTCCCCTCTGGGTTGACACTGAGAGCTGGCCCCACCCTCTGTCACGTGCCATTTTTTCTCGGCGGTTCAGAGCTCTTTATCAAAACAGTTAATGTGAACTTACCCCTTGATGTCAGCTCGTCCTGTGGGGTCCAGTTACTGAGGCCGACTCCTCAGTCATCCCCCGAACAATTGGCCCCCTTGCCCCTGTCTCCACCCCAACCCCCGGCTTTGCAGGGCCTCCCTCCCCAAAGCTGGTGACTCTCGGGCCCAGGACTCCAACACTTTCCAAGTCTTGGGTCCTGCAGGACACCCAGTGATATCTGAGAAAGCCCGGGGGCTGCGTGCGCCTCTCTGTGACCCAGAGGGATCTTCCGTAGGGTCCTCAGTAGGTCAGCAAAGGCCGGCCGGCCCTAGAGCTTCAGGTGACTTGTGTCCCTGCCAAAGGGACTTCCCTCCAGGACGTGAGAGGCTGGAGCCCCTGAGGCTACACAGGCACTCACACAGCAGGGCAGCCACCAGCCCCTCAGCCTCCGCGTCTCCTGGGCAGAAGGTCTGTGGCCGAGTCCTGCAGGACAGGGTCCCGCCGAGCACCGGCATCTCTGCTGTCCCTCCCTGAGAGCAGAGCAGAGTCTCCATGTCAAAGTCAAGAAACTGAAGGGGCTACTCTTGAAACACGGGAGCTCCTGAGCTTCACTCACCAGCGAGGGTGGAAGGGTTAGTCTTCACCACAAGGTCAGCGAGATGGGTCTAGTGGTTCCCAGGCCGGACGAGGTGCGTCCTCCAGGAGGGGAGTCAGAGAAGAGCGGAGCCTGGTGTGGTTGCTGTGTGCCCCAAGGAGGAAGGGGGTTATCTGTGTGCCCGTGTGTTGGCCCCTCTACTTTCTTTGTGTTTTATGTAAATATCCCAGCAGTGAAAATGGGATTGGGCGAGATTCAGGAAAGTTATTGCCAAACTAAGACAGAACGTCTCCCTCTGCAGGCAGATGTGCTGGTCCTGTCCTTCTTCGTCTCTGAAGAGCACGGCTTCCTGTTGCAGGACAGCTTCCTCCGGCCTCCCGTCTTCCAGACGCTCCTGGGAATCCAAGTGCCCCATTATTACTTCACGAGAAAGGTGGGAGCCTCCACATGCGCAGCCGTGTCTCAGGCCCTCCTCCCCACCGGGGCTCTTTCGTTAAACAAGCAAACCGTGTGCCCTGATTTGTCGCCTGAGATTCCCGCAGATCCGAGGTCTCTGTGTGGGGAAAGGCAGGCAGGCAGCAGTGCTGCTGAGGGTTGTCCCTTCCGGCGTCCCCCAAAGCACCGTACCCTTCCACTTTCCTGTCTTCTTTTTTAAAATTCTAGCTGGTTTTTTAAAAGTACGTATTCCTATATTTACTGTAGGAAATTCAGAAGCTTCAAATAAAGAAATAAAGACCAAGGATGCTGCAAATTTCCGTGGTCGCAGCCCCCAGAGGTGGTCACTGGGAAAGGCTGGCGGACAGCCTTTCAGGAGAGGTTTTGTCCTTTGCCCACATGTGTGTGCGTTACATACACTGGTTGTTTTTATTTTTTTTATTTTTATTTATTTTTTTGATGTGGACCGTTTTTAAAGTCTTCATTGAATTTGTTACACTATTGCTTCTGCTTTATGTTTTGGTGTTTTGGCCCTGAGGCACGTGGGATCTTAGCTCTCCCACCAGGGATCGAACCCGCACCCCCTGCATTGGAAGGCGAAGTCCCAACCACTGGACCACCAGGGAAGTCCCACGGGTGTGTTTTTAAATTTTTGATCAAACAGGGTTGTTTTCAGCACATGCCACCCACCCCCTCCCCCCACCGCCAACAAGGGTATTTTGGATGAGTTATTTGCCTTCCCTGGGACCTGGTCTCCACGTCCGCATGGTCCCTCCCAGACCTGAAATCAGCCATCCTCTGCCCTGAGATACTGTGCTGATCACAGGGGTGGGTGCATCTGTGGGGTAGGGGTGGCGGAATGTCCAGACCAGTTGAAACACTGGCTGAGCCACCTGTTCTCAGCTGGGCGCCAACACCGCCTACACAAAGGAGGCACGGCTGCGCTGGGACCTGAAGGCTGCAGCCTGTCGTTCGTGCCTTCCGTTCTGCAGAACTGCGAATGCGCTGGCCGCTGCTGCTCCTATTCTCATAAAATCTGCAGACTCCTCCCCTTCGTCAGCTCTTTGGGCTCCCCTGCTGCGTCTTTCTTTACTGTCATGTCGGAAGAAGGACTGAAGTATGTAGACTTTTACTTGGATTTTTTTGGCTCTTAGCGTAGGGTGATTTAAAATCAACCCTAAACATGAACTCTGTATTTTCTGCAGTTAGCAAGTGTTCCTTTTTTAGCCAGAGGTAAGGGCAGACCCCAGAGGACCCCCAGAGATGGCGGACATGCCATCTGAGCTTGGCTATCTCTGCTGGCTCCGGAGCTGAGACCCCTTGCCTGTGTGAACGGCTGTCTGCTCAGAAGCCAGGACGCAGGTCTCCCCGGGCCCCTCCCAGGGTTATTACTGACCTGAAGAGGTTTGGCAGGAAGGCCCAGGGTGGGCTGTCTGCTCTTTGTTCTGTGACTGTCATGGGCGAGCCGTGTGGGTCTGTGGGTCTCAGGCTGTGCTGATGCCCTCGTGCAACGTGCCCCCCTGAGACCACAGGCCAGGGTTGCCCCTGGGAACAGCATCCCCAGCCATCGAGGTCGGCAGCGAATAGTCTTTTCTGCACTTTGACTTGTGATCCGATGCAGTGAACTTTGTGAGGCTGTGTGGTTTCGATTCCAGGAGCCCCTGCGCTCTGTCCATGCAGGTTTTCTGAGTTCCCTCTTTTGAATAGACCAGTGCCTCCAGACAAGCATTTTTCTGAATTTCATTCTTATTTAGTGCTTTTATACGTTTTCATTTCTCTTTGATTTGAGACTCAAAACGTAGAGACAGCCTTTGAGCTCCTTCTCTTGGGCATCTCCCACGTCTTCACGCCTGGGCTTGTTTCCCGCAGTCTGAGTGCCGTCCTCCCCTCTGCCAGCCCCTCGGCTCTCTTCCCCCCGAGCATCCAGTTGGAGCTGCTGGCCCAGCAGAGGCCTGGGTGATGCTCCTCCCTGTTACCTGAGCTTTGCAGTTGCCCCAAGATGTGGTTTTCTTTGTTTTAAGCGACAGCTGTCTGTGTGCTGACACCTCCCGCCTCGCATGCTCCAGCTTTGTCGGGGGCCTGGCACGGCGTCAGCTCCTCGTTGGGGCAGCACGAACAGTCTTGTCTCCTGATGCTTGCGGTGAGGAAGTATTTCACTTACCTGTGTTTGCAACACAGGAAGTCTTATTCATTTGATCTCTCAGTGCGGCGGAGGAGGGGCCACGCAGCCTGTTTCCCTGAAGCGCCTGGCGTCCCGAGGTTCCTGTCCCCACACTCAAGGGTGTGATGTCAGTCGAACAGCCCTGGGCCCCCAGGTCCCACGTGTGTCCAGGGCAGGTGGCTCATCCCCTCGAGAGCAGAACACAAGGCGAGTGCAGGCAGGGGGCACCGTGAGCCGTGACCGCGGGCGCACTTGTTTCTGTGAGAATTCCCGCGTGTGCTCATGGGGAGCAGGGCTCTAATGAGGACGGGGCATCAGACCCACAGCAAGGCTGACGGAGGTCAGGCTGCTGTCTCGTGATTTGTGAAACCACAGCAGACAGCAAGTACCCCCATGGTTTTTGTGTCCACGTTTTCTGAAGGTTTCCCACTCAGTGCAAAATCAGCCCAAACTTGAGGACTCAGCTTCCTGCCGGATGTGACCCAGCCACTCGGCCACGAACCCTGACCAGGGCTGCTCCGGGCCTCTGCTTATGCTCTGCTCTGTGCCTGGAGGGTCTCCCTGTCCACACCTGGGTCTGATGAATCCTACCAGGGTTTCAAGGCCCAGATCAAGTGCCCCCAAAGTCGGGGGCTACAGTTGAACTTCAGAAGGATCCGTGACACAGGAGCTGCTGGGAACTGAGTCAGAGGCAGGTGGTGAAGGAGTCAGAGTCACAGCAGATACGAAACTGCCAGGGCGGGGGAGTGGGGTCCAAGGAGGTGGATCATGACCCCTCTTTACACGGGGGAGCCTGTGTAATCAGACGAATGGACGCTGCAGAGAGAGAGCAAGCCAGGTGGGAGACCGAGGGGGGTGTGTGCAGGTCCAGCCCAGGGGCGAGTGGAGGGCATGGAACCCCGTCTAGCTGGGAGGAGGGAAGTGGACTTGAGGATTTGTGGCCGGAGCTGGTGCAGAAGGCATGGTCCAGACAGTGCACTAAACTGTGCTTGTGCTGGGACCACAGGATTTCCTTCCTCTGCCTGCATGGGGGGTGTGGCGGGGGGGCCTGCACTAGGTGAAGGTTCTCCTGAGAAGCACCAGCAGAGGGCTCACCACCACTAATCCAGGTTACGTTTTGGAAACTTCTACTTGCAGTGATGCTGGCGTCGATTTTAATACCCTCTGCACACGTACACAGGTCTGACTTGATAGTAAAAGCTCTTTCTAGGAATTTTACAAACGGCCCTGGGAGGTAGGGATTTTCGCGCCTGTTCACGGCTCTTGAGCAGCTGATGTTAGTGCCTTAGCGGCTGGCAGGTCCCTGTGCGTCGACAGCCTGCGTCATCCGCTGTCTGAAGCCAGAGCCCCAAGTTCTGGTAGCTTCAAGGGGCCTGCAGACGTGTGTTGTGTTTGCCGAGAGCATTGCTGAATATGGGGTCTGTGTGCAGAGGGTCCCCGCAGCTGACGAGTACCCCCAGGGAGAGGCCCGGGGTGGGCCCTGGCTTTGCAGGGATCCACAAATAAACAGTGCCCTTTGTCGTTCAGCCAGGAGAAGTGGACCTCGAGGACCAGGTGGACTCCGGGTCCCAGCGCATCCCCCAGACGGTGGGCAGGAGGCCCCTGCGGGACTTCGTGGGTCTAGAGGACTGTGACAAGCCCACGCGGGACGCCATGCTCAACTTCACCTTCTTCCTGGCTGTCGGGGACATGGACGAAGCCTTCCGGTCCATCAAGCTCATCAAGAGGTGAGGGTTCTGCTCGCGAGGTGTGCGGCGCCCAGCTCCCTGCGGCCCTCCTTCAGGTCTCTTCCCTCCCCGCGAGTCTCATCGTCGCTGACTCTTCTTGGCGTTCCTGGTGTCTCATGGGTTTTCTCTCAAGGAGATGCTGGTGCTGGTGGAAACCCGGTTGTATATGGGCACCTGGCTGGCCTTGCGATGCTTGGTGTCTCGTGGGCTGTGATTTAGTTGTTTTGATTTACTTTACAGTGGACACTTCCTAGTTGAAAGTTCTACAGTTGCTAAATATTTATAACATCTGTCTGTCCAGGAATAATTGCACTAAACAGAAAAGTGTTTTTTGTTTTTGGCTGCGTTGGTCTTCGTTGCTGCGCACGGGCTTTCTCTAGTTGCGGTGAACAGGGGCTACTCTTCCTTGCGGTGCGTAGGCTTCTCATTGCAGTGGCTTCTCTTGTTGCGGAGCACGGGCTCTAGGCGCACAAGCTTCAGTAGTTGTGGCACACAGGCTCAGTAGTTGTGGCTCACAGGCTCTAGAGCGCAGGCTCAGTAGTTGTGGCACATGGGGCTTAGTTGCTGTGCAGCATGTGGGATCTTCCCGGATGAGGGCTTGAACCCGTGTCCCCTGCATTGGCAGGCAAATTCTTAACCACTGTGCCACGAGGGAAGCCCTAAACAGAAAAGGTTTTGATAGTAAACTCTCAAAACGGCAGGCAAAATGCAATTAAAATTGCTCTAAGTTGTCAATCAAGGGCTACCTATAGGCAGCTTCCTCTCTGTGCCTGTGAGAATTCAGAGCTTCTCAGGAGCATTTGACAGATTTTAATCGCCAAAGAGTAGAAAAACTATTGAAGGGTGAAATTCAAGTGGGAAGAGGAGGACGGGAGTTAGGGCACCCCAGCAGCTCTTGTCTGCAGTGATGGGTCTGTAACCCAGAAGCACCTTCCGAGCAGCCTGAGACCTGGTCTTGGTCCACAGCAGAGGGGCTTTTCCCTGCTGCAGGTGGGCAAGAGGCTTTTGATCAGGGAAGTGAAGAGTGGCTGGAGGCACTTTCCGTTTCATAGGAACTCGATCACAGACCATAGGTGAGCACGTGGCCCATGCAGTATATGTAGTCGTGTACGTAACACTGCTGAGACTGTACAGCTTGAGGTGCCCGGGGGAGGAAGGGCAGCCCTTTGGGTCCCCTAGTGTGCTGGCTGTACCTCTGCCCTGAGCTGCGCTTACGTCCGTGGTCAGCCCAGACGTGCTTTTAAGTCATTCTCCGTTGCTTTATGTTTTTTTAAAGCAACAACCGGATCTACCTCTTGCTCTGACTAAAGACAAATTCCTGGGGCAGCGTGGCCTTTGAATTCCAGACTGGTCACCGCACATCGTCTGGGAGGTGGAGGCAGCAAAGCTAAATGTTTCTTAGAGGGTTGGCCTAGTGTGGGGGCAGCAGCCAGACAGTGACCACCCCCACGCTGCGGACTTTGCACGGTGTCCACCACCGCCCCTCGTTTCCTGGGCCGGAAGATGCGCTTCCCACCGCCAGGTGGCACGGGAACAAGCAGCTGCGCTCTCGGGGGACTGTCCTTGCAGGTGTGGCCGGGCAACCCAGCCCGGTCCCGGGGGACGTGGGCTGGTTTTGAGCCCCTGAGGCAGCTCTTAGGTGCTTGTGTTCAGCCTGGGGCTTAGTCCCTGCTACGGAGTCAGGTCCAGGGCTGCTGGCACCAGGTTGGTGCTGGGAAGGTCTTCTGTAGCCCACCAAGTTTGGCTGGATGCATTGAAGACTTTTCTAGGGAAAAAAGTGAATCAATCTCTGAAATTTAAGCCAATAGACTTTTTCCCTCATACTGCGCCAACTGTGGACCTGCCGTTGTCCAGCCAGCGCTTAGAGTCTGTAGAAACGGGGACTTCTGAACGGAAACGTGAGTGAGCCATGAGTGGTCCCCAGCGCTCTGCCCCCGGGCCTATAAAATGTGTCAACCCTTCTCTGACTGCTGACCCACAAAGCTGCAGAAGAATAAGCCATATTCCTTCACCACGTGGCAGTGTAATGGGTAAAACACAATTTTTAAACCGTGGTAAGAGGTTTGTGTTTTATTTTAACTTAGGAAGATAATCTGGAGTAAATGGACATCACTAACACAATCCTGTTGTAAAACCGTAACCATCTGACTATAAATTCTGAGTCCCTGGAGGAAGATCACGGACAGTTCAGAACTCTTCCCTGTGTTCTGCTTTATCAAAGTAAATATGACCCAGGACGCCCCTCTTGGCAGATACAGAATAAATTATTCCCGGGCCAGGGCGGAGAGCGAGGCGGCTGCCATCCCGGACGTGCCTCTCCGGAGCTGGTCTCCAGGACAGGACATGCGCGAGCGTGAAGCGGGCCGTGGCGGGGTTGGGGGGGTGGGGGTGGGACGCAGCCGGTATGTGGTCACGCCCTGTGTTCGTGTATAACGTAGTGAATGTGTGTCGTACATGTGCTCTCATGGGAAGCCACGCAGGCAGTGCCCTGCTTCCCCAGACGGTCCCTGCGGTGGACGGAGCCCCGAGCGGCCTCCCGCCGCCCTCAGCACGGCGACTCCACGTAGTCGTTGTCCAGCCCGCGGCGGAAGCGTGCGGTCAGGGAGCGGCTGATGACGATGACGCGGGGGGCCATGCAGTCCTCCCTCCTGTGCAGGACGTTCCAGATGAGCATGGCCGCGGCCAGGGTGGCCAGCAGGCAGGCCCCGATGTTCAGGTAGCAAGACCAGGACAGGCTGGTGTACGGGCCGATTCTGTAGAACGTCACCAGCCCGATGACCAGAACAAAACCTGCGGATGAAGGACAGGGTGAGACAGGGAGCGGAGGAGGCTGCAGGTCCAGCCGTGGGGCCACTCCCACTTCTCCTCCCACCCAACCCTGTCCTCCTGGGTCTTGGTGCTGGTGCCTTGGGGTCGAGCTGAATTTTATGGGACTTTTGGGTCTGGTGGCTGTTGGGGGGGGCGTCTGCTCAATCCTGACCCCGGATGGTCATAGGGGCTCACGTGCTTCCTGTGACCTGGCAGGTGTCAGGCCACTTCCTTGGCCGCCCTCCCCATGGAGGTGACGCTGACACCCACTTCCTCACCCCGAACAGTCCAGCGGTAACTCCGTGGAAGCTCCGCTCTGGCTTATAAACGCCTAATTCATTCAAAGTGAAAGCAAACACAGATATTTTCTAAGTCTTACCTTGAAACAACTCAGATTTGTATTTAACTTAGTTTGAATTCCTGTTTTTAAGAGTTTTCTTATTCTTAGTGTTTGCTTCCAGAGGAAATATTTTCTTTCAAAACCTGAGATGGCGGAGGGCCTGCACATTCGGGGTGGGGGGAGTGGGGGGAGTGGGGGGGGAGCCGGACTGTGGCTGAATAGACTCGGCTGGTTCTAGAATGTCCCCCTCACCCACCCGGTCCCCTGCAGGTCTCTCTCCGTCCCTTCCTCTCTCCAGGTGACACGGGGGGTCCAGGACTGTGCACAGCGTCCTGTGTGGACTCAGTTAAGGAGGCCATGTCCCCTCTCGGTCAGCTGTTAATACCGTCACATCATGACTTCCATAGTTGTATCTTTAAGGAGCTCCAAAGACTTGATTTTATTAGTTCTTACAATAGGAAAACCAGGATTTCGCACCCAAGATCTGTCAGCTAGGCTAACAGGGCACTGATGTTTGAAAGAGTTCAGGTCTGAATCTGGGCTGGAAGCCCTGATGGCTGGGACGAGGCAGAGGGCTCGCTCCCCTCGCCCCATCCTGCCCCGTCCTTCTGAGTCTTGTTGAAAGAAGGCACAACAAGCTCCCTGGCTGGCAAAAAAATGCCCAAAGACGTAGTGAAAACAAGGGAACACATAAAGTACTTTCATTTGCATTACACAAAACACAGGTCCTAATTCCTTCCCTCACGCAAAACTCGGTGGCACAAAATCGTGGGCAGAGGATGTACTCCTAGCTGGGAGAGAGGAATGCCAGAAGTTTCTTTTTGCCAGTGTGCATGACAAACAGAATTAGTTATTTTTAACAGAAAGGAAGTATCGAGAAGCTTTCCATGTATAAAAAGCTCCACAAAGTACCATAGAGGATTAGCACAGGGATTAGTCACCGTCACCATTGTTTAGGACACAACCGGGGCAGTTAAGTGTTTAATTCATACTTTCTGGAAGGCGCAGAAATGCTTCCAGAATGCCTGTGTTTCTAGAAAACTCCAGCCTCTGCCCCAGCACTAAGTCATGACACAGCTATTAGAATCGTCAGCGGGCATCACTGCTGCCCTTTGCTCCGGGGCCACGCCAGGTCGTACATGATCTGGTTTCCTGAGGAAAGCCAGGAGGCCACAGGGAGTGGGGGACCAGCATGAACAGACGTGCAGATGTCACAGTGCAGGGCAGGTGGAGGGGCTGCAGCAGGCAGTTCGGCCTGGCCAGAGCCCAGGGCAGGAGACGAGACAAGTCCAGGAGGGGCTGGGAGTCCTGTCTGGACCACGCTGGGTCCCCGAGGGCCTTTGTCCTCCTCGGGCATGTTGGGTTCCAAGAAACGGACTCACCCTGGTCGCCACAGCAGAGGGCAGGGCTCCCTGGGCCACCTAGCCAAGGAGTTTGATGATCTCAGGGGAGTGGGGTCGGAGGAGCAACAGGCCACATGGACCAGCCTCCTGGCCTCAGCACAGATCTGCAGCGTCGTCCATCAGAAGGGAACGGGCGAAGGAACTGGGCCTCCGCACAGCCTCCAGGGCCATCGGCTGTCTGACATGGGGTTGGTTTGCGTCACTGAGAACAGAAGACCTTGAATTTACTGCAAGGCCGTCCAGTGGAGACTTGGCAATTGTGAGACCCCGACCTGGACAGGGCCTGACTGAGGAAAGCACGGGGCACGCCAGCAGGGCACACGCGTGGCCCTGGGACCTGAGACCCACTCCCAGGACTGTGCCCGAGTGAGACCCTGCTTGTCACAGGTCACAGGAAACATGACCGGGACCCCACATCAGAGCATCTGAAATGCGCGTCCTCGGAGACGAGGTGCTGGGCCACGGGCCGCGGGGCGGACACGGCTGCTCTGTGCTCGGTTCAGACAGGCCCGGCCAACGGGCGGCCACCACTGACCGGGGCCGGAGGCAGCACATATGGGCTTCTCGGTGTCACTTGTGTGTCTCCTGAGTCCTTTGTACATAAGGTTCATAGTAAGACAGTTAGAATAGTCTAGAAGTGCAACTAACTTTACAGTCTTCTATTAACAAGCACTTCCTAAAGCGTGTCACGACTCTGGCCACGTGCCTCTCGTTGCCACGTTCCCACAGCTGCGCTGGTTGCCCTGTGGAGGCTGTAGAGAACACGCTTTAGCGTCTCCCGGCCCTCAAGACACGCCTGGCCTTGAGTCTGCTCACGCTGCGCGCTGGTCCCCCTACCTTTCCTGGCGCCGCCATCCTGAGCTCCATCTGCCTGGTGGGAGGGCGCCTCCCGTCCTCCTGTCCTGGCCCCTGAGTGCTCAGTTGGGCAGTCACCCACCCATTGATCCAGGTCCCCCCGTTTAGGATGAGGGCTGTGGGGGTGGGGGGGGGGAGGCGCTGCGCCCTCCAGGCGGGGAACACCCACCCACTTGCCAGCGTCAGGGCTACTTATGGTTCTTAAGATCACATCGTCCGTTTTTTTTGGAAACAGGGCAGGCTGTTGCTTTGTTGCCGTCCTACTCAGCTTATTAACTTCCTCCGTATGTTTAGCTGTACGGCCTACAATGGAGAAGACTGTTTCTTATGTCACAAGATGAAAGAAGTGTGAATTCACATGTGAACAGACAGCCGGGCACAGCCACCCACGTCTGCAAGCACAGCGGGAAGAGTGGTGGGGGTGACAGGCCGGGGGAGCGCGGAGCCTCTTGGAGGGACTTTTTACAGAGTGAAATGAACAGGCCAAGTCCCCCCTGTCTCGTGCTTTGTCTTGAAAACGATTTCTCTAGCGTCCAGCAGTGAGCGGTGTGGACGGGTTTCAAGCATTGAGGTGCTCCTTCTCCAGCCAGCGTTGCTCAGAGGCTGCACCTTCTTGCTGGTTGGTTTTTTTCCCAAGAGAAGTAGGAAGGAGAAGTCTAGTTCTGTACCGCAGTGTAAAAAAAGGTTAACAAAATTTACATCGATGTGACTTTACTCTGTGTCAAGACCAGTGTTGGCTTTTGCTTTATCTTAGTTCAACTTGGAACACGTACAGTCAGAGAAGGGATATGCTTCCCTAACATCAAAAAAAAATACATTTGTTCCTGAAGCAGGAAAATACAAAGAACTGACTGGAACAGTGGGCCCAGGTGCTGGGCCGTGGGTGGATGTCACAGTGGGGCTGGCTCAGGGACACGTGGACTCTGCCCTGGGCCAGTGGGGGCGGTGTGGCCTGAGCAGATGCATGGGACGCGGGGACCAAGCATGCGCCACGCGGCAATGGCAGAAAGCCACAGAGATGCGGAGAGGCAGCGGCTGCCTGCGCTGGCCGTGTGGGCACATCCTCCTGAAATCAAACTGGCCTTTTACTTTGATAAGGTTCTCTCGCCACAGCCAGCCTGAAGTGCGGTTTCTCCATTCTCCTGACGTTCAGGTCCCCATTCTCGTGAATTTTTCAGTGACATCGCTGTTTGTACAGAAACGAATCTAAGGGGAGAGTTTTTAGCAAATGCACGGACTTCTGCACGTGGAGTCAATTCCGTCCTCATGAACTTGTGTTTCCAAAGCAAACAGCCCCTTTCTGTGAGCCGGCGGCTGTGGCACTGTGGTTCACAGCGCCCTCTCCTCTCTTCCTTCCTGCTGGCTTCCCAGGGTTCCACCGGCGGTCACAGGCCTTCCTCTGGTGTGGCCATCAAGCACACGCAGGGCCCACGGGTGGGAAGAGCATGTGGCTGAGCCCTGAGCCCTCAAGTAGCACACCTGCCTCAGCATCCACGGGGCAGCGCTGGCCAAGGCCCCGGAGCGTGTACAGGGCACTCGAGGCTCAGCTGTGAGCAGCAGAAGGTGGGGACAAGTGCCTCCCCCTTAGGGAGAGAGTCTAGGAAAGGAGAAGGCGACACTCTCCCCAGGGTGCGGGGCCAGGACTGGGCTTAGGAAGTGGGCTCAGAAGACAGGAAAGCGAAGCGTCTGGCCCAAGCCAAGTGCTGCTTTATAGTAAAGCACAGAAAGTGGTACGTTCCTATGAGCAGGTTTGCGAGAACAGCATGATCCCCACCAGCTCACGAGTTGCCAAGACAGACACCGTGCATCACCCCGACTGACCTTTCGGATGGTAAAGTCAGCCTTCTCACGGCGCGGAGTAAGCGGCCCTTAGGGTGTAAGTTTTTCATCATAAGAAAAAGTCTTAGGATTTCCAGAAGTGGAGAGGGGAAGCCTGCAGACGTGAAGCCCACAAGGTCCACGAAATGCCGCTCTTGAAATCATCCTCCTGGGTCTGAGGAGGGGTGGGCCAGGCTGGGGCTGGCGGACAGCTGCTGCGACCCCAGCGAACACAGTGCTTTCACGGGGTGTTCAGCTTATGGGTGGGGGTGGAATAAGGGACTGAAAGGAGTTTTTTCAACTTTAAGGTAAATTAAATTTACACTTGGAAAATTCTGCAAAGAAATTGCAAACTATTGCGTGCGGTGGCCTGAGTTCAATAGAGCAAACCCGGTGAAACGGCTGGTAGTCACACTGTTGCCCTGCAAGAGCAGCGTTTCCTGGGTTCTCCCTGGCGTCTGGGACTGGGTCCTTTGGAGCCACAGCCCTGAGCAGCAGGGGCTGCCCTTTCACAGACCCAGGCTGGGCATCATGCAAGCGTGGTGGAAACGGCCAGAAACGGCTGTGGGATGAATGGGCGAGCGGTTGGCCTCCTGTCTCCTCCCGCTGGGGTGTTGCTCTCCGGCTGGTCCCGGCCTCCCGGGGAATCCGTGTGCTTCCCCCTTTCACGAGCACCTCTCTCCCCCCGCCCACCCTCTGGCCCCAGCACTGGGGACTCAAGGTTCCCTTGCATAACAGGTACCAGCAGGCATTTCCCCCTCCTGGGACAGGATATCCTGGCGCCCTTCAGTCTCTCCCTGACTGTTTAAAACAGACCAGAGCACAGGAAAAAACCTAACTCTAAAATTAGCAGTGTGATAGAAGAAAGGCACAGAGCTGTGTTCTGTACTGTTTGTCAATGAAACAAGTCTAAACAGGGCCAAATGCATTTCCTTTTTGGGCACAGCAGACCCACTGTGGGTAACCGTCGGACACCATGGGGAGAGGGGGCCTGCGGAGGCAGAGGGACCATCTGAAGTGCCGCAGGTGCTGCTTGGGGCTTCTGGCTTTTTCCGTGGGCCTCTGCCTGTCTGACGGTTTTTGGACAGAGCCTGGTCCAACCTTTCCAGAGGCTGTGCTGGCCTGGAAATACTCAGGAAAGCAGCATGTGCCCCCAGCCCCCACTTGGCCAGGACAGCCCCTGAACCCCAGACCTTCGGCAGTGCCCCCCAACCCCCACCGATTGATGCAAGACAGTTTGATTTTAGTTGATGGGGGTTCCCCCGTTTCCATTTTTTTGGTGTGTTATTTGGAAACAACAATATTTTGTTCTGAAACAAGAGTTTACAGGAAGTAAGATGTCAGTTTTGACACCAAACCCACAATATTTTTTCTAATAATTCTAAATAAGTGTCTCAAAGAAGTTTCTTAAGAAATGCAATGACAGATTTGATCATCCTGCTAGGAGAAGTTACTTTCAGAATCAAGAGCTGTTACTTTTATTCCTTTAATGCCACTAAAATATCTGTTTCTAATCCAGCTTTTCCAATCACATTGCAAAATCTTCCACTTCCTTCTTGAAGGGATGGAATTTCAGATGATCCCACGTGAGAGAGGTGGGTGGTTTCAGTGAGTCGGGGAAACTGCTTGATTTACAGCCCTAAGGTCAGCAGAGGGCAGGTGGGTGATTTTCCTACATGTGTGGCATTGGAATGTCCGTGTTTTTCCTCACAGTCCTAGAGGAGGGAGGAGGTGGAGGTCCGAGGTCCCGCTTCATGTACCTGGTTAACTCTCAGAATTGCCCCGGGCAGGGTGGGCATTACCCCATTTTGCAGTTGGGTGAAATGAGGTGTGGCTTTGCCCCGTTCACGTGGCTGGTAAGCCGTAGGGCCGGACACAGTTCTGTTCTCCTGACATCAAAGCCTGCGCTCTTTCCTAGGCCCTGGCGACGCCCTCCGGCCTGCCCGGGCACAGGGAAGTGACTGGCCTTCTGTGAACAGGGCCTGTTTCCGAGTCCCACCCGGCACTTTCCAGCACGAGTGCTGCCAGCCTGTCAGCCGCATTCTGGAAATTGCGTTTCTCCAGGACGATGAGGGCCGGGATCCATTATTCCCCAAGTGATTCACTCGTACTTCCTGCCGTTCCTCCCGCCGCATGTGTTGGAACTGCACCCTCATGGTTGGGACACTGCCTTCTCCACTGAGCTGGAGAGGCAGGCGGTGGGCTGGTGACGTCCTGGCCCTTCCTCTGTCCCATCAGCCACCCGTCTGACCTTCCCCATAGGCAGCAGGAAACCTGAGCTCCCAGGTTCCCGTGATCGTTAAACCTGGGCCAGTGAGACAGGCAGAGGGAGAGGGGAAACCAGCACAGACGCCCCTATGCTCCCTGGGGTGCCGGGTGGACACTTTGGGGCTTCCGTGGCCGTTGTGCAGAGCCTCCTGGAACAGTCCCATTCGTCATCCACGGCGCTGCCACACTCGCCCTGTGAAGACTACAGTGTGCCCAGGCCCTGCCCCATTTCACCCTGCAGTCGCCCCCAGAGGCCAAGGTGGCTTCTGGATTGTTCGCTGATGGCCAAGGCCTCGCTGCTGTCCCCCACACTGCCCCCATCACGCTCGTCTGGCCCTGGTGTTGCATGTGCGTCCCTGTGTGCTTGGCGGGGTCCTCCACGCTTTGCCTGTGCTTCTTACAGGAGGGCCCTGCACACCCCAGCCGGGCCCCAGGAAGCTGCATTTATAACCGAGCGTGCAGGTCGCCAGCTGGGAACCATGTGTGCCCAGAACTCCCCGTCTGCTAACCGTTAGCCAGGAAGGCCATGGAGGCAGGCGAGGGGTCAGAAGGGCGCCTCCCTCTGCCCATGTGCCCAAGTGCCTGCAGCAGGCTGCTGCACCCTCATGGGAGGAGCGTGAACCCAGGCCGCCTGCCACACAGGCTGCAGAGGGGCAAAGAAAACACCAGATGCCGAAGACTTTGGAAAGCAAAGCAGGTCACCGTGAGCCTCAGCACCTTGTCTTAGATGGGAAGGGCCAGGAGGCCTTGAGCAAACAGACACAAACCCATCTGGTTGCACCTCAGCGTTCCGCCCCTGTGTGTGTATTTCTGTTTTGCTGCTGCCCACAGTGACGGGTGGGGTGGGAGCGTGACCCACAGGGGTCGCCATGACTTTAGAAGCCACAGCCAACCTGCCAGCCCTGACAAGAGCTGGGGATGCGGCTGCTCAGCCTGGCGGGGGCCCAGGTGAGGATACTTACTTGCCAGCTGGAACGCAGCGGCCATGGCCTCCTCCCAGCACTGGGAATCGGGCGACATCAGGGGCAGGCCCGTCAGCCCCAGGACGAAGGTGAGCTGGCCCGCGGCAAGTGCCGCCGTGGCCACCAGGTTGCAGGCTCGCATCATGTCGAACTGCACTGTGAGGGGCCGGAGGGAGAGAAGCAGGCGGTCAGCACGGGCGAGGCCGCTCAAGACCGGGCTGCCTGCCCCTCCCGGGACTCCTCCCTCCGTCTCACCGAGTCTCACCACTCCCTTCCCAGCCCCCACCTGCCCCTGGTCTCTGAGCGAGGCATTTGGAGGCTGTGCACACAGGGCAGAGGGAGGATGGGGCAGCCCGATGCTTGGACTGCAAAGGTGGGGGCCGTGGAGGTGTCATCGAGAGGCCATCAGGGGAGTCAACTTTCCCACCCATGTGCTGGAGGGCAGAGCCGTCCGCCGTGAAGTCAGGCCCCTTCCCCGTGGTCCTTCCATGCTGTAAAAGTGGCCCCCGCCCCCAGGCTTCAGGTGCAGCGCTGTCTGATTCATGCTCTGCGGGCAGGCGGCATTCACATTTAGCGCTTGTGGAGTCTAGAGTCTCGTGGGGGTGTTGTGCTGCTTCCTGCCACAGAGGGTCAGCTCCTCCTGCCCAGGGGTCTCGACCTGCTTCCCCCTGGCCTCCCTCCTGCTGTCCGGAGCTTGAGGGGTCTCACCCTTCCCAGATCCCAGGCCTGGCTCTGGACTGTGGTACAGGGGCCCCGGGCTGCTGCGAAGTCAGAGCAGCCCTGCGGGTGGAGGGGCAGAGGGCTTCTGGGAGGAGAGCCTGGCACCGAGGGCCAAGGAGCATTCCCAGGCAGACAGATGGACGGACGGCGCCTCTGCCAGGGCTTGACGCTGCCCGTGACACTCTCGCCCGCTCCTTGCGCGGCCGCACACGCTCCGTGGGCCTCACTGCCGGGTGACCGAGCGCTCATGTTCTGGGTTCTGTAGTCTTCAAAGTTACCACAAAACATAGCTGCAGTCGCTGGGAACCCTGACCCTTTAAAACTCAGGGAGACGAGGAGCCAGGGGTGGGCGGTGCAGCCTGGTGAGCGCAGGGCTTCTGGCAATGGTGTGGCAGCAGCTCTGGAGCAACTCGGAGAAAGGACAGAGGCTGGGCCGGAGAACAGAGCGGGCTCCCCGCACACGGGCTCAGACCCCTCCTCTCCCTCAAGGCTGGGGCGGCAGGGCTGCTAGCGCTTGTGATTTGCAGAAACCTTCCTGGCTGCTCACGAGGTCTTCTCGGGTCCCCATGACCACACGTGGAAGCAGGAGGACACGTGGCTCCTCTGTCAGCACGGGGGCTCCGGTTGCTCGGGCCACAGACTCTGGAACACCAGCTGGCTTCCCGTGGAGGCTGCTGTTCATCACACTCTTCCTGCCTTTTTCACGCTGTTTTCTTTGCAACAATTTTTACCCTTCAAACGCCCGTACAGAAGGTCCTGCTACTCTAAGAGGTCATAGAGTTTGGAAGTGGAGGTGGCCTCAGAGACGAGGGCTGTTAAAACGTGATGGGTGTTCACAACACAGGGCGGAACCGGGATCCACTCTGGGCCCAGGAATGTCCTTCCGGTTCCGGGGCCCAGCCTTGCAGGTGAGGAAAGACGTGCACCAACGGGCTGGCCATGCCGGGATTGTCTGCGCTGCAGTGTGTTGGTGCTGGCACCACGAGGCCCTGCCCTCCCGGTGGCCCCGGCGGCTCTGAGCGCTCAGCCCCATGCCACACACCCTGGCAGCAACCCACCCTCCAAGCAGTCGAGCTGGGCCGCTGCCTAGTACCCAGGTGCCTGAGGCTGTAAAGGCTGAGGCGGCAGACTCTCCCCTTGGCCATGCCCCTTTTCCCAGCCACCCAGAGGGGACCAGTCCTCACTAGCACCCACCAAGCCTGGACATTTGACGGGTTCTTACACTTGCTGTGTGCGCGGCCTGGGCAGCAGCACTGGGTTTTGAGGAGCCATGAGAACGTGGCCGTGAGTGTCTGCCGGCTGGGCAGTCGTTGTGCCCCTTCCCACCCCAGTGCCCTGTGAGGCTGCCTCCCAGGAGACAGAGAGCAGCGGTCACCACAGGAGATTTAATTACGTGTTTGTTCATGTCCCCCCTGGCTTCAGGGAAAGGACACAGGTGCCCGACAAAATGCACAAAACTTGGAGAGATGAAAAGTGGCAGAGAGAACGGGGGCCAGAAAGCAAGACTGACTCCCGACCTGGGCTGTGAGGTACCCCCAGACCCCCACCTGATGAGTAACAAAAGTCACGGCCGCCGCACACGCCCAGTGAGCCAGTGTGGGGGAAGGGCCCTGTCCTCGAGGACGGGACCTGGTGTGACATGGGGCCAGCTGGAGGGCCTGTCCCAGGGTCGTCCCCTGACCCAGCATGCTCGGGACACCCTCACTACAGCTTGTTACGTTGGGGGACGGTGGTGTTGGCCCGATGCGCCAAGTGGCTGTGGCTCGGCTCTGCGGGCTCTGCCAGGACTTGGGCACAGAGCTGGCAGGAGCGTGGCTGCTGTCCCCGAGAGCTGCCCTGGCCACCTGCATCATGTCTGGAATCTCTAGGGTGAAGCAACATGAGTCTCGCCCCCTCGGTACCCCCACACGGGGCTCGGGATGGACAGACAGAGGTGATGCTGTGGTCGAGGCCGCCCACTCCTCCTCCCTGTCCCTAGCCCGGCTGGAGGCTGGACCATCAGGGGCAAAGCCTGGGCTGGGGTTTTGCATGAGAGCTGATGAGACTGGGAGCTGGTTTGATTGAAGGGGGCAGCCCAGAAACCCAGCCAGAAGCCCCCAGCTCCGGAACCCCCGGGGCAGCAGTGCTCGGTCCCCGGGAGCTGGTGAGACATCTGCCAGCCCCTCTCCCTGGTCTCGGCCTCATTCACGAGAAGCTCCAAATACGTTTCCCTTGTTCTGGGAAAACCTCTGATGCTCAGGGCATCATTAAAGGTCAGGTGCCACAGATGACGTGTTATGGCAGGAGGATGTTTTAAAAGTTGTTCAGGAGGCTTATCAGGTGGTCAGGGAGGGACAGCAAACAAGGGCAGGTGAGCGGGGCGCTCGGGACAGGCGGCAGGGTGGCTGTGCGGTCTGGAGGCAGAGAGCGTCCCGGCCCGTGTCTTCCTGGCGTGACCTGACCCGACCTGGCTCAGCAAGGGGGCGGGGGGACGGATGCCCGGAGCGGGCACCTGTGGGGCATTGGAGGCCTTGAGCCCAGGGCAGGGGCTGGGCTGACGTGGGACCTCCCCCCGGGGTGGAGGGTTGCTCTGTTGCGGAGGGGGGGGCGTGCGCAGTGCACTTGTGGGGCGGGAGAGGCGTGGCCTGCGCGGAGCCCATGCTAGAGCCCCGGTCACTGGCTTTCACTGCTCCTCAGGACAGACCCAGAGCCCAGAGGGACCAGTCTGACCGGCAGGTCACAGTGACCCAAGTTCAGCTGACCTACCCAGCCCCCCCCCCAGGCCCCTGGTCTGAGAGCTCACAGAAGCTCATTGATTCATTCAGGCTCTTCGCCCTTTTTAAGGGAGGTTGTGGCTCTCTGCTTGCAAAGGCGGGGGCGGGCTGGCAAGCCAGCCACTCCCGATGGAAGACACCCCCAGGCTGTGCTGCGTGGGGGTCCACGTGCAAAGACGGGGTCGCGTCCCCTCGGGGACCTGAGCGGAGCCACGTGCCTCCTGCAGCCTCAGTCTCTTTGCCTGTGAAGTGGAGGCAACATCCCCCCACTCCCATTCCCTCGTGGGTCAGGGTTCTGAGGGCCGTCATGCCTGAGTTGAGTGAGGCGTGCCCTGTGGAGCAACCAGCAGAGACCTGGCTGGAGCCACGTTTTCCTGAGGACAAGTGTCGTATTCAGAACAGGTGATGAGGTCTACGTGTTAGACTCTTGTCTGCAGTTTTAAAGGGTCGTCACTGGGGAGACCTTTGCCCATCGGCTGCTGTTGCCGTGTGTCTACACGTTAGGTGACAAGCGTTTTCATATTTATGAACCTTCCGTCCCGTACACTCAAACCCTACCCCGCTTTCAAAGTCAAGTTCCCACCTTTCAGAGCTGTAATGGATCCTGTGCCGGACGTGACCAACCAGACAGGACCACTGGGCAGAGGGAGCCAGTCCCCTGCTCACAGGAGTCGGCTCTTCTCTGCCGTCTGAAGGCCATCAGTCTCCCACTCTCTCCTGGGCATGCCACCTACAGCCAGTCCCTGGAGGGTCTCCCTCTGTGCTGCCCACTGCCTTAACAACCCTGACAACTGTGGAATGAAGTCCAAACCCAGCCGCATGTTTTTAAGCTTCTTGTTTATTTTACTCATTAACAGTCTTTATTTTCCACCAGGAAAAACGTATTTTCCTTGCTTTGGTTAATGTATCCGTACTGTAGCTATGCATGACGGCAGAGAAAAAGCCCCCTCCCGCACAGGAAGAATTCTGTCCCAAAGGGGCCGGGGCAGGGTGGGCTTGGAGCTTGGGGCTCGCTTGTGTCCCCAAGAGCCAAGGTCGCCCCTGTGAGCAGAGCACCCATCACCCGTCAGCAGACGTGCCCGCATCCACAGCCGCTTTAAAGGAGGAAGGAAAATAAGCAGACTTACGTTTGACGGTGCCTCGCGACTCCTGGAAGCCCGCCGCCTCGGAGCCCCAGCCCAGGGCCTCGCAGTCCCGCACGTCCGCCTGCCCGGGCCTGGCCCCCGGGCTCGGCCCTCCCCTGGCCCTGTCCAGCCAGCAGGACCGCCACAGCCCCACGCTCCGCCTGCGCCCATCCTCCAGCGTCTGGTACACCCAGTTGGGGGTGAAGGCCGCTGCGTTGTTGAGAATGAGAGAGACGAGGGCCACCAGCACGGCCGTGGCCACCACTTTCTGGACAGTCATCGCGGACTGCAGTGCCGTCCCCTTGTCGTGGAGAAAGTCCCAGTCCCAGTCGGTCAGCTGCTGTCACCAGGGGTGGCTAGAGGACATCACCGCTCATGCTTGGAGGCGTCAGGAAGGCCCATGCGACAGGTGCGGGGGCGCCCGCCTTGCGGCCCTCCTTACCCTCCTTCCTGCACCTGGAGCAGGGCCAGGCCTGAGCTGAAGCCTTCGGAGCTGCCCATCCCGGGGAGGAAGCAGGGGCACCAGCGAGAGTCCAGAGTCGTGAGCGCGCCGTCTTCCTGGGAGGAGGAGGAGGCGAAGAGAACAGAAATCACTGGCGAGGCAGGCAGCAACGCGGGGTGCCTGGGCCTCACTCTCAGGACCAGTGCAGAGCGGGGCTCTGAGCAGGGCCGCTGGGAGCAGCGCAAGTGAGCCACTGGGGCCTCCGCTGCCTGAGCCCCTGCCCGGTGCCTCCGCCACCGAACAGCTGGTCCTGGAAAGCAAAAGGGTTGCTGCAGGGATGCGCGTGCGTGTGTGAGTGAGTGTGTGTGTGCCTCGCGCCTGCGTTTTCCCCCTGTCTCTCAGCAGAGAGGAAATGGTTGTTTTTGAGGCTGTTTTTGGTGAGCTGGAGGGCGTAGCCAACTGCAACAAATAGCAGCCAGACACTAACAGGATGTGTTTCCTGATAGGAAAGGCAGGGGGGCCTTCTTCTGGAGGCCTGCTCCGGGACCCTCCCCCGCCCTACCCACCTTCCCTGGAAGTGGAGGCCAGGGATGCCGGCCTGGCAGGCCCACAGGCCCCACTGTCTGTCTCGACCCGGTGGCTCGGGGCGGGCAGGGCGCTGGTGACCAGTCGCCCACCTTGGGGACTGGGCGTACCCCAGCCATCGGTCACTCCCCCAGCACATGGGTGCCACGCACCCATAGGTGCACAGCAGAGAAGGGCCAGTGTGGTGGGGAGGCCCCCTGGACTCCTCCACCTCCCAGCTGAGACCCTCACCCATGCTTGGAGACCCACCAGAGCAGGCCGTCGTCCTTGAGGTTCAAGAGGCTGGGTTCTGGACGAGCCGTGCACCCGGCAAGACCTGAGGGCCTGGGCCCTGTCTGCTGCTGACGGGGTGCGTGGGCAGTAAGGGCCCAGGTCTTGCACTGGGTGCCCTGCCCTGTGTCGCATAAGCCGTCAGGCTGAGGGGCGCTCAGAGAGCTAGTCATCTGCTCTGCTCAGATCCTCTGGGCTGCGACTCATTCAGCCGGGCCTGTGCTAAAACCAAACTGGTCGGCCCTGGAAGTCCCCGCCCCAAGTTTACATTCCTTAAAGGCAGGGGGTCTTTGGAGAATCAAGGTTCTCAAGAAACATCTGTCCATCAGTTCCCAGAGGAATTTTATGTCCTTTGGATTTTTCCCACCAGAGCTTGTAGCAAACATGTCAGCTGAGTTCTTGCCACTTTCCCTCTTCCCTCGGCTGTGCTGGAAGCAGGGCTGCCCCCCTGCTCCCCCTGCTCTCACTCCAGCCGCCCTGTGGGTGGGGAGGCACCTGGGGGTCTGTCAGCTCAGAAGACCCTGTGGGAGGGCAGCCCCTCTGAGGACTAGGGCTGGGGCTCCTGTGCACACAGTGCAGTAGATGGCCTCGAAAGGAAGTTTTCCTCAAAGTTTCCATTAAAAGAGCATCAATTTCCCTCCTTACTCATTAGAATCGCTTATCCTGAGCCAGTCTTTAAGTGGCTAATATCTGCTGAAAAGCAAGCAGGGGGTTTCAGGAACCGTAGCCCCTGCTTTGCTTGTCCTGGGAACAGCCCTTGGGCCAGTGCCATCCAGCTCTCTCCCGGGCTGGGCGGGGAGCAGGCCGGGCCACCTGCTGGGGCTCCTATCGGACCAGCCCCCAGCCTCCGGCTCGGGTGGAGTGGACAGCTGGGCTGGAGAGGGGGAGGGTGGCCGGCCTGGGAGCAGACCTTGAGTCAGGATGACCAAGTCCTTCAAGGACCCCCTCATCCATCGTGTGCCACCCCAGGGGCCCTTCCTGTTCTCCGCGGTCCAGGTCTTTGGCCCTGTCAAGGCCTCCCCTGCTCCTTCACGCGGACAAGCAGCAGTGTCATCTTAGAGCAGAGACACACGGGAGGTTTGGACACAGCGTGTGTGCCACTTGGTGGGACGTGAAGCTGGGAGTGGTCAACCACTGCTCCACCCCACCAGGGTCTCCACAGAGCAGCCCAAGAGGAGGGGCCTCTGGCTCGCTCTGGGAGCTTCTCAGAGGACAAGACTTTCCCAAGAGTCGGGCCGCTCGGAGCCCATCTGCCCCTCACTTGACAGGGTGCAGACGCTACCGGACAGCAGGAAGCGCTCACGGCTCTGGTGGGGACTAGGCGGGTGTCCACATGGACTTTCGATTGGATGCACAGACCCCAGGACTCACATGGGGTAAAGCTGCCCGTGGAGAGGCTGTCGGGAGTGGCTGGCACCCTGCTTCCGCGCTGATCGCCCAGGGGCTCCTTGAGAACGGACGGGTGGAGTCCGCAGTGACTCACGCATCCTGAGGGCCACCAGCCGCTCGCATCCCAGAAGTTACTTACTGGTCTGTTCTCCTCAGGGCTCTGGGGTCATCAGGGGACGGAGCCCCAGGAGGAGGGGCCCCAGAGCATCCTCCCTCCTGCCAGCGTCTTTTCTCAGGGAGGCCATCCTGGGTCTGAGGTTGTCCTGGGACCTGCTAGGGGGCGGGCAGGAGCCCCCATCAGCATTGGAGGGAGGGAGATGCTAGAAACCTCCAAACAAGGAAGGAAGACCCCGGCCCGAGCCTGTGCCAGGGGTGTCAGAAGGCAGCTCTGCAGGCCCGTCCCCGGGACCCCCGCCTCCATTCAGCACACGGCAAGGCCCACCTGGGTGTCATGCTTGTCCTCGTGGGAGTTGGGGGACCCCACTCCCCGCCTGACCCAGGGGCTCTGTGTGAGGGTGGAGGGAGCACTAGGAGTTCAGCCTGGGACAGAGGTGCCGGGTGCGGGGTGGGGGAGAAGCAAGTGTTCACTGAGGGGCACGGTGGGGCCTGGCAGCCTGCACAAGACACTCTCCAGGGTCTTCACGGGACCCCTTGTGGCCGAGGGAGGGAGCCTGCGCAAGGAGCAGGCACCAGGGCCAGCCGTGAGAGGTACACCAGCCCCTGCACCCCTGGGACACGGGTGTCTCACCCGTTTTCTTCCCGGGAGAGTATGTGGGCCCCAGTTTGCCACGTTGCTCTGTGGGTGAAGCTGTTGGGCTCGCACGCGGCCCCCTTCTCAGAGACCATGTGTCCAGCCGGATCCCCGTGCTGCCTGGCACGGGTCTTGCTGGGGCCCGAGTCGTGAGAGCGGCAGCTCACTGGAGCCACGTGTCCTCCACTGCAGCAAGGCTGTCTGGGAGAACATGGCGCGCATGTGCGTGAAGACCCAGCGGCTGGATGTCGCCAAGGTGTGCCTGGGGCACATGGGCCATGCGCGCGGAGCCCGAGCGCTGCGGGAGGCTGAGCAGGAGCCAGAGCCAGAGGCCAGGGTGGCTGTGTTGGCCATACAGCTGGGCATGCTGGTGAGTGGGCACCACCCCGATGGGCAGGCCAGCCTCCCACGCACAGTGTGTGCTTGTCCGGGCCCTTGGGTTGCAGGGAACAGAAACCCCCTCAAACAAGCTGAGGCCAAAATGGGGGTGGGGGGGAGGGAGCCCCTGCAGAGCCCCCGAGGCCACCCCGCTCCACGCCGGTCCTCTCCCTGCCTCCTGCGTGTTCGCGGAGCTCACGGCCCCTTGTACCCCTGTGGCCCAGAGAGGCCGATGGAAGTCGCGGGAGATGCAGGCCGAGTGGCCGGGCACTGTCGGTGGGGGGGACAGTCGGGAGCAGACACCTATGGGTCTGATGGGGTCTGGGTGGAGCTCAGACCCCCTGGCTGACGGGCAGGCCTGCCCTCTCCAGTGTCATCTTGACCATCCCCGCCCATGCCCCAAAGTGTCCATTCCACCCAGGTTGTGTTGTGGTCTCAGTCGTGGGTGGGTTGACGGCCCGGCCGCCCTGCCGCCCACCACGGTGGATCCCTGGTGACTTTCGGCTGCCGTTGGGGTCATCGTCGGTGCCGACAGGGAAACTTCCTTCCCTCAGGAGGACGCGGAGCATCTGTACAAGAAATGCGGGCGCTACGATCTCCTCAATAGGCTCCTGCAGGCCTCAGGCCAGTGGCAGAGGGCCATTGAGGTGGCTGAGCGACACGACCGCGTGCACCTGCGCACCACCTACTACAACTACGCCCGGCACCTGGAGGCCAGCGGGGACTGCAGCCTGGCCCTCAGCTAGTGAGCACGGGCGGGCAGCCAGGACCTCTTGTCTCTGCTGCCCCAGTGAGGGGGCCTCAGAGGTTCTCAGAGGAAGATCCGGGCCAGCACCATCTCGGTGGGAGGCCTTCGGGGGGGGCCTGAGCTCTGTGCTTTAGGAGGAACTGCCAGGCCCTGGGTCTCTAGGCCGCAGCGCTGGTCGGGCCTGTGCCCCCCGGACAGTGCTAGTGGTGGAGCCCTTAGTCGGGTGCACAGGCCATAGAGCTGCAAGCTGAACCAGGGAGCGAGTGGCACTTTCTCTTCTCCCACAGCTACGAGAAATCAGACACACACCGCTTCGAGGTGCCGCGGATGCTGGCGGAGGACCTGCAGGCCCTGGAGCTGTACATCAACAAGATGAAGGACAAGTGAGTGGCCGGGCCCGGGAGGTCTTCCCCCCAGAGCCTCACACGTCAGCTGGTCCTCAGGGCACCGGGCGGGGGCCTCCCCTGGGGACCTCACTCGGGCTCGTCCACCCAGCGTCCATGTCTCCTGGCTGCTGGTGTGGGACCCAGGGCTCACTTCCAGCGGGAGAGGAGCCTGAGGGAGCGCATGCGGCTCCTCTCAGGACCCTGTGGAGGTGGTGGGCCCAGTACCTGGAGAGCCAGGCCGAGATGGACGCTGCGCTTCGCTACTACGAGCTGGCGCACGACTACTTCTCCCTGGTCCGCGTTTACTGCTTCCAGGGCAACATCCAGAAGGTAGGAGCCCCGGAGGGAGGCAGGCTGCTTGGCAGAGCGGGCTGCTTGGCAGAGCAGGCTGCACGCAAAGCCCCTGTCCCTGGTGTCTCTAGGCCGCAGAGATAGCCAGCGAGACCGGGAACTGGGCGGCCTCCTACCACCTGGCCCGCCAGTACGAGAGCCAGGATGAGGTGCGGCAGGCCGTGCACTTCTACACGCGCGCCCAGGCCTTCAACAATGCCATCCGCCTTTGCAAGGTGAGCGCCCAGCCCCTGCCAGTGCCGCCGGGTGGGGGAGGCTGCTTCCCACCTTCTGTTGAGAGAGTTTCAAACAGAAGGTTAGAGACTCATGTCGTGAGTGTCATACCCCTACCCAGGCAGATGTCTACCTCTCACGCCTCACTCTGCCCAAGTGCGCTCGGGGATGCTCCCTGCTATCCAGGCTCCTGAGCAGCAGGGAGGCTGTTCACGCCTCGTACTCAGTAGACCTACCTAGGAAGCTGTCGGACGCTCTGCATCCATAAAAGTGTTCCAGCCCAGGGTCCCACTTCAGGAAAAGTCGAAAAGGCGGAGAGCCCTCATGTCAGGTAGTTCCCCAACGTTCTGTGCTCCCACAGGAGCACGGCCTGGATGACCAGCTTATGAACTTGGCCCTGCTGAGCTCCCCCAAGGACATGATCGAGGCCGCACGCTACTACGAGGAGAAGGGCGAGCAGATGGACCAGGCGGTCATGCTGTACCACAAGGTGAGGCCACCCGCCCCAGACCCCGGGCACAGCGGGGCACCCAGACGGTGCTGCTCAGAGCTCCCCCACTGTCCACAGGCCGGCCACTTCTCCAAGGCCCTGGAGCTGGCCTTCGCCACACAGCAGTTTGTGGCCCTGCAGCTCGTGGCAGAGGACCTGGACGAGAAGTCAGACCCTGCCCTCCTGGCCCGCTGCTCCGACTTCTTCCTGGAGCACAGTCAGTACGAGAAAGCGGTGGAGCTGCTGCTGGCCGCCAAGAAGGTACGGGCCCTGCGGGCGGGCGGCCAGGCCACCCTCACCAACCACGCTCACCAGGAAGGCCAGGCCGGCCTGTGCGGGACTTGCCGCCTGTTTCCAGTCATAGCCAAAGAGTCCACTTTCTTCTGTGTGTGTGTTGTAAAGAGCACATAACGTGAAAGTTACCATCTTAGGGGTTTTTGAGTGTACAGCTCAGTGGTGTTAAGCACATTCACGTGTTCATGCAGCTGATCTCCAAGACCCTACTGGTCTCGCAGAACTCAAACTCTTCTGGCCCCTGGCACTCGCCCTCCGCCTTTCTGTCTCTCTGAGTGTGAGTCTAGGGACGCGTGTCAGTGGAGTCGCTTGTCTTTGCGACTGGCTTCTCGCCTGAGCATAGTGTCCCCCAGGCCGTCCACGCTGCAGCGCATGTTGGAAGGTCCCTGCTGTTTGAGACTGAACCGTATTCCTCTGCACGGACAGACCACACCTGGCTTGTCCAGCATCCACAGGTGGACGTTCGGGTTGCTTTTTTTTTTGGCCACACCAGCATGGCTTGTGGGATCTAGTTCCCCAACCAGGGATGGAACCTGGGCCCTCGGCAGTGAGAGCACAGAGTCCTAACCGCCAGGGAATTCTCTCTACCTTTTGACTGTTGTGAATAAGTGTGAATGTGCGAACATCTCTTCAAGACCCTGCTTTCAGTTCTTTGGGGAATTTATCCAGAGAGGCAAGTGCTGGGTCACGTGGTAACTCTGCTCTAACATTCTGTGGAACCGCCATACTGTTTCCACGGTGGCTGAACCGTTTGATGCTCCCACCAGCAGAGCACCAGGGTCCCAGTTTCTCCACATCCTCCCCAACACTCCCTGTCTTCTAGTTTCTGATAGTAGCTGTCTTAATGGTTATGTGCACTAACCTTCCTTAAGGAGAAAAATTCCCCTTGATGGAAACTGAATGGAGATGTAGAAAATGGTTAGTCACCCAGAATCAGCCTGTCCTAATTGGAAGATCTTTTTTCCTGCAGCCAGAATCACGCGTGCAGTGTGGTCTCTCATTATGAGTGATAGGAGAATTCCTGAGCAAGTGAAAAGGCACACACACCACGTACTTGGTTAGAGAGACCTACTGACTGGCCTCCCTAAGGCCGCTTCAGACTGACTCTGACCCCAGAAAAAATACCACAGGGCTTCCTCTAGTTAGATAAGTGGATTCTGTAGTTTTACAGTGAAAACCAGATAAGCCAGAAGAGCCGAGAAAAATCTGAAAAGAAGAGTATAACAAGAGGTGATTAAACCTCCCAGATCATAAACTATATCAGTGCTAGAATAATTGGGGTTTGGTGTGTGATCGGGCCTATAGATCAGTAGGAAATACTAGAAAATCCAGAAATAGAGCCACATACAGGTGCACATTTACATGTGGTGAAGGAGCATCTCACAACAGTGGGGATGAGCCCTTTGGTGAATGGGGTTGACACAGCCAGGTGGCCACTTGGGAAAAGTGAAGTTAAATCCTTCTCACCTGCTGCGTCTGAGGAAACTGCAGGCAGGTCAGAGATCTAAGTGCATAGGGTGGCGGCCCAGTACCACCAGAAGCCACATGTGTCTCGTATGACCTTGAAGGAGGGAAGACATTTTCTAAATTCAACTCAAAACCCAACAGCCATAGTGGGAAAGACTGATCAATTTGACCAAATACAAATTTGAAAATAGCACATGGAAAACAGCATAAACAAAGCAAAGATGAATAATAAAATGGGAAAAAATGTATTCTACCTATATCCCAAAAGGCCAATCTTCTTAATATGTATAGAGTTTCTATAAACCAATAAGAAATCTACCAGCAACTCAAGAGGAAGGACAAAGAATATGGTCAGTTTGTTTTAAAAAGGAAATCTGGATGGTTCCTGAATGTCCGATACACAGCCTCACTCATCGTCAGGGGAATACAGATCAGACGCGAGGAGATGCCATTGTTTGTGAATTAGCCTAGTAAAGTGAAAAGGCTAGAAAACCTGCCAGGTTGTAGTGGGAAACAGTTGTGCTCAGGCTGCGGGTAGGAACATGGCAGCGGCGCCTGCCACAGATGACAAGCACATCTTCCTTGGTCCAGCGCTTCCTATCGTCAGAAGTCATGCTAACAACACACTTATACACGCGTAAGTGGCATAGGCACAAGGGCCGCCGCACCTGCAGGACCGCCCCTCCGAGTCTGGGCAGGATGCCCTGCAGGTTGCTGGCACAGCCGTCAGCAGGGGAAATCATCTCCAAGTCATAGTTCTCTTTCTTCCCAAGGCACATTCTTTTTTTTAAATCCACAATGGGCTGTTTTATTTTTTTTTTAATTTATTTAATTTATTTTTGGCTGCATTGAGTCTTCGTTGTTGCGCACGGGGTTTCTCTAGTTGGGCGAGCAGGGGCTACTCTTCGTTGCAGTGCGCAGGCTTCTCATTGCGGTGTCTTCTCGTTGCGGAGCATGGGCCTAGGCACGCGGGCTTCAGTAGTTGTGGCTCGCGGGCTCTAGAGCGCTCAGGCTTCAGTAGTTGCAGCGCGTGGGCTCAGTAGTTGTGGTGCACGGGCTTAGTTGCTCCACGGCGTGTGGGATCTTCCCGGACCAGGGCTCGATCCCATGTCCCCTACATTGGCAGGCAGATTCTTAACCACTGCACCACCAAGAAAGCCCCCCAAGACACATTCTTAAGTGAAGAATATACAATTTTTCTTGAATTTTTAAGGAAAGTTAATTAAACTCCTTACTTTGAAAACTTGAAAAGAATTATAGAAGAAAATTAGTTTCTGGTCTCTTTTTCCTCCCACAATGAATATAACATTCTTTTGGGCTGCACATTTCCTTGGTTGCCTCTACAGTATCAATAGCAAGAGAAGGTCACGTGCCCCCACCTGGCCGCACTGTTCCCCCCCACCCCATCCCAGGTGGCGGGGAGGTGTGGCTCTCCCCCAGGCCACAGGTGACTGCCCCTTGGTTTCTGTGGCCCTTCCCAGTATCACGAAGCCCTGCAGCTCTGCCTGGAGCAGAACTTGACCATCACTGAGGAGATGGCCGAAAAGATGACGGTGTCCAAGGACTGCAAGGAGCTGTCTGAAGAGTCCCGGCGTGAACTGCTGGAGCAGATTGCCAGCTGCTGCATGCGCCAGGGCAACTACCACCTGGCCACCAAGAAGTACACGCAGGCAGGGGACAGGCTGAAGGTGAGTGCGGCCCGGCACATGGGTGCCCCGTGGGATGAGCTTTCGGGCACGGCTCCGAGGGCGCCTGCCAAGACCTTGCAGCCCAGAGCTCGCTTGTCCTGAAGACACACCTGCAGCGTCGGGCGGGAGCTCTGTCCACCTTGCCAGGAAGGGGCCAGCCCGGCTCTTTCTCTGTCCAGGCCATGAGAGCACTGCTCAAGTCCGGGGACACTGAGAAAATTGTGTTCTTTGCGGGCGTCTCGAGGCAAAAGGAGATCTACATCATGGCAGCCAACTACCTGCAGTCCCTGGACTGGCAGAAGGACCCGGAGATCATGAAGAGCATCATCAGCTTCTACACCAAGGGCCGGGCCCTGGACCTCCTGGCCGGCTTCTACGATGCCTGTGCCCAGGTACCGACCCCCCACTTCCAGGGGCCCCGGGTGGGTGGGGGACCCATGGGTCCTGACGCCTCCTCGTGCAGGTAGAGATCGATGAGTACCAGAACTACGACAAGGCCCACGGGGCGCTGACTGAGGCCTACAAGTGCCTGTCCAAGGCCAAGGCCAGGATCCCACTGGACCAGGAGGCCAGGCTGGCGCAGCTGCAGAGCAAAATGGCACTGATGAAGCGCTTCATGCAGGCCCGCAGGTGCGTCAGCTGTGGGGCAGCACGGCACTTCCAGTGGACGTTCTTCTAAGGAACGCCTTGGACAGCTGGACGGGAAGGGCAGGGTGTGCCGTTGCTCTATGCACGTCGGGGCTCCTCTGGTTCCCGCAGAACCGGGCCGACTCTTGGGAGGTTGTTCCAGAAACAGCCGAGACCTTTGAGGGAGGAAAGTGGTGGTCGGGGGAGGCAGGTTGGTGTCAGGAGAGGCTGTGTCTGAGGGGAGCCTGGGGCCTGCTCAGGTGCATGCAGGGGTCCAGCAGGTGGTTCTGGGGAGGGGGCCCGTGGGGTGGAGGCTCGGGCAGCACGCCGCCTGTTTTAGGACAGGCCATAAATCCAAATGTGTCCAGGACCTCAGTTTTTACTTATTGGCAGCTCGTCCAGTGCTTCCAAGACCCTCGTGTGGGCAGCAGGGCTCAGCTTCTGCCTAAACCAATGAAAGCACTTTGCTTATCTGAGCAGAGGCTTTCCAAAGACTTCCAAAAACATTTTGAATGCTGTTTATGGAGTGGGGCTCTTTGAATGGTGCTCCCCCACTCGGATGTGTAGGTTCAGGAACGTCAGGGCTGCAGGAGGGAGGGGGCTCAGCCACAGGGCAGGGTGCTTGGACAGAGGGAGGGGAATGCGGGGGCCAGAGGGCCGGCCTGTGGGGGACTCACAGGACCTCCTGGTCCCACCCCCGCCTGCACGCACCGCACCAGGCACTGCGGAGACCCTGGGCGTCACTGTGCTGGCCTTTGCCTGGGCTGCCCTCCCTGACTGCTTCCCCACAGTGACTCACCCCCTCCATGCCCTCGCCCCTCTGCCCCAGGTCACGCTCCAGGCTGCTCCCTGGGCGGGACTGGCATTGACAGGCCGTGCCCTCCAGAGTCTAGTGCAGCACCAGTACCAGCCCTGCGAGCGGTCAGTACGTTTTGTTAAAACAAATTAGTGAATTTATGAATTGACTCAATAAAGAATTAATTTAGTTCACGGGAATTACCTTCTCAAAAGCTGCATCCTCCAGGCCGAGAGCCTGCCCTAACCCCTGACGTGCAGCCGTGCCCTGGGTTGGGGCTCAGAATGTCCGTGCTCCCAGCAGGACATACACCGAGGACCCCGAGGAGTCGGTCAGGCAGTGCAAGCTGCTCCTGGAGGAGCCAGACCTGGACAGCACCGTCCGCGTCGGGGACGTATACGGCTTCCTGGTAGAGCGCCACGTGCAGATGGAGGACCTGCAGACGGTGAGGCCGCACCTGGGGCTGATGGGGTTGCGGGGTGATGGGGGTATCCCGGCTGCAGAGCCCCCTGCGGAGCTCGCAGTGGGGGAGGCACCTCCCCACGTTTTGATTTTCTTTTTGATTTTTCAGCCTTTCTTATTTTGAAATAATTTCAAACTGAGAAGTTACAAGAATAATAGAACCCAGCCCTTTACCAGATTCACATTTTTTTAACGTTTTGCCACATTTATGTATTCATTATATGTTTTAAATTTTCTATTTTATACATAAAATGGGTATTTTCTGAGCCATTTGACAGGTACAGACATCCTTTCCTGCCCCTTCACTCCTCAGTTTGCTGATAACACTTGGGGTGCCCACCTCCTGGAGTTGAGAGAGTGTATGTAAGATGGGTGTCACTTCCTTAAATGTAGGATAGAATGTGTAAGTGAACCCGCTGGTCCTGGAGCTTTCTTTGTGGAAGGGTTTTGATAATTCAGTTTAACAGAGCAGTTCTCAAACATTTTGGTCTTGGGACCCCTTTACGCTGGGGAAGTTATTGAGGACCCTAAGAGCTTTTATTTATGTGGGTTATATCTACCAATATTTACTGTATTAGAAAATAAACTAATAAATTTGTAAAATATTTGTTAATTTACTTAAAAATAAAATAAACCCACTACATGGTAACATAGGTAACATTTTCATTTAAAATAACAGTATTTTTCAAAACAAAGACATCTAGTGAGAAAAGTAACTTTGTTTTACATTGTTGCAAATCTCTTTAATGTCTGACATAATACAGGACAGCCAGACTCTCCGTGTCTGCTTCTGCATTCAATGTGGTAAAATAAGTTGTTTTCACTGAAATATGAAATCTGTGATGAAAACGCAGCTTCACCCCAATGTGTAGGTGAGAAGGGGAGGACCTTGTAGCAGCCCTGTCAAGTATTCGCGGGTCTTAGACACCACACCACACTCCACAAGTGGTGTTTCCTAAGTTAGTTGCAATGAGCAATCTGAAACCATGTCAGCGTGCTTTTTGTACTTGTTACCTTAAAACCCGTTGGTCTATCTTGCATCTTTTACACATACGTGATTTTGTAACATCATGGTGGTCGTTTGGAAAATACTGGTTCACCGGGTTGTGCAAATGTCAAAACATTTCATTACACACATCAAAGAAATCCTGTTGGCTAACATCACCAGCGATCTCATCAGGAAAGTCCAAGTGTTGGGTGGACATGCAGCTGGTGGTGGCTGCGATGTAGGTGGGTGTGTGGTGGTGTCTCACTGTGGCTGTAACGCACCCTGTCCGCGTGGCTGGCGGCGAGCCCCTGCTCAGGTCCCCTCCTGCGAGTGCTCACACCGTTCCCCTCGCTTCACTGCGTGTTTGTCTTCTTGTTGTTGAGTGTGGCCTGGACGTTGTCTGCATCAGATGTGTGAGCTGCCGTGTTTTCTCCCCGTCTGTAGGGAGTTCCCTTTCATTCCTTGCCCTCCGCCTCCTTCTGGACTCCAGCCACTTGTATATATTGGCCCCTGGCTCAACTGATTCTCCTTTTCCCAGAATTTTTCCTGTTTTCATTTGGGGCGGTTGCTTTGCTGTTGCTGCAAGTTGACTGTCTTCCTTCTGCAGAGTCCACTCTGCTGTTCCTCCGTCCGTAGTTTCACCTCCAGTGGGTCTGAACCGGCTCTCCTCCCTCCGTCTCCTGTGTCTCTTTACTCTGCTACTCTTTCCTCTGCCTTACTGAGCACGTGAAATATTTACTACTGTAAAGTCCTCGGCTCCCGTGTCAATTCCAGATGTCCCTATTGGTCGATTCTTCTCTTTGTTATGGTTCATATTTTCCTGCTTTGCAGGTCTGCAATTATTTATTGGATTCCAGACACTGTAAATGTTTTAGGTTGTCAAGTGATGGAGTCTGTGTGTGTGTTCTTTTCAATATTGTTGAGTTTTCTTCTGGGATGAGGGTAAGTTACTTGGAAACAAATTTGATCCTTTTGTGACTGTATTTGGGAAATCTGTAATTATTTTTCCTTCAAATATTTTTTTTCTGCCTTATTCTCTCTTTCTGGGCCTCCAGTTAAGTGTTAGGCCTTTTCATATTAAGTGGATACACATTTGTAATTGATGTTCATTGTTATTGATCTTTTCTTCCTATTACTTGAATTAGGTAACATAACTATCTTCAAATATACTGACTCTTCTTTGGCTATCTTCAATCCGCTGTTAACCTGTCCAGCAAATTTTTCATTGTAGATTTTGTATTTTTCAGTTCTAGAATTTATACTTAGTTCTTTTTCTTTTTATTTTTCTGCTAAAATTTCCTATTTGATTCATTAAGAATGAACACTTTATACTTTTTTTTTTTAATTTATTTATTTATTTATTTTTGGCTGTGTTGGGTCTTCGTTTCTGCGCGAGGGCCTTCTCTAGTTGTGGCAAGCGGGGGCCCCTCTTCATCGCGGTGCGCAGGCCTCTCACTGTTGCGGCCTCTCCTGTTGCCGAGCACAGGCTCCAGACGTGCAGGCTCAGTAGTTGTGGCTCACGGGCCCAGTTGCTCCGTGGCATGTGGGATCTTCCCAGACCAGGGCTCGAACCCATGTCCCCTGCATTGGCAGGCAGACTCTCAACCACTGTGCCACCAGGGAAACCCAACACTTTATACTCTTGAGCATAGTTGTAATTGCTGCTCCAAAGTCTGTGGCGCTAATTCAAACACCTGGATCATGTTGAGTTGGTCTCCATTATTTGTCTTTTCTCTTGAGTATAGGTGAGGTTTTCCTGTTTCTTTTTATGTCTAGCAGTTTTTTGTATCCCGGACATTGTGGATAACACATTGTAGAGACCCTGGCTTCTGCTGTGTCCTCTTTCTGTCCTGTTTTCCTTAGGCAGCCACCTTTGTTGACCTCAGAGTGTAAGCCCCCCCACCGTGGTGGGCGGCAGCGGGGCTCTCTGCTCAGTACATGGCTTTGCTCAGGCTCCTTGGCGTATGGCCGGTCCCCACCACATGCAGAGTCAAGGTCAAGCAGAGGTCAGGGCAGAGCCCACACTCGGAATCTGTCCGCTCCACGACTGTCTTCACCGTTTCCTCACATGCCAGCTGCTGTGGTGGATGCAGTTCTGATTCTGGTTCTTTTGGCCAGTAAGGGTGTGGTTTCTTTGTGCCTTTTACTTCCCCCAGTGGCCCTGACTGGGCCTCCTCGAGGCAGAAGTTACAACAAGCAGAAAACTCACCCAAGTGTTGGCTCCCCCAGCCCACCTGCGCACGGTTGTTCTCCAGAGCCTTTTGCATTTTGCCCAGTTTTTTTTTACGTGAGTCCTTGTTACCTTAAAAGTGAGTTTTTTTTACGTGAGTCCTTGTTGTTTGGGAGGGGGGCTGTTCTAATGTGAGTTACCCTGCCCTCACCAGAAGCCTCTGTCCTCGTTCTTTTCGGTCTTAGTCCTCTAGTAACCAGCAGCAGAACCCCACCTGGCTGCATTTTCCCTTCATGTTCTAAAGGGCAGCACACAGACTGTGCTATAGTCCACGTGCTCTGCCCACGGCCTGTCCCTCACAGGTAGTTCCTGGTGAGGCTGCAGTGACCCCGAGGGACCCCCGCCTTCCTTTCCCAAGTGCTGGCAAACCCAGGATTGACAACTCATTCAGAAGAGTTGCCAGTGGGCCAGGCCGGCCTCATGGGGTGCAGTTCCCAGATTCCCAGGAAAGCCAAGCATCTGTGGCCCAGGT
This sequence comes from Balaenoptera physalus, assembly GCF_965194825.1. Classification (NCBI taxonomy): domain Eukaryota; kingdom Metazoa; phylum Chordata; class Mammalia; order Artiodactyla; family Balaenopteridae; genus Balaenoptera; species Balaenoptera physalus. The sequence goes on along the minus strand of NC_138898.1, from coordinate 52,436,660 downwards.
CTGGGGGGTCAGCACCATGAACTCAGACTTCCCGGCCCACTTGCTCACATCCTCCCAGCCCTGCCACTTCCACTCACCGACCCCTTTTGTTGTTGGGGAAACAGCTCTAAAGTGAATCCCAACAGGTTCCCTCTTTTTTGGAGAATAAAGCAAAAGTGGACTGCGGAGATGCTCAGACCACTGAATCCTCAAAATTAACAGAAAAATCACATTTCAAGTATTTCACCAAATTCTTTGTTGTCTCAAGCCTTGTTTGAAGCCCGTAGGATTTAGTAACTTTAAATTTTAAAAAATCTATAAATAAATTGAGAAAGGATAGGCCTGCATGAGTTTCCTCCCCGGGTTGGGGCAGGGGGCACAGAAGCCCCCGCTGCTGCTCCGGGGTCTCCCCGTCCCTGGGACATCCCTCCCGCTCGGTCCTCATGGCCCCATCCTGAGTCCAGTCCTGACAGACTGCCGACCCTCCTTCTGGAGACACTGCTTCCCTTGACCCCAGTGCACCTCTAGGCCTGGCTGTGTCGTTCCCCGCCCCCAGGTGTTCTCTCTGGCTTCCCCGCCGTCTCCCACCCCCTCCCCTCTGCGTAGGCTCCCCCACCCAAACCCCACAGCTGCCCAACTCCCTCCACCCTTGCTGGGCTGGGCTTCTCACCGAAGCGCCCACTGGCCTGGCTTGGTCCTCCTTGTACCTGTGTCCTGTGTGCCCAGCACGGCACCTGGCTCACAGCTGGCCCTCAGCAGACACCAAGGGGCGTCCCCTGGTGCCTGGATGTCTCCTTCCGTCGCTGGAGGGCTCCTGGGCACTTGCACACTGCATCCCCCATCCCTCCAAACACCCTATTTTATCTTTATGATCTTTATTGTTTATATCAGACAGTTATATCTGTCTGAAATAAGATCATTCTAAAATTTTATCATCTTTAAGAAATGCTAAGATGTGATTATTTCCTCATAAAGTCAAAAAGCTCCTGGAAATTTTGTTCATATTCTGAATTGATAGTGTACCCGCAGAAGCCACGTGAGGCCCTGTTCCAGCTCCTTGTGCTTGCACATGACCCTCCATGTGGGTGCAGGCAGGTAGAGCAAGTGTAAGCACACCTGTCCTGCCTCAGACCCCACCCCGAGCTGCTGTGCGGCCCCCATGCCCCCCCCCCACATATTCCCACTGGTAGGACCAGAGGAAGTCCTACAGGAAAATCACTGACAACCCCATAGTTCACCAGCCCCAGGCCAAGGACCACACACACATGAGACTCACTAACCACAGGCCAATTAACTGGGGTAAATTGGAGGCCTGGTCAAAATACACAAGACAAACCATTTGTATGTTGCTGCCGGCCCTCCGGCCCAACAAGCACACACCCCAGAGTGAATGAAACAGACGGGAGACATGAATCCAACCTTCCCTCGAGGTCTCCCTGTGTGCATCCAGGGTGGGCGGACCCTCCAGGGAGCGTGGTCCCCAGGCACACAGAGTCCTGGTAACAGGCTGCCCATGGGACTCCCTGGGGGAGCTCACAGCACTGACCACCGGAGCCTGAGCCTCGCTGCCCGCAGATGCCACCAACGCTTGGGAAGGCCAAGAGGCCACCTGAGCCCCTTCACCAAAGGTGTCCCTCCCCTGTTCACTCTGCCCCCGGGCTGGGCCCCTTGTTCCCACTGTGCGCTCACCGGTCACGGCTGTTGTGTGTGACCCAGGCCTACAAGTACCTGGAGGAGATGCGGAAGAGAGTGCCCTCCACCAACGTGTCGTACTACGTGAGCCAGCGCACTGTGGACGCCGTGCACCAGGGCTTGGGCATCCCTCTGATGCGCACCATGCCGGAGCAGATGCGCCACAACAGCGTGGAGGATCACAAGGAGATGGACGAGGAGGTGATGGAGGAGGTGGAGAATGGCCCCTGAAGGCCTGCTGCTGCCCAGGCTCTTCTGGGACTTACCAGTCATTGTCAGTAGCAGGAGCCCGACGTACCTGGTGAAAGTTTTGTGTCTGAGTCCATAGGCAGAGCTGTGGGAAGATGCGCTAGCCTCCGAGGGGCATCAGGGGGAGGGTCTCTAAGCCACCCCTTCTGAGTCCCTGGCCCCTGCAGGGTTTTGTTTTAGCCCCTCGGCAGTCAAGGGAGTTGGTTCATTTTTCCCATGACATTCCCCCAAGTACAAGGTGTAAAGCCTAAGAAACTGAGGGTGTCCCCATATTCCCGCCCCCCACCCCCCGGCACCCACATAGGTTGCCCGGCAGTGCATCTGACTGGTTCCCACAGGACACCCCGTCCTGACCACAGGGAGCCAATGGTTGGCACTGGGCTGCAGCCGGAGGCTCTGTCTGTCTAGGCCGCGCCCTTTCCGTCACCAGCTCCCACCGTAAGGGGCCATCAGGGACAGCACCATGATGAGGGCGGGGGGGCTGTCTCATGCTTTCCCACCCCCAGCTCCACCCACCAGCTGCCGAAATTCTCCAAATAAAGTCTGTTTTCTCAGAGGCCCGTGTCCCCTTCCTGCCCCCATTTCCATGTCTCCCCTTCAGGGGGCCGTGTGTGGGCACCAGGCTCCCTGCAGGAGTGAAAACCACAAAGAGCTCCTGCACCTCTTTTATTCTTCCTTTTCTGTTGTTCTTAAAGTCCCTGGCCTTTAGGTGAGGAAGGGCTGGGGGCATATCGCTAAGAAGCCCCCAGGCCCAGTGGCCCCAGCTCTGCAGTCTGCAGGCTGCACGGAGGCACTGGGCTGAGCAGCCGTCCTGGAGCCCAAGCCTCAGAGGCCACATCCCAGTCCCAGTCCGTGGCGGGCAGAACCCGAGGCCCTGATGCAGAGTCTTCGCTGAGCCGCAGACACTCCAGGCTGTACCAGCTGCACCTCCGCCCCACGTGCTGGCCCCCAGCCCGCACTCTTCCAGCGGGACATGCCTCCTGGGGGTCGGGGGCTAAGGAGAGGAGAGCGGGAGGAGCTTGTCTCGGAGCTTCTCCAGAAGCAGTAGTGCCTTCACTGCCAGCAGCCTGCAGTCCTCGTCTGGGTCCTTCTCGGCCACGTCTGCAAAGACAGAAATGGAAGCGTGGGCAGCATCACAGCACTGAGTGGGCCAGCCCTCTTCAGCTGCTCTCATTTGAGGCCTCCTGAATGAGCCCCGCGTGGCACCAGAACCTCCTCAGATGCCGGCAAAGGGCTCCTTAGCACCTGGGGCTGGGAGCCCGGCCGGGGAGGCACCTGCACCCACAGCACAAGGCCCCGAGCCGTCCCGACATACTGAATGCAGATGTGCTCAGACGCCCATGTGTGGGGGCTGGCCTGCAGGAGCCTAGGAAGCTCATGGGCTGCCTCGCCGGACAGCGTTGGCAGAAAGGGAGAGAAAGGCCGCCATCAGAACCACCGGGCCTGCCAGTGTGGATGCAGATGAGCCGTGAGCCCTGAGGGTGGACACGGGCACGGTGGCTCTGAGGGCCGTGGCTCAAGTGCCCACAGGTGGGGGTACTACTGGCCACAGAGCCTTTTTAAAAAGAGCACACGTGGGCTTCCCTGGTGGCGCAGCGGTTGAGAGTCTGCCTGCCAATGCAGGGGACACGGGTTCGAGCCCTAGTCTGCGAGGATCCCACATGCCGCGGAGCAACTAGGCCCGTGAGCCACAACTACTGAGCCTGCGCCTCTGGAGCTTGTGCTCCGCAACAAGAGAAGCCACGACAGTGAGAGGCCCACGCACCGCGATAAGAGTGGCCCGTGCTTGCCGCAACTAGAGAAGGCCCTCGCACAGAAACGAAGACCCAACACAGCCAAAAATAAATACATAAAAAAAAAACCACATGTGTGTGGGGAAGGGGTGGCCACCAGAGAAAATGTGGCAAAATGTCAATCACCACTGTAACTTTGCTGAGGATGGAACTTTCCAGCATATACAGGTGCCACCCCCACGTCTGGGCGCCTTCCCTGCAGGACTCCCTAAAGTCAAAGTGACCCGACAGCAGCCATGTCCCCACCCCCACACTGAGGACACTCAGAACACAAACGGGAGCCACGTGACGCTCATGCTGGGCTGGGGACTGGGCCACGCTGCCCACGAGCTGACAGCCCCCCGGCCCCTCCAGGCTGCACCAGCCTCCCGCCGCCTGGCCACAGTGACCCCGGCCTAGCAATCACCTCCCAGCCAGGACCGGGCCTCCAGCAGCTCGTCCAGCAGGTCCGCCAGCAGCCGCTCAGCCGAAACACTGAGGAGGACGGCGGAGACAGCAGACAGCAAGCCCCGCCGCACATAGCTGCGGAGAAGGCAAGAGACTGAGCCGTGAGGAGCCGCAGCCTGGCGCCCTCCACCCAGGCCAGGGAAGCCCCGCCGGCCATTCCTGCTGCAGGAGCGCCCAGCCAGGCTGCCTCTTGGCCACCCCGGAAGCCGCCACCCACCTCCCACTGTCCACTTTCCAGCAGGATTCAGGACCCCCACCCCACCCAACTCCCCTCAGCCCTGTAGCTACTCACGCGTCACCATGGAAACGAAGGGCCCACACGAACTCCAGCAGGGCCTTGCCCATGGGCACAGCCACCTGAAACAGCACAAGCCAGTAGGCAGGGGTCCTGGCACACAGCAGTCCCCACCTCAGACCCCATCCTCAGGTCCAAACACTCCTGTCCCAAGGCAAGGCCCACAAGGGGACAGAACATGGCGCAGACCCCACAGGAGGTGAGCCATCAGATGCCAGGGGAACGGGGTCCCAGCTCACCGTGGTGTTCACAGCCAGGTACATCAGGGCCCCTAAGGTGTGGGCCAGTCTCCCAAGAACCAACTGGTCACCTCCCAAAAGGTCGAAAGTCACAAGAGGCCTACAACACAGAACCCAGCGAATGGTGCAGGACAGGTACTCAGGGCTGGCTCCCCAACCTCGTGGGCCACCAAGGGCGCCCCAAGCCCCTGGACTCCCCTCCTCACTGCCTGTCCCCACGTGGCGCCTAGAGCCACAAGGAGAAGGCGTTGGACAGACTCCCCGTCACTTTGCAAGGCCGCCTGGTCAAGCCCGGGCCTGGATCAGGAAGCAGGACCGCTGCCTGCAGGGCCTCTGCAGCAAAGGGCTCCAGGCCCTTCCCTCTGTCCACAGAGCCTTGCACCCATGTGGCGATGGCTGGGGCATATCTGCACCCCGCTCGGGCTGAGGCAGGACAAGGATGCGCACGGGGGCGGCAGGCCACGCCGGGTCGAGGCACCAGGGTGAGGCTCTGGCCCCGGCCCCACCATGAACCCAGCATCCGGAGGTGATGGAGACTCTGACGCCTAATGCCCTCATGTCACTTGATTTAAGCTACGAACAATCACAGCCAAGTTCCTGACCACCCTGAGCCCAAATCCCACCTTAGCCCCCACCCTAGGGACCCTCCCGCCCACGGGTGCCAGGGCTCCTGTTCCCCAAATCACAGGCCTCCAGAAAACTCGCTCACCTGTCAAAATGTTGAAGGAGGGGGAAGAAGAAGTAGCCAGCCACCGAGTTGAATTCGTTGGGCCCAACGGCTGGTGCCCGCACCACAGAGCCCTGCCAAATACACGTGCTCGCAGGGCACAGGGCACAGCCCCGCCAGGGGACCTCACACCAGGGACACTTGGGGACACTTGGGAGGGGTGGTCCTGAGCACCAGAGGAGCGGGCACCACCCCCCACCCCCGGTGACGACTGAGAATGTCTGCAGACATGGCCCAACGTCCCAGGGGAGCACGTTCAGCCCCGGCCTAGAGGGACCCCAATGACCCAGCACATGCCGGGCCAGTTGTTGCCGACAGAGAACCCTCAGGGCTGTTTTCACACCCACATCTGCATTCACATTTTAAAGTCACTTCAACATGATGCCCTAACAGCATGTGTCACATCAATTTGTACCAAAAACCCTCCCTTCACAGGACACTGTGGTCGCTGTCCCCTCGGGGCAGAAGTCCCGCCCAAGAGGCCACCCCAGGGCTTGGCTGACCTTGGAAAACCGCCGGGTCTTGCGTCTGACGCGCTCCTCCACCACCGCCCGCCAGGCCGGGACCACAGCACCACCAGGCTGGGAGCCGGGGTCTGGGGAGCCCCGCTGGGGAGCCTTCCCAAGGCGCCCCGGCCGAGACAGCTCCTGGGCGGCCAGAGTCAGGACCTAGAAGAGAGGAGACACCCGGGGCAGCCGCCATCCCACTGGGGAAGGATGACATTTTCCAAATTTCAAGGTGAATCGGGTGCCCTCGAAGGCCCCGGCAGTCCTCGGCGGGGAGGTTCTGGGAACCCCATGCAAGTCAGTTCAAGTCCCTCAGGCTCACTTCACTTTGTGGGGGCACAGGAAGGAGGTGGGCGTGCTCCCTGCTGACGAGCCCGAAACCTTTGGTCACTTCTCCCAAAGCCCATCCAATCCCGCCACTCCCACCTCTCAGGAAAAGGGAAGGAACCCCGGCCCAGGCCATATGTGGACGGAGCCGGACCAGGAGGCCACACATGCGACCTTGTTTTTAGGAAGCACCCAGGACAGGCAGATGCACAGACAGAGCAGACTGACTGCGGGGCTGGGGGTGGGGGAGGGAGCATCTTGGGTTCTTTTGAGGGTGACGTGGGACGTCCTGAAAGCAGGTGGACGTGATGGTCACACGACGTCGGGAAAGTACCAAACGCCCCTGAACTGTATACACGGAAACGCTGAACTTTTTTTCAGCTTTGTCTTAGTCTCTGAGTCACTGTGACAAACACACGTGGTGTGATGTTCACCATGGTAATCATTGTTCAGTGCGGCTCAGTGGCACCAGGTAAACTCATGGTGCCGCTGTCACCACCAGCACCTCCAGAACCTTCTCATCCTCCCAAACTGAACCTCTGTCCCATTAAACCCTGACTCCCCACCCCTCCCCCAGCCCCTGGCACCCACCATCCACTCTCTTTCTCTGTGAATCTGATGGCTGCTGGGACCTCACGTAAGTGGAATTGTACGCTATTTGTCGTTTTGCGTCTGGCTTATTTCACTGAGCATGGTGTCAGAATTTCGTTCCTTTTTAAGACCAAGTAATATTCCACTGTGTGAACCCACCACATTCTGCTTATCTTAAGACTGAATTTTACGGTGTGTGCATCATACCTCAGTAACGCTGTTATCTAAAACAAAGAATGCAGCCCCCGAAGCCCACGCTCTGTCAAAACATCAGACAGACGCTGGTCCCAGCCTCTCAGGTCTGGCAACAAGGGGCTTGGGGAGGCCTGTGGTCCCATCCCTGTAGATTCTGGCAAATGCCTGCTCCCCCTCCAGGGGCTTTGCACCAGGCCTGCCAGTCCAGCCCTGATGAGTGGGACAGAGGCCCAGGCACTTACGTCCAGAATGTCCATGCGCTGCCGGAGGCTGTAGTTGAGGGCGTAGAACTGCGCGGTCAGGTACTCCGCCACCTAGGTCAGGCGGACAAGAGGCCTCTGAGGGCCACGATCCCGGAGACAGGGCTCCAGCACAGCCCCTGCTGGGGGCATGACCCGGGCTCCACTCAGCCGCGGGGACTCACCCGAGCCGGGTCTGTGACTGTGACGGCCACCAGGGTCCTCTGGCGCAGCCCCTCAAACCCCGCCACGGCCGTCTTCTCCTCCAGGTGCAGCAGCACCTTGGCCAGCTCCACGCTCACCTGCGCACGGGGTCGGGTGCTCGACAGAAGGGGCTTGTCTCGAGGAGCCTGGGCTGCGCCCTCCGCCCCCCACCCCGGCAGAGGCCCCGCTGCCAAGGCCCATGTGGGCCACATGGGGCTCCCTGAAGACACATGCCCTTGCCAAGCCATCATCCACCTCCTGCGACCGTGACAGCCCAGCCCTCATGCGCTCACCTCCTGAGTGGCAGCCGGGCTCCTGAAGATCAGCCCCTCGAGGGCCCGCAGGGCCGCCTCCCAGCGCTCCCAGTCCTCGGACCCGGTCAGAGCTGCCCAGAACCCACATGGTGCCTGAGTGAGGCGGAGCCGGCGGGCAGGGTAGGCAGCATGCGGGGGACCCGGGGCGGGGGCTGGGGCGCACCTTCCAAACAGCCCCGCACGTACGAGGGTGCCTTGCTGCTTCTCTGCTCCCTGTCTACCGACATGTCGTAGGGGACAAACTCATCATCGCTGAGGAAGAAGCACAGACACGCAGACCTGCCTGTCACCCGGGACTCACCCCCAGTCCCTGAAGCTTCGGGAATGGCTGCCGGGCTGAGAGCCCCGTGGGCTGATTTCCGGGTGGGAGGAGGACTCGTGAGGCAGAGGGAACCAGTGCCGCAAGGCCCACACCCTGAGGCGGGTCCCGCCAGGACCCTCGCACTCTCCCCCGTGGGGCTGCCCCCACCTGTCCAGCTCGGAGTCGGAGCCCTCAGGCCCAACCTGGGGGCCGCTGCAGTCCACAGTCTCTCTGTCAGGAGTCTCTCCACTGACCGGAGCGAAAGACGGGCTTTGGGGACAGAGAAGGATCCCTCAGGGGTGCCCCACAAGTCTCTCATCCCAGAACCCATGCTTCCCGAGGAAGCGCTCTCACCGCCCCCGCCCTCATCTTAGCTTCTGCCTCAGCGATAGCAGGACAGGAGTAACAGGTGTGCAGCAGCCACCCCACCTGGCCCACCATGCCCAGAGCGCCAGGCGGGGACCAGGGACCAGGGCACGGAGACCCTCACCCCGCCTCCGAGGGGCCGTCAGCTGTGGGCTGGGGCATGGCCAAAGCCAGCATCTCGCGGGTCAGCTCATCCTCTTCATACTGCAACGCAGATGAGCTGGAGTTGGCTGGGACGGGAGCAGCAGGAGTGGTACAGCTGGGCCCCTGCGAGGCCCTCCCATCACAGCCCGCAGTCTGCGCTTCTGGCCTCTGGCAGCCAACGGTCATTTCAAGAGCAACTGTCCAGGTTTCCCCCTCTGCAGAGGGTGGCACTGGTGGGGCTGAAGGCTAGAGGGCCTGGGAATCCCCCAGACACAGAGCAGATGTGGCACCGTCTCCAAGGACATCCCAGAGGGCTCGGCAGACGGAGGGGAGGCCTGAGAGCCCCGTCTAGAGAATCCACCTGGGGACATGTGCTCAGGCGCCAGCTAAGGGGCTGCGCCTCCACTCCCCTCCCAGCCGCGGCCTCAGCAGGGCCACCAGGGCCAACTCGACACCAAGCACAGATGCTCCATGGTCCTAGACACAGGCAGGCACGGTGACATCGGGGCAGGAGTGTCGGCAGCTCAGGAAGAGCACAGCGGGCGCAGCCCTTGCTCACCTGGAACTTCAGGGGAGGCCCCTCGGGGTGGATCCGGGCGCTGGCCACCTCAGCCACGATCATGCCCAAGCGGCGCACGGGGGGCAGGCTGCTGTCCAGGCGGCTCTTCACTCCCTCCATGAGGCTGGCCAACAACTCTGGAAGCACCGACGCGCGTGGGCTGAGCTGGGGCGGGGGGGGAATGGGGCTCCGGGGGGTGGGCAGTGGGGATGGGGCACCCACCGCGTGCTCACCGTCCTGGCTGTCCCGGAGCTCTGCCTCCCCCAGGTGTGCCAGGCAGATGAGGATGGCCTTGCTGACGTAGCACTGCTGCACCAGGGGCACGTGGCGGATGGCGCTGCTGCTGCCCCACGTCTCCAGGAGCTCCTTCAGCGCCTGGTGGGTGGTAGGCCCAGCCTGGCAGACAGCCCCCCCCTCCCCAACACATCCCGGGACCTTGTGGGCCTTGGTGCCCATGTCCCCACAGCCCCAGAGAGGCTCCGGCCAGCGCCCTCCACCCCAGGCAGGAACGCTCTCCCGATGGGGACTGAGGGTCCCTTACCTGCACAGGCAGCGCTTACCTGCATGAGGAGCGAGCGCCGCTGGCTGTCCATGGCCAGGTAGCCCAGCAGGCTCTGCAGCATGGGCATCTGCGACAGAGCCGGCGTCCTCTCACCGTCTGCCAGGCAGACACCGCCCGCCCAGCCTGGGGAGCCCAGGGGCGGGACGGGTCTGGGCTGAAGGACAGCAACATGTCTGGGCAGCTGAGCACTGCTCCAGCTCCGCCTGCTGCAGCTACCACCCCCCGCCGGCACCCTCACCGTGCAGCTGTACTGTAGGAACAGCAGCTTCCGGGTCATCACAAACTGGGCCTTCTTACTCTTTGTCACCAGGTTCCCCAGCAGCCGTGAGAGGACTTCAGGCCTGTGAGGCACAGCAGTGGGGAGAGGGAAAAGCACAACTCCGAATCCCATGGATCCGCACTGGACCCCCGGGCTCCGCGCTAACCACCAGAGAGCTGGGCAGGTGCTTCAGCCCTGAGTCAGTCCTGAGTCTCCCTCCTCCCAGTAAATGTGGAAACCAGGGAGCCCAGCGACTGGACACAAGAGGACATCCTTTGCCTGCCCCGACCAGTCCAGGTGAAATGCTCCGCCTAGACCAGGGCAGCCAGCTTTGTCTGTGAAGGGCCAGGCTGACAGGCCATCAGGCTCTGTAGAGACACGGTAGCCGAGAGCAGCAATGGCAGGTAGGTACACGGTTGAGTGTGGCTGTTTGCTGATAAGACTTTACTTACAAAAACACAGTGAGCCACATTCGACCCAAAGGCCGTAGTCTGCAGATCCCAATCTAGACTGAGAGACCCCTGCCTCCTTTAGTGAGTGAGAGCTCAACACACCCTCCCGCCAGCACGGAAGCAGGTGAGGCTGTGTTCCCCTCCTCATCCCTCAAATCAAAGACGTGAAGGTTAAAAGAAAAAGAAAAAACAAGAAAACTGATAAAGTCGAGGAGAAAGACCCAGGCAAAGTGACCTACAGCCCTGGGGCAGACAGCACGACAGCCCCGGTGACAGAGAAGGCTGAGCCCTACCCAGTGACCCACGGTATGCTGGGCTCACACGGCAGTTAGGACGTCTCAGCGAAGCCAAACCAGTGGTGCGGCCAGGACAGACCCAGGCCTGTGTTAAGGTGGGGGCGCCCCCTCACGAGGAGCCTTCACACAGGCGAGTAAAACACTTGAGCAGATGGTTCGTGATGCCTTCAAGACACACACACTCAGCCAGAATCAAAGAAATGTGAAGTCAAACAGGGAGGAAACGTCTTTGGCAGAGAAACAGGCCCTTCGTGCCGAGAGACGGTCTGAAGGCACGTGGACGACAACCAAGCGACCCAGCACTGCCCTTTCAGGAACGTGGCCCACAGACCCCCTTGCTCACAGACACAGAGGTGGACAGGTACACAGGAAAGTCATCACAGCCACCAGGTGGGAGGAAGCTGCATTCACCACACACCCTTCTGCATGATTTGGGTTTTTTGAGAACAGGGACCCTCAGGCTGCAGAGAAGCCGCAGCCTCCGTCTCGGTCCAGCCAGGTGAGGACTGAGGGGCCCAGCCCAGCCGTCAGGAGTGGGAAAGATGGGCGTTTGCACAGCCAAACTCTACGAAATGACCGGCCACCAGACAGAGGGGCCACTGCCCACGTCCCATGAGTGTTGACCCCACATAGGCAGGAGTCGTTTGGATCCCCACCGCCCGCCCTCCTGGGGGAGAAGCGTTTGCAGCAGGAAGGATGCCTTACTTCTTACCCTGGGGCGGCCTCCACGAACCCCTTCAGCACGGCCTCCATGGCCCAGTCGGGCACGCGCTCCACCAGGCACCAGCAGACCCGCTGCCAGAGGCAGCTGCCCTGGGTAAGCACCGTCAGCCGGGGCACAAGCACGCCCAGAACCTCCTCTGAGGGGAAGCACACAGGGGCACTGAGCCTGGGGGCCATGGGGCGTCCAGTGTCTGCAGCCCACAGGCCCACCTGTCACAGAGCCAGGCCCCCACCCAGGGGCCCAGCAGGGCCAGACCCAGGCAAGGGGACCTCAGCAACTCCCCGCAAGGGATCCACACAGCCCACCCCTCCCGGGACGTGCCGCAGCTTCTCCCACGACAAACACTCACTCTGTCTCCCGTGGACGCAGGCTTTCCCCAGGACCTGAGACAGGAAGGAGACGGAGCAGTCCAGGCCACCTGGGACAGGAAGGAGACGGTGGTAAGGCCATCAACGCACACCTGGCCGAGCAGAGACAGACCTTGTTCCAGGCGGATCCCACGTTGTAAAACTGCCAACTTGTTCAGTCTAATTCCGACTTCACCAGCACTGTTTCCAGCTCAAAGAGCCAATGAAAATAACCATTTAAAAAGCATTATGTTCACAGTGATCCTATAAAGCAGGGACCACTGCGGGGCGCCGGGAGGTGTCAGCACCAGAGGGGCCCAGTGAAGAGGAGGAGCTCTAAGCGCCACAGGGAGGAAATGAGGATGGAGGAACAAGGAGAGGGTGGGCGGCGGCAGCAGCCCCAGAAGAGCCAGGGTGATGGGACTGACCAGGAGACAGATGGCCCTGCACATGATGCAAACGCAGTATCTGAGATCTAAAGATGGGCGTTTGGGATCCTGCCAAGACAGAATTCAACGCAGCCACTCACAGGATGAAGGGGACATTGCTCCAGAGGCATTCAGAACACTCAGGCAGGCAGCCCCTCCCAGCCAGAGCAGGGGCTGGGCGGCCCTGCTGGAGCCCCACTTGGACGCTTGGGCTGGAGAAATGCAGGCGCACGCCTCCCCCTGCGTGGTTCCCTCACCCGAGACAGTAATGCTCAGAGACACATTAGGGGGAGCAGAGGGTGTGCAGACACAAGGGGGCTCCACAGAGCAGCACAGGCCTCACCCCTGCGGCCCCCTGCCGAGTGCCACCTGGCCGCCTCCCGGGGCAGCCACTAGCTGTGTGCGGTTAACCGTGGGCAGACAGGCGACCCCTCGTGACCCACGTCCACGAGGGCAGAACGGTCTGCGAGATGTGGGCACAACTCCAGCCCCAAGGACACAACACTTAGGTCTATTTCTCTCAACACACGTGAGGACCACCGGCCTGCATCAGCCACCACTCTGAGCGCCGGGTCGGCAGCGCGCACAAGCCCCGGCCCGCAGCTCACTCCGGGGAAGGGGGGGACGTCGGACAACAGGGCGGGGCCCCTCTGAGCACCTTAGAGGATGGCCGGTTCCAGGGAGAGGACAAGCCAGCAGCTGCGACACTAAACAGGGTGATCAGGAAGGCGGCCCTGAGAAGAGGCACTCGAGGCCAGAGCACGAGGTGCCCCAAGCAGGAACGCCCGCCAGTCCAGAGCTGGGAGGAGGCGGGAGCAGAGATGCTGGAAGGTTCTGAGTGTGACTCATGGTAACAGCATCATGCAGTTGCTCAGCTCAAACAAGACAGGAGGGCACGTGGGAGGCTGTGGTAAGAATCCAGGCAAGATAAGGGGCTCGGGCCAGGGTGGGGGCAGTGCAGGGGCCAGGGCCGCAGGGAAGGCAGGGCCTCACTCGGGGAAAGGACAGTGGCTCGGACAGCCCGCCCGCTGTTCACCACCTGACACGCACCCCCCCTCAGGCTGCCACGGCCCCCGGCTTCTCCCAGCTCTTGGAACACACACGTGGGGAAGCCATGTCCCTGATGCTCCAGAGACCATGATTAGTGGAGAGGGTGGGCAGGAAGCCGCTCCCATGGACCCCAGGTGCAGAGAGCTCCCTCAGAGTTGGCCCCCAGCACCGCCTCCAGACACCAGAGCATGAGGTCCTCCACCCACGATGACAAGGCCACGGGCACCGCAGCCGGCAGCCACCTTGGACGAACCCTCTTCACAGTAACAGCTTTTTGGTTTCCAGACTGTGGACGTTCCCTTATTCTGAGTGAGGGGCCGGGCGGTGAGCAGCCCCACCTGGACATCCAACCAAGGACTGCAGGGCTTACGGGTCAGCTCCACCTCCAAGGCAGCAGAGTTGTGGGTGAAACTTCACGGCTGGGTGGCTGCCGCCCCAGACATGCGATAACGTCTGACCGGACGATGCCACTGCCCAGAGATGGCAAAGTCCCCGGAGCCCTGGGAGGGAGGGAGGGGACGATGGCCTGAGGAGGCTGTTAGAAGAGGGGCCCTCACCTCGGAGAGAGTCCACGACCACCTGCAGCACCCGCAGGACTTCCTCGCCCAGCAGAGGGAAGTAGTTCTGAGGGAAGAATGTGGCCAGGTTCTCCCGCTGCAGACGGTTGCCCAGGAGATCGGGCAGGCCCACCACCTTGGTGAGAAGCGTCTCCTGGAGCAGGGGGAAGGCTGGCCCTGCCTGCTGCCGACACTGCCCCTCCATCACAGCGGCCATCCTGCCCACGCTCAGGAACCTGGCCAGCAGCCGTGCCATCTTCATCAGACGGAAGCTGGGGCTGAACCGAGAGCAGGTGTAAACAGCCTCGCTTCCTAGGGAGGGCATGAAAGCCTGCCGGCCCCACGCAGCTTCCCCACCTTGGAATCACTGGACCCACCAACTTCCACAGCAACTGCTGAAAACCCAGCTTCCCAATGACACAGCTTCCCCGCAAGGACCGTGGTGTGCTTGACGTTGAGGGAATGAGTTTGCTGGGGTGCCTCACACAGAGCTGGGGGCCACAGAGTGAAGGGGCCCCAGGAGGATGGCCACGCCCACTGCCTACCTAGACCACCTAAGCCCTGATGCAAACACTCCTGCTGCCCCCTGGCCCACACGGCAGGACAGAGGGCTAGGGCCTTCCCATCGCGGGAGATTAACGCAACCCGCTTTTAGTTCAGTGCTCTGACGTGCACAGGTTTTATTCCCTCACCTTTCAGGATGCCAAACTCTCACAGAATTCGGAGAACGCGTTGGTTCGAAATCCTTCAGGTGTTAAAGCGACCCCATAATCAGAGCCGGCCCAGCTCACCTGGCAGCACCCTCGATGGACTCCATCAGCACCAGGAAGGCTTGGTCAGCTGGGCCCTCTAGGAAGAAGCTGGCCCACAGCTCCTCCATTTGGCCGTCAGGCAGCAGCTCCAGCCAGTCGGGGCTCAGCTTGCCGACCAGACATCTGAGAAAGGTGGAAAAGTGGATCCTGGCAAACTCCTCCTGCTCCTCAGGGAGGGCTGAATTCTCCGTTTCACCAAGATAGCGCTTCAGGGACCCCAGGGTGCAGAAGATGCGGCCCCCATCCTCAGAAGATGAAAGGATGTGAACAGCCTCCCAGACGGTGAGCCGGACGGCAGAGACCTCAGGATCCATCCTGGAGTTCACAGGAAAGGCATGTGAGAAAGGAAGTCCAGGGAGCTGTCATCATCCACGTGGGACTCAGTCTCGGATAAGGAAGCACTTTTCACATACTCTCAGAAAGCCCCCTCTCCCGCCCTCGAGGAGGGAAGGTTTCATGGTCCAAGGCTTCCATGGTGCCCTCTGCAGTAGGGCAACCACGCCCCAGGTACCCATGTCTGGAGACATCTTAGATGTCATAATCGGAGGTGCTACTCTGCCTCTAGTGGGTGGCTGAGGCCAGGGATGCTGGTAAACATCCCATATACCCCATTACGCAGGACAGCCCCCACAACAGGAGTATCCAAACCCAAATGTCAAGGGAGCTGAGGTTGGGAGACTCATCAGCACTTCTAACTCCCTGACGCATCCACCTGTGGTTCACCTTGCCAAGCTCCCTTCCTTCCCAGAAACCAAAACCATCTGCAGGTAGCATTTACTTCGGGTCGGGCGCCCCTGCAGCACAAGCGCCATTAAGTAGTCACCTGTCTGTCACCAGTGCACCCAGCCACTAGATCGGTATGCACTAGGGGCCAAAGAAGTGTCCCCACCGGCCTGGGCCTCCTCGCCCAGGCCGGTCCACGCGGGCTCCTTCTCGGGGCGTTGGAGACCGGCTAGCGATCGCCCGGCCCCGCGCCCGCTCCCCAGCGTGCGCCCGGAGCCCACCTAGTGGCGCGGCGGGCAGCGGTCCTCGGGGGACGGGATGGGGTGTCAGGGCGGGCGGGGACCTCCGGACGGGCAGCGGTCACAGGGAGGCGCGCACCCGCCGGGTCCACAGAGTCTCCAAGGCGCGCTGCGGCCCCGCTCGCTCCGCCAATACAGACCCGTCGCCGATTCGCCACAGCCCCCGAGGCCCCGCTCTGCGCTCGGTTCGCGGCCCACCTCACGCGGCCGCAGAGCAAAAGTTCCCGGGCCCTGGCAGAGCTGGTGCTGAATTTTTTGAGCCTGTGGCGCCTGTACCTAGGGGCAGCTGGTGACGAATCTGCGGCGAACCCGCGAGCCGGAAGACGCGCGGGACGGGCGGCTGTATCTGCGCCTGCGCTGGGGCGGGGGCGGGGCACATGGGGGCGGGGCCCGAGTGGGCGTGGTTCCTGGTGGGCGGGGCAATGTGCTTTGGGCTTGCGCGGCGCGTGGTTTGGAGTCCAGCACTTCTGCGCCCGCCGGCCTTCCCTCAGCCTCTGCGTCGGTCTTCCCGGAGTGACCTCCTCCCGCCCTTCCCCCGCTCGCGAGCCCCAATCTCTCCTGAGCTCACACGTGCGCGCCTCCACAAACTCCTACTGAGCACCAAACTCGTGTGCGGCCTCGCCGCCCGCCCAGAGGTATGGCCCGCTCTCCGCAGGCCGCGACCTTTGCAGGGAAACGCGCCACAGACTAGGATGAAGTCGCAACTGGGGTGATTTCGGGTATTGATGGGTGTCCTGGGACAGGTGCTGCACCGTTCAGCACGGTAGCCACCAGCCACCGGGTCAGTTCCTCGGTTGCACTGTCCACGTGTCAAGGGCTCGATAGCCACCTGACACAATGCACAGCGTAGATATAGGACCTTCCGTCTTGGCAGAACGTCCTATGGCGACCTTGGGGAGCGATCTGGGAAGACTTCTCAAGGAGGTACTATTTCAGCCCAGAAGGCCGTTAAGGTGACATGGAAAACATTTATTCATTCAACATACATTAACTAATTGCCTGCTGAGGCAGCAAGCACTCTTCCAGGGCACAGAATGAAGCAAAGTTCCTGTTCACACGTCAAGGGGGCAAATAAAGTACACATACAATATATCAGATGGCAGATAATGGTAAGAAAAATTAGGGAGGTTAAGAAAATGAGTGACCAAGAGCGGTCTCCTTTTAAAAGCTCCACCCTGGGTGCAGTTAGGAGAATGGACGGTAGGGGGCAACCGCGGATGCAGAAAGCCCGGAGGGGCGTCTGGTGCGTGGACAAGGGTGGGCCAGGTGGTGAGAAGGAGCTGACCTGGGCTGGACCGGATGGGTTGGACGTGGGTGCGAGGGAGCGAGGAGCGGAGGATGATGCCTTGCTGGGACTCTCCGAGAACTCCTCCCAGGCTGCTCCTGGACTAGAGCCCTCACTACCGTTTCCTACTACAGCTTCCTCCCTTCTCTATTCCCCACATTTTCCTGAATCCTGTTACCCAGTAACTTCTCAAGAGATCGTGCACAGAGGATAAATTTCTTAAGCCTTTGCATATCTGAAAAATGCCTTTATTCTTTGCTCCAGGTAGATTCACATTTGAGCTAGATGCACAATTTTATCAGCACTATGCTCTAACCATCTGGGCTAACCAGCCACTCTGACTGCTCAGTTTTAAATGAAAATCACTTTGCTGCTCTGTCTTTGGCAGCCAGCTTTGCTGCTGAGGTGGCCCACAGTCCTCTGGAGAAAGTCCCAATCCTTCGCACGTGACCAGGTTTTTCTCTCTGGACACATTTAGGATCTTCTCATCTGTGGTGTCTGACACTTGGCAAGATGAGCTTTGGAGTCAGGCCCCATTCCTTGACCTGGCGCTCTCTGCCACGTGGTCTTGAAATGATGGGTGCCCTTGTCTGCAGCACCTTCCTGTATTATCTTCCTAAAATTTCCTCCACTATATCCTGTAGTCTCACTCTCTAAGTTTCTTTTCATTGGATTGATCTCAATCCAATGTTTTCTCTCTTCTATCTCTTTGCCTTTTTGCCTTCTTTCTGACAAATTGCTTTAACTTCACCTTTTAGCTTTTCTGTTATACTTATCTATTTATTTGCATTTTATTTTATTTTTTTATTTAGTCATTTTATTACTTTTTTGATTTTGGGGAAAATCATAATTTTCATTTCCAAGAGCAACTTCTTCCTTTCTGATTATTTCTTTTTTCATAGCATCCGTTTCTTGCCTTGTGTTTTTTTGTTGTTGTTTTGTTTGTTTGTTTTGGCTGGGCCGCGAGGCATGCGGCATCTTAATTCCCTGACCAGGGATCAAACCCGCGCCCCCTGCAGTGGAAGTGCCAAGTCTTAACCACTGGACCGCCAGGGAAGTCCCCGTTTCTTGCCTTGTGGACACAAAGCTTTTCTTGTCTCTCTGAGAGTATTATTTAGAATGCCTTTGAGCCTTTCCTTGGCCCTCTGCACGTCTCCCAGTTTCTCTTCTGTTTGGGCAGATTTCTGTCTCACCTGTGGATGGGATTTTGTTTGGTGGGGTGCAGGGAAGCTCTTGCCCACGCTGTCAGTAAGTGCAGGTTTTCTGCCGGGGCTAAAGAAGCTCCCTCCCCTCTCCAGCCTGGGGGCAGGTGCCTGGCTTTGGCTGCTGCTTTCCAGAAGCTGGCAGAACCCTCAGACTCCCACAGTCCAATAGGTAGACATTTATTTCAATACCTTGTTGTTAGCATTACCCTTAAAATGAGTGAATTTTATGATATGTATGCTTTCCACTAAATTCTTTTTTAAAAAGAATGGATGATGAAAAAGATTGAAAGGAAAGCCCCTGTCTCTGTGCCCAGGGGCCTGCAGACCTGGAGTCTTTCTCCAGTGCAATGCTGTCCAATACAACTATGACGTGAGTTCCATATTTAATTTTAAGTATTTTATAGCCATACTAAAAAAAGTAAAAAGAAACAGGTGAAGTTTATTTATTTATTTATTTGGCTGCTTTGGGTCTTAGTTGCAGCATGCAGGCTTCTCTCTAGTTGAGGTGCGTGGGCTCCAGAGCGCGCGGGCTCAGTAGTTGCATTGCATGGGCCCCAGAGTGCATGAGCTTAGTTGCCCCGCGGCGTGTGGGATCTTAGTTTCCCAACCAGGGATTGAACCCACGCCCCCTGCATTGTAAGGCAGGTTCTTAACCACTGGACCACCAGGGAAGTCCTGAAGTTAATTTTATTTATATTTTATTTTTTAAAATAAATTTATTTGTTTATTTATTTATTAATTTATTTTTGACTGAGTTGGGTCTTTGCTGCTGCACGCGGGCTTTCTCTAGTTGGGGCGAGCAGGGGCTACTCTTTGTTGCAGTGTGCGGGCTTCTCATTGCGGTGGCTTCTCTTGTTGCGGAGCATGGGCTCTAGGCGTGCAGGCTTCAGTACTTGTGGCATGCGGGCTCAGTAGCTGTGGTGCACGGGCTTAGTTGCTCCGCGGCATGTGGGATCTTCCCAGACCAGGGCTCGAACCCGTGTCCCCTGCATTGGCAGGCAGATTCTTAACCACTGCGCCACCAGGGAAGTCCCCAACCCATTTTAAAAGTGAGGAAACAGGGACTTCCCTCGTGGTTCTGTGATTAAGAATCTACCTGCCAATTCAGGGGACGCGGGTTCGAGCCCTGGTCCAGGAAGATTCCACAGGCCGTGGAGCAACTAAGCCCGTGCGTGCCACAACTACTGAGCTCACGTGCTGCAACTACTGAAGCCTGCGTGCCTAGAGCCCCGTGCTCCGCAACAAGAGAAGCCACCACAATGAGAAGCCTGCGCACCACAACGAAGAGTAGCCTCCGCTCGCCAACTAGAGAAAGCCCCGCGTGCGGCAACGAAGACCCAATGCAGCCAAAAATAAATAAATAAATTAATTTTTTTAAAAGTTGGAAAAGATAACTTTTTTTTAAAAAGTGAGGAAACAAACTAGAGAGGTCTGACGGAACCACGAGGGGCCTGGTTTCAGCTCTGCATCGAGGAGGTGGCTGGAGGGCACTGCTCCATGGGGAGGGGCCTGAAGTCAGTCCCTGGGGCCTCTTAGCAGTGCTCCCATCTCTGCAGAGCTGTCTGCCCCAGCAATCCCAGGCCTTCAGCTCAAAGACTTGGCCAGCCACCACCTGCCTGCCCCCCAACCCCCCCCCCACCCCCGCCCCTGGTCCGTGAGTCAAGGTCAGGGGATGCATCCTAGGTCTGGAAACACCCCTGGGTGGCCACGGGAAGGTCCCGGAATCACGGACTTCTGCTTCCCCTGGCACTTCCCCAGGACGCGTCCATCTTCATGGAGAGCTGCCCTTCTCAAAGCGTCCTGTTTCCCAGGCTCCTCTGGCCTATTTTGGAGCCCTTGCTCCGTCTCACTCCATTGAGGTGGGAGAGATGACATCTTTTGGGGGGAAGACTTAATTTGATTAGGAAGTGTTTCTTGAGGTCCCTAGCACTAAAAGACCACGCAGGGTATTTCCCACCCTCCCCTCCCCCGCTTTCAGGTGCTTAAAACACCATGGGGGACCCAGGATATTTCACTTCTACAGCAGCATTTCTGCCAAGGTTCACAGACCCTAAAACGGTGGGAATTCGGCAGAAGCATCATGGCTGTGGGCGGCCAGCCACATCTCATCTGAGAGTCTCCACGAGGGCGGGGCGGCCTGGGAAAGGGCTTGGGGAGGAGCTTCATGGGAGCTCAGGTCGCTAGGAATTTGGGAAGGGCTGGCTTGTCCAGCCGAGGAGTCTGGGCTCTGTCAAGGGCAGCCCATCCAGGTTTTGAGCAGGGGAGTGTGAGCACGCATCTCACGTGATCCACCATCCCCGCTTAGTGAGTGGCATGAGCCACATCCACCTTGAACCCCATCAATCCCACCTTTGACCTGCGTCTGCTGTGTTCCTGAGTGGGGGGAGGACAGAAGGATCCAGAGGGGCTTCCCCAGCACCACCCCTCCGTCCCCGGGACTGTTCTTACTTCCCCATCGCTGTGTGCAGCTCTCCTCCTGCCTGGACGGTTTCACGCAAACCACACTCATCCACTTCGTTCAGTCAAACCAGTCCGGGACCAGCCCTGAGGCTCCTTGGGGCCGGTGCCAGCTTTACTCTGCAGCCTCTAGGCCCTCCTCCACAGACAGGGCCATCACGTGTTTGTCAACATCCCTCGAAAGGGCAAAGCCAGGTCACACTAAGGAGAAAACACCTTTTCTGAAAGAACGTTGTTCCTAGTATTTTCAAAAAATTGTTGCACAGTGATGGTGGGGAAAACTTAACAATCCTGTTGGGCTTCCTTCCTCTCATTTTGGTTTCAATTTTGGTTTTATTTTGAAAGATGTGAGGGAAGAGCCTATAAAGAACTTCTAAAATCTTTTTATTTTGAAAAGTTTCAAGTTTAAAGAAAAAAGTTACAAGAGGACTACATTGCACGTCATTTATATTTACCCCATATTCATCACCTGCTAACATCCTACCACATTTTCTTTCTCCCGCTATCGGTAGCTACGTATTGTGATTACCATTAGCTTGTGAATCATCTGAGACTACGTTGCAGACATCACATCACAACCCCTGAATATCTCAGTGTATGTCTCCTGAGAAAAAGGACTTTTCTGATATGACCGCCAGACAAAGATCACCCTTGGGGGACTGGGCGCAGCTGTAACACAGCTACCTAATGTACAGTGCAGGTCCAATCTTTGCCAATTGTCCCCAAAATGCCAGGCCCACGAGCAGCCTTCAGTTGCCCGTCTCTTTAATCTTCCATCCAAGGCAGACACTCGGCCTTTCTTGGTCTTTCATGACGCTGACACTACGGGACGAGCTGGCTAGCTGTTTAGCAGGTGCCCCTCAATTTGGATTCATCTGCATTTTCCCCCTGGGATGGGATCAGTGGAGCGTTTTCCGCAGGAAGGCCACAGGGCTATGTTGTGTCCTCAGCACAACCGTTTGCTTCGTGGTGATCGGTCCTGACAGGCGGGTCCACCAGGCGGCGGGACTACAACTCCCAGAAGGCCGCGCGCGCCCCGAGGCCGCCGCCGGGTCACGCGGGTGCCGTCTGGGCCACGTGACGGCCGTCCGGGTCACGTGGCCGCGGCGCGGGTCACGAGAACAAACACGGCAACGGCGCTGCCTGGCCGCTCCTCTGCGGCGGGACATGGCCAACGTCTCCAAAAAGGTGTCGTGGTCCGGACGCGACGTGGACGACGACGAGGCGGCGCCGCTGCTGCGGAGGACGGCGCGGCCCGGGGCGCCGGCCGGGGAGGCCACGCCGCTGCTGAACGGGGCCGGGCCCGCGGCCGTCCGCGCGGTGAGCCCAGGGAGAGGCGGGCCGGGTCGGGTCCGCGCCGCGGTCGCCGGTGCCGGGAGCCGGGCCCGCGAGGACGCGGCGAATCCGTGCTCGGGCAGTCCTAGTGGCAGAGGCGGGAACGCGCCCCGGCTCCCGCTTGGTAAACGGCAGGGTGAGCTCGGAACCTGGGCCCCGGGGTTCTGGAGTCCTGGGAGGCGCTCGGCCCGGTGACTCGCGGGGTCGAGGAGCCGGCCCATTATCCTCGGTGTTAAGGAGCGTGGGAGAGCCCAGTTGCACGCTGTTGTCGAGTCTCGGCAGCATGAAGCTAATTTATCTCCTCACAGTTTATTCCTTAGTGGAGTTAAAGGGAAGGCAGATGGTCTTCTGCTTAGGTAACCTTTTCCTCTTCTTTTTTTGGGAACACTGTATACATGAGCAATTATTTTTACTGCGTCGCTTTTGAACCCCAAGAGATTTTAAGAGCTTAGGTTGCAGAGTTTGCTTTTGCAGTGGGAATATCTGGGGGACTTCACCTGGCTCCCTTCTTTACAGGGAGCGGGACAGGCCTTCAGGGCGACCTTAAGGAATGACAAGTATGTGCGTTTAGTTTCCCTTAGCACTTCATTAAAATTGAAGCACAGTGGTTGAAATGTGCTTTGCAGGTCAGCACAGAAGTTTGTGTCCTTAAGTGAATTTCCGTGTGTGTTAATTTTGAGTTAATGAACTTCTTTTGTTGATTGCTTGGCCTTACTCTGTTTTGTGATTGTTTTTTCGTTTTTCTCCTCCTATCCTAGATCTGTCCGTTAAACACTTGTGTGGTGTTTAATGAGGAAGGACTCAAGCATCAGGCTGTTTCTCTAGAACTTATCTAGGTTTCCCCAGCTCCCAGAAATGCATCAGACAATGAAGGTCAAAGTCTGTTCCTTGAGTGGGATCTTCTGTTGAAGTGCTTTCTGGGTTGGCATGAGAAGTGACATGAAAGGGGCGAATTTGCAGTGGTAGGGATATGGATGTTTTGTTGATTTCTTCTCAGAACATTTGTTTCTTTTTTACTCTTTAAAAGAAGGTAGTCTGAAGTTTACAAACCAGAAGTATGAAACTGGCTTGGCTTTAAGGGTGACAGGTAGAGAGATTGGAAGCTTCGAGTTTGAATTGGGGTTTATTTCGGGACTGAATGTGCTCAGGAGTTTCCCACTTTTCTTTATGCACAGACACAGGAGTTGGCTTTTTTTGAAATAACCTGTCGATCTCTTCCCTTAAAACTCATTCCCTTAAAAGAACCTTTGCGAGCTTTTTTGTTTGTTCGTTTGCATTTAATAAGTGACTAGCTGCTCTTAAACAATTTAAAACATAATTTATTGTGTGCCTGTCGTGTGCCCGGCTGCATGCAGTTTGCCTGGGACACAGAGGCGCATGATGCAGTTTCCTTCCTCCTGGCTCCAGGCTTCTGGAAAACCAGGCCCAGTGCTCTGTGAGGAAGGCGTGAGGGACCCCAAGGGCAGGAGAGGTCACACTGGGTCCAGTCTTGGAAGAGTGCATGATCCTCAGGCGGGTGAACAGAGGGGAAAGATAAAGGGAGTGAGCATTTGGGAAGTAAGTCAGAGTGGGGAGTGGAGGCTGGGGAAGGAACCGGGGTCGACCTGAAGGGGAGAGCTGCGGGCTTCGAATTTAGCTTTATCTTGTGGAAGAATCCTTCAGAAGCTGGAGAGTCCAGCCTTGAAGGATCCTTAGATGGCCTTGCGTGGATGGGGTGGGGGGGCACTGGAGGCATTGGTGCTAGGAACTCTGCTCTGGACCAGCAGAGGCAAGTGCTGAAGCCTCCTGTGCCTCAGGCTCCTCACCAGCAGGAAAGCTAATATGCTTCCAGCCCCGAGCACCACCGTCACAAGGTGGTAAACGCTAGTTACTCTCAGAGGTATTAAAAACGGCAGCTTGGAAGTGATCATCTCTGAGTTGCTGTTCCTGGGGTGACTTCCCTGCAGCTGACTGAACTCCTCGAGGCCGGCTTTCTTGCGGGAGGGTCGGCTCTGGACCAGAGGGCTGAGTTCGCTGCAGCAGACGGCGGCTTGTAAGCTGCTCTCAGACCAGGGTTGTTTGAATTAAAATGACAACCCAGGCCAACAACTGCTCTATGAGAATGTTCTGGTGAGCTGGACAGGAGAGCTTGTCTTGCCACCTCCTGGTCCTTCATGGTTTGTTGCAGGGCGTCCAGAGTTGGAGGCTGGTGTTCTTGCACCCGGCATGGGAACCTGCCAGGCACCATGAGGTGGCTGCTCTGGGCAGCCCCGGGCAGGGTGGGCTGGGGGCCGGCCTGAGCTCAGCCTCCATCTGGCTGGAACCAGGCCATTCAGGGTTGCTCTGCCCTCTCTCCGGCCCTCGGCGTGTCGTGCCTGAGTGTGGGGTGAGGGTGGGTCATCCAGCAAGTTGCTGCCTGTCCACCCCTGGGGCGAGGAGAGGGTGAGGTCAGCCAGCAAGTCATGGTCATGTGGGCAGCAGGAAGCAGAGTGTTTTGAAAACTTACAGAGGGAAATCTGAGCCAGAAACAGAGGCTCCGGGTGTGGGGGTGGGTATTTGCAGTGTTTGTAAATGCGGGTCCTTTCCAGGGACCTCAGCTTCGGGAAGCTCCGCCTGAGGCAGCCTGAGGGGTAGGACCCTCAGGTTAGTGTTTAGAATCAGTTTTGGGGATCTTACTCCTCTGGGAACTGGGGCATTCTGCCCTGGTGACCTGGAGCCACGGGCTATGGTCAGAGTATGGGGCGCCGGGAGGGGGTCATGTACAGGCAAGCTGCAGGGGCAGGTCATCACCATCCCCACCGGCCCCTTGAGCTCTGCTCAACGTAAGGGAGCACCCCGTCTTTCTCGTAGCTGGCTCCCAGCCCCAGGGCAGCCCCTCCAGGAAGTCCCTCTGCCTCAGCGCCCTGTGCTATCCTCCTCCTCCTCCTCCCCCCTCCGCCCTCTTCCCTCCTCCCCCCCTCCTCTCCCCCTCCTCCCCCGCTTTGCAGAGTGCAGGCCCGGCCCCTCAGCTGACCCTCCCCAGAGGGCTCCTTCAGGCCTTTAGTGGTACCTGCCCAGGTCTAGTGTGAGGGGCTCAGAGTCGGGGGGGGCAGGAGAGGATGTGGGCACCACCGGACAGTGCAGAGAGTTGAGGACCAGGGTGGGCCCAGCCTAGTCAGAGGGTCCTGGGAGGCCTCCCAGGCAGAGGCTGCAGCGCTCAGAAAGCCAGGTGCAGCGGCGGGGTTGTTCCCATCCGGCCCCCTCTGCACATCATTCATCAGGTCTCAGCCTAATGCGCCTCCCCAACCCCGAATCGGGCAGGCCTCTCCCTCAGGCTCTGTCATCGCCCTCAAAGCCTTTCTCACGGTTTACACTGACTTTTGTTTATGGGCAGCTTGGTTTTTCTGACTGTAAGCCCCTGGCTACGGAGGCCCTGTGCCCTCAGTGCTGGGGGACATTGGGCTGGGAGGGGTGGTTAAAATGCAAAGTGGCAGAGTGGGCGGCAGGCGGCTTTTAAATTGTCTGTGAACTTGGTTTTAATGATGGTAAAAGCACATAACACAATTTACCATCCTAACCATGTCTAAGTGTATAGTCTGGCAGCATGAGGTCCATCCACAGTGTCGTGCCGCCGTCACCCCAGCACCTCCAGAACTTTCTCATCCTCCCAAACTGAACCTCTGTCCCAGTAAACACTGACTCCCCACTCCTCCCGCAGCCTTTGGCAAAGGCCATTCTGCTTTCTGTTTCTATGAATTTGATGTCTCATAGCAGTGGTATCATAGGGTATTTGTTTTTTTGTGACTGGCTTCTTTCAACGTCCTCCAGGTTCATCCATGCTGTAGCATGTGACAGGATTTCCCTGTTTTTAAGGCTGAATAATATTCCATTGTGTGGATGGACCACCGTAGGTTTATACATTCATCTGTCGATGGGCATTTGGGCTGCTTCCACCCCTTGGCTACTGTAAAAATGCTGCTATGCACGTGGGTGTACAAACACCTCTTTGAGACCCTGCTTTTCAGTTCATTTGGTTAGATACCCAGAGGTGGAATTGCTGGATCATAAGGTAATGCTATTTTTAATTTTTTGAAGAACCGCCATACTGTTTGCCACAGCAGCTGCTCCATATTAACACTCCCAGCAACTGTGCACAAGGGTTCCTGTTTCTGCACATCTTCACCAGTGCTTGTTATTCTGTTTTTTTACCCTGGTCATCCTCACAGCTGTGAGGTGGTATCTCATTGTGGTTTTGATCTTCATGTCCCAAGTCTTTGGCCTGTTTTTTTAATCCGCTTGTTTGTTGTTGTTGGGTTGTAGGGGTTCTTTACGTATTCTGGATATTAACCCTTCTCGGTTACATGATCTGTAATTTTCTCCCATTCTGTATGGCTAGTTCCTTTTCACTCTGTTCATTGTTTCCTTTGATACACAGAAGTTCTTCACTTTGATGTAGTACCATTTGCATATAAATTTTTAAATTTTTTAAGTAATTGTAGACTTACGGGAAGTTGAAAAGACAGTACAAGAGGGCCTGTGTGCCTTCCTCCAGTTTCCCAAGGTGGTTCCGTCTTACCTCACGGTAGTACCGTGCCGAACCCGGCATTGATTGTTGGCACAATGTGTGTGAGTAGCACCCTGCCATTGTCACACATGTGGATGTGTGTGAGCACGTCCATCAGTGCCTTTGTCCTGCCTCTTACAGTCACCCCCTCCCCCCCAAATCTGTCCTCCCTCCAGGTCTGACCTTTCGAGCACATCAGGTCTCTGGAACCACATGGTCTGAAATCTTTCAGTTCTTTCGAAAGCATGGAGATTTCATCCAGGCTGTTGTGTGTATCAATAGTTTGAGGAACTACTAGTAATTAACTTGCATTTAAGAAAAGAGAAAGGAACAGAGACAACAGATGAATCACTGAACTTCCAGTAAATGGCTTTTTTCATCACAAAAGATATTTCCTAAGAGATGCCCATAAAGTTCAGAAAAGAGGTGAAGAAACCAGGAAGGTGCTGGAGGTGGGAGAGGGTGTGCCTGGGAGCTGTAGTGGGGGCGCCATCTCCGCATGAGCTCATTTCCGGGAGCTCATTTCCGGGTCCAGAGTGGAGCTGTCCGGTGCAGATGTGTGCTCACCTGGCGTCCTCCCGGCCGGGTGCTGAGGACCCGTTGTCACCTGAGCGAGTGAGTCCGTGCCACATGGACCGTTCTGCCCCCCTCTCCCCCAGCCGTGTGCGTGGTCGCAGCCTGAGCCTCGCGGACTGTTTAGGTGGCAGAGGCGCTGCTCTGCAGGGGCTGACTTGGTGCGGCGGGAGTGATCACGGGGTGCAGTCCATCAGTGAAGAGTGAGATACAAACGGCCAGACCACCTGGTCTGTGGCCTCTGTCTGTTGGGTGGGACGGCAGATGGGTCTTCTGCTTTCACAGTCCGACTTTCAGTTCTGCATGTCTTTGCACGCCGTCTTCTCCGTGGAGACGTCCCTGTTCCGTGTTGCTGTGGACGGGCTGGCGACCGGCACACCTTTCCTGATGACTCGTGTATGCACGGGGAGCAGAGGCTGCAGCTCCAGGCCCCTTCCTGGGTTGAGTTCACTCTGGAACTGGGGTCCTTCTGGGCCAGCAGGCCAGGCACTCCTGCCCGTGCTTGAAGCTGGGGGCCCGCCCTGCCTTTCTCATCAGATTCAGCAGTTTGAGTGCATTGTCGATTGTTTTTAAGAAAGAAAACAGCTATGTTTCTCTCCTCACCCACCCATTGTACCGACGTTTGCCGTATATACATAGAGAAAAGTGGAGTCACACAGTGGAGCAGGATGATGGTCTAGTGAACGCACCTGACAAGTTACCACCTGTCGTGGGGTGTGCAGTGCCCCCCGGAATGTCTCCACCCCTAACCTGGAACCCGTTTCTGAGACCTCTGCAGCTGTGGTCAAGTTATGATGTGGTCAGGCTGGTGTCCTCGTGGGAGAGGAGAGAACGCGCGTGCACGTATACACGCACACACGAGGCCGGTGGCAACGGAGCAGAGGTTGGAGTGATGTGATCACAAGCCAGGGAATGAACACTAAGGATTGCCGGCATCCATCAGAGGCTGGAAAATCCTCCCCACGACCCTGAGAGGGGGCCCTCCCTGTTGACACCTCAAGTTTGGACTTGTGGCTCCAGAGCTTGGAGAGAACACGTTTCTTGTTTTTCAGATGCCTAGGCTGTGTGATTGGGCACAGCAGCCCCAGGAGGCTCAACATCCCCCAGTGGAGTCACCAGTGTCCCCAAAGCCTCCTCGTCCCCCCTACCCCTCAGTAACCACCAGTAGCAGTAGGGCTAGTGCTGCTGAATTAAATTTTCTGTGCTGGAGTTACTGTGTGCTCAGGGCTCTGGCATGGCGGGCTCCGCGGTCCTTGTTCCTGCACTGCTTCGTGGTTTCCGCCAGAGGAGAGGCAGGGCAGGGCGCCCAGCTGCATTTCAGAGGAGCACCAGGTCGTGTTTTCATGCCGTATGTTCCACACAGTGTTTGTGTCCTGCAGCATGACTTGTTTCTCTGAAATGCATCTGTGAGAAGCCTGTGTTTTGTTCCCTAGTCCTGGCCTCCACCATGCCTGGCAGTGGGCGTGAGGGCAGTCACGTGCCAGGGTGTCCGTCCTCTGTGGTTGACCTGCCCCTGCGCCCAGGAGTGCAGCCCTGCTTCAGAAAGGTCCTGCCCTGGAAAGGGGCACGTATCTGAGGGGCCTGCCTGGAGGCCTGTGACGGGTCCCCACCTGGTAGCCACTCAGTGTCATGATGGGGTTGAACAGAGAAAGATGGGGCTTGGAGGTGGGGGGATAGAAAGGCTCCTGGAGGAGGGGCCCTCAATCGCCAGGGTTTTCCAGGCCAGGGAAAGAGGGTGGTCAGGGGGACACTGTAGAACAGGGGAGGGTGGGGCTTCCCATCTGGAGGTTGGGCTCCTCAGTGACAGGCTGTGGGTCATGGAGATGGGCCTGGGGTCCAGCGCTGGCCCTGCTGGAGTCTCCCACACGGCAGGTGTGGCTCTGTGCTCCACAGGCAGGGCCAGGCGATGGGGTAGTGCACAGTGCAGCTCGGCCCCATAGCTAAGCGGCCTGTGATTTCTCTTCTGCTTCTAGTCGCCGCATTCAGCATTTTTCCGGATCGGACAGATGAGCAACGTGGAACTGGACGATGAGCTTCTGGACCCTGTGAGTGGTCGTCCTTTCCCATGTTTGGAGCTCCTGCTTATGCCAGGCCCCTTCCTGGGAAAGTCAGGCCTGCTCTTGTGGAGCCACAGCCTAGCAGAGGGCAGACGGAAAACCTGAACAAGAGGATGGCAGACAGTGGCGGTCCTGTGCAGAGCATGGGGACAGAGTGATGTGCAGACAGTGGGGTCCGCAGAGCCTGGGCGACCAGGGAAGGCTGCTCTGCGGGGCCCTGTCCCCTGAGGTTGCCCGATGAGCAGAGGTTGGGGAGTACATGTCAGGCCAGGACCGTTGAGCTAGCTGCTGTGTGCGGGCTGGGGGGCAGGTGCCATGGGCAGGTGTGGGGCCTGCAGGAGGGCGTCTCGGGGTGGTGGGCCCTTGGACATGGGTGATGTCCACTTCTCCTTCTCCTGTACTGGGGTCGAACTGTCCAGCAGCTGCCAGGGGAGCATTTCCCGAAACCCCCTCCCCCAGACTTGCACTTGACTTCCTCCTTGGAGGTGGCTCATGGTTCCGACTTGCATTTCGCTGAGGCTGCTGGTATCGTGTGTCCTTCGTGTTTTCTGGAGGAACTCTCTTCAGACCCCGTGCATGTTTCTTAATCAGGTTGTGTTTTTATAATGGAGCTGTAAGAGGTCTTCATATACTTTAAACACAAGTTGCTCATCAGTTACAGGATTTGCAAAAACTTCTGCTTGGTCCATAGGTGGTCTCCTCACTTTCTGCCAGTGTCCTTGGAAGCACAAAAGGTTTTAATTTTGATGAAGTCCATTTGATCTGTTTTCTGTTGCTTGTGCTTTGGGTGTCATGTCTAAGAAACCATCACCTAATCCAAGGTTACAAAGATTTGCTCATCTTTTCTTATAAGAGTTCCATAGTTTAGATCTTTGATCTGTTTTTCACTAATTTTGTACATGGTATAAGATAAGGGTCCAGATTCATTCTTTTGCACATGGATGCTCAGTTTTCCCAGCACCATTTCTTGAGAAAACTACTCTTTCCCTGTTGAATTGTCTCGGCACCGTTGTCCGTTGTCGAAGGTCAGTTTTTGTGGGGGTTTTTTTTGTTTTTTTTAAATTTATTTATTTATTTTTGGCTGCATTGGGTCTGCATTACGGATTTGTTTCTGGGCTCTCAGTCTGTCCTTGCGCCCAGGCCACACTCTGCTAATGACTAGCTTTGTAGTAAGTTTCAAAAGTAGGAAGTTTGAATCATCCCATATCGTTTTTCTTTCTCAAGGAGGTTTTGGCCTTTCGAGATCCCTTGCGTATCTCCATGTGGGGTTTAGGCTCAGCTTGTCAGTTTCTTCAGAAACGTCAGCTGGAATTTAGAGGTGGCGTTGACTCTTAACATCAAATGTCCCGAGCCACAGTATAGCTTTCCATTTATTAACGTCTTCAGTTTTCTTCAACAGTGTGTTGCAATTCTTGGCGTACAAGTCTTACACTTCTTTTGTTAAACGTATTTTAGGAATAAGTTTATTTTCTGTATCTTACTTTTTATGCTATTGTAAATAGAGTTGTTTTCTCAATTTCATTTTGGATCGTTCATTGCAAGTGCGTAGAAATACGTTTGATTTTGTATACTGATCTTATATCCTTCAATCTTACTAAATGTGTTATTAATACTAATTGTTTTTAGTGTACTTTCGGGAATTTTCTACACATAAGACCATGTCATCTGCAAAGAAGAGTTTCACTTCCTTTTTAATCTGGATGCCTTTCACTTTTCTCTCTTG
This sequence comes from Balaenoptera physalus, assembly GCF_965194825.1. NCBI lineage: Eukaryota > Metazoa > Chordata > Mammalia > Artiodactyla > Balaenopteridae > Balaenoptera > Balaenoptera physalus. The sequence continues at coordinate 52,405,827 of NC_138898.1, read as the reverse complement.
CCTAATTGCCCTGCTGGTAGAACCTCCAGGACAGTGCTGAGTAGAAATGCCAGAGCAGGCATCCTTGTCTTGTTCCTGATCTCAGAGGAAGAGCTTCAGTCTTTCACCACTGAGCATGTTACCTGTGGGTTTTTTATAGGTGTCTTGATCAGGTTGAGGAAGTTCCCTTCATTCCTGGTTTATTGAGTGTTTTTATCATGAAGGGTTGAGTTTTGTCAGATGCTTTTTGTGACTATTGAGGTGTTCATTTCATGTGGACTTGGTCCTTTATTCTTTTGGAACAGTATCAAACTGTTTTTACTTTCATACCGACTCACCCTGATTGTCCAGACACCACCTGAGTGTCCTGCAGGTCAGTTTGTTCTGACCCTAACTGCCCGGCATCCGTGCAGACCCACAGGCTGAGGGCTCAGTCCCACAAGACCCCCCGACCTCAGATGCCGGTGACAAGTCCAGGCTGTCACCTGTGCTTCTGACTGACCAGCTGTAAGTCGGGGTTCCCACGCCCCCTCCTTGGGTTCCATAACTTGCCAGAATGGCTTGCAGAACTCAGGGGAACACTTTGCTTATGTTACTGGTTTATCATAAAGGACATGACTTGAGAACAGCCAGGTGGGAGAGATGCCCTGGGAAGGTGTGGGAAGGGGTGCAGAGCCCCCATGCCCTCCCTAGGAGCCACCTTCCCAGCACCTCCACATTCACCAGCTGGAATCTCCCTGAACCCCTCCATTTGGGGTTTCTGTGGAGGCTACATTACACAGGCAGGACTGATTAAATCCCTGGCTGTTAGAGGTGAGCTGCTTGCGTCTCCAGCCCGCTAATCCCGTGATGGTCTTCCAGCCCCAGCCCAGACACACTCGTCACCCAGAGATGCCAAGGGGGTGGGTCAGAGGCCGGTGCCAGAACCTGGACGTGGACCACAGACATCTTTCACTAATTGCTTTTTGGGGGTCAACCCACCTTGTGTTCCTAGGATAAACCCGCCTGGCCGCGGTGTTGTGGGACCTGGCCTGCTGGTGTCCTGTGGAGGGTCTGTGTCTGCCAATTCCTGCCTTGTGCTTGTCTAGCTTTGGGCTCAGGAGAGTCCCTGCCCTGTGGGACGAGTGAGCATGGCCCCTTCCTCATTCTGGTTCATTCTTACATATGCTGGGTTGTCAAGTTCTGCCTCTTCCTCCCGCAGGACACGGATCCCCTTCACCCCTTCCCCAAGGAGATCCCGCACAACGAGAAGCTTCTGTCCCTGAAGTATGAGGTGGGCCCCCCTGCTCCCTGCCCTCCCCCACGGTGGCCGACCTGAGCCCACGGGCTGGGGTCAGTCACCAGTGTGTCTGCTGCCCGGTCCGCAGAGCTTGGACTATGACAACAGCGAGAACCAGCTGTTCCTGGAGGAGGAGCGGCGCATCAATCACACAGTGAGTCTGGCGGGCACCTGGGCCTCATGGCCACGGTGTCCCCACCACCTCCCTCCCCTCTCGGCTCCAGCTGGTGTCCCGGAGTGAGCGCTGGCTGCTGCCCGGTGCGGAGACCCGTGCGGGTGTCACATCATTACCACTGAGGAGGCTGTTCTTAGGGGTGTCGGCTGTGGCGGCTGGAGCGTCAGCATCCGGTTATGACCGGGTTGGGGAGTGCCGTCCCTCCAGTGCTCCACGGCCTCTGAGGTGTCGGTGGGGCTGCTCTTCCTGGGACTCAGTGTCCTGAGGGCAGCCCTGTGCGTGGTGGCAGTCACCAGAGCAGGCCACGACGGGACGTCCCGCCTCCGCACCCTCCTGTGACAGCGCCCCCCCTCCTGCCCGCTGCCGCAGGCCTTCCGGACCGTGGAGATCAAGCGCTGGGTCATCTGTGCCGTGATCGGGATCCTCACAGGCCTCGTGGCCTGCTTCATTGACATCGTGGTGGAGAAGCTGGCCGGCCTCAAGTACAGGGTCGTCAAGGACAGTATCCTTTGTCTGTGGTTGCCCGGAGCCAGCGGGTCCACAGGAGGAGCCCCCACCCATGTTATGCCATCGGCCGGGGGACGTGACTGGGTGGGGGCTGCATGTCTGGGGGTCAGGCTGTGTGGTGACCCTGAGACGCCTAGTAAGTGCTCCAGGCCCCAGAGTCCAGAGTGCAGCCCACTGGGGAGTGGCGCCTGGGTGACACCACCCCGCGTGGTCCTTGACGAGCCCAGACATTGACAAGTTCACAGCGCGGGGCGGGCTGTCCTTCTCTCTCCTGCTGTGGGCCTCGCTCAATGTGGCCTTTGTGCTCCTGGGCTCTGTGATCGTCGCCTTCATAGAGGTAGGTGGGCCCCTCCACCACTCCCCCCACCCCGCCCCCCGCAGCGTCTGCCGGTGAGACTCACTGGCTAGACTGCAGTGGAGTCCTTGCTAGGCATCAGGCGGTTCAACCAAAACGAAGCCCACCTGGGCCTTCCAACCCTGGCCCTGGCGGCCATGCCTATCCACCCGCACAGCCTCTCGCCCACTTCACGCAGCAGGGAGCAGAGGCAGCGCCCAGCCCAGGGGTCCGGGTGGAGGGACCCACCCGAGGGGTCAGACGCTCCTGGGGCACCCTTCCTTCCTGTGCCCCTTTGCTTTTCCCTCGGGGCATTGGAAGGAAGAAGGGGCAGCGTCCAGGAGCTTCTGTCTGGGGTGCAGTGCAGTGTCCCCCAGAGGGTGCAACAGTGCTGGCCCCTCAGCGGGTGTGTGACGTGGGCCTCCATCATCCTGGGCACCTCCGCCTGCCTCGGGGACACTGAGCCCTCCCATGCCCGAGGTGTTTCCTCCCCTCGGTGGTCGCTCTGCGTATCAGTGGGGAGAGGTGATAAGCCCCTTCCCTGGGCGGCCTGGGCACTGCGTGGCATGTCTTCCTGGGCCTGGTGGCGGCGGCGGCGGCAGTGGCGGCTCACTCGGCCTGTGGACTCAGTGCTGGCGCCCCTCCTTCCAGCCGGTCGCTGCTGGCAGCGGGATCCCCCAGATCAAGTGCTTCCTCAACGGGGTGAAGATCCCCCACGTGGTCCGGCTCAAGGTGAGACGCGAGGCGGCCCCCCCGGGAGCTCAGGGCTCAGCCCAAGGGGCTTCCTTGCTGGGTGAGAAGCGTGTCATTTGTCCACCTCCGCCTCCAAAACTCGCCCAGACCCATGCTGTTTGCTGCTGACAAGCCTTCGTGTGGGTGTGCTGGCAGGTTTTATGTGAACTTTCTTTGTAAAATGGTAGAACTGTTGTACATTCTGAATGACGCAAAAATACTTGAAGGTACATTTGTCACGATTGCAACCACATAGGCATATTTTAAGTTCCGTACGGTGGTTAGTATTTCAGAATGAGAGTAGCTGTGTTGAGTGGTGAGTTTTTTCCTTTTTTCAGAATTTTCCTTAATCTCATTGTGCATGATCTTCTGGGTAACACACTGATTCCGAGGGGGTTGGGAGGTCAGGTTTCCTCCTGTGATCATTTCAGGGTGCAGCTGGCGTGCCTTGGTCTGGGGTTTGCTGGTGGCATCTCTCCTGCTCTATCTGGGGAGGAGGTACTCCGGGGAGCGGACAGGAGGGGGCAGTGCCTGTGCTCCGTGCCCTGCAGCAGGAGGGCAGGGCCCGAGGTGGGTGCGGGTGCAGGAGCCTGGAGCCCGAGGACGGAGCGACAGCTGCTGTTTGCGTGTCTTGTGTTTGTACATGACCACCTGGGACAGAAGGGCTGAAGAGATAGGCGTCAGGAGAGCATCAGCTGCCAGCTCCCCCTCCTCCAGGACGCGCGCCGTGGGTGCTGGCCCCCCTCTTTGGTGCTCATGCCTGCCAAGGGCTCACGTGATTAGGTCCCTTCCCGTGTGCAGTTTGTCGCTCAGGTTCTTGGACCACGTGTGGCCTTTAATCAGACTTGGTGCAATTTCTTTTGTGTTCCAGACCCTGGTGATCAAAGTGTCCGGCGTGATCCTGTCCGTGGTTGGGGGACTGGCTGTGGGGAAGGTAACGGAGTGCAGCTGCCCCTGCCTGAGTCACTCTGCACCCGCGGGGCCTGGGGCTGGTGTGTCCCCCCGGAGCCGTGCCCATCTGAACGCAGCCGTCTGTGCCTTCCAGGAGGGACCAATGATCCACTCGGGCTCCGTGATTGCTGCTGGGGTCTCCCAGGGGAGGTCCACGTCACTGAAGCGGGATTTCAAGGTGGGTCTTCCCTGCGCCCACGTCCATGCCCCCAGGGCTGGGCCCCTGCCTCCCCTGCAGCCTCCTTCCCTTCGCCTCTGAGGGTCCCTAGCATCCTGTCCGTGGGGGCATCCTGTTGCCTTGGTGCTCTGGGTGAGTGTGCATTTCTGTGAGGAAATGACCTGTAGCTGTAAGCTCACAGGAATGCGTGGCCTAGAGAGGTCGGGAAGGTCATGTGTGTGGGCTGCCGGCGCTCAGTTCTGGTCCTTCTTGCACAGACCTCGGCGTTTAAATATTGCTGTGAATGGGTTATTTTCTCTGGATGGTGGGCAGGCAAGCTGCCCGTGACCCCATTCTTCAGTCCGGCGGGTTGTGAGCCTCATGGTTGATGAGTGGCTTGTCCAGAGGCCTCCCCCCGTTCCTCCCTCCCCTCACCCCTCACTTTTGGGCCCACCTCCCCCCTTTCTGAGAGAAGTGCCTTTGGAGGCACTGGCTGAGATCCTCTTTCTATCTGTCTTGGTTCAGATCTTCGAGTACTTCCGCAGAGACACAGAGAAGCGGGACTTTGTCTCAGCAGGAGCTGCGGCTGGAGTGTCTGCTGCGTTTGGGGCCCCCGTGGGTGAGGAGGGCGGCCCTGCCTGGTCTGAGAGCTTGGTGACAGCCCATGTGGGGGGAGCCAGGCTCTCCCTGCTGTGAGAGGGGTGGTTTGGGGGTTTATGGACTCAGTGCCTGGTGAGGGTGTGGGGTGGGCTTCTCAAGAGGCCCCGATGGCTGCTTCTGTCGTGGGCTCGGTGTCCTGGGGTCTGGGGGCATGGGTGGCAGTGGGTGAGGGGCTGTCTGTGGCTGGGCAGGCACTTCAGGGCTGGGCCACTGGCTGTTCCAGGTGGGGTCCTGTTCAGCTTGGAGGAGGGTGCATCCTTCTGGAATCAGTTCCTGACGTGGAGAATCGTAAGTGCCTGGGACGGCCACCTTCCCAAGGTCGGGCAGCCCTGGCACTGGGCCTCCGTGGCTGGGTGGACGCGTGGCTCTCGGCCCACACTGTGGGGTCTGCACCTGAGCTTCCCATCCAGCTGGTGGGTCCCTGAGCCGTCAGCCTGGTTCTCCTCCGTCCTCATCGGGACCCCAGGCCCCGCACACCTCCTTCCCCCAGCCGAGCCAGTGGGACTCCAGGCCACCTTCCCTCAGCCTTCGGAGGGTCTAGGCGCCACCCAGGTGACAGGAGGGGAGACAGCCCTTTTGCTGCAGCCCCTCCCCACCCTCCGGCCCTGGGCTCAGCCTCTGTACACACTGCCGCAACTCATCACCACGGCTCTGACGGCACTCGTCTCTTTCCGCCTGCAGTTCTTTGCTTCCATGATTTCCACCTTCACCCTGAATTTCGTCTTAAGCATTTACCACGGAAACGTGTGGGATCTGTCCAGCCCCGGTCTCATCAATTTTGGAAGATTTGACACTGAGGTAACCCACTGCGTCGCCCCCTTTTTTCTCTGGTTCTTTCTATGAGCATGGCCCAGGTTGTTTACTCAAGGTTCAGCCTGAGAGCTGGGCTTCTGGAAAGGTCTAGCTGTTAGCGGTGGGATAGGGCCCTTGTTTGTGAGCACCGGGTGCTGGAGGTGCTCCAGGAGGGTGCATGTGACCCGGCCGCACAGGTTGGGGAGCCCGTCAGCCAACGGGCACTTTAGGGGTGGCTCAGGTGCCTGCAGGCTGTCAGGCAGCATCACTAGACTGGTGGCCAGCGCTCCTGCAGCAGTTTCTGGAGGCCGAGAGGCGCAGGCAGCGTTTCTGGGGCGGCCTGCGCTGCGCGCTGCCATCACTGAGCCCAGGGAGCCGCTCGGGGGCTGGTCCTCACCCGTGGACGCGTCAGAGGTCCTGGGTGGCTAGGTCACCAGCATCCTCTCCCTTGCTCGTGGCCCCTCACTTACCCTTTGGCAAAAGCTCAGGCCGCCCCCCGGAGCCGCCATGTGAGGAGGCAGGCGGTCTGCCCGAGCACCCGGCGTTTCTCTCTGGGGGCCTCCTCACCCTGCGGGGAAGCGCCAGGGTTCCCGTGCACAGGCGCGTCCTGTGAAACGTCCGGTCCCGAGTCTGAGCAGGAGCTGGTGGCAGTTTTCCTCACAGAAGGTCTGCTCTTACTCCCTCTGCACAGACGATGGTGTACACGATCCACGAGATCCCCATCTTCATCGCCATGGGCGTGGTGGGTAAGGGCCGTCCCCACGTGGGACAGCGCCAACCAGTGGGGACAGGGCCTGCGGGGCTCCAGGCCTGATCCGGCTTGGAGGGCCAGAGAAGCACGCGGTCTCCACCCCTGCTGGCTGTCCCAGGACTGCCCCGGGGCAGCGGGGAGGGATCCTGACCCTGGGAGGACCGGAGCCTCACTCTGGCTGATGACAGCCCCTGGGGAAGCAGACGGACCTGGGCAACACTCCTTACTCTGAAAGCCCGTGGGACGTGAGCCCTCCACCCAGCGGCCGTTTGCTGCCTGGGCAGCCTGCTCCTCTTCCCGAGTCCCGGACACGCAGCTCCTTCCTTGTCCCAGGTGGCATTCTCGGAGCTGTGTTCAACGCCTTGAATTACTGGTTGACAATGTTTCGAATCAGGTGAGAAACCTGTTCAGGGACTGAGTTGAGAGCTGTGGCACGCGGGGCATCTGAAAACTGACCGCTCATGGGCTCTTGCCCATGGGGCCATGTGGAAGCCACGTGCCAAGCACACTCCTCCACGGTGGTTTGTACGTGAGGGGACAGACCCACTCGGCAGGGGGACGGGTGGGGCCTGGAGGGTGGCCCCTGGCAGGGAAGGCACAGCCCATGGATCCGGCGCGGCCCTGGGTTGATGCTCTTCTGGGCCTCTCACGTCAGCGTCAGCGCGGTTTGTACGGGGCCATCCTGACCTGGGCACGTTTGGTCCAACACAGGTCCTCTGCTGTTAGGAGAGCCATCATGGGAGCTCTCTGGTTTTCTGAAGCCTTAGGGGTGGATCTTGGCATTCTTCTTTCTTGTCTTTTTGCACCAACTTAAAATGCAGTTGGGGAGCATCCGGAAGGCAGCCTGAGAGTGTTCAGGAGCCAGGGCGGGTTGGTCATCAGATAAGCTCAGCATCCTGGACGGCTCTCCCGAGTCGCAGGCTCAGGTTGCCCTGGCTGCCACCCCAGCCATCCCACAGCTCGGTCCACCCTGGCTCTTTGCTCCAGGTACATCCACCGGCCCTGCCTTCAGGTGATCGAGGCCATGCTGGTGGCCGCCGTCACGGCCACGGTCGCCTTCGTGCTGATTTATTCGTCCCAGGATTGCCAGCCCCTGCAGGGGAGCTCCGTGTCCTATCCCCTCCAGGTAGGCGGCCGGGGCAGGGGCAGGGCGAGTCTTCCCAGACATGGGTGGGTGCCACGTCGGCCTGGGGTCTCACCCCGGTCCTTTCAGAGCAGCGGCCTGACAGGTTCTGCAAGGGGACTGCGGAGGTGGGGTTGTGGGCCTGCAGGCAGAAACTCACGTGCATGCGCTTACCACGGCGCAACTCCCCGCATCCCCTGTGCCCGTCAGTGACAAGCAGGTGAACACGGCGTGGTCCGTCCACACAGTGGGTTTCCTCAGTTGTAGGAAGGGTTGGAGCTCTGACACGTGCTCCCACACAGATGAACCTGGCAAACACTGCTGAGTGAAAGAAGCCAGACAGCAAGGGCCACACATCGTGTGGTTTCTGTTTATGGGAAACGTCCAGAGCTGAAAGCGGTTGCTGGTTGCCGGTGGGTGTGGAGTGTGTACTCACAGGCCTGTCACAGATGTGGGTCTGGGGCGCATGGCTGGCTCTGGTGGGGCTGTGGGGTTGACCCACACAGCTTTGCGTGGAGCCCCTGCCCTGGTCAAGGCCTACAGGGGCCCACAGTCTGCCCAGTGAACTGTGGGAGCGTGCTCCAAACGTGAGCCTTTGGATCCCCACGTGCCCCAGGGACAGACTCGCCATGCAGCCCCTGCCTGGCCGGATGGCTTCTGAAGCCCTCACTGGGCCAGGGTCTGGCTCTTGGGTCCTGCCTCCCCTCCAAGAGAGCAGCCTGACCCCGCCTGTTGTGTGCTTGGTGCCTGATGCTGTCCAGGCCTGGACACTGTGTCCCACTGGCCTGTTCTCTTTCCTGACTTTGCAGCTCTTCTGTGCCGATGGCGAGTATAATTCGATGGCTGCAGCCTTCTTCAACACCCCAGAGAAGAGCGTGGTCAGCCTTTTCCACGACCCCCCAGGTGTGTGCCCATGCTCCGCACTCTGTGCTGTCAGCCACAGGTCCCCATGTGGGCCTGTCCCCTCTGGCCTGGTCTGCAGCCGGCCCACATACACTGGGTCCAGGCCTGGCTGATGGCTTCTGGCCGAGCCCCCACTGCCTCCCTGCAGGGCTGGGTGCACTGGAGCGTGGGGGCTGGCAGCCTGGGGTTGGCTGGTGGCCAGTGCTTGGGAGGGGCCCAGCCAGGCTCCCCACACGTCTCCTTCCCTCCCTGGAGGCCGTCCTGTCGTTCATTAAGACAGTCTCACCTCCCAGGATGAGTTTTTCTTGGCGCTGCTCGCAGAGGTCACTCTCAGTCAGAAAACAGCCTGGTGACTCGTATACCAGTGAGGCGCCTCGCCCAGCTTCACGTTCTTAATAACAAACAGGCTCAGACTGGGCACAGACCTGCTTCCACTTCCCCTGTTTTCGGTTCCACGGGGTGGGGTCGGGGAGGAGGGGCACACCCCCGAGATCCAGAGTGGCTGCTGCAACGTGCTTGCCCGTCTGTCTGTGGCTCTAGTTGTTTCCTGTCATGCCAGTTCTGGGAACTCCCTGGTTGTCACATCTGCATATGCGTGTGTTTGTGTGTGTGTGTGTGTGTGTGTGTGTGTGTGTGTGTGTGTGTGTGTGTGTGTGTGTGTGCGCGCGTGCTGCGGGAGTTCACGCAATTTAACAGAAAGGCTTTTAAACGTGGGCGAGGCCGAGCCCCCAAAGATGCTGAGCGGGCCATACAGGCGTCTCCAGGCCCCCTGGGGGTGCTGGCTCTGGGGTTTGTGTGACGTCATCCCATTTCTGGAGTCATCTGGTGCAGAGTGGTGGCCGTGGCGGCCATGGCCTCCCTCCTGCACCCTCCCCTGACCCCTGGTGGTCTCAGTGCCACCCGTTTCCATGCAGACCTCAGCAGCCACCTTCCCTTGGCCCAGGTCACCGTCCTGCTGGCAGCTCTGGGCCCCGGTGGCCCCAGCTCCCCTCTGCCCTGCCCGCTAGGCTGCCGTGCTCACACTCTGAGTGCTGGGCCCCCAAGACCCGGCACCCTGGCCTCTGAGAAGGGGGTGACTCTGGGGGTCTGGGTGTGACCAGGAGGCTGTGACGGGCTGCTGGGCAGGCAGCTCCGCCTGGGGTTGAGTCCATGTGGCAGGCCCTGGCCAGCGCCCTGTCCGCAGGCTCCTACAACCCCATGACGCTCGGCCTCTTCACCCTGGTCTACTTCTTCTTGGCCTGCTGGACCTACGGGCTCACGGTGTCGGCCGGTGTCTTCATCCCATCCCTGCTCATCGGAGCTGCCTGGGGCCGGCTCTTTGGCATCTCCCTGTCCTACCTCACCGGGGCTGCGGTGAGTGGGGATCTTAGGGGCCAGCTGGGCTGGGAGGAAGGGGCGGTGTTCCCGGTGCCCACTAGGGCCACTGTGGGCCAGAGCAGGGGTTGTGCATGCGTGTGGCCTTCAGGGAGGGCGCAGGTGTTGGGAGAGAGCGTGGTGTGGAAGGACGGGGCAGGTGCAGGAGTTGGGGCCTGGGCGTGCGGTGTCCAGGCCTTGGCCCCGGAGCTGCCTCCTGGCTTCCTCCTCCCACCTGCCTCCGTGGGCTCCTTGGTCTTTATTCTGTGAGTCTTCTAATTGCATCTTAGTTGTTCAAGTAAGACTTTAAAAAACTGTAAGAGACGCACAGCAAGCCTCCCCTCACTGGGTCCAGGTCATGTGTCCCAGGTTTCCTTACAGACACGGTTTTTAGTTTAGTTTGGTTTTTTTTTTAATTGATACATGACTCATGTACCATAAACCAGTGGTCCCCAACCTTTTTTGGCACCAGGGACCGGTTTCGTGGAAGACAGTGCTCCTATGGATGGGGGTGGGGGGATGGTTCAGGCAGTAATGCGAGCAATGGGGAGCAGCAGATGAAGCTTCACTCGCTTGCCCACCGCCCACCTCCTGCTGTGCGGTCCAGTCCACGGCCCGGAGGTTGGGGACCCCTGCCATAAACTCCCTCCTTCTGTAAGTGAACGGTTGGGTGGCTCTTTAGCCTGTTCGCAGAGCTGTGTAACCGTGATCGTTGCTTAGTTCCAGGATGCTCTCATCACCCCAAAAAGAAACCTGTCCCCATTAAGCAGTCACGTCTGTGTCCCCCTTCCCCAGCCCCTGGTGGCCATTGTCAGCTTTCTGCCTCCATGAATGTGCCTCTTCTGATTGTTGTAGATTCATGAAATCACACTTCATGGCCTTCTGTGTCTGTCCTCGTCATTGAGCACCATGTTTTCAGGGCTCATCCATGTTGTAGCATGAGTCTGATTTTCACTCCTTTTTAGGCTCCCTGGTGTGATGCAGGCATTTGTGCACGGACTCCGGTCACTGCACACACGCAGGGTGCCCCCCCCCCCGCCCCGGCCGTACTGTGCACCCTCCTGTCTTAGGCTGCCGAGTTCTGCAGGTGGCAGAGTTCATTCAGTGCATCCTTGAGCGGGCACAGCTAGGGTATTTACAAACTCAGGTGATGCTGCCGCAGACCATTTTTTGTGTAAACTGTAGGATTTCCTTCTGGGCCCAGTGCTGTCAGTGCATCTTGGTGGGTTTGGCTGCCACTTCCCCCCAGCATCCCCTCTGTCTTCTCTGCAGGTCTGGGCAGACCCCGGCAAGTACGCCCTGATGGGAGCAGCTGCCCAGCTGGGTGAGTGCTGGCTGCGGCATGGGCGTCCGGAGGTCAGGAGGGCCACTCCCCCAGTGTGTGGCTGGGCAGGGTCACTGTCCCCATCTGGTGCTATCTGGGGGGGCCGGTACACAGGGTTGCATGGACAGAGCGGGAGCTGCACAGGGAACACGGTAGGGGGACACGGGAGGGTCCGGCGGTGCAGCCTGCAGAGGCTCGTGCCCCCCCAACCCTCCCTTCCCCTCCCCGCCTCCTGGCAGGTGGGATTGTGAGGATGACGCTGAGCCTGACAGTCATCATGATGGAGGCCACTAGCAACGTGACCTATGGCTTCCCCATCATGCTGGTGCTGATGACCGCCAAGATTGTGGGGGATGTCTTCATCGAGGTGCGGCCTGTGGGAGAGGCCGCCTGCCTTGCTTGCCCTCGCTCTGCGGCCCCTCCCCATGCCCCTGGCCTCGGAGCCTGAGGCTGGGAGAAAGACTGGCGGTCTGCGGCCGCCGCAAGGGAGGGGGCCCTGTGGAGGCTGCCCCGCAAGCAGCCTCTTGCATGGCCATGCCCGTCCTCTCCCCAGGGCCTGTACGACATGCACATCCAGCTGCAGAGTGTGCCCTTCCTGCACTGGGAAGCCCCAGTCACTTCACACTCGCTCACTGCCAGGTACCCCTCCCTGGGGCAGGCCCGCAGGCTGGGGGGCGGGTGCTGGACGCCCCGGGAGGCTTGATGGGGGCAGCCTGGAGCAGGACGTGGGTGCAGGGCTGGTTCCCCCGGGGCAGCACCTGGGGGTCTGGGCTCCCGGCCCACCTCGTCTCCAGGTTTCCTGAGTCCGGCCACTTCCTGCATGTTGAGCTGTTCGGGAAGCTCCCTTGGCCCCGTGGGGGATCACAGCGTGGCTCTTCCACAGGGAGGTGATGAGCACACCAGTCACCTGTCTGCGGAGGAGGGAGAAGGTGGGCATCATTGTGGATGTGCTGAGCAGCACGGCGTCCAATCATAATGGCTTCCCCGTGGTGGAGGATGCCGATGGCACGCAGGTACCACCCAGCTGCAGGAAGCCGGGCTCATCATCTGTGCCGGCGAGTGGGGCATGTTGGGGGGCTTGGTTCCCGTGAACGTGGACGCCCCGCTCTGGGGTTTCTGGTAGAGTTCTGCTGGTTACACGGCTGTGAAGACAGGTCCGTGTGAGCGCTGTCCCTGCGGCTTGGGTAGTTACTGATGCGCCTGTGTGTCCTGTGGTCACACCCCAAGCTGCACCCCCAGCTGAGGAGTCGCAGCTGTGCCTGTCAGGAGGTCCTGATGGAAGGTGCAGCGACGTCTGGGCCACGGTCTGCTTTTCGCCCCCACAAACGCTATGGTCTCTTGGCACTTCGTGATTGGGGTCCTGCCTCCCTCTCCTGGGCGTTTGGGGATCCGTGAGCCTGTGCAGGTGAAATGCCTGCAGCAGGGCCAGTGCCCATAGGCAGCCAGCATCGCTGGGGACCCTGGCTGGAGCCCCCAGGCATCCTGGTGCTGTTGCCTGGCCCCTCTGGCCCAGCCGGCAGGGCGGGCCCTAGGTCCCAAGTCCCAGGTCCCGCGCAGACAAGGGTGTTTTGTTTCTTGTGCAGCCTGCCCGGCTCCAGGGCTTAATCCTGCGCTCCCAGCTCATCGTCCTGCTCAAGCACAAGGTAGGCTGTCGGGGGTGGCAGGAGAAGGGGGTGGCAGGAGATGCCGGGCAGGGCCCTGGGCTCTGAGGCGCTGCCACCCACTGCCTGCCCCCCGCCCCCGCAGGTGTTCATAGAACGCTCTTGTATGGGCCTGCTACGGCGCCGGCTGCGGCTGAAGGACTTCCGCGATGCCTACCCGCGCTTCCCCCCCATACAGTCCATCCATGTGTCCCAGGACGAGCGGGAGTGCACCATGGACCTCTCCGAGTTCATGAACCCCTCCCCCTACACGGTGCCCCAGGTGCCGCAGGGGCGGTGGGGGGCAGGGGCCTGACCCCCACTTCCAGAGCCTCATGCAGCCACCACCCCTGGCGGCGTTCTGGCTTCACTGGCCATTGCGGACAGGGGTGGGGGGCGAGCTCTGTAGGAGGGTGGGGGTGGCTACAGAGCAGGATGTGCTGGCTGAGGCGGGGGTGTGGCAGGGGGGCGGCAGGTCCTGCCCCGCTCCTGTCCCGGGATGGGGCAGGGGCCGGCGGGCGAGCTGAGGCTGTGTCTACATTGCAGGAGGCGTCCCTCCCGCGGGTGTTCAAGCTGTTTCGGGCCCTGGGCCTCAGGCACCTGGTGGTGGTGGACAACTGCAATCAGGTGATCGGGGGAGCCCACTGCCTGCTGCCTACCAGCCTGCCTGCCCACCCGCAGGGCTCCCGCAGACTATGCTGTCCTCCGCACGCAGGACAGGGGCATCCACAGAGGCAGAGCCCGCTGGATCCCATGACCTGGCTTTGCTCCCACAGGTGGTCGGGCTGGTGACCAGGAAGGACCTCGCCAGGTACCGGCTTGGGAAGGGGGGCCTAGAGGAGCTCTCTCTGGCCCAGACGTGAGGCCCTGGCCCTGGCACCTCCCCCGGGGTGCTTGCCTCGCTCCCCAGGCAGCGGCGGATCCAGCGTCCTCCAGACCTCGGGGACAGCCCAGCCAGCGTGTGACACATGTGGTCTCTTCATGTTCTCAGTGCTCCCCTCCCCCCCCCGACCTCATTCCCTCACCCTCCAAGATTTCACACGCCAGCCTCCTGTTTCCTGACTTCGAGGAGTCAGTTTGTAGAACTGCTGTTCTCTTTCTGAGAGACCGCGAGTGTGCGTATGTATCTGCATGTGTGTGCACGTGTGACAGCTCGCAGGCTGGGCCCTGTGGGTCTGAGTACTGCAGCCCACAGGACGGGCCCATTGCCTGGAAGCAGTGCACCCTAAGCACCGCCAGCTGGAGGCCTGGGCGACTCGAGGCTGCAGCAGAGGCCTCTGGTCCTGTCTGTCTCAGCCCTCAGCTCAGTTTGCAGCCGTGAGATTTGGGGTCTGGGCAGAAACACAAGCTGGACTCATGAAGGCGAGGGCTTGGGGGAGCAGGACCACCTGGAGAGCAGACCCTGGAGCTGCACTCCCAGACACCAGTGCACCCTAAGCCACACCCACTTGGTGCAGTGGGCTCTGAGCCAGGGTCTGGGCCAAAGGGGAGAGCTGAGACCTTCCTGTGGGCCCGGATCCCCAAGTCCAGCCATGCCTCTATCACAGCACCCATGTGGACGGCACAGGGAAGGCGGGTCTTCTCAGCACACGGGGGCCCCACGGGCCACTGAGGACCCCCAGCCCCGAGAGATGTTCTGGGGCAGCTCTGCTTCCAGTATTGGGGGCAGGTTGTTTCTGGGATGAGCTGGCAAGCCCAGAGCAGGGATGCACCCCTCCCAGGCTGGGCAGTGCCAGATTTGGGATCCTATGTCCCCAGTGCCCCATGGGACTTTTTTTCTAAAGCGACTCACGTCCCCAGCCCACTTCTGTGATGAGGTCTGTGGATGCCTTTGTGGTAGGTTGGCGGGCGCTCCACCTGGGTTTTAGCCCCTTTCAAGGGGATGGGGCCTTGAAAGGCCTCTTCCTGGCAGGGGAGCCCTCCATGGGGGCACAGGGGTCTAAGTGTGGGGATCTGAATGGGAGAAATAAAGGAATTGTACCCAGACAACCGGTGCCAGCTTCTTGTTCCCACCCAGCGTGGACCACGGTCCAGTTTCCCAGGATTCACAGGCCCACTGGGGGGCAGGGCAACCCAGGATGCGGCCCTCCTTCATGTGTGGTGCAGGTGGGCAGTGCCCCAGCGGGGACACCCCTGAGGGAGATGCAGGCGAGAGGCTCAGACACCCACAGGTGGGGAAGCACCTGGGGCCGCCCCACACCCATGGGAGGGAGGCCCCTGGCCACTGCATCCTTGTCCACATTGCTCCTGGGGCTGCTGCAGAGCCCTTGGGGAAGGCACTCTTTCCCTCCCCCTGCATCCTGGCCACCATCCTTGTCTGCAAGCTCAGGTGCACCCAAAACACGGGCCGCTCCGTCAGCACGCAGCCCTGCCTCACCCCTGCCCTGCTGGGCTCCAAGGTGTGTGGTGTGGCTGCGGGGCGTCGGGTTTCCTGGGCAAGGGGTTGCCTGTGAGACACTGACCTTGTCACAGGGAAGCCCCCCAACAGCCCTCATGGGCGGGTCTGGGCAACAGTAGAGAGCAGGGCCACCTGGGCGGGGTGAGGCACCTGAGTGTCAGTGCTGGCCTGAAGCAAGACAGCCCACAGCGCACCCGGCTTCAGGACCCGGCGTGGGGAGAGCGCAGGCACTGTGTTCTCAGCTGCTCAGGTGTTGGTTATGTGTTGAGGGGGTGATATTTTAGGACTGGGTTAAATAAAGCAGACTGCTAAAATTCACTCCACCTGTCTCTCTTGCTGAGGTTGCCCAAATCACCAGTGCAGCTGCTCTGTGGCCGGCACCCTCTCTCGGTGGCTCTGCTCGCACCATGTCCCCCTGTGGCACCCTGTGCCCTCGGCCTGGTTGCTGGGCTGGCTGTGTTCAGCAGGTCCTGGGCTCCAGCCTCCCTGCTTGGGTTCTCTGACCAGAGAGCCAGTGATTGCTCCTGGGCCTCCCTCCCTTCCTGCCCAGGCCAGGGGGCTCCTGCCCGTGACAGGCCAGCAGCCACCCCTGCTGGCTGGCCAAGTGGTGCCCGCTCAGATCCTTCCAAAAATGGGCAGTTGGGGAGGCCTTGACGGAATGGGAAAGCTGAGGGCTCAGGTTCCACCGGCAGTTGGGCCGTGAAGTCAGGAAGTTCTGGTGAGAAAAAGAAGGTTCTAGAAGAGCGCCCGCTGCCCTGCCTACCTTGGTTTTGTCTTGGAAGGAGAGATGTGAGGGCAGAGCTACCACTTCACACCTCACGTGCTCCCCCTGGATCCCAGAGCCTTCAGCTCTGACTTTTCCTGCCTCCCTCCGCCCTCCCCTACCCCCTCCCCCAACCGCCCTGGGGTCCAGCTGTGGGCAGCCGTGGGGTGCTAGGCCCAGGGCTTCTTGGCAACGGCCAAAACCACAGACAGGGCTTTCGGTAAAGCTATATCAGGTGAGTTGAGGCGGAGCTGGGAGGACCACCAGGCAAGAGCCTGCACGAGGGTCTGGGCCACGTGGGACGGCTTTGCTTCCTGACCCCCAGCTCTCCTCAGAGCCCAGGCGCTCCATCTGGAGCTGGCCAGGCAGGCACTGTCCCAATCCTGCTGCCCAATGCTGTGTCCTCAGGTGGGGCCCTGGACCTTTCTGAGCCTGAGCTTTCTACATGGACAGTGAGAGCTGGGCCTCGCTGTGGGACCCAGCGGGATGAGCCACGGTGAGCTCAGTGGGCGCACTCAGCAAGGTTTTGGGTCCCTGTTACCCTGGGCTCCATTTGCGAGCATCTCCCCCCGTTGGCTCTAAAGGCAAACCCCAAGGTACCTTCTTATAGAGCCGGCAGACAGCAACCCCTCATCAGGGACCTCGCCACCCTCCCAGCCGGGCACCATCACCCCAGAGGACCTGGAGCTCCTCCTGGAGGAAGGGCTGGCCAGCTCCGAGCCCTTGAGTCTGGAAGAGATCTCGGAGAGATATGAGTCAATTTGCCTGCCTTCCACCGCTTCGGTCACAGAGCAGGACACCCCCAAGCGCTGGAAGCAGCTGGAGCAGTGGTGAGCCCCTTGGGGACCAGGGGCGGGGGAGCCACGTAGTCAGTGCCCCGCATATGCAGCCACACAGCCCGTTCCTCACCCCACCAGGGTGGCCGACCTGCAGGCCGAGGTGGTGTTGCTGCGGGGACACAAGGCCTGCTGCGAGCACACCACGCTGAGCCTGCTGCGGGAGCTGCTGCAGGTGCACGCCTGCTTGCAGCTGCAGGACTCAGAGCTGAAGAGGCTGCAGCAGGCGGCTCAGGCCCCCGAGAAGGAGGCTCTCCAGGTGGGACGCGTCGGCTGTGAGGCGGCATCCCCGGGTGTCAGGGCAGCTGTTTCCTGGACCCTGAGCCCCACTCAGCCCCTGCTGCTCAGGCCAGGGCCTCGGGTCCCACTCCGTGGGCCCCCGTGTCCGTGCTGGTCGAGCTGGGAGGGCCTCTGGCCTGCACTCAGCTCACCCCTCCACCTTGCTGTTCCCCAGCCTGCAGAACCAGAACCAGATGCAGACCCTGAACAAGAGGTACCCCTGCACCCTTGGAGCAGGCTTAACAGGAGGGAGAGGGGCTTTGGGGAAGCAGCGGCTGCTGCCAGGCCAGCCTGGGCATCAGCCCCTGGCTTTTGTTGCCTCCAATTTGGTATCTTGCTCAGGTAAGCAAACACATCCACGGCCCAACTCCAGAAGGTCAGGTTGCTGGAGCCCGGCAGGCTGTGGAGCCTGGGAAAGGGGCAGAAGGCTTGCTGCTGGGCCCCTTGGCTGAACCCCCACCCCAAAGGCTGCCCAGCCTGCTCCTGGCTGCCAGGAGGTGGCAGGGCAGGCCCCAAGAAGAAGCAGTTCTTGTGTGCCAGGCTGGTGGAGGTCCGGGAGGCCCTGACCCAGATCAGGAGGAAGCAGGCGCTCCAGGACTCTGAGCGGAAGGGCGCCGAGCAGGAGGCCAGCCTTAGGTGGGCCCCTCAGGAAGCTGTATCTGGACCCGCCGAGGGGTCGTGTGGGAGTCCTCAAGGAGGGCAGGTGACCCTCCAGCCCAGGGTCCCCACCCCCTCCCCTTCCCCGTCAGTCATGCTCACGGGGAGCCTAGCTCTCTCTGTCCCAGGTGGGGACACAGAGTGGGCTTCTGGCCTCTCTGTGTGTTTACCCGGGCAGGGTTGGACCTCCTGCTAGGTCAGCCTGGGCCCCCCGGATGCAGGCCTGGCCTGAAAAGGATTTGGTGTCCAGGGCCCCACCAGCCTCCCTGAGGCTCCCCATCAGGCCTCTGGCCGACTGGGCTGCTGTGACCTGCAGCCGTTTCCCCTAGGTTGTCTGAGCTGACCGAGAAGCTGAAGCAGGAGGAAAGGGACCGGGAGGTGACCTGTGGGGCCCTGCAGAAGAGCCAGGAGGAGGCCAGCCAGAGGGTGGACCATGAGGTGGCCAGGATGCAGGTACCCGGGAGGCCAGGGGCAGGCCCAGGCAGGGCTCTGGCATCAGCAGCCAGCAAGCTGCCAGCAAGACGGTCTGTGCAGGAGACCCCCAACTCTCCCCATCCCACATCTTCTCCACTGCTGGGGTCTTCCTTCATCCCAGCTCTCCTTTTGGCTCCGTTCACGTGTTTGGACCTGGTGGCCGACCCCCAAGTCCTACACTGTCCACTACGGTGGCCATTGGCCACGGGTGGCTCTGTATGTTGCAATTTAAAACTCAGTTCCTTGGTCACACAAGCCACATCGCAGTGCTCTGTGGCTACCTGTGGCTGGTGGCTGCCGATTTGGCTGTGCTGAGGTGGAGTACGTCCTCCATCACAGAAAGTCCATCATTAGCACGAGTGCCATTGCGGCCACTGCTCCCCTTCCCCATGTGATCAGCACCCAGATCAAGAAATAGAATCTCATAGCCTGAGGCCCCTTCCTTGGCCATTTCCAGCTTCAATGCTTCCCTCCGTGCAAAGTGGAAGTCCCTTCCTCAAAACACGTCTTCCGGTGGCCCTGCTCCCGGGCTGGTGCGTGTGGCCTAGAAGGTGGGGCAGGGGCCAGGGTGGGGTGCCTCTGGACCCAGCCTCTTCAGCTCTGCAAATAGAGACCAGGGACTGTGCCGCGTCCCCAGCTGCTGCCCTCATAGCTCAGCTGCCCAGCTCCATGCGTGCCCCTCCCGCTGCCCTGTGGGAAGCTGGTGCCTTGGCTCCATCGAGAGGCAGAGGCCCAGGCAACATCAGGGCCCGGGATCCCCGATGCCTGGCTGGCCCGCATCTCCCCAAGTGCGCCCTGGGGCTGGGGTCAGCGCCCTGCCACTGCTGCCTGGTTTTGTGAATAAAGTTTTATCGGCACATGGCCATTCGTTTACTGTTGCCCACGGCTGCTTTTGCACTGGAACCACAAAGCTGAGGGGTTATGACAGAGATCCTGTGGCGCATAAACGCCAAACCTCTGCCTTCTGGTTCTTCACAGAAACAGCCGAGCCCTGCTCCGGGTCACCCTGCGTGGGGCAGGGAGGCTGGTGGGGGCTAAGGGCACACCTGCTCTGGGCTGTGGGCAGCCCTCCCGGCCCTAGAAGGACTTGTGGCCGTGGAGAGGGTGCCTCGTGCCTGTGGGCCTAGACCCCCATCTCCTGCATCCAGACCCTTGGTGCAGCAGGAAAGGAGCTGATGGAGGGAGAAGAGAGAAGCGGTCCCACCCTGGGCCTGGAGGGCGAGGGCAGACAGTGTGTGTGTGCACACGTGTGAACAGGGATGTGCACACGTGCATGAGTGTGTGTTCATGTGTGAGCGTGTGCTCACATGTATACTCAGCCTCCTTGCCCGGGGCTCCTGGCAGGGGTATGATCCGATGGCTGCTCTGCCGCCTCCTCTGGTGGGATCTGGCAGTCACTGTGAGGACCATGTGTGTCCTGGGCCCGTGGAGCGTAGCCTTCAGACCCTTCACAGCCCTTGTGCCTGGCTCTCTGGGACATATGGCCCTTGCCTGCCCTGCCTTCCTTCCTGAGGAGGGTGTGACGGGCCCACCCCTGCAGGGCACACGGGACCAGGGTCCCCTCCGACAGAGATGGTTGGGCAGGAGAACAGCAAGTCCCTGATGGCACTGTGGGTATGGGGATGGGCGAGGGGGACGCCCATGGGGAGGTGCACGGTGACCATGTGGCCCCCACTCCACAGGCCCAGATGACCAAGCTCAGGGAGGAGATGAGCCTCCGCTTTCTCAGGAGGGAGGCCAAGCTATGCAGCTTCCTGCAGAAGAGCTTTCTGGCCCTGGAGAAGGTAGGTGCCTGCCGACGGCAGGGCAACCAGTCCCCCTCTCCCCAGCTCACGGCGGGTGGGGTCTCCCCGCAGAGGATGAAGGCCTCAGAGAGCGCACGGCTGCGGGCGGAGAGCAGCCTGCAGGAGGAGCTGGAGAGCAAGTGGCAGCAACTCCGGGAGCTGGACGCAGAGCGCACGCGGGCCCTGCAGGGGCAGAGGCAGGTGGGTGGCATGGCGGGCACTGGCACGGGCGGGGCCCCGGCTGGAGCTGGGCAGGTCTCAGGCTGCCTCTGTCCGGCAGCAGGAAGAGTGCCACCTCCTGGAGCAGTGTCGGGGCCTGGACAAGGCTGTGGTCCAACTGACCGAGTTCGTGCGTCAGAACCAAGCATCGCTGAGCCATGTCCTGCTGGCCGAGCAGAAGGCCTGGTGGGTGTCCGAGCGGGGCCTCAGGCGGGGCAGGTGAGAACAGCCCTGCTCCCCTGACCCCAATGTCCTGAGCCTGGCTCGAGGCCCAGTGGGGTGCCCTGGGGCAGAGAAGCTGCCCTTTAGTGGGGGGCTCCCATCCCTCCCCAAGCCTGTCCCTCACGGGGGAGCTCTGAGTGGCAGCGGTGGACACAGCCCCGTCTTGGTGGTCCCTGTGATGACCCTCATCCTCTCCCTGGGGGCACCTGTAAGGTTCTGAAGCCAGGAGCCAGACTCGCTGCCCTGGCCCAATGCCAAGGGGTGGGCCAGCCTTGGCTGAGGGACAGTCTCTCTCAGTGGCACCCACCCCCAGGGATGCTAAGGGGCAGTTGGAGAACAGCCGGGCCGGGGAGCTGGCTACCTACCTGCAGGAGAGCCTGGAGGCCATGCAGCTGGCCAGCGAGCTGGCCCAGCAGGAGATGCACAGTGCCCTGGAGCTGGTGAGGCGGCAGGGCCAGGGCCGGGCCCGCAGGGTTCCCCGCCTATGCAGGCAGTACACTCAGCCCGGCCTCCCACAGCTCCGAGAGAAGAGCCAGGCCCTGGAGGTGTCCGTGGCTGAGCTGGTCAGGCAGGTGAAGGACATGAGTGACCACTTCCTGGCCCTGAGCTGGAGGCTGGACCTGCAGGAGCAGACGCTGAGCCTGAGGCTGTGCGAGGTGAGTGCACAGAGCAGCCCGGGGAAGGTGCACCTAGATGGGAGGGGTCCTGCTGCCCCTCAGGGCGGCGGGTCCCAACCCACCCAACAGCTGTCCACAAGGCCCAGGGCCCCAACCACACGGGGTCTCCACTGAGTGACCAGCAAAGCAGCCTACACCTTTGGGTTCTTTTTGCTCTTTTTCTAACAGCTTTATTGAGGTTCAGTGCACACACCAGACAATTCCCCCTTTCAAAGTGTGTACTTCCGTGGTTCTTTGTGTATTCAGAGTCGTACAGCCACCACCACAATCACTTTTAGAACTTTTCCATCCCCCCAAAAGGAAACCCCGTGCATTAGAGGTCACAACCCCCTCTCCCAGCCCCTGGCAAACACTGGTCTGCTTTCCGTCTCTCTGGATTTGCCTGTGCTGGACATTTCGTATAAATGGAATCAAATGCTCTGTGGCCTTTTGTGAGCTTCTCTCGCTGAACGTTCCGTGTTTGAGGTTCATCCACTTTGTGGTATGTGTCAGTGCTCCTTTCCTTTTTATGGCTGTCACATTTCACTGTGTGGATGGACCATAGCTTATCCATTTGTCAGCTGATGGACACTGAGCTGGTGTCCTTCTGATGCCCTTAGTGCTGCCGTGAACACAGGTATACACCCTTTGGCAGAGGGGCTGGGTCCCCCATCCTGTGCGTGTAGGCCAGCTGCCTGTTCTCTGTCGCTGCCGACTCACAGGCAACTGGGTCTGGCTCAGGGGAGGGAGTGAAGCCAGGCCTTCTTAAGGATGTGGCTCTGCTCAGCCTGGTGGCCCTGCCTGGGAGGACCGGGGCACCCAGACTGTGCCAGGCCAGGCCACCCAGGCTGTGTCCGGTCAGTGTGGACATGCTCCGAGTTGAGGCGGGGGTCCTGTGCCCTCCAGGAGCTCTGCTGCGTGGGTCTGGCCATCTCGGGTCTGACTATGGCTCCAGTGGGGCCAGTCTGTCTGCCTGTCCACCCTCCCTCTCTGGGCGGGTTCCAGCCCTCACTGGTGTCCGTGCCCCAGATACAGAGTGAGTGGGGAGTTGCAGAGCAGCGATGGCAGGAAGGCCTGGCCCGGTGTCAAGGGGAGGCCGAGGCGCATCTACGGGAGGTGCAGCAGAGAGTGGACATCCTGCCCCAGCAGGTGGGTGAGGGCTGGGGTGGCCTCCCCCTCCCCGCTGTGCCCACCCTGAGCCGCCCACCGGCTCCGCATTTTAGATAGAGGCCGTCGCCGACAGGTGCATCCTTCACAAGAGTGACTCAGACCTCAAGATCTCCACCGAGGCCAAAGCCAGGTGAGGCCCCCGGCTCCCTGTCACAGCCTGGCAGGACCTTCAGGGACTGGGCTGGTCCCACCGCAGGAGGGCACAGCCATCTCAGAATGACCCTGCTGCTTCACAGGGCTTCCTGACAGTGGTCCATCCTCCCCAAGCCCCTGCACCTGTGGCAGCCCCGACCCCTCCCCACCCCAGGCCTGGCCCAGATTTGGGCTTGGCCCCGCTTTGGGCTTGGCCCCTGCTGGGGGCAGACTTTCACTCTGTCACCTGCTGGGGACCCCCCCAGTGCCCACTGGTGGGGCGGCAGTGCCAAGCACCCTATGCTCTGCCCAGGGCCTCCTCCCTCCAGCTGCCCCACCCCCCAGATGCCCCCCAGAGCCTGGCAGCCCCGGCCTCCTGTGCTCACAGAGAGTTCGAGGGCGAGGCCGTGAGGCAGGAGCTGGCTGCTCTGCTGTCCTCTGTGCAGCTGCTCAGAGAGGGCAACCCCGGGCGGAAGATCGCCGAGATCCAGGGCAAGCTGGCCACGGTACCCCTGGGCCCCTGGGCCTGGCACACTGGGCGGGGGGCGGTTGGGGGCTGGCTCAGACAGGGGCAGACCTCCCCCAACCCAGGGAGGCTCAGATGCAGGACACCCCCCTGGGAGTGTGGGGGACGAGGCTCATGGAACCAGCCGTCCTGCTGGGTGCCTCTGCACATATCAGCCTCTGGAAGTACCAAGCTGGGGCTCCTGTCTGGAGCCCCCAGATGCTGAGGTGCATCAGCAGTCAGTGAAAAGAGCAGCCCTGAGTTCTGGCCGGGTCCCCCCTCGTCATCGGGCTGAGTGATGCGGCCGGCTCCCACTGAGGGGTGAGGACCCATGTGTTGGAGGCCGGCTCCTGCCACGAGTGATTAGGGCGGGGGCCGCCCCCAGGTCTGCAGACTTCCTGCGTCTGTGCCCACGAATGGGGGCCGTGTTTAGTTTCAGAACCAAATGATGAAGTTGGAAAGCAGCATCCAGGACAACAAGACCATCCAGAATCTCAAGTTTAATACAGAAACCAAGCGGGTGAGAGGTGGCTCCTGAACTGGGCCCTGGCCGTGCCCCCGCCCCCCCACCCAAGCTCCAGGGCTTACCAGGCCCTGTGGGTGGGCCGCCTTTCTCTGTGCAGAGCCTGACTCCCAGCTGCCCTCACCACCCCCAGCCTGGCCACCCCCTAGCTTTTTGGTCTGCCCAGCCGTCTGTCTGCGTGTCTGGCCCAATCAGAGTTTCCAGGCAGATAAGACCCAGCCTAGCCCGGTGGGAGATAAATCCCGTTGGCTGTCCCGCCCCTCTGGTCTGATTCCTGCGTCCACAGCACACAGAGGAGATGGCCACTCTGCGGTCAAGCGTGATGCACCTGTGGAGCGAGGAGGGCCCCTGGGCCCTGACGCTAGGCAGCAGGAGGGTCCTCATGTCCCTGGTGAGGCAGCAGTTCTTCATCAAGGACGTGGCCCCTGACGAGGTGGTCCCCGTGAACCACTGGGGCGTGTATCAGGCCGTGAGGTGGGCAGTGGGGAGCCGCCTTCCAGAGCCCCCTCCAGGCCCGGGTTCGGGGCTGGGCGGACCCCGAGGGCAGTGTGCGGAGGCAGGGTCCGGGCCGTGAGCCGTGTCTCTGGGCAGGTGGCTGCAGTGGAAAGCGGTCCTCATGAAGCTGGTGGCCCGGCGGAGGCCGAGGGCGGTCTGGGAGAAGCCCCTCGGCTAGAAGCCCGACCACTAGCTCTCATCCCTGCCCCTTTCCCAGAAATAAACATGCCCGCCCCATGCCTGTCAGAGGCTGGAGTTCCCTCCAGGGGTTCAGGAGGCCCTGGGCAGGGGAGTGGCCAAGAGGACCTTTCCTAGACTCCCAGAACCCCTGCTCCTGTCCTGGCTGCTGAGCCCCAGGCCCCACCGCTCCCCAGGGCCTCCCACCCACAGGCACTGCGGCCCAAGCCCCACCCGGAGCCAACAGCGCGTTAGCTTGGCCACTCAGACGGTGACCCCCTTCCTGCCCCTCCAAGAAAGCCCTCACCCCCATGGTAGCTGGCCCTGCCACCTGCCGCGGGTGCCACGAGGAGGGGCCACCCTGGGGCCAGCTGGGCGGGCAGTGTGGAGGGCTGCCCTTCACCACTGACTGGAACTTTGGGGGCTGGTCCTTGAGGAAATGTGGCTTGCCCACTGCCAGCGTGTAGACGCCCTGAGCCCACTGCCTCCAAGAGGCTGCAGCTCCTGCCCCATCCTCCCTCCTGTGGGCAGAGCTCTTGGGTGGCCCCTGCCCATTCCCTGCCCTGGCCTGGGAAGTCCCTACCTGAGCTGATTTGTCCTCTGGTGGCTGCCCTGATTGGAGGTCCCCGAGGGCTCCTTTCAGGACAAGGACAGCAATAAGGAGAGTCCGGACCCTTGTTGCCCTCAGCTCACCCCCACTGATCCTTGCTCAATCGCTAGGCCTCGGCCAGTTGCACCCCCTCCAGGGCCTGGCCCCCCCAGCCCAGCAACTCGGGGCCGGCCTCTGCCGACCAGCTGGCCAGCAGGTCGCTGAAGTCAGGCGTGCCGGGGTGCAGCAGACCCAGGGGGCTGGGTGCCGGCTCCTTCCAGAAGGAGGGGGGAAGCTTCCTTTGGGTCATGGGGGTGATGTGGCCATACTTCTTCTCCAGCCTGAGTCGGCGGCCGGCCGCAGCCCTGGGCCCCGAGTACTGCCGCAGCCCGTAGTCGAAGAGCTCGGCCAGGGGTCCCAGCGGCTGCGGCCCTTCCCCACCGAGGCCCGGCCCGCACGCCTGCCCCTCAGGGACCCCAGGGGAGCAGACCCCGGGCTCAGTGGCCTCGTTGTCTTCTGGGGCCTCGCCCTGGGCCAGGCGCACCAGGTTGGCGCAGGAGAGCTCCCTGGCTGAGCTGCTGGCCGTGTGGACATCAGCGTAGATGTCGCAGGTGTCGGGGTCCTGCCCCCGGTCCTTGTGGCCAAAGTACCGCTGGATGTCGTCACTGATGAGCTCGGAGAACCGCAGGAGCTGCAGCGGCGTCTCTGGGCCACTGGGGTCCAGAGGGGCCACTTCTGGGGCCCAACCTGAGCTCTGGGGGGCCGGGCTGTGGCCCTCTGGCCCCTCGACTTCCAGCTCCTCTTCCGCATCTTCCTCCTCCTCCTCCTCCTCCTCCTCCTCCTCCTCAGAAGTGTCTAGGGGCTCCGGGTCTGAGGGCAGGAAGGGCCCGTGGGACGGCAGAGGCAGCCGGAAGTCACAGAGAGGCCAGATCACGCCCGCGGCCATCTCTCCGCCGAGCTTCTGGGGGCTCTCGGGCAGTGGGCGCTAGCTGGGGAGGGAGGCGGAGAGGGGACAGGTTAGCGGTCAGGGCCCGCAGCCCTCCTAGGGGAATAGTCACTGCAGGCTTGGGGCGGGCGCTGAGCTCAGAGGCAGATGACATTTGGAGAGACGGAGGTGGTGGGCACTGTGGGCGGGGGGGCGTGGCAGGGGTGAGCTGCAGGGTGCAGGCCTCAGTCACCCGCCAGAGGAGGGTACGTCCTGTCCTGTAGGGAGGGTGGCTGACAGTGCTGTTGGAATAGTGACTCGGAGAGAGAGAAGCAGGGCAGGTGGGAAGGGAGCCGGCCCAGGGGCTGGGCTTCGGGCAGCTTTGGGGCCCGGAGAGCAGAGCCCTCGTCCCAGCTCAGGGTTGCTGTAGCTCTTGATAAACAGGCTTGTTGATGTAGAGTCTGCCCAGGTGCAGGGTGGTGGGGGACTCCCTTGGCACGCCCCCTCCCTGAGTGTCTGTGGTTGGCAGGGTCCCTCTGTGCCCGAAGTACCCATGCTGAGCCCGGGAGCCGGGCCTGGCTGCCTCGACCTGGGTGCTCTGTCCCTTGCAGTTTTGGGGGCTTCAGAGGCTTCAGGGGCTGTGAGAGTGAGCTCCGGGGGTCTTCGGGGGAGGGCAGAGCTATTTCTCTGTCCCCACAGTCGCAGGCTTCCCCGTGCTCCCTGTCGGGGGTGGGGGGCGGTGGTGAGGTCACCTCTAGCATCTCTAACCTGGGGATGGGTCGGGGGGCTGGCAGGACCGGGGAGGGGGTGGGATTAGGGGAGCTGATTGTGAATGTGGGAGGCCGCCCCCAGAACAGGGACCCAGCTCCCCCACTGCAGGGAGGCAGGTGGGCCAGCCCTTGGACCAGGAGGCCTTCTAGCGGGAGCCCTGGGCAAGGGGGAGGAAGAAAGGGAAGGGGGGTTAGAGAGAAGGGGGGGCTCCCAGCTTCAGGAAACCACTCCCCATGTGGGGGGAGGGGAGGGAAGTCCACAGGCCGCCCTCAGAGTCAGGGGGGCCTCTCGGACCTCCCCCTCCTCCCTCCCATCACGCTCTGCAGTTCTAGGGCCCTTCTTCTCCGTTGGGGTGAACAGTGGCCCCAGCGTTGGGCGTGGGCATGGCCGCTGGTGGGGAACCAAGACTCAGGTGCCCTCCTTTCCCTGGCCGTCCCACCTCGATGACCCAGCTCCGCTCAGCCCTGCTGTTGACCCCTCCCCGTGGGTGGGTGGTCCCCAAAGACCACCAGGGCAGAGGAACCCACAGCCTTCCCAGGACCTCCACCACCAGCACCCTCCCGCCCGCCGCCCAGCCTGGCTCCTACCTGCCGAGGCCTGCAGCTCCCGCTGGGCAGGCCCACCTCCACCTGGGCTCAAGCATTTATAGCCAAGCTCTGTGGCTGGCCGGGCTGGCAAATATTTGGTGACTGCATTGTCATCGCAGACTGGGCAAATAGAGCCCGTTTGCTTTAGCGCCCGGCAACCAGGGCCCCGCTGGGGGAAGCCTCAGCCTGCCCGGGGGACCGTGGAGTGTTTGCCGCTCGCCCAGCTGGCTCACACCCGGGGCCGAGGACCCTTATCTCTGCCGCTGATTGGGGCCCCGACCAAGCCTTGTCAAATAGGCGGAAAATTAAATTTCATGCTATTTTGACTCCTGGAGTAGCCTTCTCTAGAGGACATCCTGCTTCTGCAGTGCTCTGGGTGAACAGGCTCTGGGCCAGCAGCAGGACCTGGGAAGCCCCAGGAGGGCCAGGGACCACCAGCCAGGGCCCAGGTGGTGGGTTTATGCAGGTGCGGACCCCGGAGCCCCTGCCCAGCCCCCTCCTGCCACTTCCCACTGTTCCAGAGCTGCAGGTGCATTTGCAACAAACCCCACTGAATCACTGCTCCCCCAAGGGCTTCGTCCCCACGTCCAGGCTGAGGTGACACCTCCCTTCTCTGGCTTCTTTTTTAGCTCCTGTGCCTTCCCCTAAGGGGCTTAGTGGCCCCTCCAGCCCCGTGGGTCCTGCCCGGGGGCATCCTCACTGTGGTTACCACCCATCATTACAGCCCCTTCACCATGAGTCCCAGGAGTCCAGTCCAAGTTTCCCCGTCCCCGGAAACCGACCTCGGCCACAGCCACAGTTCTGTCCTGATACCCTGAGGTCTGATGACACTTGCCAGGTCCTGGTTGTGGGTCGGCCCTGCCCCAGCCTTAGCCAGCCTCTCTCTGACAGCCAAGACCTGGGGGAGGCTGGGTGTTGGGGTCCCCGGTGGCTCCCCAGGACTGCTGGGACCCCAGAATCCCTCTCTGCCCAGATACGGCCCCTGCCCCTCTGCCAGCCCAGGGAGCGCCCACCATGACCTGCCCAGGACCCAGGGCTGGACCTCAGCAGCTGTCCTGGCTGTAGCTGCAGTGCCCACTGCTGCCTATCGGGAACAGCCAGGGCCGGGGTCTGGGAAGGGGCTGGAGACCGGCCGGGCTGGGGTCAGCCCCGCAAGGTGGGGCCTCAGGGGCCCGAGGGAAGTGCTGGGCACAGGGGCCGGGCTGAGGAAGGCGAGACGCAGCCCTGTCATGGAGAAGGTCCTGGCCTTTGTGGCCAGAGGGGGGCGCTTCACGAAGGAGTTGGTTTGCAGGTGCTGATGGGGCAGGTGCTCACCCAGCCAAGCCGGGGGAAGTACAGGTGTTCCAGCAGAGGGGACAGCCTGGAAAGGAACCAGATCGCAAGGAGCTGGCACCCCTGTGGTCGGCTGAGTGATGGCCCCAAAGATGTCCACACCCTGATCCCTGGGAATTGCGTTGTCACCCCACTTGGCAAAGGGACCCAGTGGAGGTGACTGAGGTAAGGACCCTGAGATGGGAGATGGCCCTGGATTATCCAGTGGGCTTGTGTGTCACAGAGGGAAGCAGGAGGGTCTGAGTGGGGGTGGGGGCAGTTGTGGCGATGGAAGCAGAGGGTCACTGCTGGCTTTGAAGGTGGAGGGGCTGCAAGCCAAGGAATGGAGCAGCCTCTAAAATCCGGAAAACAAGGAGATTCTCCCCTGGAGCCTTCGGGGCGCAACCCTGCAGACACCTTGATTTGAGGCCAGGGAAACCCACTTGGGACCTCGGTCCTCCAGGACTGCACAACAAATCAGTGTTGTTTTAAGCCACTCAGTTTGTGCTCCCTGTTTCAGCAGCAACAGGAAGCCCAGAGCTGGAAGCGTTGGCTGGAAAGTGGGGTGGGTGGCACACAGGACCTCCTGGCCTGGCCCTGGAGCTCTGACCTTCCTCCTGTACTGGGAGCCAAGTCGGCCAGGGCCTCAGCTCTTCCCAGCATCACTGGAACCAAATCGCAGAGTGGCAGTGGGGCTTTTGCAGGAAAGAGGCCCCAGGGTGGTTTTCACCCCCCACCCCACAGGCCCACTTTTCCATCCTGGCCTCTGCCTCAGGCTCCCAGTCAGTGGAACTGGGGCTGTGGAAGGGGCTCTGGGTCCCAAGAGTGACCCAGCGAGGTGTCCATTCTTGCCCACAGGAAGACTGTTCACAGACAGCCAGACTCTTGTCCTCCGGTGGCAGAATCCCAGTGCTTTTTTCTGCCTGACCAGAGACAAGGAGGAAACCCCAGTCTAGGATGGAGAGTTCTAGAGTTCAGGAGAACCCAGAGCAGTCAGGTGTTTGGGGAGAGGAACCTCAGCAGCACAGTGTGGGGTGGGCCTTTGGACACAGGAGGCCTGAGACCGGAGACTTGGGGAGGGTGCCACTGCACCAGTCCTAGCGATCAACGATGGGGCCTAACAAGGCACAGTGTGTGGAGGTGAGGGTGGGAGACAGGCATGAGAGGGATTCAAGAAGCAGATCTTGGGTCTTAATGGAATTACCCCCTTCCTTGCCCCTCCTGAGTCAGAGCCATGCTCAAGATAGACACAGGAGTCTGGTGGGTGGAGGCTGAACTCCAGCTTTTGTTACAGGTGAGGCTGGGCTGGGTTATGGCAGCCAGGGGGACCCTGGGTAGGTGGAGAGACACACTTTCCCAGAATCACTGCCCACACATGTCCAGCCGGTATTGGGTGGCCAGCCAGTGCCAGGCCAAGTGGCAT
The DNA here is from genome assembly GCF_965194825.1 of Balaenoptera physalus. Lineage (NCBI taxonomy): Eukaryota > Metazoa > Chordata > Mammalia > Artiodactyla > Balaenopteridae > Balaenoptera > Balaenoptera physalus. The sequence continues at coordinate 52,376,271 of NC_138898.1, read as the reverse complement.
GGGTGTCCCAAGTCCCCTGTGCCCATGGGGGCTCCTGGGTGGGGCTGGGGGCTGAGGCACTCAGGCTGCCAGGCTTGGGGCCTGAGCATATGCCCTGGCATCTGCTCCCAGCCAGGCCCCCGTTGTGGGCAGCATGGGGCCTTCAGAGCTCTGTGCCCACCCTGCCCCCACCAGCCCCCACCCCTGCTGTCAGGCCTCAGCCCCTGGGATAAAGGCTCTGCCTTTCCGAAGGTGGTGGCCCTGCCTGTCCCCATGCACCCCATATTGATCTTCCCAGGGAAAATCAATAGCTCCAATATGTCAGCTCTCAAGTGGCGCTACAGTAAATTACTCCCGCCATCAGGCACACAAGGGCTGCAGCCTCCCTCCCATTAGTGGGACATTAGTCCTCGTGTGAGGTTTCTCTGTGTGCTTTGAGATAATGAAGCCTGAGGTGTTGGTTTATGCCTCTGGGAGGAGGGGGACCTTGGACAAGAGCGGCATCGCTGGCAGTGCTGGGCACCTGTCACCCAGTGCCCTGCCGAGACTGCTGGGGTCAGGAAGGGGAGGGCCCTGGAGACACCGGGCCACTGGCCGCATCTGGCTGTGGCTTTTCCCACTCTGGGCTCCACTGCATCAGAGGGTCAAGCAAACCACAGCATTTGGGGCTGTTGTCGCCCTCCAGCCAGAGGCTGCCAGGGACACACGTGTCACTGAACAAGGTGGGTTTAAGCAAGGGAGAATTCACAGCCCGGAACGTGGGTGTCTCAGGAGGCGGGCGTTAGAAAGGGCTCTGGGTTCAGCCATTGTTGGGTGAGGGGCTCTGCTCTGGGCTGTGTGCTGTCAGCAAGCAGGGTAAGTGTGACTGGGCATCTGTATCAGTCTCCAGGGGCTGCCATAACAAAGGACCATCAACTGGTGGTTTAAAACAACAGAAGTTACTTTCTCACAGTTCTGGAGGCCAGAAATCTGAAACCATGAAGGCTCTGGGGGAGAATCTGTTCCAGGCCTTTCTCTTAGCTTCTGGTGTAGCCGGCAGTCCTCAGCGTTCCTTGGCTGGTGGCCGCATCACTCCAGTCTCTGCCTGCCTCTTCACATGGCCTGCTCCCCTGTGCGTCTCTGGGTCTTTTTTCCTCTTATAAGGACATCATTTAGGGCCCACCCTATCCATTATGACATAGTTTTAACTAATTACATCCACAAAGACCCTATTTCCAAATAGGGTCACGTGCTGAGGCTCCAGGGGGATAAGAATTTGGAGGGACATCATTCCACCCAGTATAGCATCTTTAATACATCTTATCCAGAAGGAGGGCAGATGAGGCAAGGCTCCAGCCATGGTTGGTAAAGGACCAGGGTCCCTCCCATCAGCCAGGAAGGGGGTATTTGGTCTTTTTTGGGCCACTTCCATGTTTTGCCTGTGTTCAGATGTGATTATAAAGGGGTCTTGAGCCACCATGGTCACGGAGAGGCCTGGTCCAACACTGATGTTCTCTGAAATTGTTTACGTCCTACAGGAGAGCCCAGCTCTGAGCACCAGGCCAGCTCCCAGAGATCAAGGCCTGCTGTCCTCCTCAGACTCCGCAGGACCCACGTCCTTTGCATCATGCCTTCACCTAGAATGGAGACCGGTGCCAGCAGGACCTGGGGACAGAGGAGAGGTCCACTGGACATGTGGATTTGCTAAGCCTTTGTTGTGGGGCTGCGCTGCTCCTCCCAGACTCTGGCCTCAGAGCACCCTAGGAGCCTGATGGCAGTAAAGGAGCCCTCCACTGCCTCAGAATGGAAGGACATTTCCATGCCGTCCCCTTATCAGTCTTAACAGCTGTCCCAGGGACCGGCAGAGGGCTTCCCAGGCATAGCACCAGTCCTGGAAGCAGCCTGCGAAGGACAGGAGATGCCCATTTTACAGCTGAGGAAGCAGAGGCTCGAGGGGTGCCTGTCTGAGGTGTCTTATTTCTGTCACCCATCCAAGGCAGTGGGACAGGTTTAGTGACCCTTTGGAGGCTGCCCTGCCTGGGGCTGAAACCCTAGCCCCTGCCGTTGACCCCCAGCTCTGCACCCCCCTCTGCTGTCCCAGGGCAGCTTGTGCCCAGATGCCCTAAAACATACCAACCAGGTGGCTGCATCAGCTGCAGTCAGCAGCTCCACCCCAACCTCAGGCCTCTCTGATCTCCACCTCCTCCAGGAAGCCCTACAGGCTGCACACCAGAATGATTCTTGTCCATCCTCCTGCCCACAGTAGGTGCTCCTGGGGTTCCCTGTGGTCGAATTGGTTTGGCAGTGATTCTGGGTGGGGTTCTGGGGTGGAACAGGTGGGGCGGGGCCCAGTGAGGAGGACGTAGGCACACAGGTGCCTCTGTTGACACAGCAGCTCTGAACACAGTCCTGGCTTTGCAGCTGAGCCACCACCAGGCGTCCAGGTTTGGGCTTCCCAGGGTGGGGAGATCTCCCAGATGCTGCTGAGCTGGGAACACCTCCAGCCCACCACCCTTGCTTAAGTGTCTCTAGACTTCCTGAGGGGTGAAGAACTGGTCCCGAGGCTGGTGCTTCTCCTGCCAGAAAGCAGGTGCAGGAGATGCTCCAGAGGCAAAGATTCTGAACCAGGAGGCAGCACATTACAGCTGCCAACTAAAAATTGTCGCTTGTCACCTGGTTCTACAAGAATGAAGTCACCTGCCACTGCAGTCACTGACCTTCAACACACCCTTAAAGGAGTTCAGGGCAGAGATCAGGAATGAGGCCCTTTGTGCTCTGGCAAAAACTGGCAGAAAAACTCTCACGTTGTGCTTTTTTTTTTTTCAGTCGTCACAGTTCACAAGGTGGCCTCTTAACCTGATTTTGTCACCGTCAACCCCCCCCGCCAGCACATCCCCACATCTCCACAGAGTCTGTGATGATGCCTGGGTTCTCCTACGTGGTCTCCAGACAGGACGGCTCAGCAGAGCCAGGGCTAGTTTGCCTTGAAGGCAGAAGGCTCCAGCAGCTTCCTTATGAAGTCAACTGGGGAACCGGGTAGACAGGAAGTCCCAGGACAGCCCGAGGGTGACCCTCCCGGCCTGACTCCTGAAGGTGGATGGGAAGGTTCCCCCCGAGCAGGCTGCAGCCTCCATCCACAAAGATGATGGCGTGCTAGGCTCTGCACTGGTGGTTCCGCTGGCCTGGAGAGACTTGTCCGAGTGCCTGCTGGCTTCCCGGTGACAGCCGTGGGCGTGCCCTGCTGCGGTGGGTGAGGGATGGCAGCCCTGCAGCTGAGCAGTGCGCAGAAATGCCTGTCCCGCAGGGTGGGTGGTGTAGACGCGGCTATTCGTGCGCAACACAGAGCAACACAACGCGCCAGGGCTGGGTGAGGGTCCGCGGCCATGGGGCGGGGGACACTAGTCGAGGGGACAAGATGACTCCGTGGCTGAAAATCCAATGAAAAGAGCAAAGCGGCGTCGCGAGGCCGCGGGGAGGAGGCGTTCAGGGGCTGCTCCTGCCCGGCGGGAGGGGTGTGGTGTGGGCCTAGGGCGCCGATCTCAGGCGAGCCCGGCCGACGGTGAGACCTGCGCTGAGGCGAGCTCGTCGGAGGACGACGCCCGCATCCCGTCCCCGCCGGCCGGCCTCAAGCCCGGCGCGGAAGCCTAGGAACCTGCCCGCTAGTTCCTCTTCGGGCCGGCAGCGAACTACATTTCCCGGCATGCCCGCGCTGCCGGCCGGGGGCGGGCCTGCGACGGAAGAGGCCGCCGGAGGACGTGAGTCATTTCCGTTGCGCGAGTGGGTCCACGTTCTGTAGTCGTGAGCGGAGGCCAGGAACAGCGCGCGGCTTCCGGCTTCGTGCGACGGAAGTGACGCGACGCTGGGCGCGGCGGCGCCGAGTGCAGAGCCGGGGTCGCGATGAATTGCGTGCTGTGTGCGCCGGCTGCTGGGTGAGCTCCGCGCGGTCTCGGCGGGACCTAGGGTGAGAGCGGCGGGAGGGCGCGCTCACTGTTCTCTCTCTTCCAGGGCCCTCCGGGTGCTGAGGCTCGTGCGCTGGCCTTTCCGAAGCCTGCATCCTCCGCCCGGTGGCCGGGCTCGTGCCCAGCCCGCGGCCGAGGGTGAGGAAGAGGATGACCCTAACCGCCCCCTTCAGTTTTCCTCCAGCAAAGCCATCCCGTTCCGCTGGACAGTGAAGCACTCCCTGGGAAGGGAGCAGCAGCGGCCCTGGTGGAGGGTGCTGCCCTTCAGCCTGTGCCTCATGGTTCTGGTCATCTGGTGCTTCTTTAGGCAGGAGACCAGCGCGGACCGGTGGTTGAGACGGATGTTGGAAGAAGAGGTACCGGAGCCCAGCGATCGTTCTGAAGAGCCTGGAACTCCGGTGGCCCATGGGGCGAGAACTTAATGGGGTGCCAGCAGCGAGGGGACAGATCTCAGTCTTTAGGCTTTGACGTCGCGTTTGACCGTTTCTGTCCTGGTTACGCGCGTCCCCAGACTGAAGGACTTGGATGGCGCGCCTGGCAAAGCTGACTCGTTGAAGGCAAAGCAGAATGTCAGCAAATCGGAACCGGCTCTTTGCCTGATACTTGTTGCCATCGAATACGTCCAAAAGACTTTTCAGGTCCATAGACAGGGTTTTGGTTGCAGCGTGTGCTGTTGGATTTGTGATGTCTTTGTACAACATTATCACGTTTCCAAAGGGATGCTGGTGACACTTGTAATCCAGTGTGATCCACTTTGCAGGTCATTTGCTTTCTGAGACAGAATAACTAGCAGAAGAGTTAAACGTTTTGTTTTACAATGTACCGTGATGTGTATAAATTGATGTTAGTTTAACAGACTAACAATAAATATTAATTTGGTAATGTGGAATTAAGCCAATGTTGTTTTTTTTTTTCTTTTTGCATTTCATTTAAAAAAGGGAGCCTTCTAGTCTTTTCAGTTCCTTTGTTTGTTTGTTTTTTCCAAAATAGGAACTGAGGAAAGAAACCTAAATGTAAATTGTGGAACACTTTCTCACATCTCTTCCAGTTTTTAATTTTAGCAAGGCAACAACTTTCTGAGTGGAATAACATTGATAAATATTTTTATGGATAACTTAGAGGCAATATTTTGGGTATGTAAATGATATGTTTTCAAGTACTGCTTAGTAGGAAACTTTCTTAATTCTGGATTAAATACAAGATGCATAAAAGGGAAGATTTTATTTACTTAAGGTTCTAGTGGAACGTTTTATCTTGGCGTATCTTTGGTGCCAAAGTTAACTGGAAATTTCTCTCACTAGGATGGTTGAAGACCACTGACTGTATGGCAGTGTACTGGCTTCTCACAAGGCCTTGGCCAAGGTCTGGCCCGCCTTGGTAAATTATGCTTGTCAGGGAAGTGGTGCTAAGACAAGTATATTCATTTTTTTTAAAGATGAAGAGACCAAGATTCAGAAGGATTGACCTAATCATGGCTCAGGCTACATCGTTAGTTCCACTGGGAGCAAAGAACTAAGATGTCCTTTCTCTGACCTGGTGTGGTTGTGACCTACTTGGTTGTGAACCATTTTATTTGAGCAACAGTCATTCAAACCTGAACCCTGACTTTACTCTCACTAGCTCCTGCAGGAAAAAAAGTCAGAACTAACGAGAAGAAATTTTGTTTTAATTAAAAATACCTTTCACATGACCAAAGCAATATGATTTATCTGGAAAAATTAAACAGTATAATAAGCAAAAGGTAGAGAATCAGAAACAGTAATAATCCCACCACTAGAGGTAACTGCTGTGAGTACTGTTGGGCAGAAGATGGAGAAAACTGTATTTTAAAAAATCCAAGGAAAAGAGGTTACCTAAGTCGATGGCCTCATATCTTCCGAGCTGCTGAGGGTATTTTAACGTCTGGGTGTACTACCCCAGCCTTTTAAGGACATTCTTCAAGAGCATGAAAAATGACAATCTTTACAGCCTGTCACAGTTCTCTTTGCTCTCTTCAAGGAGGTGCCTCTTGGGTAGGCATCTTTTCTCCCACCTCTACAGCAAAGATCCCCAAATTTCTTTATCTTGAGCCCCCAACTTCCTTTTTTAAGCTCGAGGTGGCCTCTATACTTCTCTACTGGACTTTACAGGTTTCTCAAGCTCCTTAGGTCCAAAACAGAGTTCAGCTTTCCCCAAACCTGTTTCTTTGCTCTGTAGCCCTCCCAGCTCGGGACTTTGGAAATATCCTGAACTTCTTTCTCATTCCCTGCATCCTGGCAGTCTTCAAGATCTGTTTAGTCCTCCTCCAAAGAATTCATGGGCCTTGTTTAATTCTTCTGCTTGATTTTCTTCAAAAATATCATGTTGATTTTTTGCCATTTTAATTTCCAGGTTTAAATGTAATGTTTGTAGAGGTAGTAATTCCTTTAGACAATGTGAACATATAAAGAAGGTAGTCATTCATCCCACCAGCAAGTGATGGCTTATTTTACTGTATTACTTGTGTTTAAAAAAAACCCCAAAACTTACATGCTTGGGAACAAATGTATGGAACTGCAGTATCTTGCTTTGTTTTGTCACTTAAGTAGGAGCATTTTTCTTGTCATTAACAATTCTCAGGAAGCATTGTCATTCTCTGTGAGGTGCTCTTTAAGTTTTTGCCAAATAACTTTGATAATTATCTTTGTACATCTTTGTCTGAATCTCATTCTTTTCTAGGTTGGAGTTTCTAGAAATGGAACAGATTATTTTCCATAAAGGTCAGTACCCATTCGTCCTCCCAGCCACACTTCCTTTAAGGGCTTTTCTTGCTGCAGGTCACCAGCATTGTGGGTTGCTGTTCAGAACAACAAAAAGTCTGTCTGCTCCATGGGCTCTTCCTTGTTTTAATTTGCATTAAAACAAATTACTAGCGAGGATGAAAATTTTAAATAACTTCTCAGGAATTCCCTGGCGGTCCAGTGGTTAGGACTCTGAGATCTCAAACCGCGAGGCCCGGCCAAAAAAAAAGTTTCATGCTATATACTTACAAAACAATGTACTTTGGGCCTGGGTTCTCCCCCCCGAAATGCACACCCTGCTTCCTCCTCCAGGGCCAGATGAGCTGGGGCCCTGAGTGGTAGGGCTTACCGGGGGCGGCCCACCCTCTGTGCATCCCCGCCCACCCTGTTGGTGAAGAGGGCGTGTGTGTGTCTGTCTCCCCCTTGACCTCGAGCCTTTGGATTCTTTTTTAAAAATCAGCTCTATTGATACGTAGTTCACATATTATTCAATTCATCAATTTAAAGTATACAATTGATTTTTTAGTGTATTCGCAGGGGCAACCATTACCACGATGTAATTTTAGGGCATGTGTGTAAAAGAAACCCGCTACCCATGAGCAGTCAGGCCTCCTTCCCCCCTCTCTCCCCCACACCAAGCCCTAAGCAACTGGAGCCACTCTTTGCGGTCTCAGCACCCAACCCGGGGGTCATAGAACGAATGAAGGCGAGTGTGAGCAGCCTGGGCGCGCTGTCTCTACTTGGGACCTGTCGGGTCCGTCTCGGAGCCTGGAGCTGCTCAGGGCGCTGTCAGGGCGTTCAGAGCGCGTGGGGCAGTCGTGGTGGGTTGAAGGCGGCAGCCGAAACGGGACCAAGCAAGTGCAAGATGGGCTGTGAACGTGGACGCCGGGGGGGCACGGTGGGTGGAGGCGTCCGGCCGAGGCGGCGGGCTCGGGGCATGGCGTGGTCTGCGGTGCGCGCGGGTCCCCGCTGGGCGCCTGGTGCTGGGAAGTTCACTGGGCCTCCGGTACTGCGCCGGGCGCCGGATGGGGGCGTGGCGGGGGCGTGGCCGTCCCGGCGGGGGGCGCGGGTGGGCTCCGCGAGGGGGGAGATCCGGAGGGGCGGGGGCGGGCCCGCGCGGCGCATGCGCGCTGCATTGTTTTGACTGAAAATGCCGTCGGTTTCGAAAGCGGCGGCGGCGGCGTTGAGCGGGTCCCCCCCGCAGACCGAGAAGCCGACCCACTACAGGTCAGTGCCCGGGCCGGCCGCGGCGGGGGCTGGGGCGGGGCAGGGGGCGGCCCCGCGCGCCCCCGGCCCGCGCCCCCGCGCCCCTGGGCCTGGGAACTGCCTCCGGGTGCGGCCTGGGGCCCCGCGCCGCCCCTCTCCCCGTTCCCCCCGCCCCCTGCCTCTCCCTTGCAGCCCCCTGGCCAGCCGGCCCCCCAGCCTCCGCGCCGCGCCTGGACTCTGGGCTGGTGGACCACCATCCTACTCGGCTACCGCCGCCTGAGCTCAGGAGGCGGCGCCCAGGGTCTGGGGTGGCACCTGGGCTTGGGGGCTGGAGGACGAGGTCGGGGGTCCACGCGCCTGGGTTGGGGATCGGGGAACAGCGCCTGGGGTCGTGGGTCGGGGGCCGCCGAGAATGCGCCTGTAGTCGGGGATTGGGGACCGCGCCTGGGCTTGGGCGGAGGACGGCCATCTGGACTCCGGCTGCCTCCTCCTGGGGTCAGGGATGGTACCGGGGCTTGGGGACCCGGGCGCTCCTGGAGTCGCGGTATCGCACCTCAAATTGGGGGTCGTGTCTGTGTTTTGCATGAGGAGGCTGTGCATGGGGTCTGAGGGATCGCGCCTGAGGTCCGGGAACTCGCCCGGGCTCCGGGTGGGGGAGGCCGTCAGGGATCGTCTGGAGTCGGAGTGGGTGTCACGCCTGAGATCGGAGATGGGGGGGGGCTGCGCCTGGGGCCAGGAGTCCGCGTCTGGATTCTGCGGGGTCGCGTCTGGGGTCGGGGACAGTGTCAGGGATTGGCAAACCATTCCTGGGACCCGAGGAACGCGACTGGGCTTGCGGGGGCGGGGTGGGGGGAGGGTGTCTGAACTCGGAGAGGTTGCATCTGAGGTTGGAGATCACACCTGGGGTCTGGGATGGATAGCGGCGCCTGGGGTCGGGGGTCGCACCTGGGGTCGGGGATGGGGGGTTTCGCCTGGGTTAGGGGATTGTGCCTGCGATTGGAGATGGGGGGCTGCGCCTGGGGTCCGGGGTCGCACCTGGAATCTGGGACCGTGCCTGGGATAGAAGATGGGGGTTTGCACCTGGAATCGAAGGTCGCATCTGGGGTCGGGGTTGTGGGATCGTGCCTGGGGTCTGAGAAACGCGCCTGGGCCGGGGGAGGCGGGAAGGGGGTCGGCAGAGTGGGAGATCGCGCCTGGGGTCGGGGCCCTCGGGCGCACGGGATCTGACCCCTGCCCACGAGTCCTCGGGCCGCCCGCCGGCGGCGGTGGCAACGGAAGCGACCCCAACGCTGTTTGTCTTTTTAGGTATCTAAAGGAGTTTAGGACAGAGCAGTGCTCCCTGTTTGTGCAGCACAAGTGCACCCAGCACAGGCCATTTACCTGTTTCCATTGGCATTTCCTAAATCAGCGTCGGCGCAGACCGCTCCGCAGGCGCGACGGCACTTTTAACTACAGCCCGGACGTGTACTGCTCCAAGTACGACGAGGCCAGCGGCTTGTGCCCCGACGGCGACGAGTGAGTGTGCGCGGCCGCGCGGGGCAGCGTGGCCCCCACACCTGGGTGGGTGGCGGACCAGGGCTTTCCAGCACCTGGAACCTGCAGGGCCCAGACTTCACTCTTAAGTTTTCCCTTGACCGCTGGTCTTGGTGGGGACATTTCCCTATTTCTCGGCCAGTGCCGGAAGAACCGCATCTGGCTGGGGGATATCCCTGTACGGGACAAACCAATTTTGCTGCACTTCCCACTTTTGATTGCCACCCAGTTCTGTAAATTCCCTGCATTAGAACCAACCCTTATGAGGTAAACCTTTTGAGTTTAGGACCATTTTGTAGTTGTCAGTTGCTTTTTGGTCAGAGAGCTTGTTAGAAGGTTTGCTCACATTGTGCAAATGTTTCTGGAATGGTTCCTTTCTTGCTGTTTATATGTTTATTTTTTAAAAAATTGATAGGAAAGTTATTTGTGTAGCACTTTTAAAGTTTAGGAAATCAAGGTTTTGTTTTGGTTGCCTTTTTTGTTTTCACAAGTTTCCTAATGGTGTTATGAACAGATGTCTTCATTTTGAAATATGTAGAATAGGAAAACACGGAAAGTACAAGTCAGATTGTACATTCATATAACTGGCAGAGATTGGTAGAGGGAGGTCTTGCTTTTTTCCTGTGGGCCGTTTGAGGAGGAGAAGAGCCTATCCATTCCCACCTGGAGGTGAGGTGGTGGCGCTGTGCCCCAGGGCCTCTTGGAAAGAGCAGCTTGTTCAGCTTCTGTTGGATCCTGGTCTGATCTGGGGGAGGCGCTGTAGGCTTCATCCCCTGACCCTCTGAAGGGAGGTGGTTCTCCAGGTATGGTCCCTTTTAAAGACAACTTTCACGCTGCTGCACAGGGAGACCCATGTGAATCTGTTCTTCGTTTTCAAAAATGCTTAGGTCAGGGAGTAAACTTTTGACCTATGGTGATCATCTTAAAAGCTTTATATATTTCCTGAAAGGTTTTTAATTGAACACCAGATAGTTAAATAGGGTTGTTGTTAAGGCAGCCTGGAGCCTGTGGAAATAATGTAGCCAGCTCCACTTTGGTTAAGATGGTATTATACTTCTGTGAAGTTTTAAAAGTGCATTATTTAATTGCATCTTGAGCTACTGTTTCCTGCAAATGGGTCTGCAGAAGAGAGATATTTTTGTCTAGCTAAGGCCTGGCCTCCGGTCCCTCATTTCCCTTGGCCACGTCAGTCACCTCTCTGGACCTTAAGTCCTGAGTTGCCCCCAGGGGCCACTGCTGAGACCCTGGTGCAGGGATCCAGTCACCTAGCATGTCTGACCCCATTCCAGAGTCCAGGATGGGGGACTATTTGGACTATTTGGCAGTATTCACTAGGGAAGCTTTTTTTTTTTTTTTTTTTGGCTGCACCGCATGGCATGTGGGATCTTAGTTCTCCCATGAGGGATCGAACCTGCATCCACTGCAGTAGAAGCATAGATTCTTAACCACTGGGCTGCCAGGGAAGTCCCCTCACTGGTGATGCTTTTAATGCATGAAAAGAAAGCATATATATATTTTTAATTAATTAATTAATTTTATTTTTGGCTGCGTTCGGTCTTCGTTGCTGCGTGAGGGCTTTCTTTAGTTGCAGAGAGCGGGGGCTACTCTTCGTTGTGGTGCGTGGGCTTCTCATTGTGGTGGCTTCTCTTGTTGTGGAGCATGGGCTCTAGATGCGCGGGCTTCAGTAGTTGTGGCATGCAGTCTCAGTAGTTGTGGCTCGTGGGCTCTAGAGCGCAGGCTCAGTAGTTGTGGTGCACGGGCTTAGTTGCTCCCCAGCATATGGGATCTTCCCAGACCAGGGTTCGAACCCGTGTCCTTTGCATTGGCAGGCATATTCTTAACCACTGTGCCAGAAAGAAAGCATATTTTAACAGCTGTTTTGGGTTCTGGAGTCTGAATGTCCTGGTATGGATTTGGCCCCATTGCTGGACATCCAGGGTGGGGTCCAGTTCCTATGGAATGAAGAGTGCTGCAGTGGACACCTACCTGTGGATGGTCATTTTAAGCTAGACTCAAATATTAAATATTACAATTATTTATTGCAAAAACATTAACATGGGGAATTCCCTGGCGGTCCAGTGGTTAGGACTCCTGGCTTTCACTGCCGAGGGCCCAGGTTCAATCCCTGGTGGGGGAAATAAGATCCCACAAGCCACATGGTGCAGCCAAAAAAAAAAAAAAAAAAAAATTAACATATAGCCCAAATAGCATGCAGGTTAGCAGGTTATCATTGAGAAGAAGAATGGGACTAAGATGGTTGTTTGATACTGTTTTGGGTGCATCCTGTGTACATGTACACACAGTATGAAAGTACACGTCTCTTATTAAAGATTTTGTTTGTGACTTTTAGTGAGCACACGAGATGACTTGCTTCAGCCCCATAGGAAGTGTTTGACAGGCCAGACATCTCCCCTGAGAATCTCTCCTTAGTAATTACCACTCATTCCATGGGAGATAGACTTTCCCAGAGTTTGTCCTGTTGAATTACATATTCTAGCTCATTCAGGGTTGCCATGGAATCTGTAAATAGATACTACTTTTCAGAGCGGGGAAAGGGCTTTCCTTTTATTTCAGTTCATTGGTTCTTGAAATGCCTATTTTGGGCATATGTACTAGCAACCTGTTATTGTAAATCATGAATATGTATCAGAGACCAAAGACCCTTCAGCCAATATCAGGTGACATAAGCATCCAAGTTCTTGGAGCTTGATGGGGGCGCTGTGGGGCTGAGCCGTGGGCGGGAGGGTGGGATCCCCAAGAGGCAACCCCTGATGTCAACTCCTGTCCTAGGCAGGTGGTCATTCTCCCCCCTTGCTGTCACCTCTCCTACTGGGGCCCCCTCCCCTTCTGTCACCCCCTTTCATTTGCGGGCACTCTCCTCCCCCGCTGTCACACCCCCGCTGTCACCCCTTTTCATTGGCGGGTAGTCCGTCAGCCTTCCCCTCTCTCGCTGTCACCCTCCTTCCAGTGACCCCTCCCCATCTGTCACCTCCAACCCCTGTGAGTACTCCAGCTGTCATCTCTGGGTAGCCCCCTCATCTCCTCCTCCCCATGGGCACCCCCTCTGTCACCCCTTTTCCTCCGTGGGCAGTCACCCTCCCCCTCTCTGTCACCCCTCCTTCCGTGGCCCCTCCCCGTCCGCCACATCCCCCCACCCCCCCCACTCCCGCTGTCACCCTCCGCCGGCGGGCACCCTGTGGCCGGGAAGGCCCCTCAGTGCTAGCGCCCCAGGTCCTCCCTTTCGCGGCGCCCTTTGTTCTGGCGGGCACGCCCCTTCCCCGGCGCGGGCCTCGATTGGCCGACAAGGTCACGTGAGCCCCGCCCCGCCCCCGTGGGAACTGGCCTCCCCGCGGCGCGGCTGGACCGCCTGGGTCTGCAGCTCGCTGCGCGCCCTCTGTAGTCGGCCAAGAGCGAGTCGGCCGAGCGGGCGCTGCCTCCGAGCTTGAGGGCGGGCCCACCGCACAGGGCCCACCCCACAGGGCCCACCCCACAGGGTCGCTGTTCCCACCCGTGCGGATCCGTCGCAGGTATTTCTCAGGCTGGGATTTTGAAGAAAGCGACGCTCTCTTGCCGGAGCGAAGCTTGGCCGGAGGTTTGTCGCAGTCCAGCCACATCCTGAAAGCTGCTCTGAGAGAGGCAGTGGGTGTGGACAGCCCCAGCCCCCCAGCTAGTCCTGTTCGCTGCGCAGGACCGTAGACCGTCAGGGCGGGTCTTCCCACCTGGAACCTAGGTGTGCTTCCCCTCCCAGGAGACCTTGTGTCCGTTTTGTGCTTGTAAATGCATGTCAGGTGCGTTTACAGAGGTAGGTTCTGACGCATAAAAAGCAAAGGCCCTTCCAGGGGTCTGAGGGGCCCCTCCAGGGGAACATTTTCATTGGCAGACAATACAAGCAGTCCCCAACTATACAGAGTACAAAGTGACCATCCTCTTTCCTGATAACCCTCTTTCTGCCACAAGCAGGCAGTCCCTGGAGGCGGCCCTCCAGACCCCACATTTTATAGGTTTTCTTGGTTTTAATAAGAAGTGAGCCTGCCCCATTACTGTGCTATAACTTTCCAGATTGGCTCTAGAGATCTGCCTTGTTGTTGGTAGGGCTCCCTACCATGTTTTCACCTGGCAGGCCCGGCACGTCTCCCCACAGCTCCCTCCCTCCTCACTGCACGTTGCCTGGGACCTCCCACCCGTGAATCTGGGCACTGCGGGAGCTTGCTGATGTACAGAAACTTTTCTACATGCCCAAGTCTTGGTGTGCCTGCTGTGTCATACTTGTCCTTAGTCTGACTTGTCTGTTGAGAGATGCTCCTGCAATGTTTAATTTTAAAAAGTCAGGTGTCCTAGGACCTAAGGCTTAGGTGAAAGTCCGTTCACTTCAGGATGGTTATAAACTGTTGCTGTTTAAACTGACCATATAAGTGAACTCTGCTTGGGCATTTGGGGTGAGGTGAAAGCCAAGGGCAGGCCACATTAGAACATAATATTTAGGAGTCACGGAGCTACTTAACAGTCTAGAGGAAGACACAGGCTTTACAAATCAGCCAACCTAAGGAAAGAAATTACAATTAGGTGACTGAGTTGGACCTGTCAGAGACCAGTAGGTAGAAGAAGCAGAAGAACGTGAGAGTGATTGTAGCATTCCAGGCCCCCCTGCTTTGATTGAAGGGCCGGGGATGAGGAGGTGACTGGGAGGGAGCGCCTGGCACAGGGAGCTCTGGTGCTCCTTGGAGGCGAGTGGGGAGACGGCCTCGGCAGAGACAGGTTTCTCGGAGAGGGTGGCAGCTTTTTGGGCATAGAGGAGGGAGGTGGACTTGTTGCCGAGCTGATGGTCCATGTTAGGGATTAATGAGGGGTCACTGGCCTGGCTCGAGAGTCCAGGGCAGCCCTTGGAAGCCAGAGGCTGGGGGTGCTGGGCTGAATGGATGGGTGTGTGGTCCACATGGGGTTAACTGGCAACCCCCCCACCCCTAGTGTCAGAGAAGAGGGGGACACTCAAGCTTCTCCCCACAAGCCCCACCTTATCGCCATCCCCAGTTGTCTGTGGCACACAGGTCTTCCTTTTCCCATTTTTCTGCTGCCACTCATTTTCCATATCTGCTGCTGGGTTCTGGTCCAGTTCACACCTCAGTTATTTCTGTGCTGTATTCTGGTCCCCACCTATGCCTGAACTCCCTGAGGACTAGGAGAGAATCATGTTGTACTTGAGTGTCTGTCTCAGCCCAGTGGTTCTCCCAGTGCGGCCCCCAGATCAGCAGCAGCAGCATCACCTGGGAACTTGCCAGCAGTTTCTACCCAAGGTTCCTGCCGAGATCAGATGGTCTGGGGTTAGCAGACCATCCAGGTGGTTGTGATGCGCTCCAGCCTGGCTTGCTGACCAATGTTGATGTATAGTGGAACTGAGTTTGTGGGTCTACCTTTGTTTTGGGTGAGTTGCGGGAAGGAAGGGGATGATTTCTGGCTCTCCTGGAGACACAGGCAGCAGCCTCGAGCCCCTGCCGTGTTCCTCTTTACCCCTCCCTCCTAGTTTCAGTGGTTCCAGAGCATCATGGCAGACCTGTGTCTGGCATGTACTGGTGCATCACACCATCCATGGAGCCTTGTTTTAATTACACTGATTGGGTCACTAATTGTCATGGATGGTTTTGAGAACCACGGGTGCCACCCTGAATTTGACGGGCTGTGGAACCGAATCACATTACAGGTGCTGCAGGGCTGTCAGTGGCCCCCGGGATGGATGAGTGAACTCCTGTGGCGAGGAAGCATCTGCACGCGGTATTGGGCTGACCCCTGGGGTTCTCCCCAGCCTCTTCCCCGCGTCTACATTCTGCCATTGTGTTTTCTCTAAGGTTTTCCCTTTTGCCTCTTAGATGTTCTTAGGTGAAGCCATTTTCTTTTCATTAAATGTCCTCCAATATTTTAATCTTAGCTTATGCTTTGAAGTCATGTAATAATCAGAGGTGACATGCCCCTAATGAAATAATAGTGCCTGTTCGGTGCTCAGTGCTGGCGAGAGGGGGGAACCTTGGCCGGGCTCTGGTTGCCACAATGATGGTACTGGCAAGGAAACGAAATGATGCTTAGAGCTGACCTGAGGGACCATTAGGGAACATGGGGAAATGGGGGAGGTGTCGCCTACCACATTCACTCCCCGGAGCTGTGGGGGTGCATGCAGCCTTTGCCACACCCTGCAGTTAGCGCATCGGCGATGCCTGTGGTCCGTGTGGTCCTGCTTCAGCACGGCTATGCGGACTGGGTTCTGTAGATAAACCAACAGGCAGTGCCTTGGCTCTGATGTGCTGGTCCCCCTCTCCCCAGACTCTGGAATTCTCTTGCTTTAACTTATAGTAGATTGTGAGTGTTTCTGAAGATTGGAACTGTTTTTGCAAAATGGCCATTTTCCTATTAAAGTCATTTTATTTTATTTTTTATTGTAGTAAAACATACATAACATTAAATTTATCATCTTAGCTTTTTTAACTGTACAGTTTAGTGGAGTTAACTTTATTTGCAGTGTTGTGCAGCCATCACCACCATCCACCTCCAGAACTTTTCCATCTTCAAACTGAAACTCTGTCCCCATGAAACAATAGCTCCTCCTTCCATAATTTTTGATACAAGCAGACGTATCTGTATTCTTGTTCCCCTCCCCCACCTTCCGATGTAAACCATAGGGTGCTACACTCCCTTTTCTTTTAAAATAAATTTATTTATTTATTTATTTACTTTTATTTTTGGCTGTGTTAGGTCTTTGTTGCTGTGCGCAGGCTTTCTCTAGTTGCGGCGAGCAAAGACTACTCTTTGTTGTGGTGCGCGGGCTTCTTATTGCGGTGGCTTCTCTTGTTGCGGAGCACAGGCTCTAGGCGCATGGGCTTCAGTAGTTGTGGCTTGTGGGCTCTAGAGCGCAGGCTCAGTAGTTGTGGCGCATGGGCTTAGTTGTTCCACGGCATGTGGGATCTTCCCGGACCAGGGCTCAAACCCATGTCCCTTGCATTGGCAGGCAGATTCTTAACCACTGTGACACCAGGGAAGTCCTGCACTCTGTCTTCTTAGTGCTTTTCCCTCACGGTACCACCTGGCGCCCCCTCCAAAGCCGTCCACACAGACTGCCCATTCCTCCAAGCCGCGCTGAGCTCCCTTGAAGTTTATCCCACAACTCGGTTGTCTCCCGCCTTTGGTGATTACGAACAAAACATCTTTTTATCTCTGTGTGCCAGTCTGTCTTTGGGGATTGCTGGGACGGAGGGTAATGGCACCTGTCCTCTTGGTGCCTGTCACTTGGCGTTCTTGCCAGCAGCAGTGTTGCTTTACCATAGCCCTGCTCCTGGGGTTTTGCCCGGGAACATGTGGGCCTCCAGGTGCATTTCTCTCATCAGAAGCAAGATGAGTGCCTCTCAGTGGTCGAGACCCTTTGCATTTTCTCTTTTGTAAGTTCCTTGTTTATTTCTCTAGCCCATTGTTCTGTGAGTTCCTGGCCTCTCTATTTCTACACGTTCTTTGTTAGTGATATTAGTCTATATATTAATGTGAAAAGTGAGAGGGGTTCCTTGTTCTAGAGCAGGTTCCTTGGTGTGGCAGAGAATGCTCCATGACAGCCTCACCTCTCTGGGGACCCAGAGACTGAGTTACACACCAGTGCTTGTGAGGAGATGCACAGGAGCTCTTGGAGGAGCTTAAAACGTAAGATGTAACTCTGTAGTGAGGGATTTTAATCAAGGCTGCATCAAAACCTAATATAGTAAAAATCCTAAGTAGATATTTGACCATTTCACTCATATGTCCTGAAAATGTTCCTTGGAACTTATCTTTGAGAACACGAAGGAGACAGCTCCTATTTGGGCACAGAGAGCACTGTCTGCACAGGCAGTGTTTCCTTTTTCTTGTCTGTATGTAATACAGTCATAATTCTTTAAGTTTTTTCTTTTCTCTTTTCACAAGGTGGGGACCAGCTTGTCTCATAAACTGCTTTCCCCATCTTCCGCTTTTCCTTTTTCTCACGGATCTTTGGTGATTGGCAACGACAGCTGGGATTGCCCCAGAAGTGTTTGTGCAGAGTTAATTGGAGGAATTGCCTCATTTTCGGTTCCCGCCACTCACAAGAGAGTGTGGTCATCCCCCCCACCTCGTGCCCATGTGAGGGACCCGAGGGGCTGGCTGTGTTTTGTCCTCTTGAACTGGATGCTGTCACTCAGGTGTCGGTTTGTGAAATGCCACAGGCCATCCAGGTATGACCTGTGACACGCTTCCCTATAATAAGTGTGGTGTTGAAATTTCAACACATAGAGACCATCTCTCTCTCTCTCTTCTCTGTCTCCAATGGGCTTTGTTTAAAGTTGTGATAACATCCATAAAGTTTGCCATTTTAACCATCTTTTAAATTAATTAATTAATTTATTTATTTTTGGGTGCGTTGCGTCTTCGTTGCTGCGTGCGGGCTTTCACTAGTTCTGGCGAGCGGGGGCTTCTCACTGCGGTGACTTCTCTTGTTGCGGAGCATGGGCTCTAGGCATGTAGGCTTCAGTAGTTGTGGCACATGGGCTCAGTAGTTGTGGCTCACGGGCTCTAGAGCGCAGGCTCAGTAGTTGTGGTGCACTTAACCATTTTTAAATGTGCGATTCAGTGGCATTAATTACATTCACAGTGTTGTACAACCATGACCGCCATCTATTTCCAGATTCTTCCTCCCAGACAGAAATTCTGTCCCATTACACAGTCACTCCCCCTCTGCATCCCCCAGCCCCTGGCACCCACCCTCTACTTTCCTTTTTTTTTTTTTTTTTTCCTTTATTCTATTTATTATAGTCACATATTTAATACATATTTATTGACAATAAAAATGAGAAAATGCTTAGTATAATTTTTTTCAAACAACTTCTTTGAAACAGTAATATATTATTCTCTGTTTCATCAGCATGCTATAAGAAGATTTAGGTAGTACATGATACATATATTTTTTCTCTTTTTTTCTTTCTTTTTTTTTAACATCTTTATTAGAGTATAATTGCTTTACAATGGTGTGTCAGTTTCTGCTTTATAACAAAGTGAATCACTTATACATATACATATGTCCCCATAGCTCTTCCCTCTTGCATCTCCCTCCCTCCCACCCTCCCTATCCTATCCCACCCTCCCTATCCTATCCCACCCTCCCTATCCTACCCCCACCCTCTACTTTCTGTTGCTATGAATTTGACTGCTTTAGGGACCTCATGGGAATGGACCCACACAGTATTTGTCCTTTTGTGTCTGGCTTCTTTCACTTAACAGAATGTTTTCAAGGTTCATCCCTGTTGTAGCCTGTATCAGTGCTCATTCCACTGTCTGGATGGACCATGTTTTGTTCATCCATCCATCAGTTGGTGGACACTCGGGTTATTTCCAGCTTTAAGCTCTTGTGACTCGTGCTGCTGTAATCGTGGGGGCACATGTATCTTTGAGACCCCAGCTCTTCCGGGAGTGCATCTGGATCTTCTGGGCCCACAGTATTTGCCTTTTGCTTGGTTGGCTCCGGGGGACCCGGGAACTTGCCGGGGCATGGCGTCCTCTCTGTCCCGCTCTTATGGCCTGCACACCCGGGGTGTTCCATAAGGTCTGGGGTGAGCTGTCCGAACTCTGAGCCTCTGTTTCTTCATCTTACCAGACGGGGGTTTAGACTGGTTGGTCCCTAAGTCGTTTTTTCTTTTACTTTTGGTCTTGTCCATCCATCTGTGCTCTGCATGGGGAGCCCCCCACCCCCACAGGTGCTCCCAGCACCCAGGTCCACGGCCTGCCAGGCAGCGAGGTGGGAGTGGACCTTTCCCAAGCCCCACACAGTGCTCCCCATCCATCTCTGGGGGTGATGGCCTTGTTTTTAGATCTGGGGACTTGCAGCTATGGCTCTGCCTCGGCCTTGGGCCGCTCCGGGGCTGCTCAGAGTCCTTTGTGTATCCCCTCCCATTCTTCTGTGTCTCTGGCTCTTGTCTGGAGGGACTGACCTTGAGGCGGGCTCAGTTCCCTGCCCCATGTCTGCTGGAACCGTCCATGCCACCTCTGCCACTGCCACCTCCCTGCAGCGGGAGCCCTCACCCTAACCCTAACCCTTGCTGCTCAGGGAGCCGCGTGTGGCTCTCCCTGGGAGTGCGTGGCTCCGGGCCTTTGTGTGGCCTGTGGGATGCTGCCCCATCCGTGCCTCCCCCCAGCTGCTTCTCCCCAGCCTGTCTCCCCCAGCGTCCTCCTCCAGCCCTTCCAGGCTCCTCCACTTCCCTCGAGGGGTCCCTGAAAGCACCTGGACGGGGGACGGGAGAGGCCGCCAGCCCCTTACTTGATGGGGGAACTTTGTTTTCCACTTTATTCAAAAGATTATGAAGGGTGATTTTCGGGTAACTTGGGTGTTGTATTTTTCTCCCATGTGTAATTGAGGGATTTGTGGGGGTCTGAGTGCCGTGGGGGAGGGTCTGGAGCAGGGATGGGTGCTCTGTCCAGTGCTGTTCATCCTCCGACTAGAGCAGGTGTTTGGGAAAAGGAGACAAGAACCAGCTGCCGGGAGCAGGTTGACACCGTGGTGGCCCCAGGGCCCAGACGGTGCGTGTCGTCTTCTGCTTCCCAGATGTCCGTACCTGCACCGGACGACCGGGGACACGGAGCGCAAGTATCACCTGCGCTACTACAAGACGGGCACGTGCATCCATGAGACGGATGCCCGGGGCCACTGCGTGAAGAACGGACTGCACTGCGCCTTCGCGCACGGCCCCCTGGACCTGCGGCCGCCCGTGTGTGACATCAGGTGAGTGGCCGTCCTGCCGGGAGCCGCTCTCCTCCCTGTGTTTCAGGCATTGCTTGCCTCAAGCAGCTCTTTCTGGGCCTTGATTTTACTCCTAATGAGAAAGTGACCCTTCTTCTCCCTCCTGACCCGGACCCGGGGGAGCTTGTGGCGTCTCGCACGCTCAGCTCTGAGGCTCTTGGGATTTGGGCCAAGACTGTCATCCCGGGACGGGGGCCCCAAGGCCATGGGCTGCACGTCCTGAACCCTCACGGAGGCGGCTTCGTAAGATGACAGAAGCCGGTGGCTGTCTCACTGTCAGAGGCTTCGGACAGGCTGCAGCACCGTGACCACGTGCCGTTTGGTTGCAGGGAGCTGCAGGCCCAGGAAGCCCTGCAGAATGGCCAGCTCAGTACTGGGGATGGCGTCCCTGACCTGCAACCTGGGGTCTTGGCCAGCCAGGCCCTGATGGAGAAGATCCTGGGCGAGGACCCCCGGTGGCAAGGTAACCCCGCAGCCGCTGCTGGGGCGGGGGGCTCGTCCCTGTCTGTAAAGTGCCCGCACGGTGGACCTCGTCGCCCCCTTTACAGGTCAGGAGGGGAGACCGAGGCTCCATTCGAGCACATCACCCTCAGCCCCTCCAGCAGCCTGTCTGGTCCCCAGGCTGCTCTGGGGGAGGGGCCTGCACGGCTGGCGCAGCTCCTGCCAGGTGTCTGGTCCCAGAGCCAGCCTGGTCCCCAGCAGCCTCCACAGATGATGGCTATGGGCAGTGAGGTTTGTTTAATTGTAAAATACCCATAATGTAAATTTGCCATTTTAACCATCCGAAAGTCACAGGTCCGTGGCATTTGGTGCACCACAGTGTTGTGCAACCATCAACTCTGTCTGGTTCCAGAACATTTCCATCACCTCGGACAGAAACCCGTGCCCATCAGTGGTTTCCCCTCCCCAGCCCTGGCATCCACTAGCCTGGCTATGTCTCCGTGGAGCTGCCTGTTTGGATGTTTCCCGAGGGTGGTGTGGTTTTAAGAGAACCCCCCTCGGTAATGCCGTGTCTCCTTGGACCGGCTTTGCTCTCACGCGCGTAAATGCTTCAAGGCCACGCTTACTTAAGCGGTGAATTCCCTACGAGGGTCTTTCCCCCGCCCGCTGAATCCTATGCCACCCTGGGCCCAGGGACGAATTAACAAAAGTGGCTGCACAGGCCTTCCTGATGCCCGGGCCTCAGGCCTGGCCCCGCAGGAGCGCTGAGGAGCCTGGCCTTCCATCGCGCCTGCGGTGTGGGGGGCCTGGACCCACAGCATATATGGGGGTCCCAGTGTCGCCATGTCCCTCTGGGGAGAGGCTTGCACAGAGGGAGGGCTGCGCCCACAGCTCCCTGCCTCGGGGCTTGTCCTTCTCGTGTCGCAGCCCCTCGGTCTCCCTGGTCCTGGACCACAGGCTCCACCTGTGAGCTCTGGCTGGTGGTGCAGGTGGGGGTACAGGTCCTCTCTTGTCACTGTCAGGCGGGCTGAGCTTGAGGAAGGAAAGTGGGAGGAGGCGCTGGGTCGGGTCTGGCCGGATAACTAACCCTCAGCACCCGTGGTTTGGATTCTTAGTTAGTAGATTTTATTTTTTAGGGAAGTTTTCGGTTAACAGAAAAATTGCACATCATGAACGTCTTGTGTTGATGAGGTAACATTTGTTACAATTGACAACCAATATTGATACATGATTATTAACTAACGGCACAGTTTACCCCTGCATTGTGCATTCTCCGGGTTTGGGCAAATGTATAAAGACACGGATCCTCCATTATGATGTCATGCAGGTAGTGTCACTGCTCTAAGATCCTCTGTGCTCCACTGCTGGTGACCACTGATCTTTCGCCCCATTGTTTTGTCATACAGTTGGGATCACAGTGTGTAGCCTTTGCACTTAGTGCTGTGCATTCAGGGTTCCCTGTGTCTCTTTGGGGCTTGGTAGCGCCTTTCTTCTTTTTTTCTTCTCATATTATGTTAGCACCTTTCTTCTTATTGCTGAATAATTCTCCGTCTGGGTGGACCGTTCATCCGTCACCCACTAAAGGGCGTTCCGGAGCCCCTGTGACTCATGGGCACTGCCACGCCTCTCACTTCTTTGTGGTTCATGCCACTCAGCGCAGGACCTTGTGTCTGTTGGAGGTCCTCTGTCAATGCTTGTGAACAAGTGTCTTACAATTTTTATTTTCTTAAAATCGTCTTTTCTGTTTAAACTCCTTTTGTCCTCTCTGTGCCCTGCTGTGTGGTTCACTTCCCTTGTCATTTTGTCAGTTATTTGGAACTGAGTTTGGTGTGTGGGGGGGTGGTGCCATTAAATGTGGGTGTGGAAGTGTGTCCTGGGTGTGGCGCTGCGGCTGCCGGGGTTGGCTGGGCAACACACCCTCCCTCCTCCACTGTCTTCCCCTCCATGCCTTGAGGGTCAGCCCTGCTGGGCAAGTGTAATTAAAAACAATGGCGTTTGTAAAAAAAAAAAAAAAAAAAAAAAAATGGGGAGGGTCAATTATTAACCAACCCAAGAATGGGTATGATTTTCAAGAATCTCCGTTCATCCGTTACTGCTTTTAAATGACCCCTGGTGGTTTTTTTGTTTATTTTTGCTTTGAGATAAAGTTCAGGTAACATGAAATTAACTACTTAAAACATAGACTTTATTTTTTTAGAGCAGTTTTAGGTTCCACATTGTGGAAAGTTCAGGGAGGCCTCACATATCTGGTACCTCCATACACACGGCAGCCCCCCTGCAGTGGGATGTTTGTCACAGCTGAGAGCCTGCATTGACATGTCAGCATCGCCCAGCACCCATCATTTACCTTGGGGTTAAAATGAGCCATTTTATTTATTTTTATTTATTTATTTTTAAAATTTGTATGGTACTTTATTGGGTGTAAAATGAGCCATTTTAAAGTGTATTTCGGAGGTTTTTAGTATGTTCACAGTGTTGTGCACCCATCACTTTTATCTGGTTCTAAAACTCTATCTAGTCTCCCCAAAGAAGCCCGGCCCCTGATACCCACTAATCTACTTCCTGTCTATGGATTTGCCTGTTCTGGATGTTTCCTATAAGTAGAATCATACAACATGTGCCTTCTGTGTCTGCTTCTCTCACTGAGCATTGTGCGTTCAGATCGTTAAAGTCTCATCCACGTCGTAGCGCGTCAGTGCTTCACTCCACCACGTGGATGGGCCACATGGCGTTTACCCATCATCTGCCGATGGACAGCTTTTGGCTGTGTGGCTGCCGTGAGCACACGTGTGCACGTTTCCGTGTGGACCCCTGTTTTTCAGATACCAACTTTGTGCTAGGCAGCTACAAGACAGAGCAGTGCCCCAAGCCGCCGCGCCTGTGCCGCCAGGGCTACGCATGCCCGCACTTCCACAACAGCAGGGACCGGCGGCGGGACCCCCGGAGGTTCCAGTACAGGTGAGCCTGGGCCACAGGCGCCGCAGGGCCCTGGCCGACTTCTCTGGTGTGGGCCCAGCCCAGCGGTCTCCTCTGTTCACACTCACGTCGGCTCGAGGCTCTAGTTTAGGCAGCCACCCCTCTGCTCCCTTCACTCTCCCTGGAGGCCCCGGTGTCCAGCCAGCCGGCAGGTGCGGTCAGGGCGTGGCTCCTCCATTTCCCCCCATCCCCCGGCCTCCCTCCTGTGACCTGTGTGCCCCTGCCAGCAAGAGCGCCTGCTGGCAAGGAAGTGGCCCTTGCGAGGCTGAGAGTCCCGATGCCCACAGCCTGACTTCACCCTCTCCGGAGGACTGATGTCCTCGGGGTGGTGGGTTTGGGCCTCACCTGCTGTCATGCACCTGGCAGTCCTGGTCTCTTCCTAGGCCGTCTCCTCCTCACTCCAGCTGCCCTCACCTTGGTGCCCAGCTTAGCCTCGGGTTTGCCAACTTGCTGGATGGACCCGGCACTTGGCGGGGTGGGGGACTGGGGACACGGAACCCCAGGGGTGCCTGGGCACCTTGGCCCTCACCTCGCTCCTCCCTTGGGTCCCGAGCTCTGTGTAGAGCTTGTTCTTGGAGCAAAGAGCCTCTCTCTAATAATTTGATGCCACCTCACCTGCCTGAGAGCCCTCACTTTCAGATAGAGAAAGTTGTTTTTATGACAGTCACTGTTCTGAGTAGTTTGAGTTGAGGGACAGAGAACCTTTGGCTTTTAGTCACCCGATGTCATCTTGAGAAGATGAAGTGAATTTACTGCGTATCAAAGGGATAGAAAATCGTAAAAAATAAAAGCTTTATTTCCCACAGATGATAATTTTTAAAATAAATCCAATACAATAAAGCTGCCAGGAAGTACCTGAAGGTTAGAGGGTGTTGGTTAGGGTTTTCATATTGTAGGACCAAAGTCTCAGGTTCAATTTTGAAACAGTCTCACGGGGAGACAGAGTGTGGTCCCCTTGTGGGCTGGGCGGGGGCTGGGCCTGGTCTTCTCCTGCTGCAGGAGGCCTGGCTGCGTCTCCGAGGTGCTTGTCACAGTGGCATCAGTGGCTCTGACTCAGAATCACTTCACATTTTGTGGAAAATGAAAACGGGCTCCCGAATGCTTTCTGGGTTCCACCAGGCACCTGCACTGCTTTTTTTTGGCCGCGCTCTGCGGCATGTGGGATCTTAGTTCCCTGACCAGGGATCGAACCCACTCCCCCTGCAGTGGAAGCGCAGAGTCCTAACCACTGGACGGCCAGGGAAGTCCCCGCCCTGCTTTTCTTTTTGCCTGTCCTGGTGAGGAAAGGGCCAATGCTTCCAGGGCTGGCACCCATGTCCCCTGGTGGTGCACGTGTTCTCAGCACTGTGCGGACAGCCTGATGCCCCAGGGCACGTGGGGAGGACATCCATCCTCCGCTGACTCCTCCTTGTCCCCCAGGTCCACCCCCTGCCCCAGCGTGAAGCACGGTGACGAGTGGGGCGAGCCCTCCAGGTGCGAGAGCGGGGACAGCTGTCAGTACTGCCACTCGCGCACAGAGCAGCAATTCCACCCCGAGGTACGGGAGCACCCCCGGTCCAGGGACGGGCTCAAAGGACTCGCAGGGCTCAGCACCTATGGTTCTTTACACGGAAAGAATGCGATTAAAATCAGCAAAGGATCAAGGCCACAGGGGCGGGTCCTGGGGAGACCACGCACGCACTGTGGACGGTGTGTCCTCCTAGCCACCATGTGTGGCCGTATTTGTGGCCATACTCACAGTGCTGCCAGCTGGGAAGTCACCCAAGCCTTGGCATCTAGGGTTTTTACTGGGGGTCGGTCAGCAGACGTGGCTGACCTCAGTCTCTGGCCCCTGCAGAGGCTGAGCCAATGCTGGGTGGCCCAGGCCCACCTTAAGTCACTATGTGGCATGGCCCAGGGCCCCAGGTAAACAGAGACCCGACCAGGCAGGACATTCCAGGGGCTCAAACGTCACCTCCCTGAGCTGAGCCCGTCAAAGCCAGTCCTTCCTTTGGGACATGTGGGTGTGGACAGGGAAGCCATGGAGTTAACCCTTTGCTGCACACTCGGATTTGTATTAAAAACGAACAAGCACACAAGGCCCCTGAGCCAACGGGAGAGCATCAGAGCACTGGGACCAGGAGGGTCAGGGCCAGGCTGGGAGCAGGCTCTGCGGTGAAGGAGCGCCCAGCTGTGCCCACTGGGGCACCTGGGCTCCAGGGAGGGGTGGGCTCCTGGTCTGAAAGGCTGTGGGGTTTTGTTTCTTACAAGTTTCTTCTGTCTAGAGATTCAGTGCTTCAAAGCGTGCATAAAACAACACTTAGACTCCTGATATTTGTAGTTCTGAATTGGAGACCTTTTGAAATTGCTTTTGTTGGTGACCCTTAAAATTTCAGTGCAGGTGCTCAGGGGATGGTCAAAGAGCCACGGGGAATGAGCAGCGTTTCGGGCAGGGAAGGGGGTGGGTGGCAGCGCCCATGAGGGTGTCTGGGGCCTAGAGGCCGCTGTCCCTCCTGGGCAGGCTGTGCTGCGGGGCCACACCCTAGTGAAGCAGCCTTGGGTCTGGCCATGGAGTGGACGCATGTGGTCACTTAACAGGCATTTCTTGCGCACCTGCTGTATACCAGGCACTGAACCAGGTGCATCTTTCAGGAAATGCCAAGTGGACAAACTGACCTGATATGTGATTTCAAGGACAGGCGCTGCAGGAGCAGCCTCAGGCCCACACGGTTTCCCAGGCTGACTGGCCCTGCGCAGACAGGGCGTCCCGGGACTGCTGGGAGGAGTGGGGACGGGGAGTGCGGTGTCCACATCCCTCTTTTTCAGGATACCCCCTTGTGATTACCAGCTCTGGGCCTCCAGCTGGAAGGAGGAGGCCAGACCCAGCCAGCTCTGGGCCTCCCACAGAAACAGGTTTCCAGTCCAGCCTCTCTATTTGCTGTTTTATTTTCATTTCCTAGATCTACAAGTCTACCAAGTGCAACGACATGCGACAGACCGGACACTGCCCTCGGGGCCCCTTCTGTGCTTTTGCACACGTGGAGAGTGAGTACCTTGGTGCACCCGGAGCAGGCAGGGCTCAGCCTCGGTCAGGGGCGGCTGGGAGGGTCGGCGGGGCTCTGGGCTTCATGGGGCTCAGCATGGCCCTGCCTCTGGGCACCCCAGGGCCGTGAGTGTAGTAATTTTGATGGCCAGGTGAGCCCATAAAAAGTCCCCAAAGGCAGAAACCGTGACGGGAAATGCACAGACACGGCCCTTCCCCCAGTGTTACTGAGAGCTTCCTCTTAAAGCTTTTTGATTTGGGTTTCCTGTTCTTATGAGCATAGTTGCAAATTCTGATTTTACTGTTTTTTATTTTAATGGGGAGGGTGGCTTTTCCTGTTGAAATTTTCCATTACTTTCTGCTGTTGGAGTCGTTCATGATTTGCTCTGGAAGACGCCAGGGTCCCATGCGGTCAGCTCGGCTCACAGCGGCTCTGGCCGACCCGTTAGAGACTAGCACACGCTTGCCCTCCCTGATCTGTGGGGTCTCTTTAACCAAAGTCTCAGCCAGCAGCCACTCAAAGCCCGCCACCCCCTTTCTTGGCAGAGAGTCTTGGAATGGCCAGTGACTGGGGCTGCCGAGACCTCACCTCCGCCAGCGGCCCCGCGGCCCCAAGCGGGCAGCCCGGACACGTAAGTGGACGACGTCCCGAGGAGGGTGCCCGCTCTGCTATTTGGTTTGAATCCAGTGTTAGGTACACGGATGGATGTGCTCTCTGGGTGAGATGGTTGGAGGCAGCCTGCCTGCAGGGTTGGCGGCTCCTTATAGAAGAGTCTAGAAGAGTCCTGGCTGAGTCCTGGCCCGGGTGTACTTGCCCAACCTTGCCTTTTGCCAGACACGCACATATTGGCCATGTGCGAGGCACGGTCTCTGGCTGAATGTGAAGAGGGGCCCTGAGTCCAGGGGGACCCCTGAAGGGCAGGAGAGGCGGGTCCCCAACGAGGTGCGAGGGCAGACCCAGGCGTCTCAGTGAGATTTGGGCAGTGAGAGATGGGGGCCTGGTGGGTTAGGACCCTTGTGCCCGTGCAGGTGGAGGGGACAATGGGGGGCTCCATCCTGCGTCCCGTCCATTGCTCTGGCATGGTCGTGGGCATGGTTGTGGGCTCCTTGGCTCTGCCTTACGTCTCTGAGGATGATCCTCTTCCTCGCACATGGTTTTATCTGTCGTGTTGGTGTCATTGAGGAGGTGGCCGCCTGGGATTGGTTCTAGGAAGGAAACTGGAAAAAACTCAGGTGTTTCCCCGCCCTGTCTTTCTTTCCACTTGTTGCTTTTCTGAAAAAAGAGAAGGACAGGCAAGGTGAGGACAGCTGAGGTGGGGTTTGCTTAGAGGAGCCCTGCCAGGCACACAGTTCATCACTGCTCCTTCAGCACGGAGGAGCGTTCGGGACCACCACTCTCTTCCAGTAGCAGAGCCGACGCTTGGCAGAGACAGAAGCTAGTCCCCTCCTCACCTTGGTGGCTCCCAGGGGGTGTGACAGTCGTGGTTTCAGGTGGTGGTCAGAGGGCCACTGGCTTGGCTCCCACTGAGGGCCAGGGTGAATGGATCCTTGGTGTGGCTTGTACCTGAGGAAGCAACAACTAGGGTGTTTGGACAGGGAAGCTGGGACCCTGCAGGAGGCGCCTCCGGCTGCTGGGCGGTGCCAGAACAGTGCGCCCACCCCTGCAGACAGACTCTCAGGGCATCCTTTGTCTTCTGTTAATTATTTTGCAACTTAAAAGTCACCGTGCTAGAACACATAGTGGGTTCCAGGGCTGGGGGAGGGGTGGCAGTGAGAGCTCAGCGGGGAGGGTTCCTCTGCGGATGGAAACGTTGTGGAACTGGATAGAGGTGGGGATTGCACAACATCGTAAATGTGCCAAATGCCACTGAATCCTTCAGTTTAAAAAAATTACTCTTGTGTGAATTTCGTTGCAATTTTTAAAAAAACTAAAAAAAGTAATGAAGCATCCTGTTCGGGGCTGGCTCTGACTTTCGGGCCCAGGACATGGACGGCCTCAGGGCTGGCCTGGCAACACCATCTTCCTGCATGGTGTTGGGCTCCAGCTGTGTGTTGGGCGACTTTGGCTGAGCGGGAGCCCTGGTTTTGTCTCTCTTAGGTCCCCTGTTGCAGCAGCCCCGCAGGGAGGGCCCGGCAGCCCTGCCAGGTCTGAACGGGAAGGTTGTGCAGGGGAGGGCATTGTGCTTGGGGCGGGGGGGGGGCAAGGTTCTCATTCTCTCCTGGTTGCCCCCTCCATCCTGAGTATATTTGTTTGTGAGGATTGTCACAAGTCCCGAATCCAGCCTTGTGCACAGTGGGTGTTCCCGCTACTTCCTTTTCAGTGTAGAGAGAGTCTGGGTGAACAGACAAACCATGAACCTCACCACGCATACTTCACCCTGGTGGGGGAGAGATGCCTGGAGTCTCATCACCTGTAGATGTGGTCCTGGGTTTGAGGAGTCTGTCTTGGGTTTGAATCCCTCCTCTACGACTGGGGAGAGGGAAGCGGCTTCCCCACTGCTCGCTCCCGGCTGTGGGGCCCACGTAGCTGTGGGTCAGCTCTCGCTGCCGGCACCCTCTCCTCACTGTGTCGAGAACTGGCCACATCACGTGACCTGCTGGCATCTCTCAACAGAAGCACATTGTGAAATAATAGAAAATATGTATATTGGTCTCTTCTTCCCCCAGTTCCTCACACAGGACTCCAAGACCCTCATAATTCTTTTGTTCCAGTGAGGTGACTCTTGGTGGGCTCCTGGATGGGGCTGGTCACAAGAAAGACCAGGTGTGATTAGAAGCCTGGAACTTTCAGCCCTACCCCCATCCTCTGGGGAGGGGGAAGGGGCTGGAGATTGAGTCAATAATGGATCGTGCCTACGTGATGAGCCTCCATAAAAATCTCTAAAGTATGAGGTTTGGAGAGCATCCAGGTTGGGGAACACATCCATGTGCGGGAGGGTGGCACACCCCAGCTCCACGGGGATAGAAGCTCCTGCACTTGGGACCCCTCTGGACCTTGCCCGGAGTGCCTCTTCACCTGGCTGTGCATTTGTGTCCTTTATCACATCCTCTATTACATAATGAGCCAGTAAACATAGTTATGTGTTTCCTTGAGTTCTGCGAGCCCTTGTACGTGTTTCCTGGAGTTCTGTGAGCTATAGTACAATGGCTTGGGTTCCATTGTAGATGGAACCCAAGGAGGGGGTCATGGAAACCCTGGTTTACAGCTGGTCGGTCAGGCGCACAGGTGACAACTTGGGACTTGGATTGGCGTCTGAGGTGCAGACGTGTCTCGTGGAACAGCCCTCAGCCTGTGGGGTGTGCGCTGCCTCCGGGTAGCGAGTGTCACAGAGGAGTTTTTCCTCTTCACCAGCCGTGACTTTAGCACAACCTTTCTGCGTGCTGCCTCTCATGTCTGGCTTCAGACTCAGCTGAGTTCCTTTGGTGAGGCAGGGAGCTGGGCTGCTCTCCTGGGTGATGCCCACCCTGCTCCCCGGGTCAGGCTCCCAGCCCCACAGCTGCTTTAGTCAGGGTGCACCTCGATTCGCCCACCTCACAGGTCCTCAGTTACCCTGAGGTGGGACGCGAGTGTGTCAGTGTAACCATTTCAGAATGAACAGCAGCGCCTCGTGTGGCCACCACCTCTGCTCGTCCTTATGTGAGACAGAACTCACTCAGGTGGGCCTAAGGCCAGGACTGGAAATTGAGGGAGAAGTTAAAATCCTCCAAGAAGTTACTGAGTCCGTTGTACTGCTCACCGCATGACAGGCCAATAAGTCGAAAGATGAGTTGTTGGGGCAAGGAATAGCAACTTTATCCAGAAAGCCAGCAGACCGGGAGGACAGTGGACTAGTGTCCCAAAGAACCCAGTTAGAATTCAGGCTTCTTTTGTACTAAAAGGGGAGGGGGTATGGTTAGTTGTTGCAAACTTCTTGGAATCCTTTGTTCTCAAAGCTGTCCACATAGGTCTGGTCACATTCCTATAAACCTCCAACAAGATAAATGTTATGCTCTGTTTTGCAACTTTTTATCTCCGTATGAATGGAAAAGTGATAAACCTTTAAAGGTCAGAACTTTGAGAATGGGCTATCCTGTGTATTTCAGGCTATAGGCAACATTCTTTTAGTGATTAACTTGTAGCAAAAGCAATAGAATACAAAGGTTAAAGCAAAAGAAACAGTCCAATATGGAGTCAGATTTGTTCTTCCCTATTACAAAGTTTCCCTTAAAAAGATTCAAGCAAAGTGTTTCAGTGTGAAACATCCAGTCTTCCCCTGGAGGATCACGACATTGGAACTGGGAACTGGCTCGCCCTTCTGCCTGACATTTTCAGCACATGCTCAAATAGATTTTTTTTTTTTTTAAACAAATGGCTTTTATTTATTTATGGCTGTGTTGGGCCTTCGTTTCTGTGCGAGGGCTTTCTCTAGTTGCGGCAAGTGGGGGCCACTCTTCATCGCGGTGCGCGGGCCTCTCACTATCGCAGCCTCTCTTGTTGCGGAGCACAGCCTCCAGACGCGCAGCCTCAGCAACTGTGGCTCATGGGCCTAGTCGCTCCGCGGCATGTGGGATCTTCCCAGACCAGGGCTCGAACCCGTGTCCCCTGCATTGGAAGGCAGACTCTCAACCACTGCGCCACCGGGGAAGCCTCGCTCAAATAGATTTTGAGCATCCAAGAATCATGTGGGATCTGAGGCGCTGGGGTCAGCTCGGGCCGCCTCTGGGCATGGGTTCAGGGGCATGTGGTTTGGTCGTGACCCTAAGGGAATACATCGATTGGGGTGTTTGGAGAAGCTCGGACCTCAGCATGGGTCTTGCTGTCCCAAACGAACCGTTTTCGTTTAAAGTGGGGGTGAGGAATAGAGGACAGCTTCCCTTCCCTATTTTCCTGAATCTCAGTCACCTTTGACAGCAGAACTGAACTTAAGTGAAAGAACTCTGTGCTCTGTCCGGGGCAAGCTGCTCTCACCGGCCTCCCTCTTGCCCCATTCCAGAACATTCACGCACAGCTAGGTGCCTGCTCAGCGCACCTGAAAGCTCCTGTGTGATGGTGGGTTGCTGACGTTACAGAGCATGAGCTCCCCTGCCCGCCCAGCACAGGTGCAGGCACAGGGAAGAGTCAGGAGGGACCCTGGACGGGGACAAGGCCCCACACAGGAGCTCTGGGACTTTATCGTGAAGGCGAGCAGAGCTGTTTCAGGACAACGTGGTTTCTTCACAATGTAGCTTCTCCTTAGAGCGAGGGTCTCAGGTCCCTGGTCAGGGCCTTCGGAGGCCAACAACCAAATTGGGGTGGGGGTGGTCACTTCTGGGTGAAAGGAATGCAAGGAAACCAGAGAAACCAGGACGGGCTCAGAGTTGAGCTGGGCGTTGGGCATCAGGCAGGAGGAAGGGGCCCCAGTCAGGGCCTGTGTGGACATGGCTTCTTCTCTGCCTTCTGTGAGTCTTCTGGGTCCTTCTACAAATCCAGAAATCAAGCAAGGAAGGGATGACCTGAGCCACCGCCACAAGTTCATGTTCACTTATCATAAGATTAGGCACAAAAACCAGAATAATACTCAGATCTAAAGAACGTTTTGGTGCAGTTTTTTTGTTTTGTTTTTTGTTTTTGTTTTTATTTTGGCTGTGTTGGGTCCTTGTTGCTGCGCGTGGGCTTTCTCTAGTTGTGGCGAGTGGGGGCTACTTTTCATTGTGGTGCACGGGCTTCTCATTGCGGTGGCTTCTCTTGTGGAGCACAGGCTCTAGGCACATGGGCTTCGGTAGTTGTGGCATGCAGGCCCTAGAGCGCATGGGCTTCAGTAGTTGCATCACATGGGCTCTAGGGTGCGTGGGCTTCAGTGGTTGTGGCGGGTGGGCTCAGTAGTTGTGGCTCGCGGGCTCTGAGTGCAGGCTCAGTAGTCATGGCACATGGGCTTAGTTGCTCTGTGGCATATGGGATCTTCCTGGACCATGGATTGAACCCGTGTCCCCTGCATTGGCAGGCAGATTCTTAACCACTGCACCACCAGGGAAGTCCCTTGGTGCAGTTTTCATGCTTATGTTTGACCTGAGAGTACAGGCTCTGAGCTCTGCAGGCAAAGCCATCCTCGTGCAGTTTCCCCAGAAGGTGGCTCATGGGAGTCAGGATTTTTACATGCGAGGGAGAGGAAATAAACTGTTCCCTCTATCCATTAGGTTTAGTGTCTGGGGTCCCGCAAATTAAACTGACCAAAGGCAAATTAACTGGAGAAAATGTTTATTACTTATGCATTTGGAGGCTAGACCTGGGGGCTTAACTACCCTTTTAACAAAGAGTGATAAATTGTGGAGAAGTGACAAGACAAAAGGGGTTTCTGCTTACAGGGAACTAAATTTGGGAAGGTAAAGATATGGGGGAAATAAGGGAAGATGCAGGTTATTTTAGTTTGTTGTGAGGCTCAGCCTCCTTCAGTCCTTTGGGTGATTAGCGTTCTCAGGTGGTTAAGCTGTTCCCTTCCTCTTGGGAGGGAAGGGATCGCCTTTATGAAGGGAAATTTATAGGCTGTCTCCAGGCAGAAAGGGGGAGGGCAGAGAATAGCCTTCCAGGAAATCATCTGCCTCAGGTGTTGGACTTTCCACGACTTTCC
Organism: Balaenoptera physalus; assembly: GCF_965194825.1. NCBI lineage: Eukaryota > Metazoa > Chordata > Mammalia > Artiodactyla > Balaenopteridae > Balaenoptera > Balaenoptera physalus. The sequence continues at coordinate 52,343,062 of NC_138898.1, read as the reverse complement.
TGGCTCTGGAGATGCAGCCCTGCCTGCGAGGCTCTGTTTGGGGTTCGCCGTTGTGGGTTCAGGGAGCTCTCACCTGCCTTCACACGGACCAGCCAGGAGCGCAGAGATCCACATCAGGTGTAGGAACTGGAATCCAAGAAAACTGATGCAGAGGCAGCAGATTTGAAAGCCTTTCTGTTTCATGGACTTCAGTCCTCGGCCTTTTCTTCCCCCCCCCTTTTATTTATTTGTTTGTTTGTTTATTTATTTTTGGCTGTGTTGGGTCTTTGTTGCGGTGCGCGGGCTTCTCACTATGGTGGCTTTTCTTGTTGAGGAGCACAGGCTCTAGGCGCGCAGGCTTCAGTAGTTGTGGCTTGCAGGCTTCAAGAGTGCAGGCTCAGTATTTGTGGCGCACAGGCTTAGTTGCTCCGCGGCATGTGGGATATTCCTGGACCAGGGCTCGAACCTGTGTCCCCTGCATTGGCAGGCGGATTCTTAACCACTGCACCACCAGGGAAGTCCCAGTCCTCGGCCTTTTCTGCCTTCCGAGCAAAGCTTAGGTCTCTGTGTGTTTTTAATCAGCTGCTTTTTCTTCCAACAGCCAGTGCTTTTTCTGTTGCAGGCAAAGCGGAGAGATTCACCTGCTGAAGGCAGCCAGAAGGCCAGCGAGCAGGACAGTAAGCAGGTACTACCCGAGGCGAGATTTCACGTTCCCTTTGTGACTAGACCGCTGCCTGTGTAGCCCGTCACTTACCCCTGACTCACGCCGTGACCTGGTTAACATCCATTTGTAAAACAGCTACATTCTTATATTCTTCTTAAAGTCATCTGTTCCGTATGTCCTTTGTTTTAATGTTTTAAAAAGTGTGCCGTACCTTGGAAACAACAGAACCAAAACCTCTTAAAGTTTTCCCCACGGGGAAATAAGAGGTGCCCTTCGTGGCCCTTCTGTGTGAGTGTCCCCGGGGCAGCCGTGACAAAGCTCCACAGACCGAGGCTTAAACAACACGCAGTGATTCCGTCCAGTGCCCGAAGTTGGAGATGAGGGTGTCAGCAAGGTTGGTTCCTTCTGGGGATCTCCGTTCTCGGCCTGCAGGCGCCGTCTTCTCTCTGTGTCTGTGTCTGTCTCCAGTGGTCCCTTTTCCATCAGGATATCAGTGCTATTGATCAGGACCCACCCTATCAACCTCGTCTTAACTTGATTCCCTCGGTAAAGACCCTGACTCTAAGCAGGTCCCGTTCAGAGGTGCTGGGGGTCAGGACCCCAACATCTGAGTTCTGGGGGCACAGTTGAGCCCACGGCAGCATCCAGGGTGAGCCTGGCTTGGTCTCCCTCTCTCGGGTCACAATCTGGAGTTGTTTTCACCTCTGAGGGAACTAGTGATCAGGAACTAGTGATCAACGCATTCTTTCTCCTCCAAGGGAGGCTACATGGGGGCTTCCCGCCGTGCCCCCCCCCCACCCCCAGGCTTCTGCTGAGTCAGGCCCTTTCTCTCTGTTCTGTGCGACATAGCTTCCTGTACGCTTGGTAAACCAAGTTGTTGGAGAAACAGGTTTTTTTCTCTGGACACAAGGATGCTTGTTTTCCTGTCACTGTAAAAAGACAGAGGGAGCTTTACACGCTCTGGAAGGCCTGGGCTGGGCGGGATGCGCAGCGAGCACTCACTCTGGCCGCTTGTCACCTGTCTCTTGCTCTGAGCTTTATTTTAAATTCCCAAGTGGACAGGCCCTCACAGTTCCTTTTCTTCTGGTTTTCTTAGTGCCCTGAGGGTACTTCCTGGGGGATTTTTCAGAGCAAGATGTTCAGGCACTTTTTTTCCATTAGAAGCTTCTGAAGCACATTTTTGAAATCAGCAGGGTGGTTGAAAGTAAAAATACAACCCAGTTATCTTGTCTTTTTTTTTTTTTTAAAGAGATTGAAATCGAGAAGTTGTTCATTAAGAATCTGAAACATGAAATGTTAACAGTAGTGTAGCCAACAGGGTACGTGGCCGCAGTCTCAGGGCTGAGGAGGAAGGGCCTGGAAAGGAGTGGGGCTCATGGCGGGGGAGCCCAAGAGGGCCGGGAGGTTCCCAGTGTGCGAGCCGCCCTCCGCCTTGGGCGCTGTGAGTAGACTGGCCAAGTTCATCCACCAGCCAGCACTCACCTGCACCCAGAGACCCCCTCCGTCCTGTCCCAAAGCCAGGCCCGGTTGGAAAGCCAGAGGGCCCCTAGGCCAGGTTAGCTGGTCCCAGCATTTCCCCTGGGACCCCCGAGGTTCCCGCTGTGTTTGAAGGGTTGGCTGGAATGCCCAGTGGACGCCGTGGCTGTGAGGCCAGCCTGGTGGCTCTCTCGGGTGAACGGTGCTCAGCTGCTGCTCCGGGGACCCCTTCCCTGCATGTGGGCGCTGTCCGCTTTGGCTGGAGGAGAATGCTGGCCACCTGTCCCTGGGACCTCCCATCTCCTCTGAGGCGGCTGCAGGACCCCGTGTCCCTGGGCCTCAGCAGCAGCTCTTGTTTCTGGGGCTTCGATCATTGGGTCAGAGTGGGGAGCACAGGGCGTGTGGTGTTTTCCTTGATAAACTGAGGCGGTTCAGTTCGCTGGTTAGCCTGGCCCACTCCCCAGTGTCCGTCTTCCTTCCCAGGGGGCCGCTTCCTTAGACACCCCCTGCTTTCTGGGCGGCACTTGGTGGTTCCTGCCGAGGAAAGCAGCTCCGTGCTGTGGCCTCCCATCGCTGCAGAGTCCAGGCTCCGAGACCATGGAGACAGTGTCCACAGTGCGCAGACCCCAGCCCTCCAGGACTCGCTCTGTCCCACCCTGAGAGGCAGCCCGTGAGAGCAGTGCAATTGGAGGACTCAGTTCTCAGCGAACAGGCGGGCTTTCCAAGTTGTCAGTCTGATGAGTCCCCAGGTCACCCCAAGCTTCCCCTAGCACACGAGTGTGTCTCTGCTACTCAAAAACAGGCAGATGGGAAAGCTTCCTGACTTTGGGATTGGCAACAATTTCATGGATGTGACACCAAAAGCACAGGCAACAGAAGAGAAAATAGATAAATGAGACTTCATTGAAATTAAAAACTTTCGTGCATCAAAGGACACTATCAACAAACAGAGTGAAAAGACAGCTCATGGAATGGGAAAAATATCTGCAAATTATTTATCTGATAAGGGGTTAATATTCAGAACATAGAAAGAACTCCTACAACTCAACATCAACAAAACAAGCAACCTGATTAAAAAATGGGCAAAGGGGCTTCCCTGGTGGCACAGTGGTTGAGAATCTGCCTGCTAATGCAGGGGACACGGGTTCGAGCCCTGGTCTGGGAGGATCCCACATGCCGCGGAGCAACTGGGCCCGTGAGCCACAACTACTGAGCCTGCGTGTCTGGAGCCTGTGCTCCGCAACAAGAGAGGCCACGATAGTGAGAGGCCCGCGCACCGCGATGAAGAGTGGCCCCCGCTTGCCGCAACTAGAGAAAGCCCTCGCACAGAAACGAAGACCCAACACAGCCAAAAATAAATAAATAAATTTTTTAAAAAACTGGGCAAAGGACTTGAGTAGACATTTCTCCAAAGAAGATACACAAATAGCCCACAAGCACATGAAAAGATGCTCAATACCAGTGGTCTTTAGGAACATGCAAACCAAAACCACCATGAGGTACCACTTTGCGCCCATTAGGGGACAGCTGCTATTAAAAAAGCAAAACAAAGAATAATGTTATTAGGTGTTGGCAATGATGTAGAGAAGTTGAAGCTTTTTTGCATTGCTGGTAAGAATGTAAAATGGTGCAGCCGCTGTGGAAAACAGTATGGTGTTTCCTTGAAAAATTAAAAATAGAATTACCTTATGATCCAGCAATCCCATTTCTGGGTATATACCCAAATGAATTGCAAGCGGTGTCTCGAAGAGGTATTTGTACACCCATTTTCACAGCAGCATTATTCATGAAGCCAGAAGGTGTGAGCAACCCAAGTGCCCATTGGCGGATGAATGGATGAGCATAATGTGGTCCATCCACACAGTGGAATATTATCCAGCCATAAAAAGGAAGGAAATCCCATCACATGCTACAACATGGGTCAACCCTGAAGACTGTGTTAGCTCAGGCTGCCATTAACAAAACACTAGACTGGCTGGCTAACATACTGGAAATTTATTTTCTCACAGTTCTGGAGGCTGGACATCCAAGATCAAAGTGTAGGCAGGTGTGGTGCAGACGGCTGGCGTCTTGCTGTGTGCCTGCACATCCTTTCCTCTGTGCCTGTGCATCCCTGGAGTCCCTTCCTCTTATAAGGACACCAGACCTATCGGGTCAGAACCCCCTCTTATGACCTCATTTAACCTGTCACCTTAAAGGCCCGATCTCTAGATACAGTCACATTGGAGGTTAGGGCTTGAACATTCGGATTTTGGGGGGACACAGACATTCAGTCCACAGCAAAGACATTATGCTCAGTGAAATAAGCTAGACACGAAGGACAAATCCTGGGACTTCCCTGGCAGTCCAGTGGTTAAGACTCCTCACTTCCACTGCAGGGAGTGAGGGTTCGATCCTTGGTTGGGGAACCAAGATTCTACATGCTGCGAGGAGCGGCCCTACAGTGGGATGCCCCCCACCCCATACAGTGGGATCCTGTATGATCCCGCTTATATGAGGTCCCTGCAGCTGTCAAATTCATAGAGACAGAGAATGGAAGGGTGGGTGTCAGGGGCTCGGGGAGGGTAGGGAGTTAGTGTTTAATAGGACAGAGTTTCAGTCTGGGAAGATGAGAAAGTTCTGGAGATGATGGTAGTATGGCTGCACAGCTGTCAATGTATTTAATGCTGCTGGATTGTACGCTTAACAGTGGTAAGATGGTCAATGCTATGTTATGTGTATTTTACCACGAAAAAAGAGAAACCGTGCAGACAAAGCTGGCGTAAGGAGGGGCATGGCCCCCCCATTTTGCTGTGTCATGTCTGGCTCCCCTGGTGACAGAGACCCCACTCTCCACCCATCCTGGTACATCTGTAACCACCGTGGGTGGCCTCAGGGAAAGGACCAACCAGGATGTTGTCATCGATTTTCAGGACAAAGTGTCACCTGATGTCTTCAAGGGGGCACGTGCTCCTGCAGTATGAATTTTTTGGGTGGGTGAAGTCACGGCAGCTCCCAGCCAGGCTCCATGCGTGGGGTTTAACATAGGGTGTCTGCAGTGCCATGGGTAGGTTCCTGCCATTCCTACCTCGCCCGGGGACGAGGCAGTGGCTGCAGCGGGAGAGAGGAGGAAGGCCTGTGGTCACACCTCCCATGGCTGGAGGGATGGAAAGCCGGGTTGTGGATGGGCAGGTGGGCCCACCTCTGAGCCGAAGCCCAGGGAGAGCTGGGGGACGTTGCTCTCCAGACCTCTGTAGTTTGAGTTACTATTTTTAAGTTTTAGTCTCAAGCATACAATGGCGATCAGTCCCAGGGTCTCTGCAGTCATGGAGCAATGGGTTGTCACCTGGGGCCTCTCTTGAGCAAAGCCAGTTGCTGGGGGTAGACCGTGAATGCCAAGAAGGAGGCCTCAGGGCTGGGAACACTTGCTCGGAGAAGCTATTCTGTGCCAGATTGGTCTCTTACACACTGTTCAGTGACTTTCCTTTTTATTATGAGAATTTCACTAGGAACCCCACCTCCTGCACTTGGTCTTATAGCACCCCTTTCCTCCCCCCACCACGGTTAACTTTTCCTATATTATTTTGAGGCAAAACCCAGACGACATACCATTTCATTTTAGTATAGCTTCTGACTCCTGATTTCCTAGCAACCTCTGAGTGTGCACCCAGACATGACTGTGTACGATGTGGAAAGCCCTGAGGTCTGACTTCGTAGGTCTGTCCTGGTTCATTTTTATCACATCCTTTTCTGTGCACAGTGCCCTCCACGTTACTGGCTATTCATCCAAAATTGTGCCAATTCTTTTAATCTATCAAGTAAAGATAATGTGAATTGCCCCAATCTTTTTCTTTTGTTGGGTAACGAGGTCATAGGATTATTTTTTTTTTAATAAATTTATTGTATTTATTTATTTATTTTTGGCTGCTTTGCGTCTTCGTTGCTGCACGCGGGCTTTCTCTAGTTGCGGTGAGCGGGGGCTACTCTTCGTTGCGGTGCATGGGCTTCTCATTGCAGTGGCTTCTCTTGTTGCGGAGCACAGGCTCTAGGCACGCGGCTTTAGTAGTTGTGGCACGTGGGCTCTAGAGCTCAGGCTCAGTAGTTGTGGCGCACGGGCTTAGTTGCTCCGCGGCATTTGGGATCTTCCCGGACCAGGGCTCGAACCTGTGTTCCCTGCATTGGCAGGCGGATTCTTAACCACTGCGCCACCAGGGAAGCCCCTCACAGGATTATTTTATCGACGTCTTCAGAAGCAGTGCTGGCTTTCTGCTCACGTCTGTGGTGGGTTGTTTTTAGGCTGCCGCATCTGCTTGTGAATGTCCTTCTCTGAATCATTATTATCATGATTCTTATTATCATCATTAGATGGGACACGCCCTGGATACATTTGTTGCCATCCCTGGGTGATCGACAGCTCATGATTCTGCTTTCACAGTTATTGTAACTAACCAGATGTTTAAAGCCCCTCTAGAATCTCTGGAAAAGTAGTCAACTTTCTTTGTTTTGTTTTGGGGATAAAAGTAGGCCAGCCCATCCGTCTCGATTCTGTCATTCTCTGTCACTGTGCTGCCATCACGTTGCTGTCCCCGAGCAGGGCGCTGGCTTATCTTGTTATGTCTTTGCACAGGGCCACCTGGCGGTGTTGGCAGTGGGTCACCCCCTCGCTCCCAGTGTGAGTTCCAGCCTCGCATCCAGCCTGGCATCCAGCACTGGCTCAGGCGGCTCCTCGCCCACTGCTCTGCCCACTGTCTCGGCTCGTGCCCACCCTCTTGACCCCACTGGCAGCGCCGTCGAGGCGGTCCCAGGTAAGTCCGGGGCTCTGCTCCCATCTCCCCGACGCCTCTTTGCACTTCCCTTGACGCCTTCCAGTATGCATGGTGTATGCTCATGCTCAGTTTGTAGAAGAGCGTTTTCGGTCACCTGCCACTTTGGCTGTGTTGCCCGTGGTCTAGGAAATGCCTGCCTCGCTGGGGGCCTTGGGCTGCAGAGGGGATGAGGAGCCCTCAGGCGGGGCAGCTGGACGGGCCCCACAGGGCAAGGCAGGGCGGGCAGTGCCACCCAGCCTGAGACCACCAAGAACAGGAGGCTTCAGAGAAATGGGGGTTGTGAGGGGTCGTGAGGGCACCTGAAGACGGGGGACGGTGACAAGGGTGAGGAGCGGGGATGAGGTCACAAGGCATGGGCACGACTACCGGCTGCAGAGGGGTCCTTGGCCGCTGGGAGTCCTTGAGGGTTTGTGGACTGATGACTGGTGTGATTGGACCCGGGGGACCTGTCTGGCAGCTGGATGGAGGCACAGAGCCCAGGTTGGGGCTGTCGTGAAAGCTAAGGGAAGAGTGGAGCTGGCGGGCGAGACGGTGCCTACCAGGGCCATACGGGTCACCTGGCCCTCTCAGGCCACGTCTGGGTGCACCTGGCTGCACCAATAATACTAGCCAGTTTTGGGAAGTAACGGAATCCTCAGAACTGCCCTCTAGCCCCAGGAGGAGGGCCCTAGCTGGCCTTTCTGCTGTTGGGACCCAGGACCCAGAGTGCACACCCCACCTGCTTTGGGGCTAACAGGTGTAGACTGGATTGTTTTTCCATGTAGTTTCATTCAGGTTGTATCCTTACTAATGCGCTGCATGAATAGAAGGGGTAAACTCTGAAATAAACAGGTGCTGGTTCCAGATTTTCTGTGTTTAATGGATTCAGTGGAATCATTTCAGGGCCACTGGGCAGGTTCCTTTCTTTTGCCTTCCACTTCATATGAACAGGCGGGAACCTCCGGAGTTCATTGCCGGGTGGCTGTCAAAGGGTGGAAAGACTAGATCGACTGTGGAGGGACCTCAGGGCTGTGGGCAGCTGACTCTAAGTGACCTCCGAGGGCAGGGTCACGGCCTGTTCATCCTGACCCGCATGGCGTTGGGTTGAGCGTGTTTTACCTGAGTGGGGTCCGGCCTGAGCCGCGGCAGGTGGGCAGGGTAGGAGCAACCGGCCGGCGGCAGGGCTCGGGACTTGCCGCGGAGACCCCACTTTAACCTGAACAAAGCAGCCCGGCCCCGCGATGGTTTTCGCACAACCTGGGTCCGGGGTCCCAGCACGCCGCCTCGCAGCGCCGGGAGGGGCAGGTGCTGGTAAGAGGAGGTGGCGTGCCCCGCCGGGGGCCCATACACCGGGCCTTGGAGACGCGGGGATCCGAGGACAGGGAGCCGCGGGGCCCGAACACTCTCACCAGCCCGCACAGCGCCAGCCAGGTGCGACGGGGCGGGGCCAGGGGCGGGGCAGCCTAAGGCTTGCGTCACCGGTGTGGGGCGGAGTATGTCGGGGGCGGGGGCATCCCGAGGCTTGCGTCATCCGGGCGGGGCAAGTCGGGGGCGGGTCGATCTAACATTTGCGTCACCAGGGGCGGGGCCGGCGCGGGCCGGGCGGGGCGCGGGCCGTGTTTGAATCGGCGGCGGTGGCGGCGGCAGCAGTGCGGGGCGCCGGACGCTGGGACGGTGAGTCAGCATCGTCAGTCCCGCGCCGTCAGGGTGCGGGTCGTCGTTACCCGGAGCTGCAGACAGAGCGGTGCGCCAACTCTCTCTGCTAGGTACGCCTTCCTCCGCCCCAGGTGCGCCTTCCCTTCTCCCCAGGTGGGCCAACTCCCGTCCCTCCAGGTGGGCCAAATCCGCTCCCATGTGAGGTGCGTCTCCCCCTCCTCCCCTCCCCCCGATCTTTCCCCTCCCCTCCCGGTGCTCCTCTTACCGGTCTGCGGTACCCGCGCCCCGGACCAGGTGTGACAGCCAGGGGTTGGTACCAAGATCTTCGGGGTTGCGGAATGAGGCGAATACAAACATCCCCCCTTTAGGAACCTGCTCTGCAGAGGCGCCCGCTGCTTCCCTGCGTGGGCGCCAGCCGCGGGCTTCTCCAGGGAAGCCTGCATCGCCTAGCGGAGGTGGGTCTCTCACTCCCCGATGAGGACGGGGTTCCTGCCTTGTCCTGCTGCGAATCGAATCGCCGCCTGCACTGTCGGAAACTCAGACCAGCAGTGAGCGGGTTTGCCAGGTGCTTCTCCATCCTCTAGTTAGGGGAAGGACAGCCCGCCAGGGGGCATCCTGCCCCCTCCCCGTGGGTGCAGGGGAGCACCCCCACGTCAGGGGTTCCCCATTCTGGCCTCTAATTCGAGCACTGACTGTGTGCATTGTTCCCGTGTGTCCCATGGTCCTGGGGACCTGGGCACCTCCTGAATGTGCTGTGTCACGTCGGAAACCGAGCTTTGCCAGGGCCATTACTCAGCAGCTTTCAGCTAATTGCTCGTTAACATCTGGGCGGTTACTGGTACTTTGGCAAGGCGGGCTCCGGGTCACATGGCACAGTTTACCTAACTGGGTTCACATAGATTTTGAGTGTTAAGTTAGTTCTTCCTTTAAGAGAACGTCTCAGAAGACCTGGGTCTGATCTCAGGGAACAGTGGGGTGTGTAATAGGATAAGAGACATAGTGCTGGTGAAAAAGTGGGCCAGGACACCTCCTGGGAGCGCCAGTGACCGCCGCCACCCCCCCAACCCCCGCCTCCGCAACACAGGCTGTGGTTTGTCAGGTGAGAGTTGGCCCCTGTTGTGCCCTGCCTGCACCTGAGCAGGGCAGGGCAACAGGGGTGCCCCTTTATGCTGAGTCATTGGGTGGGGGTGGGGGAGTGGGATGAGATAAATCACTTCAAGGTGAGAAAAGGCTCCTGTACTCAGTTTATTTCTATCCATCCGTCCATCCCTTCCTTCATTTTATGTGCCTTTGTTATTCAAAAAATGTTTCTGGAACTCTGCCAGCTTTGAAGCAGACCACCCCTAACCTGATCCCACCACTCCAGGTGCGAAGGGCTAAGTCCATATTGTCAGGTCCTCCTGACCAGCATGTCCAGGACGGGAGCTCAGGACCCCAGGCAGAGCAGATGTGCCAGGCCAGCACAGGGAGCATGGGTGGTGGTGGCAGGTCAGGCGTGCAGTGGGCGGGTCAGGGTGCTTGCTGTCAGTGGGTGAGTCTGCACATCGGCCAGCAGTGGTCCAGGCCTGGGCTGGACCGCACAGTCCAGGTGACATGCAGGGATGGAGCAGGGGGTGATTCTGAGAAGGGTTTTGGAGGCTAGGCAGGAGTTTTCTCAGGACTAGTGGGGCTAATGGAAGCTGTGGCAGGCTGTATCCCACAGCAGTGTCATGGCTTAAAGACAAAGGAGGAGCCATTGCTGGGGTGGGGAGGGGAAGGGTGGGAAAGGGTCCTGCTGGGGAAGTGTGGACTGGCTCGCCGAGTAGTACATCCTTTCTGGGAGGCAGGACTCAGGACATGAAGGGGTTGGCATCACAGAAACGTTACTCCTGGGACAGAGCAGGTCGGGGTGAGGGGGCAGCCTGCAGAGATGGCTAGAGCTGGGAGCCCTAACTGGTGTGGGTCAGGGGATGAGGAGTTGAGGGCTCCGCTGGGCTTCTGCTCAGTATGTGGGCCCCAGTGCACCAGCTCAAAGGAGGCACCTGTGTGCAGTTTGATAAGGAGCCAATGCTGCAGTGGGGCCACTCCTGCTAGGAGGAGGCAGTGTGGCCGTGCTGGGGGATGGCTGGGGCGTCTGCAGGTGAGCACTGCAGAAGTCACCTGTGTCCGGGTGTGGACCAGGCACAGGAGGGGCTGCCGGCCTCCCATGGAGGGTGGGAGGGCCAGGAGGTGGCCCCAGGCAGGGGAGGGAAGAGGGACAGGGCCGCCTTTGACCGGAGGGGTTTGGGTGCACAGTGCAGGGCTGGAAGGCAAGGCTGGGGCGACAGTTTAAAGAGTGAGCTGGAAACTGGGGACAGCAAGAAGGAGGGGGTCACCCGACTAGGGGCGGATTTGGGTGAGGGGCTGCAGGGCCTGTGGTCATGTCCTGGGGAGCAGGTGGGAGCCAGAGGCTGTACCCCCTGTGCGGAGTTCACATTAACAGGAGACAGGTCTGTCTGTGGAAGGGTCCTGACAGGTCTGGGCCCCTAGGTCTGCGGGAGGCACTGTTCGAGCACCACAGCACGGCCTGGAGAGGACAGGTCGGTGTGTGTGTGGGGGGGTGTTTCCAGGTGGTCTCGATTGTTGTGAGTTAAAGTATGTGCTTCCCAAAAGATATGCCTCTGTCCTAAACTCCCCGTCCCTGTACCTGGGAATGTGACCTTATTTAGAAACAAGTCTTTGCAGGGAATTACCTGGTGGACCAGTGGTTAGGACTCCACGCTTTCACTGCCATGGGCCTGGGTTCAATCCCTGGTTGGGGAACTAAGATCCTGCAAGCTGTGCGGTGCTGCCAAAAAAAAAGAAAAGTCTCTGCAGATGTAATTAAGGTAAAATGAGGCCATTAGGATGGGCCCTAATTTGATATGACCGGTGTCCTTACAAGAAGGAAATTTGGACACAGAAACACAGGGGAGGGAAGACCACATGAGGACAGAGGCAGAGGTGGGGCTGGTGTGTCCACAAGCCACGGAACGCCAAGGATTGCCAGCAGAAGAGGCAGGAGGGAGGGTCCCTGGAGCCTCAGCGGGAGCCCAGCCCTGTGCACCTTGACCTCAGCCTCTGGCCTCAGAGTGGATTTGCATGAGAGGAATTGTGTTGCTTGAGGCCGCCTGGTGTGTGGTGCTTGGTTTTGGCGCCTCCTGGACACAAATGGCCCTGCGTGCTTTTAGATGTCAGGAGGAGGCTTCCTGGGGAGCAGGAGGCACTTGCTGCAAAGAAGCGTTGAGAAGCAGGGCCGGGAGGGGGCACCCACAGAGGGGAGTGGAGGCCCCAGGAGGAAAGGGGGACTGTGCAGGCCAGAGGCGGGTGCTGCCCCCACGGTCCCAGCCCCGCTGTCTCCCTGAGGCAATCTTGTCAGTCTTTTCTTCCTGTCACCACTCTTGCATCAGGCCACCTTCCAGTCACCTCCATCCTTGGATGTGGTCATCGGGTGCGTCACGTGAAACTGTTGGCGGGGCTGGTCCAGCTGTGCAGGCGCTATTGTCACAGTTGGGGCAGCGCTGTGAGCAGCGCTTCATGTCTTCCTGCCGCTCCCCCAGGACTGAGGAGCTTGGGGTGCTGCCAGCCCAGGGCCTGCATCGATGTCCACAGCGCCCGGTGTCACAGGCTCAGCCCCTTTGGCCTCCTCACACCCCAGAGCAGAGGTGGAAAATCCAGGGGCCCTGGCCCGGTTGCCACCCTATGTGTTCACCAGCCCTTCAGATAGTTCTTCCTGCAGTGCGGTACAGTCGGGGGATCCCTCTGGGCCGAGGGAGCCTGTGCCCCATTCCGTGCTCCTGGCTGTCGTTGCCAGTGGGGCCAGGACCAGGTCATGTGTGCAGGTGGCGGGGATGAAACAGGGAAGGAAACAGACGCGGGGACCCCTTGTCCGCCTTCCCGGGTGCGCATGGTAGCCTCGCCCTGGGGCAGAAACTGCACTGGGACCCCAGTGGGCCGCTAAGCACTGGCATCGGGTGGCAGCCCTCCCCGTGGTTGGCTCAGTGGTCCCCATGGGGCCCAGGCAGGGAAGGGATGGGGCTGCCCATTGGGCTGAACCCCAAGTCTGCTCTGCATGTGTCTGGCTCCCGACTCCTCAGAAGTCACACGTCTCCTGCCCCGTTTTTCCCCCTGAGTGTGGTAGAGGGTCTTTCATTTGAAAGGCAGCAGCCCTCTCCCTGGGCGTGGGTCTCTCTGTTCCAGAGGCACGGTCTCATCCCCTCGCCCTCTTTTTTTTTTTAATAAATTTATTTGTTTATTTATTTATTTTTGGCTGCATTGGGTCTTCGTTGCTGCCGTGGGCTTTCTCTAGTTGTGGCGAGCAGGGGCTTCTCATTGTGGTGGCTTCTCTTGTTGCAGAGCATGGGCTCTAGGCGCATGGGCTTCAGTAGTTGTGGCTCGCGGGCTCTAGAGCACAGGCTCAGTAGTTGTGGTGCATGGGCTTAGTTGCTCTGCGGCATGTGGGATCTTCCCGGACCAGGGATTGAACCCGTGTCCCCTGCATTGGCAGGTGGATTCTTAACCACTGTGCCACCAGGGAATCCCTACCTTGCCCTCTTGACTCTTGGATCAAATGCAGCCACCCCAGCCTCCCGGCTCCTCCTTCCTTTGCTCCTGGGGGTCTGGCTGAGTCCCAGGAGGTGGGGGGGCGTAGTCAGAGCTGAGCTTCCTCCTCTCTGGGATGGGTCTGACTTGATGCTGCTCGTTGGGTTGGACACTGTCCAGGGACTCTGACATTTGGCACCAGGCACCTGGGGGCGGGGCAGAGGTGGGAGGCTGACCCAGAGCAGGCAGTTCTGACGAGGGTCCCCGTGGTCCACCCCTGGGCTGGGGGCATTGAGTGCTTTTGTGGCCTCTTGAAATGGGACTTGGTGCATCTGACCAGGCGTCACGGGGCACTGAGGGGCCCTGCGGCCAGCAGGGGGCACGGGACTGGGCCACACAGGAGAGGCCCGCCTGCCTCCTGGAAGGGGTGCTTTGGGAGAGCAGACCCCAGAGGCGGGTTGGGGAGAAAGGTTCTGAGGTGGCAGAGCTCCTGTGTGCTGTGCCTTCGATGTCACCACGGTTTGCTGCGGACCTGCCTGTGACTTTGTGCTGGGGAGGTCTCTCTGGCCCCACGCTGTGTCCCAGGAGCTCCTGCAGCCCCTCCCCTCGGTTCCCAGGCCACACCTTCCCTGAGTCGACCCTCTGGGGCTGTGGGAACTTTGGGGGTTGGCAGGCCTGACCTCAGCCACCCCAAGACAGCTTCCTGCTTGGTGTCAGGTCCCCAGGGTACAGGACCCCAGGAGGGAGTGTCAGGTGGGGTCAGCGCCAAGGGGGCCATGTTCCATTCCCCTGTCCCTTTAACAGACAGGCCTGGGGGGCACCGAGGGCCACAGCAGAACACCCAGCTCAGTGCCCCAGGGGAGAACGGATGTGGGTCTCTGCTGTGACCCGGCTGAGGAGGTCAGCGCAGGTGCCACCTGAGTCGTCCGTGAGCTGCTTTCCCCTGGACGTCGCTGTCCTGGAATTTTCTTTACTAGTCAAGCATGTTTATTTGGTCAGTTTTACCAAATGATTAGGAGTTGAGTCAGTGAGATGAGGGCTGTGTTGCTGAGGCTAGTAGATTGGCCCCAAGCCCAGACTGGTCCCCTCCGCCACGAGAGCCTGGCTTTCCCCCGCGATGACGCCGGTTCTGTTCTGCAGGATCCTCTTTAGACCTTCACCTCGGCGACATCACCCTCGTGCCCCCAGATAAGGACCTGGAGGAGCACGACAGCCGTGACCTCGGACCCACAGGTAGTGCCTGCACCCGGTGCTTTCCGGGGCCTTCTGTTGTGGCTCTAAGGTGGGAGAGGTCCTGTCTCCCTCCCTGCCGCCCCCACCCTGAGGTCCCTGCAGAGGTGGGGGTCAGGCCTTCGTGTCCCTTCTCAGATGTTTAACCACTGCATTGGCATGAAGACAAATGTGTTAACATTAGGTACTGAATCATTCTGTTTGACCTAAAAGTTTATCTTTTTTCTTCTGTTATTTTTTTAAAGATTTATTTATTATTTATTCAATTAATTTATTTTTGGCTGTGTCGGGTCTTAGTTGAGGCATGCGGGATATTTCATTGTGGCGCACAGGCTTCTCTCTAGTTGTGGCATGTGGGTTTTCTCTCTCTAGTTGTGGTGCATGGGCTCTGTAGTTTGCGGCACGGAGGGTCTCTAGTTGAGGCGCCCGGGCTCAGTAATTGTGGCACGAGGGCTTAGTTGCCCTGAGGCATGTGGGATCTTAGTCCCCTGACCAGGGATCCAACCCGCGTCTCCTTCATTGTAAGGTAGATTCTTTACCACTGGACCACCAGGGAAATCCCTCTTCTATTATTAAAATAAACCATTTCTGGGGGGCCCAAAAAGTACTGGGACCACCATGCCCATGGACAGGTCGGCTGGGCAGGGCCTAGTGGGTGTCTGAGCAGTGAGGGGTGCAGCCACACCTCCCTGGGTGGGGGTCCCCCCAGCGCTCCCACCCCCGGTGTCCACCCGCTCCATCAGCTCGGAGCGGTGCTGGGGGATTCCTGGGGCAGAGGATCTCGCTCCGCCCCTCGCTAACCTGGCCCCTCCGCCCCACGCAGGTCAGCGGTCGCTGGGGGGCTCGGCGCCCGTGGCCATCCCAGGCTGCCTGCCCCGCTCCCCGTCCCTGCAGTCCTCGTCGTCCCTGTCCGCCTCCCCACTCGGCTCCTTCTCCCAGTCCCTGTCGGGGCCACTCGTCTCCTCAGCCATGACGCCCCCCCAGCAGCCGCCAGCCCTCAAGTCGGAGCCCCGAGCGCTGGGCCCCCCAGCCCCGTCCTACAACTCCTTCGGTGAGCGGGGCTCTTGGGGCTCCAGGTGCGGGAGGCGGCCACAGTGCGGCCCATCCCATCCCCGGTGTCTGCTGCTCGGCGGAAGGTGCCCTGGGCAGGGGGCCTGGGGTTTGCACCTGAACCTCTGTGGGGGTGTCAGTGTGCCTGGGACCCCGAGCCGCTCTCGTGACACCACCACGGCGAGACCTGCCTCACCCGCAGGCTGCGGGGGTGTGACATCGCCAGAGACCAAGCTCAGAACCAGACGGATTTGCAAAAACAGGAAACTTGATTTAAATTTCTTTCCTTGAAAAATGTTATCTTATGCGATCTGTTTTGTTTTAAAAGAGTTGATATTTTAAAGTATCTATTTTAATTTCTAATGACACATGTATGTCAATGGATGTCACCCATGCAAACAAAAACCCTTTGGGGTCCTCCAGATTCTAAGTGCGTAAAGGGTTCTGGGATGAGAGTCTGAGCACTGCTGCCCCCACGATGCAGCCACAGAAACGGATTTGTTTCCTTTGCTGGTGGAGAGATCCGGGTCCCCAGAGCTTGCCGGGGAGATGCTTGTGAGGTCCCAGCACAAGCAGGCTGACATCCGGCTCCTCCACACCCAGGCTTGAATGGCGTCCCCGGCAGCATCTGGGACTTTGTCTCTGGCAGCTTCTCTCCCAGCCCGTCCCCCATCCTGAATGCTGGCCCCACGGCCTCTTCAGGCGCGAGTCCAAACAGTGCCGAGCTGGCCCGGGTCAGGCGGCAGCTGGACGAGGCCAAGAGGAAGATCCGGCAGTGGGAGGAGTCCTGGCAACAGGTGAAGCAGGTGAGCGTGGGGAGGGGCTGCTGCGCAGGTGAGAGGGGCGCGTGTGGCGGCTGCTGGCCCCATCACTGCAGCCCCTGGGTTTCAGGCCTGTGACGCGTGGCAGCGGGAGGCCAAGGAGGCCAAGGAGCGGGCGCTCGCGGCCGACAGCGCCCGGCAGCTGGCGCTGCAGAAGAAGGAGGAGGTGGAGGCCCAGTTCCGACGGCTGCAGGAGGAGCTGGAGGGCCGGGGCTTGGCCTCCGCGCTCCCTGGCCTGCGCGGCTGCGGCGACATCGGCGCCATCCCCCTGCCGAAGCTGCATTCGCTGCAGAGTCAGCTGCGCCTCGATTTGGAAGCAGTGGATGGGGTGAGTCCGGGTCTCGTTTTCAAGGCACTGGAGGGGGTGCATGGAGGTGGTGGGGAGCCGGCCGAGCAGCTTCCGTCCACTCCCACCTCTCCTCTTGGCGGCTGTGCCCTCGTGGACAGGGGCCACATCACCTCATGCGGCTGGAGCTCTGGTGTTGTCTGGGGCACCTCCCTGGGTCGCCCTCCAGGGTCCCTGGTCACCCCCTTGCCTGATGTAGTGTGAAAGCCGCTGCCCTCAGCTTACTGGGAAAATCCTTCCACACCTGGGCATTTTGTTAGAACCTGGGGCATTGGGAAGGCTCCACAGCCCTGCCTCTCACACACCGTCCCCCCAACCCCGGCTCATGGACCAGGCCCCTGGGATGCACACCTCTCATCCGTCTCCAAGGCGCCACCATCCAGGTTTTGGCTGCTGTCGTCCGGAGGATGGGTCCCAAGTCGGGGTCCATCCTGACCCGGCCCCTCCGTGTGGCCACCTGCCTGGCTACCCTTCCCACACCATGTGGTGGCTCTGGCCCTGGGAGCCCGTCCCCACCCAAGGGTCTCTTGGTGAAGCCTCTCCCACCCCATCTTTTCGTTCCTGGGTGGCCCCCAGCAGGGGAGTCCACCCCACCCTGACCCTGGGCCCAGCCTGGGTGGGGGCGGGGTACCCCCTGACTGCGTCTCCCCCGCAGGTGATCTTCCAGCTGCGAGCGAAGCAGTGCGGGGTGTGCGGGGAGCGGGCCCGCAGCGCTGTCCTGCGGCCCTGCCAGCATCGTGTGCTCTGCGAGCCGTGTGCGGCCAGCGCACCCGAGTGCCCCTACTGCGCGGGCCAGCCCCTGCCCTGGTGACGGCCGCCTTGTCGCCCGCCTCCTGGTGCCACCGACGTCGGGACCCCAGCCCCAAACAGACCACCCACGGTCTCGTACTCTCCTCACAGACCCTGAAGGCCCCATGGGGCTCGGCGGGCAGGGTGACTCTGCGGGGTTTGTGGTCCTGATGCCACTGTGACCGGATCCTGGGAGTTCACGTCCCGAGAAGCACTTTGTAGACGGAAGAGTTTAGGCAGACGTTCCGAGTTGCTATAAGCTGCTTTGAGGTTCATGTTTTTAATATGCGGTAATATGAAGCTTTATACGTGTACTGTGAACAGAGTATTTCCTATCGGTCTATTGTTAATCCATAGTACGGTAAACACATTAGGTTTCGTATCTGAAATTAGTACTTATGAAGTGAGCATTTATCTAGTAGTGAGAAATGCCTAGGATTTTTACAGTTTCCAAATTAAGTGCAAACTAATAGTATTTATAGCAGAGTGATTATTGAGAGACACATATACATGTAGATGTTTTTAATTTTATGAAGGGAACTCATTTCCTGAACACGTGCACATTAACTGGAGCGTCAGTGACAGCGCCCCGCGCCTGCGGCCTCCCGCTCAAGTGCCTGCGCCTAGGAAAGCCAAGGAGCTGCGTGCTGTCCTTTCTCCCCTGGACTTGGTCAGCGCGGTGACAGTGAGCAGGGCAGTGGGGTGGGGGACCCGACGGGGCGGGCGTCACACTGACTGTGCAGAGCCGTGTGGTGCTCCCCCTTCCCAGAGCTTGCTGGCGGGCGTCCTGTCTGGAGCCTCTCTCCACCCATGTGGGAGACCCTAGCCAGCCTCCAGGGCGACACTGCACCGGATCTGTTTGTCCAGGTGTTATGTTCCAGGGACCATGGGGTTGGGGAGGACCCGGCCGCCGTGCGGGGGCGGGGTGGCAGAAAGGCTGCTGGGAACGGGTCAGATTTTAGTGCCGGCTTTAGTCTGTTCTGTCTGCATTGGGTCACTTTCCCTAGGAATCTGGGAGGAAGTAAAACCTGTCTGTAGTTGATCCAGACTTTGCTCGTGGCAGATCCAGATTGGCATGAGAATCTTCCCAGAGTCTGCCGCCAGGCGTGGAGCAGGGGCTGGGCCCTGGCCCGGAAGGGACGGGATGCCCCCTGCTTGGGGCTGTGCCAAAGACTTTATATAGCATTTTTTAAGTGCAAGGTGACTAGGTAAAAATTTTTATCAGTGACCAAATTAGAATGTATTTACTATAGTGAGAAGTTTAAGACCTTTTTTTTTAACATAAGACAAACTGATAGGAAAGCTGTCATTTTTTAAGGTGGGTCCATGGCATCGTGCAGCTCGCCCGCTGCTAAAGGTAACTATATGACTTGGTTGTAGTAAATCTACTTTGTTTCTAATTATACTGATAATGATTAGCTCTTAGAAATTACGTATATTTTGTGCTACTGTTATCACTGTTTAAAATTTTTTATTTTATTAATATTTATGCACTTGTTTCCCATTTCAGGCCTTTGGGCTTTTGGGGGGAAAACAGGACAATGTTTGTTATTGACATCTAGCCTAGATATTTTCAAATTATAAACAAGAACAATTAAGCTTTAGGTGTATTTATAAGCTATTCCGGTCAGTTCTTTCTGTGGGGTTCGGGGGGGTGGAGGCGCCCCCTCCCAGGCACTCGCTGGCTCTGAGGACAGGTGTGCGGTGGGAAGACCAAAGAACCACCCAGAGTGGAGCTCCTGGGGCTACCTCGGGGCCCTCCCACCCCTGCTGCCTGGCTGCGGTGGCCCTGGTTTTCTGAGGGGGCCACCCATGCTGGGCTCGGCCAGGCTCGGCATCTCAGGGTGTCACCGCCCCGCACTTGGGTGATGAAGGGGGGCGCTGGGTGTAGCAGCTGAAGCTGCGTGGTGCTCGGCGAGGCCGTTCTTGTTGCCGAATCTGTCAGCTCCTGAGTGTTCAGTATTAGCGGTGATGTTACATTGTCACACCATTTGTGTAACTGTGGTCAGCAGAAGACCACGACTCAGTGTGGATGCTTCATGTGGATTAATTTATGGAAGCCCCAATCTGTATGTCTGTTTTGAGTATTTAGAGGAGAATGTTATTGGAATGGAATTTTCTTAACCCAGAAGGTAGTATTTATAATGCATAATCATTTACGTGTAGTGAACTGTTTAAAGTTAACACTTGTTCAAATTTTTTTACACTATAGCATTTATGCAATGGTTTACAGAATTCATGGAATTATTTTTATCAGTAGGGAAATTAATTAAAACTTTGAATCTTTATTTTGTCTGCATCTTTGCGCACAACCCCGAGAGCCTGCTGGCACAGAAGGAACAGAGGAAGGTGTCCTCTGGCTGAGACCTGTCGCCCTGCTCCTCCTGCCCCAGATCACAGGGTGTTCCCACGCAGTCCAGGGTCGCCTCGTAGCAGCTCTGCTGTCTTGTCCGTGGGTGTCCTGGGACCCAAGTGCTCAGAGCTGGAAGTTTCTGCCAAAACACCAGGCAGCAGGAGGTCAGGACCTGACCTGCAGGGCGGCAGGTCCCAAGGTGGGCTCAGCCCCAACCCCCGGGCACAGCTGACCTGCAGGCTTAACGTAGGGGAGGCTGTGCTGGGTCAGTATGCTTTTAAGTCTTTTCATCTCCTTTGACAGGGCTTTATGTGCCTAGAACAGGAGTTGAAAGGGAGCAGTCAGGCCCTTGGTGGGAGGCCAGTCCCAGGCCTGGGAGCACCGTCTGTACCTCGTTACAGCTCTCCAGCGTTTGAAACACCAGGCCCTTGGCACCTCCTTCCTGCTGCACCGATTCACTTTGTTCTGGAGTCTTTAAATAACCAGCATCCTCAAATATCGCCCTGAGCGACTTCTCGTAGCCCTGCAGGTGGAGGACGAGGAGGGAGCACTGCTGCAGCTGCACTGCTCCCCGCCCAGGCGGCGCCCGCCCTGTCGCTCACCTGGGACGTGATCAGCTCATCCACCAGGTCCTGCTCCACCCGGTCCCACCTCTGCTGCAGGGCCATGGGCAGGGCCGGGTACACTGAGAATCCAACAGAAACCAGACTGAGCTGAGCCCCTCTGCCCCCAACGCCCCCCAGTGCCCCCCCACCGGCCCCGGTGCCCACCTAACAAGGAGTGGGGGTGGCAGACGAGGGGCGTCTCGAACGTCAGTGCGTAGACACAGGTGCTTGGCTCAGACACGTGGGCCAACCGGTTGGTTTTGCCACAGGTGAGCTCCACCTGGGGGGAAACCCTGGTGAGTGGGTGGGGGGAGCGGGCCCCAATCCCACCCTCCCGCCCAGCTCACCTTGCTCTGCCGGCTCCGGGAGTGGCAAGAGTCACCGTCCCTCATCCACATGCCCCTGAAGGTGTTGTTGGCGATTTCCCACTCATGCCAGATGCTGGGGAGGAGCAGAGTGGGTGAGGCTGTGGTGGGGGGGACAGTGGACAGGTGGAGCCGCAGCCACCCCCAGCGCCGCTCACCCGAGGATCCCACTGTACGCGTTCCAGCGGAAGGTCTGCTCGTGCTGCGTCACGTTGTGGAACGGGCAGAGCTCGTACTTGTACCTGGGGGCACAGCGCTGTCAGGGGGGGTCCCAGGCCCTGGCCACGCCTACCCCTGCCCTCACTCACGTGGACTCCACCAGGCTGAAGCACTTGCCAGAAAGTCTGGAGAGATGCACGGGCCCTGAAAGGGGAGAGCACGGCCCGCTGAGCGTGGTGCGAAGAGCAGGCGTGCAGAAACCCACAGAACCAGGGCCATTTAGGAAAAGATCCAGTGGTTTAAACTTTAAAACTGGAGCAAAAGAGTTGGAGCAACATCAGCAAAGTACCAGACTAGGAAGCTCCAAGCTCATATCCCTGTGAAAACATCAAGTGAACCCCTACAAACCAGCTGAGCTAACCCAGTTCTGGAAATCAGGCCTACAGCAACCAAGTGAGCACCACGCAGCAAAGCCACCACCCCAGCGTGGTCGTGAGGAGCAGGCTGACCTCATCTGCAACATCCCAGCCTAGCTGGGGGCTGCCGGGAGGACTGGTCTCTGTTTTGCCCAACTCAGATCACCAGGCAGGAAAGGGAGCTGCTCATGAAGGCTGCAGGGGGGCAAGGGGTTATGGTTGGACACACACAACAGGACATCCAGGACCTGAGGAGGAGCTGGGGTGAGACTCTTGGAGAACCAAAGACATCCAGGAGCAGCCTGCACACAGCTGCCCCTAGACTCCGAACACACCCAGCCTGGTGGTGAAGGCCGCCCCAGCACGGGGCCAGGCTGCAAAGAAACCGCAGCCTCTTCAAAGGAAAACCCAACAGAACCACCTGGGAGAAGCCCAGACACTGGACTGATAGAAGACTTCAGTTAAACACATGTCTGAAATATGCTTAAGGACCTGGAGGGAAACGCAAAGAACTAAAGTATATCAGGCAAATGACATGTAGGCAGAAAGAAACAGTATCGAAAGGAACCAAAAAAATCTGGAGCTGAAAAATACAACTGAAATAAATCCACAAAAGGGGTTAACAGATTTTGAGCAGAGAAAAGAACCAGTGAAGAGACGGCAGGACACACAGTGGGAGTCCCTGAAGGAGGAGAGGGGCAGAGAGAGTATCTGAGGAAATGACTCTCCCAACTTGACAAAACACATGCATCTACACATCCAAGCAGCTCACTGAACTCCAAGTACAATAAACTCAGAGAGACCCACACCAAGACACAAAAGAAAACTGTCAAAAACCAAGTCCAAAGCAGCAAGAAGTGACTCATCACATCAAGGGATCCTTAATAAGATTATCCGCCCATTTCTCTGCCACACTCCAGAGGCCAGAAAGCTGTGGGATGGAAGAAAAAACTGTCGACTGAGGAGTCTACATCCAGGAAACTATCCTCCAAAAATGAGGGCAAAATCAAGACACTCCCAGATAAACAAAAGCTGAGGGACTTCGTTACCACGAGGCGTGCCCTGGAGGGAGTCCTTCCAGTAAAGGCAAATACACTGGCAAACCCAAAGCAGTATGTGATTCTGACCTGCAAATCTACAGGGTTTAAAAAGATGCATAAAAATAATTACAAATTACATTTAAAGAGGTAATTTCTGAAATCAATAACAAAGTTGGGGGAGGGACAGAGCTGTACAGGAGAAGTCTTTGAATTTATACCAATTTCAGTCACGTACAAATTAGACTTAATGGCTTTATGATTGTATGTAATCCCCTGGCAACCGTAGAGGAAACAGCTACACAGAATAATACACAAAAGTAAAAAGGACGTCAAAACACGTCACTTAGAAGTCAACAAAAAGGAATGGAGGGAATGAGGGACAAAAAAACTATAAGACAAATTTTGCTGTTTTGTTTCCTCTAAATCCTTCCTTATCAATGACTACTTTAAATGTAAACAGATTAAACTCTCCCATTCAAAAGGCACAGATTGGCCAAATGGGTAAAAAAAATGTGATCCAACTATATATACTGTTTGTAAGAGACGCATTTAAAATCAAAGACACAAGCAGGCTGAAAGTGAAAGGATGGAAAAACATATGCAAATAATGAGAGAGCAGGGATGGCCACACTAATATCAGACAAAACAGACTTTCAGGGACTTCCCTGCTGGTCCAGTGGTTAGGAATCCGCCTTCCAATGCAGGGGACGCGAGTTCGATCCCTGGTCAGAGAACTAAGATCCCCCATGCCTCGGGGCAACTAAGCCTGCGTGCCGCAACTACTGAGCCTGTGCACCACAACTAGATAGCTCACGCACCACAACTAGAGAGAGGCCTGCGCTGCAACAAAGAGCCCACTCGCTGCAACAAAAGATCCCGCATGCCGAAATGAAGATCCCTGCCGCAACTGTGGCCTGACAGACCCGATGCAGCCAAAAAAGAAAAAAAAAGATTATCAGTCAAACACTGTTAAAGGAGATAAAGAAAGACATTATTCATTGATAAAAAGGTCCATTCACCAAGATTATAACAATTACAAACATATGGGCACCAAACACCAGAGCTCGAAAACAAAGCAAGCATTGAAAACTGAAGGGAGAAACAGGCAGTTCTACAATCCTTGGACATTCAACACCCCACTTGAAAGGACACAGAGGACCTGAACAACCCTAAAACCACCAGACCTAATCGACATATACAGAATAACCCACCCAACAACAGCAGAAATTACATTTTTTAAGTGTACGTGGAACATTCTCCAGGACACACCATATGTTAGGCCACTTAATAAACTTAAAAAGACTGAAATCATAGTTTCTTTTCTGAACACAATGGAAACCAGAAATCAATAGCAAAAGCAATGTGGGAAATCCACAAACATATGGAAATTAACACAATCTTAAAGAACCAATGGCTCAAAGAATTCACAAGGGAAACTTGTTTTTGTTTCAAAATATTTTCTAAATACAAGGTACCAAAAATTATCAGATAACAGTGAAAGCAATGCTAAGAGGGAAATTAACAGCTGTAAACATATTCAAAACAAGATCTCAAATCAATAACCTAACTTTTACACTTTAAGAAACTAGAAAAAGAAAGCTAGCAAGCTGGACTTCCCTGGCGGTCCAGTGGTTAAGACTCCACACTTCCAATGCAGGGGGTGTGGGTTCAATCCCTGGTTGGGGAACTAAGATCCCACATGCTGCATGGCACAGCAAAAAAAAAAAAACAACAAAAAAACCCCAAAAAACTAGCAAGCAAAAGGAAGAAAATAAAGATTAAAGCAGAGATAAATAAAACAAAGAAAAATCAGTAAAACCAGAAGTTGGTTCTTTGAAAAGATCAACAAAATCAACAAACCTTTAAACTAGATTTACTGTAACAAAAAAGAAGATGGGCTTCCCTGGTGGGGCAGTGGTTAAAAATCTGCCTCCCAATGCAAGAGACATGGGTTCGAGCCCTGGTCCGGGAAGATCCCACATGCTGCGGAGCAACTAAGCCCGTGTGCCACAACTACTGAGCCTGCGCTCTAGAGTCCATGAGCCACAACTACTGAGGCAAGCCTGCGTGCCTAGAGCCCATGCTCTGTGACAAGAGAAGCCACCACAATGAGAAGCCCACACACCACAACGAAGAGTAGCCCCACTTGCTGCAACTATAGAAAGCCCGTGTGCAGCAACAAAGACCCAACATGGCCCAAAATAATTAATTTAAAAAAAATTCAAATTACTAAAATCATAAACAAAAGGAGGGACATTACTACCAATTTTACAGAAATAAAAAGGATTACAAGAAAATACTATGAAAATTGAAGAAGGGGGAACACCTCTTGACTCAGTTCTATGAGGCCAGCATTCCCCTGATACCAAAGCCAAAAAGATACCTGACGAGAAAGGAAAACTACAGACGTCAACATCCCTTGTGAATGTCAGTGCAAAAATCCTGAACAAAATACTGGCAAACTGAAATCAGCAGCACATTAAAAGGATTCTACAGTGTGAAGAAGTGGGGTTTGTTCCTGGAATGTAAGGATGGTTTAAAAAAAAAGTTTTTTTTTAATGTAATACACCCCATTAACAGAATAAAGGGGGGGGGAATTATCATCCAAATTGTTGCAGAAAAAAGCACCTATCAAAATTCAACACTGTTTCATGATGAAAACACTCAACAAAGGAGGATTAGGAGGAAACTTCCTCAACGCAATAAAGGCCATATATGCAAAACCCACAGTGAATATCTTACTGAACGGTGAAAGACTGAAAAAGCTTTCCTCCCAAAAGCGGGAACAACACAAGGAAGCTCTCAGCCCTGCTATTCACTATTCGACATTGTACTGGAGGTTCTAGCCAGAGCAATTAGGCAAAAAAAAGGAAAGGCATCCTAATTAGGAAGGAAGAAGTAAAATTACAATGTGGTGTTTGCAGATGACATGATCATATATATAGAAAATCCTAAAGAGTCCACAGAAATCTATTAGAGCTACTAAATTCAGCAAAGTTGTAGGATACAGAAGTGACACTAAAAACCAGTTGTGTTTCTATACAACAACCCAACAGACAACACAAAAAGGAAATTCAATGAAACAATTCCAGGGATTTCCCTGGTGGTCCAGTGGTTAAGACTCTGCGCTCCCAAGGCAGGGAGCCCAGGTTCGATCCCTGGTCAGGGAACTAGATCCCACATGCCACAATGAAGATCCCACATGCAGCAACAAAGATGGATTCCCAAAGGACCCCAAATAGTCAAAACTATATTGAAATAGAAAAGTTGAAGGACTCACAATTAGTGATTTCAAAGCTTACTTCAAGGGGAATTCCCTGGTGGTCTAGTGGTTAGGACTTGGTGCTCCCACTGCCAGGGTCCCAGGTTTGATCCCTGGTTGAGGAACTAAGATCCCACAAGACGCACAACACCGTCAAAAAAAACAAAACAAAACAAAACAAAACCCAAAAAACCCCACAAAGCTTACTTCAAAGCTACAGTAATTAAACCAGTGCAGTATCAGTAGAAAGACAGACGTGTAGACCAATGAAACAGAACAGAGAGCCCAGAAACAAACCCTTGAATATATGCTCAAAGGATCTGTCAGGGTGCTGAAACCATTCAGTGGGGGAAAGGACAGACTTCTCAACAAATGGAGTCGGGAAGCTGCATGTTCATATGCACAGGAATGAAACTGGACCCTTACCTCACACCATGTACAGAAATTAACTTAAAATGGATCAGAGGCTGAAAGTACAAATCATAAGGGGAAATCTTTGACATTGGCTTTGTGCTTTGGAAATGATTTCTTGGATATGACATCAAAGGCAAAGGCACCAAAAGGAAAACTAGATAAATGGGACTTCAGAATTTAAAACTTTGCAAGGAAGTGTTGAAAGACAACCTACAGAAAGTGAGAAAGTATTTGCAAATCACATTTCTAACAAGGGTAATATCCAGAACATACAAAGAACTCCTATTAACAGCAACAGCAACGCCCCAAACAACCCAATTAAAAAATGGACCAAGGATTACTAGACATTTTTCTGAAGAAGTAAAAAACAAGTAAATACAAATAAAATCCACAATGAGATATCACCTCACATCCATTAGGATGGCTACTATCCAACAACAACAACAACAACAACACAGAAAAGAATAAATGTTGGTGAGGATGTGGAGAAATTGAAACCTTTGTGCACTGTTGGCGGGAATGTAATACGGTGCAGCGCTGTTGAAAACAGTTTGGTGGTTCCTCATAAAGCTTAAATGTAGATTTACAGGATACAGCAAATCGACTCCTGGGTATGTGAACTGAAAGCAGGAACTCAGATGCTGCACACCCATGTTCAGATCAGCATTATTCACAGTAACCAAAAAGTAAAACCAACCCAAGTGTACACTGACAGATGAATAAGCAGAATGTAGTACATATGTGCAATGGAATATTATTCAGCCTTAAAAAGGAAGGAAATCCTGCCACATAAATGAACCTTCAAGATACTCTGCTAAGTGAAATACGCCAGTCACAAAAGGACAAGAATTATATGATTCCACTTACATGAGGTACTTAGTTCATTCGAGCTGCTATAACAAAATACCACTGGGTAATTTTACAACTACAGAAATTTATTTTTCACAGTTCTGTGGGGGTTTGAAGCCCAAGATCAGGGCACCAGCACAGTCGAGTTCTAGTTCACAGAGGGTGCCTTCTCGCTGTGTCTTCACATGGTAGAAGGGCCTAGGGATCTCTGGAGCCTCTTTATATATTATAAGGGCATCAATCCCATTCTTGAGGGCTCCACCCTCAAGACTCAAGCATCTTCCAAAGACCTCAACTCCTAACACCATCATCTTTTTCAGTTATGATTTCAACCTGTGAATTTCAACCTGTGTACACACAGTGACCACAGCAGGGATCTAGAGTCATTAAGTTCACAGAAACAGAAAGTAGAATGTCAGGGGCCAGAGGCTGGGAGGGGTGCGGAGTTGTTTAATGGGGACAGAGGTTCAGTTTGGGAAGATGAAAAAGTTCTGGGGATGATAGAGGTGATGTTTGCCCAACAATATGGATGTGTTTAATGCCTCTTAACTGAACATCTAATAATGGTTAAAATGGTAAATTTTATGTATATTTTACCACAGTAAAAAGAGGGCAATTCATATTTTCTTATATTAGCAAAAAGAAACACCAGAAGACTAAACATAAAATAACAACAAACAGAATCAAGGCAGTATGGGACTTCCCTGGTGGTACAGTAGTTAAGAATCCGCCTGCCAATGCAAGGGCCACAGGTTCGATCCCTAGTCTGGGAAGATCCCACATGCCTCGGAGCAACTAAGCCCATGCACCACAACTACTGAGCCTGCATGCCTAGAGCCCGTGCTTCGCAACAAGAGAAGCCACTGCCATGAGAAGCCCGCGCACCGCAACAAAGAGTAGCCCCCGCTCGCTGCAACTAGAGAAAGCCCACGTGCAGCAGCGAAGACCCAATGCAGCCAGATAAATACATACATATATACATACAAAGAGTCAAGGCAGTATGGCACTGGCATAAAAACAGAGTCCAGAAATAAAGCCACACATATACAGTCAATTAATTTACAACAAAGAAGCCAAGGATATACAATGAGGAAAGGATAGTCTCTTCAATAAACAGTGCTGGTTAAACTGGACCACTATCTTACACCATACACAAAAATTTAAGTTGACTGTAAGACCAGAAACTATGAAACTCCTAGAAGAAAACATAGGTGGTAAGCTCTTTGACATCAGTCTCAGTGATGATTTTCAAAATCTGACTCCCCAAACAAAAGCAAAAATAAACAAACGGGACGATATCAAACTACAAAGGTGTGCACAGCCAAGGAAACCATCAACAAAATGAAAGGCAACCTACTGAATGGGATAAAACATCTAGCAAATCATATACATAAGGGGGTAATATCCAAAATGTGTAAAGAACTCACACAATTCAATAGCAAAAAAACAAACAATCCAATTAAAAAATGGGCAGAGGGTCTGAATAGACATTTTTCCAAAGAAGACAAAGAGATGGCCAACAGGCACATGAAAAGATGCTCAGCATCATTAATCATCAGGGAAATGCAAATCAAAACCACAAAGAGATATCACCTCACACCTGTCGGAACAGCCACTATAAAAAAGACAAATAAGTGTTGGCGAGGATGTGGAGAAAAGGAAAACTTGCACACTGTTGGCAGGAATGGAAATTGGTGCGGCCACTATGGAAAACAGGATGGAGGTTCCCACCAAAATTAAATATAGAACTACCCTATAATCCAGCAATTCCACTTCTGGGTATTTATCCAAAGAAAACAAAATCACTAACTCGGAAAAATATCTCCACCCCCCTGTTCACAGCAGCATTATTTACAATAGTCAAGATATGGAAACTACCTAAGTGTCCACTGATGGATAAAGAAGGTGGGGTACACATATACAACAGAGTATTATTCAGCCATAAAACAAGAAATTGCCATCTGAAACACGGATGGACATTTAGGGCATTATCCTAAGTGAAATATGTCAGAGAAAGACAAATACATTATGATCTCACTTACGTGGAAAACAAAACACCAAGCTTATAGATACAAAGAACAGATCAGTGTTTGCCAGAAGCAGGGGACTGGGGGGGACACAAAGTGAGTGAAAATGGTCAAAAAATATAAACTTCCAGTAATAAATAAGTCCTGAGGATATAATGTACAGCACAGTGACTACAGTTAATAATATTGAATTGCGTATCTGAAAGTTGCTAAGAAAGTAAATCTTTTTTTAAAAATTGAAGTATAGTCGATTTACAATGTTGTGCTAAATTTCTGCTGTACAGCAAAGTGATTCAGTTACACATACTTTTCCATAATGCTTTATCATAGGATATTGAATATAGTTCTCTGTGCTACACAGTTAGGACCTTGTTGTTTATCCATTCTATATATAAAAGCTTACATCTGCTAACCCCAAACTCCCACTCCATTTCTCCCCCAACGCCCCCCCTTAGCAACCACAACTCTGTTCTCTATGTCTGAGTCTGTTTTTGTTGTGTAGATATGTTCATTTGTGTCATATTTAGATTCCACATATAAGTGATATCATATGGTATTTGTCTTTCTCCTTCTGACTTAACTTCACTTAGTATGATAATCTCTAGTTGCATGCACGTTGCTACAAATGGCATTATTTCGTTCTTTTTTTATAGCTGAGTAGTATTCCATTGTATATATGTACCACATCTTAAGAAAGTAAATCTTAAACGTCCTCTCCAAAGAAGACATACAGATGGCCAAGAGGCACATGAAAAGCTGCTCAACATCACTAATTATTAGAGAAACGCAGATCAAAACTACAATGAGGTATCACCTCCCACCGGTTAGAATGGGCATCATCAGAAAATCTACAAATGCTGAAGAGGGTGTGGAGAAAAGGGAACCCTCTTGCACTGTTGGTGGGAATGTAAACTGATACAGCCACTATGGAGAACAGTATGGAGGTTCCTTAAAAAACTAAAAATAGAATTACCATATGACCCAGCAATCTTACTACTGGGCATATACCCAGAGAAAACCATAATTCAAAAAGACACATGCACCCCAATGTTCACTGCAGCACTGTTTACAATAGCCAGGTCATGGAAGCAACCTAAATGTCCATCGACAGACGAATGGATAAAGAAGATGTGGTACATACATACAATGGAACATTACTCAGCCATAAAAAGGAACGAAATTGGGTCATTTGTAGAGACGTGGATGGACCTAGAGACGGTCATAGAGTGAAATAAGTCAAAAAAACAAATATCGTATATTAACGCATATATGTGGAATCTAGAAAAATAGTTACAGATTAACTGGTTTGCAAGGCAAAAATAGAGACACACGGCTTCCCTGGTGGCGCAGTGGATAGGAATCTGCCTGCCAATGCAGGGGACACAGGTTCGATCCCTGGTCCGGGAGGATCCCACATGCCACGGAGCAACTAGGCCCGTGCACCATGACTGCTGAGCCTGCGCTCTGGAGCCCGTGAGCCACAACTACTGAAGCCTGCGTGTCTAGAGCCCGTGCTCTGCAACGGGAGAGGCCACCGCAATGAGGCCACCGCAATGTCGGTCCTGGGTGAGCTCCGCCCATGCACCGCAACGAGGAGTGGCCCCCGCTCGCTGCAGCTGGAGAGGGCCCGCGCACAGCAACAAAGACCCAACACAGCCAAAAATAAATAAATTTTTAAAAAAAAGAGACACACGGGACTTCCCTGGTGGTGCAGTGGTTAAGAATCCGCCTGCCAATGCAGGGGACACGGGTTCAAGCTCTGTTCCGTGAAGATCCCACATGCCACGGAGCAACTAAGTCTGTGTGCCACAACTACTGAGCCTGCGCTCTAGAGCCCGTGCGCCACAACTATGGAGCCTGTGCGCCACAACTACTGAAGCCCGCGCACCTAGAGCCCGTGCTCCACAACAAAGAGAAGCCACTGGAAGGAGAAGCCCACGCACCGCAACAAAGAGTAGCCCCCACTCGCTGCAACTAGAGAAAGCCTGCACACAGCAACGAAGACCCAAGGCAGCCAAAAATAATAAATTAATTAATTAAAAAAAAAAAAAAAAAAGAGACACAGATGTAGAGAACATATGGACACCAAGGGGGGAAGCGGGGGTGGGGTGTGGGCGGTGGTGGTGGGATGAAGTGGGAGATTGGGATTGACATGTATACACTAATATGTATAAAATAGATAAGTAATAAAAACCTGCTGTATAAAAAAAATTTTTTTTTAAATCTTAAACGTCTTCATCACAAGAAGAAAAAAAGTTTTTGTTAACTATGTGGTGTCAGAGAATAACTAGACTTATTCCCATCATTTTGCAAAATATACAAACAGTGAATCATTATGTTGTATACCTGAAACTAATATGTCAATTATACCTTAAAACAAACAAACAAAACAGCAAATGGCCCTGGACAGGGAGCACAAGGTAGGAAGGAGAGCTCGGGGCGTATCTGTCCTAAGGTTTACATGTGAACCACGCAGGCATGCTAATGTGCTCAAAAGTAAAATAAAAGGATGACATTAAAGCCCCTACAGCTGAAATCAAAGCAAACGAACTGAACTATACACAATTAGTAACGTCACTTCACCGGAAGAAGAATCACTCTCAGTGATTTAAGAACAAGTACTGTTAATGAGTTAATAGCAGTAATGCCATATTAGTTTTCAGGCCATTATATAAGTGCTGTAGAATAGAGCAAATGACCATATGACGATACCAGGTATCAGAAGCCACAGCCACTAACATGGGACCAAGTCTCCTACAGATCCCACTGTAGAGAACGTCTGAAGGCCTGAGGCTGTAGAGGGGACTGAGAGGCGGGGCCGGCTTGGAAGAAGAGGGCACTGATTCCTGTGGGTTCCCGCCTGGGGCAGGCAATGGCATAACCCGCCCCAGTCTCTGGCCATAGGATCTGGGACAGAGGGAGCCAACCCAGCAGCTGGAAAGTGTGGGGTGGTATCAAAAAGGATGGCGGGGGTGGAGGGAGGGAAGCCTGCCCGGCTCTCTGGCTGAGCCCTGCATGCATGAACCACCAAGCAGGGGGGTCGGTCCTGGGTGAGCTCCGCCCAGCCAGCTGCCTCAGCACACCACATTCTCCCAAGGGGAGAGCCGGGCCAAGGGTGTATCCAAAAGTATCAGACATACAACAAAGCAGGCAAATGCGACCCACCCCCAAGAGAACAGGCAAACATAGGAGACTGACCCCAACAAACACAGATGATGTTGGAAGTAGAAGAGGATTTTAAAGCAGCTATTGCAACTATGTTCCAGGGTGTAAAGTAAAACATGGTAATAAAGAGATAGGGAATCTCAGCAGATAAATAGAAATTAGAAAAAGAACAGAAACTCCAGAAATGAAAAGAGTCAGAAATAATTAACAATTTAAATCCAGCAGTATATAAAACATATGTATTCACTGTGCCCAAGTGGAGCTTACTCCAAGAACACAGTGTTGGCTCAACATTCAAACACCAATGCTACCCACTATGTAAACAGCCTAAATAAGAAAATCCATCATCCTCTCGATAGGTTTAAAAAAAGCATTTGACAGAACCCAACACCCATTCATGGTAAAAACTCGGCGACCAGGAACAGCAGGGAAGGTCCTCCACCTGCGAAAGGGCTACAAATGCCCCTCTGCAGACCGTGAACTGAAGATGGGAGACCGAGGCCAGGTGGGGGGGACGCCTCTCCCCACTGCTCTCCCGAAATTGGAGGCCCAGCCAGGGTGAAGGCACACAACTGTACTCCAGCTAATAGATGAAGAAACGTTAAACACCACGGGAATGCAATGAACAAAATCCAGAATGTGTGAAACAAGTGACCCAGTCTCCTCAATAAATTGCAAGGAAATGGAGGGCATCTATAGATTCAAGGAAACTGAAGCACACGTGGGTGTGTGTCAAGCACACACAACACACAGACCTTCCATACTGACTCAGACAAACCAACCACCTATTAAAAATTATGAGATTGGGGCTTCCCCGGTGGCGCAGTGGTTGAGAATCCGCCTGCCAATGCAGGGGACATGGGTTCGATCCCTGGTCTGGGAAGATCCCACATGCCGCGGAGCAACTAAGCTCGTGTGCCACAACTACTGAGCCTGTGCTCTAGAGCCCGTGAGCCACAAATACTGAGCCCGCATGCCGCAACTACTGAAGCCCGCGCGCCTAGAGCCCATGCTCCACAACGAGAGAAGACACTGCAATGAGAAGCCCGCGCACCGCAACGAAGAGTAGCCCCCGCTCGCCGCAACTAGAGAAAGCCCGCGCGCAGCAACGAAGACCCAACACAGCCAAAATAAAAAAATTATTTTAAAAAGTTAAAAAAAGAAAATAAAGGGGAAAATAAAAACCCTGTAATACTGCATTTCAATTTAAAACTTAAAATCACATCGGTTTCATCTATTCTTCCAGCACAAATACATCTATGTGTGTGCATGTGTGTGCATGCTTTTTACCTTGAAATAATCATAGACTTATAACTGTAGTACATCACCAAAACTAGGAAATTGACGTTGGCACTATACAACTGACTACAAACCGTACTCGGATTTCAGTTTTTGTATGTGTTCAGCAATATGAAAAAGCCACTGATACATGCAACAACACAGATGAATCCCAAAAACATGATGCTGAGGAAGACTCCAGACGTGGGAGTGTATGCTGACTTCTTCAGCTGAAATCCAAGCACGGATGACACTATTCTAAAGCAATGAAGCCAGAGAGTGATGGGGTGGGGGATTTAAAAGGGACACATAGGAATCGTCTGGGTGGTGGAAATGCTCTCAGTCTTGTTTGGGGGTGGTGATTACATGCATGTGCTCAATTTACAAACTTTATCAAACTGAACATGTCAATTTTACCTCAGTAAAAATAGGGTTTGAGGGACTTCCCTGGTGGCGCAGTGGTTAAGAATCCGCCTGCCAATGGAGGGGACACAGGTTCGATCCCTGGTCCGGGAAGATCCCACATGTCGCAGAGCAACTAAGCCCATGCGCCATAACTACCGAGCCTGCGCCTGCACTCTAGGGCCCACGAGCCACAACTACTGAAGCCCGCGCACCTAGAGCCCGTGCT
This sequence comes from Balaenoptera physalus, assembly GCF_965194825.1. NCBI lineage: Eukaryota > Metazoa > Chordata > Mammalia > Artiodactyla > Balaenopteridae > Balaenoptera > Balaenoptera physalus. The sequence continues at coordinate 52,309,164 of NC_138898.1, read as the reverse complement.
CCGCAACAAGAGAAGCCACTACAGTGAGAAGCCCACACACCGCAACGAAGAGTAGCCCCCGCTCGCCGCAACTAGAGAAAGCCCACGCAGAGCAACGAAGACCCATCGCAGCCAAAAATAAATAAAATTTAAAAAAATAAAAAAATAGGGTTTGAATCTGAGCCAGAAAGGGATGGGTGGGGGGGATTTAAAAGGGACACGTAGGAATCCTCTGGGTGGTGGAAATGTTCTCAGTCTTGTTTGGGGGTGGTGATTACATTCATGTGCTCAATTTACAAACTTTATCAAACTGAACATGTCAATTATACCTCAATAAAAATAGGGTTTAAATCTGACCCAATAATGATATTCAAAAAGGAGAGAGAAAGAAAGGGGGGGAAAGGGAACACTTCTCTTTACCAGAGACCACCGGCAAACAATAAATGCAGAAGGCATGAGAGAAGCAGAGCTCTGCACTCCTCTACCCAATCAGACTGAACCGGGAGGCCACCGGGGGCAGCACGTCCACTCAGCACCAAAGGAGTGCTCACGGACAGCACGCTGAGGGCAGAGGGAGAAACCTGCCTCCCACCGCTAGACCCTGGCAGCACTCAGCCGCAGTCGACTGCGGCCCTCTGACACGATGCCTACCTACAAAGTATTTGTGCCCAAACTGCTTAACCTGACTGTAATCAAGCTTCCAGGCCATTTACAGAATATACTAGGGAAGGCAGAACAAGCTAATGACCTCATAAACCAGACAGATCTGGTCAAACATCCTGTAAGACAACTGGCCCGGCACATAACCCCTTGACTGATTCCTGTGTGGGGTGGGTCCTGGGACAGCTGTAGAAGGCATTCCTGAGACAACAGGAAAATGTGGATGTGAACTGGTTATATTATAGAATTTCTGCTAACTTGGGGAGTGGGAGATCCATACTGTAAATATTTAGGAATAAAGCGTCATGATGTCTGTAACTGACTTTCAAATGGTTCAGCAAAATGAAAGTTCACTTTTTTCAAAGTGAAAACGAGAAGAAGATAAAGCAAAATGTCAACTCTTGTACTGAGGGGGAGAGTATGCTGCTGTTCACAGCCACATTGCTCCATTTTTCTATTCAATATTTTCACAGTAAAAAGCTGGAATCGAGTTGTTTAGCGTGAAAGCTCACAGCTGTACCCTCTATCTCTGATCTCACCATACCCCTGCGGCCAATACCTCTGGCCCTGGAATCCTTGCTCAAGGCCTTTATTTGGCCACTCCTTTTGCTAGACCCCTCTTCCCCAGATATCCACATCCCTTACTCCTGTTCCCCTTCAACTTTTTTTTTTTTTAAATTTTATTTATTTATTTTTGGCTGTGTTGGGTCTTCATTTCTGTGCGAGGGCTTTCTCTAGTTGCGGCAAGTGGGGACCACTCTTCATCGCGGTGCGCGGGCCTCTCACCATCGCGGCCTCTCTTGTTGCGGAGCACAGGCTCCAGACGCGCAGGCTCAGTAATTGTGGCTCACGGGCCCAGTTGCTCCGTGGCATGTGGGATCTTCCCAGACAAGGGCTTGAACCCGTGTCCCCTGCATTGGCAGGCAGATTCTCAACCACTGCGCCACCAGGGAAGCCCCCCTTCAACTTTTGAACAAAATTTCACTTCTCAGTCTTTTCCTGAACCCATTTAAAACGGCAATCCCCAAAACAACCCCCCCCAAACACTCACTCTTCTCTGCTTTCCATACCTACAGAGTGTTTTTCACCATCAAGCATTCTACATTTTACCTACTTTTTTGTTTATGGCCTACCTACCCCCCCATTAGACTGTCAACTACATGAGGACACTGTATGTTTTGTTCATTTCTACATCCCCAGCACAGACACACTCTGACATGTGGTAGTATTCAAGAAAAAAAGATCTTGGGACTTCCCTCGTGGTGCAGTGGTTAAGAATCTGCCTGCCAATGCAGGGGACACGGGTTCGAGCCCTTGTCCGGGAAGACCCCACATGCCACGGAGCAACTAAGCCTGTGTGCCACAACTACTGAGCCCGCGTGCCACAACTACTGAAGCCCGCACTCCTAGAGCCTGTGCTCCGCAACAAGAGAAGCCACTGCAATGAGAAGCCTGTGCACTGCAACTAACAGTAGACCCCAATCGCCACAACTAGAGAAAGTCCGTGCACAGCAACGAAGACCCAATGCAGCCAAAAAAATTCTTGGATTTTTGTTTGTTATATTTAATACTCATTTAACAACCCAGCAGTTCCACTTCTTAGATCCTGTCTCAGGAAACCACTCACAGAAAGGTAGAAGGAGGCAGTCCCTGGAGGGATGTTCTCCTCAGCAATGTTTCTAGTGACCAAAAACCATAAACAACACTTTGCTAGACAACAAAAGAATGCAGAGCCATCCTATGGAATACTAAACACCAAGTGAAAAGAGTGAAGACCCACATCCACTGTGAAGAAACACCGTGAGCGACAACAGCAAGTGAGCACACCTGTATAGTAGTACTGCTCAAAAAAAGGCAAACATCACAAAAAAAATTTAAACAAACACACACAAAACTACACATTTTTTCTTGTAAAAGCATAAAAAACATTTGGAAAGACAAACACCGAACTGTAACAGAAATCACCTCTAGCGAAAAAAATTAAGGACTATATCCGGGATAACTATTCAACTTGGTACAATCACAGTCTGGAATGTTAGCGCGCACTTAAAAATAATTTTAGAATTATTGACAAACGACAACATGAGCCTCCAGGCCCTAACTTTCAAGGCCCCTCATCCGAGGCTTCCCTCCCTCCCTGGCCCCCCTGGAGCAGGCTCCCGAGAGCTGACGCGGCCCACCGGTCGGGAAGCCAGGCCAGCTCCCTGCTCCCTCCCAGGCCCTCAGCACGCCCGCGGCCAGGGCCCCGAACTCACCAGACACGGGTGAAGGATCTCTCCTGGGCTGGAGGCGACTGGTCTGGGGCAGGAACGGGTTGTTGAGCCTGAGAGAAGCGGCACAGTCATGGGGAACCGGGCCCGGACCGCCGCGGGAACCCCCCGCCGCCGCTCCCCGCGAGGCCGCTCACCCGAACGTGTTGGGCTCTTCCACCACCTTCATCTTGGCGGCACCTGCGGGCGCGGGCCCTACGGGGAACAGGCAGTGAGGAGGCGGGCGTGCGGCGGGGGCGCGGGGACGGAGAGGAGGGGGCTCCGGGACGCAGGGGCCTGGGCATGGGTGGAGGGGCGCGGGAGTCGGCAGCCCGGACACTAACCGCGCGTTGCGAGCCCGAGCAGCAGCACGAAACGCGCCAACCCTGCCACCATCGCGCTGCCGCCGCCGCCGTCGCCGCGCGTGGTCACGTGAGCGCACTTGTCACATGAACGCCGGAACCGGAAATGGCGTCCGGCTCCTGCGCAGAGGAGCGTCTGGGCTGCCTGAGAAGTTGGGAGCGGGCGGGACTCTCGGTCCCTGCTCCCAGCCATGGGCCGCCGCAGGGCAGTGCGTGGGCCGGGGGCCGAAGGTGGCCGCACTCGGCGCCCCGCGGGCCGCTCTCTGGAGGCTTTCGCCGAGGAGGTGGGCGCCGCGCTGCGCGGTGAGTGGGGCGTGATCCGGAGCGGGGGCGGGGGTCGGAGGCCCAGGGTCGGGTCGCGGAGCCGCGGCTGAGGCCGGGTCCCCTTCTGTGCCCGGTGTAGCGTCCGTGGAGCCAGAGGCGGCCGAGGACGAGGGCGTCCCGGGCCCTGCACAGCTGCCCTGCGCTCTGGCCATGTGGGAGCTGGGCCACTGCGACCCCCGGCGCTGCACCGGCCGCAAGCTGGCGCGCCTGGGACTGGTGCGCTGCCTACGTCTGGGCCACAGATTCGGCGGCCTCGTGCTCAGCCCCATGGGCTCCCAGTACGTGTCCCCCGCAGACAGGTAGGCGGGAGAGGACAGGGTGTAGGGGTGGGGAGGGCGGGGTGCCTCCTGGGACTCTTTTCTTAATGAGTCCCCTACTCTGGCGCATCCTTCTTTTCAGCGCTCACCTGTTTGCACTGATCTGTCTAGTTTGCCCCCATTACCTAGGGCAGAGTCCAGGATGCAGCAGGTTTCAATAAACGTTTGTTGAGTGAATAAATGAGCTTTATCGAGGAACACCTCCCCCCCCAGCTGCCTCAAAAGCTTGGCCCATGAGAGTCCTTGGGGGTCACTGGGATGGGGAAATGATGCCCCTGAATCCCCAGTGGGGCCAGCACCAAGTTGACCCCAGAACCAAGCCCTACGCTGCTCCTGGCAGACAGTTGGTGGCACGGTCCGGGGTCGCCGTCATCGACTGCTCCTGGGCCAGACTGGATGAGACTCCGTTTGGGAAGATGCGAGGGAGCCACTTGCGGATCCTGCCCCACCTGGTGGCTGCCAACCCTGTGAACTATGGCCGGCCTTGCAGGCTCTCCTGCGTGGAGGCCTTCGCTGCTACCTTCTGCATCCTGGGTGAGTGTCGGGGCCTGGCAGCCTGGAGTCTGGCTGTGCTCCCAGCAGTGTGTTTTCTGCTGCAAGTCCCAGGAGGAGCATGACCATGTACGGGGAGGTGGCCAGGGTTTCATCCTAACTCCCACTTAAGTCCTCGCCATGCCGGGTTGAGGTGGAGGCAAAACACATCACTGGCCTACAAGCACTCGTATTTGGCCCTCGTTGTCAGGGCACCACCGCCCTGAGAGTCCTTTGTTACCACAGCTCACCCCCAGAGACCTTATGGTCCACATGGAGGCCCAGGTGGGTGGCCCTGTGAGACTCCCTGTGGGGAGAGGGACTTAATGGGCTACTGAGGCAGAGGCTGGTGAGTGGGCATGGGCTGTCTGGACCGTGGGAAAGTGTCAGCGGGACTTTTAGTTCCTGGGACAGAAGGAACCAGCTCCAAGGGTAACAGGAGAGGGATTGTCCACATCCTTGGAATTCCTGTTTCCTGCACCAACAGGTTTTTCAGACCTTGCTGTCATTTTGCTACGGAAGTTCAAGTGGGGCAAGGGCTTCCTAGACCTGAACCGCCAGCTCCTGGACAAGTATGCAGCCTGCAGTGGCCCAGAGGAGGTGCTGCAGGCAGAGCAGGAGTTCCTGGCCCACACCAAGGAGCCTGAGGAAGAGGAGGAAATCGGTGAGGCCTGGCACAGACACAAGCCCCCTGGGTGGGAGCCAGCACCCTCCAGGCCTGCCACCTCCTTTGAGAAGCCTGGGGGTTGGGGGGAGCCTCCCTGCCACAGCTGTGGGACGTTTGGTTCTGCTCCAGGCTCACCTACAGGTCGCTTTCCTCTTTGATTCCTCGATTCAGATCCCTTTGATGTGGATTCAGGGCGAGAGTTTGCAAACCCCAACAGGCCCGTGTCTGGCCCCCGGTAGGTCCTTGGGCTTCCCAAGTTTCATGACAGCTCAGACCCAGGGCTCCCCTCCGCCTCTGGCCTCAGCCACTCCTGCTGCAGGGTGGGGTGGTGTCCTAAACACCAGGATGCCTTTCCGAGTGCGGAGAAGGGAAGGTGGATGTCCTGATGGAGAGATTTCAGTTTTGAGAGGACAGGGAATAGGAATCTGTCCTCAGCTTGGGGGCTTTGGTGAGTGAGTGGGGAGGGGTGTTACCTCAGACTGGCCAGTGAACGCACCCCTCCCTCCCAGGCTGCCCAGAGACAGGGCTGACAGTGACACCGAGGAGGAGTCTGAGGAACTTGGGCCTGACCCCGAGGATGGGGGAGGCAGCAGCAGCAGCCCTGAAGAGACGGAGGCCAGGGTCCCCACAGAGATTTGGAAAGGAATCAAGAAACGGCAGAGAGACTGAAAGTTGCAGACGTGTATATTTTACAAGGCGGAGTGACGAGGACATCTAGAGATGGCAGTGGAACTTGCGGGAACACACACAGGCCTGGTGGCCTCAGCCCCTGCAGCTGCCAGCAGGACTGGACTCTGTCTGGGTTTTCTCCCTGTGCTTCTAACCTGGCCTTGCTCTGGGTCCTGCCTCAGAGCCCTCCCAATGAAGCTGCAAGCCAAGGAGATCCCTGTGTGAGCCTCTGCTTCTCTGCACTTGGCCTGTGGGTTTGGGGGGACCCTCAGCCTCTAGTGAGGCAGACCCTGCCTAGAAGAGTCTGGGGTGTGGGGATGGGGCTGCGGGGTAGGTCTTGTGTGGGCACCCATGCGTTCGTGAAAAGAAACGCCAGATAGCTGGCCAGTTGGCATGGAGCCCCTTACACTGACCAGCCTTGAGCGACATCCTCAGCCAGAGACCCTGGGCCTGTCAGCTGGGTGGGGACTGGAGACCTGTGCAGCTCTCAGGCAAACCACCCTCCACATGGCTTCTGGGGTGGAGGGTCCCTGGAGAAGGATGGGGACACTGCACATGTTCACTCTCTCCCTCCAAAGCCTGGATTGTCCAGACTCAAAACGCAGACCTTCCTGCCTCTTCACCTAGTGAGGCCTTGCCCCAGCCCTGGAGAGACGAGGACAGAACCTCCTTTAGGACAGGGCTCTCCTGTGTAGCACTGGTGACATTTAGGAGTGAACCATTCTTTGTTGGGGGGGGGGGAGGGTTCATGGCAGGATGTCAAGCCTGGTTTCTACCCACTGGTGCCAATAGCACAGCCTTCACCCACTCCCCAAATGTGACTGACTACCAAAAATGTCTCCAGGCAGCACCTAATGTCCCCTGGGGGGCAAGGCTGCCCCACTGAGAGCCCTGCTTTTAAGACCAGCGCCCTCCTGCCCTGTGGCTGTGGAACCTGAGGCAAGGCGGGAAGCTCACCTGGCGGCCAGGCCTGTTCTCTCTGCTCCAGGGTTTGGGGGGCAGCTGCTGGCCAGGCCTCGCCCAGTTGGCCATCCAGATCCAGTGGGGTGGGGTTTACTGGGCACAGGGGGTTCACAGCACACACCACAGAGACACGGCCAGGGCAAAAGGGAGCCCAGGGAGTCCAGCCACAGCAAACACACCATGAAGCAGGGGAAGGGGCACCACGATCCCGGCTGCACAAAGCTGACCACGGCGAGAGAACAACACGGGGACTTGGGGAGGGCCTGGCTGGCGGCCGCAGGGGCTCAGGGGTCCGCCTCCATGTACTTCTCCAGCTCCTTGAGTCTCTTGACAAACTCCTGCGCCTCCTTGTTGTTGCGGCCCTCCAGCATCCTAAGCGCCGATCTCACTGCGGGCGGGTGGAGAGGGGACGGGACGGGGCCGGGCCAGCGTCAGCCCCGGCTGGCCCCGCCCTCAACCCCGCCCCCGCCCCGCCCCTCACTCACCCTGGGCTCTGGGCCGGCGCAGGTGCAGGGTGACCGGCTGCCCGGCCCTCGCGCTCCCTCCCACCTGGGGCCTCGCGACGCCGCCAATGCTGCCCAGGCCCAGGGCTGCCTCCCCCGCGAAGTCGTTGGTGGACAGCCAATCGTGGTCCATGACGGTGAACAGCACGCAGGCGCCCCGGCGGCGGCAGGCCTCTGCGGGCACGGAGCTGGGGGCGGGGGAGGCGGGTGGTGGTCACCTGGAACCCTGCTCCCGGCTCCTGACGGGCAGGGCAGGGAGGGACACTCACAAGTAGAAGAGCTCGTCGTACACGGGGTGCAGCGTTCGGCTCTTGACCTGGGTCCTCTGACTGCGGACCAGAGGGAAAAGGTGCGGCGGGCCCAGCTCCACGATCACAAAGGGGTCGCTCAGGCCTAGGGACACGGCTGTGAGCGGACCACGCCGCCGTCCCCGCCAGCCCCGCCTCGCCCCGCCCCGCCCCGCCGCACCCCTCCCCCGCACCGTTGGCGTCCAGGGGGAGCAGGTCGGCGGCGTGCAGCACCTCCACCGCCAGCCGCTGTTCGGCTGCCTCGTAGTGGCAGCGGACGCTCAGGCGCCCAAACCGGTTGTGCTCCAGGGACCTCTGCGGAAAGGCCAGGGGGCCGATGAGCCGGAGCCCGGGGACTCCCGGAGGCGGGGCCTCGTGCCCGCACCTGGGCCGCACTACCTGCTTGAGCTTGTCCAAGTAGTACTGCTCGATGCACTCCCGGGTGGAGCACTGGTGCAGGCGCAGCTCCTCCTCCAGCCTCTGCAGGAAGGAGGAGGCCCCTGGTGATGCCGGCAGCTCCTCACGGCCCCATTTCACGTGTGGGGCGTGGATGAACTCAAACTTGGGTCTCTGGTGTCCGCCCCTCCCCCTTCCTCTGTCAGAGGCCCCAGGGCCAAACTTCACCTTGTAGCTTCCGTCCCTCAGGCTCTCCAGGGGTAAACCCTGGCCCTCAGCGTGGAAAAAATTGACCAGGGCCTGCGGCAGGGCAAGAAGGGAGAGATATCAGGGGCGAGGTGGGTGCTGGGGACCGAGAGTGGAGACAAATGGAGCCTTGAGCAGCACCCAGCTCGGGCTCTCGGGAGCCCAGGGCAGAGCCACTCACACCTGGGGCGCATCAGAAGCCCCCAGGAAGCTTGGGAAAATGTCAGTGCCTGAGGCCAGATAGCTGTCTTAACAGATGGCCCAGGTGCTTCTGACACAGGTGGGCTGGGGGAAGGAGATGCTGCCCTGGTGGGTTCCCAGAGGAGGGGTGTCCAGGGAAGGCCTGGCGTCCCAGCAGGGTGCAGCAGGGCAGCTGGGAAGGGTCAGCAGGCTTGTCGCCCTGGGCCTGGGGTTGGGGGGAGCCAGGAACTGGGAGCTGCAGCAGAAAGGGCTCTTCCACATGGCCCTACCTCCAGCGTGAAGTGGAAGCGCCCATAGAAGTCGGCAGACACGTCACGGTTTGCGCCCAGAGCCTGCAGAATAGCCTGTAGCAGCAGCTCCCAGAGGGCCTCCAGCACCCTGTAGGGACACTCGGCATCTGTGACTGGACACTGGGCCAGCCCTGCTCCACCTGCCTGGGACCATACCTGCTCAGGTTCTCCTTCACTAGTGAGGCGTTCAGCAGAGCCAGCTTCTCATCCAGGTACTTCAGGAGCGGGGCCATGGCCTGCAGGCAGGGTCCGCAGGCTGGGACTGAGCCTGGGCCCCCACCCCACACACACATTCCCCGCCATGCCCAAACCCTCACCTGGCCGGGCACTCACCTCCTCGTTCTGGATTGAGTCAGGTGAGAGGCTGATGTGCTGCACGTACTTCCTGATGTCACCCACCATCTGCGGGAGGACGGCGTTCAGCACCAAGTTGGGGTGCAGGGAGGGGGCAGCCAGGTCCCGCCCCACCATCCCTGCCCACCTTGGAGGTCAGGTGTGCCGTCACGGTTCGGGCCTCCCGCTGCAGGTCCTCATCCAGGGCCTGCATGCAGCTGAGCAGGGGGCGCGGGAGCACACCCTCGAGCCCTGGAGCCCCCTCCGGCCACACCAGGCCACGCAGCGCCTGGTCAGCAGCCTTGCGCAGGAGCTCCACGTCGTTGAGGACCACGCAGAGCTGGGGAGGTGTGCCGGACATGTGTGGGTTGGCAGTCGGGTGGTGGCCCCACCGCACCTCCTCCTCCCCCTAACTGGACCCTCCCCACCCGCCTGTCGGCTCACTGGCTCGCTCACTGCCTCGCCCGCTGCCCCAGGCTGAGTGTCCACCTTCTTCCGCAGCAGCTCTGTGTAGAAGAGGGCAGCTTCACACAGGTCCTGGGGTGGAAGATGGGGGCTCAGGAGCTGTGGGCCATGTCCCCTGGCCCTGTTGCCCCTCCAGACCCCGATCTCCTCTCGGGAGTCCCCACCTGGCTGAGCTGGGTGCCCAGCCCCTGGGCCTGGGCAGGGTCTGGCCATGCCAGGCGGGCCCACAGCTCCTGCATGTGGCTGAAGCAGAGGCTTGCAGTGGCTGTGGAGCTGCTGTGCTTGGAGGAGGAATCCATGGGCTCCAGCTAGGAAGCAGGAGGAAGCCTTGGTTGTGAGGGTGCCCCGGATGAGCCCAGCACCCTCAGGCCTGGGTGCTCACTCACTGTGTCCACATCCACGGCTCCCTGAAGCCTCCACTTGGCTTGGTCCCGCAGCACCTGCAGCCAAAGCTTCACAGCGGGCAGGAACGGGGCATGGATGCCAGCCAGGGCAAGGGAGCGGCTGTCCCTGCAGCAGAAGGCCAGTCAGAGCTCGCCCCAACTCAAGACACCTTGAGCCAACATGTCCCAGGTTCCTAGCCTAAGGAGGCCCCGGGGGAGAGTCTCTTGCACAGAGCCCTCCAAGAGGAGACTGGAGGACAGGTGGGGGCAGGGCACCCACCGGCCTGGGATGCTGCTCCAGAAGCGCTGGATGTCTGCCAGGGTCAGGTAGAGCTCAAAAAGCCCTGAGGCCACCTCGAGGGTCATCTTCGGGCTCAGCTCCTCCGTCAGCACCCACGCCTCTTCCGCCACCTGCCCAGGAGGGTGGAGTCAGACTGCCAACAACAGGAAACCCAGGCCCCTTCCCAGCCAGGGGGCTCTCCCCAGGCCGCCTCCTCACCAGACGCTCCAGCTGCCGAAAGGTGAGGGTGAAGAAGTCGATCTTGATGATGCTGCAAAGGACACACCTCAGACATCTGCTCTCCCTGCTCCCCAGCCCAGCAGCAGCACTTGAGGGGCTGGGTGCAGGGGCAGCAGGGAGAGCGCTGGCCCCACCTGTGGAAGAGGCTGGCGTAGATGCCATAGCAGGACTGCAGGTCCTCGTAGACAGCATCAGCCAGCTTGACCAGCCCTGCAAGGCGCTGTGGCCCCGGCTGCAAGGAAGCCCAGCACACTGACCTTCTGGCCTGCACCCACATGCTGCCCCCCTCCCCTTCCCTGAGCCACACCTGCTTCCCCTGACCCATGCCCCCCTGAGTCACACCTGCTCACGAGGACTCTGGGAGTTCAGGAGCTTGTCGAACCATTCACGGTTGCCTCTCTGCAAGGGAAGCCACCGAGGCAGAATGGTGGGTGGGAGGGAAGAAGGACAACAAAGTGTGTGTGGTACAGCAGGTCCAGGCGGGGGCAGGGGCACGGGCAGGGCCGGAGCAGTTAGCCCAGACCAAGCTACCAGACACACCTTCAGGGCAGCAGCAATGTCCATGTTTAGCTCCGTCTCGAAGGGGCAGATCTCAAAGGAAGGCTGGAAGAGCTGCAGCTTGCCAAGACACCTGGGTGACCCGTCACCCGCTGACTGGGGGTGCCCCACCCAGTCCCCTACCCCTACCCACACCCACACCCCTCGTGCCAGCGGCTGCACCCACTTCAACAGCAGCTCCAGGCGGTAGACGGCTGTGCTGTTGGTGGCAGGGAAGTAGTCTCGGAGCTGGCGCAGCAGCCGAAGCCCAAACTCAGAGAAGGCGGAAAAGCTGTCTGCCAGTCCCTCCTCCTGGGGGACAGGGCCCTTAAGAACTGACTCCTGAGTGCCCGCTCCACGGCAGAACCAGCCAGTCTACAAGGCTCTGCCCTGAGGAGCACCCTCCCTACCACCACCTCCAACCCCACTGGCCTTGCAGTGATGACCTCTCCAGCCCCTGCCTCCGCAGCTCCCCCTGGAGGCACAGACGCCCTCAGGGTCTTTGCACTACCAGCTGTGCCTCCTGCGAGCTGGCCCACTCCCTCTGTTGCTCGCGGGGCTGAAGCGGCACGGCCTCCCTCCCTCGGGACTCCATCAAGGTATCGCACACCCGATCCTGGGACCGCACAGCACGTGCTCTCTCCCAGGTCCCGCAATTTGTCCGTTTGTTTTTAACCACCTACCGCACCCGCAGGCTGTGCACCCCACCAGGGCAGGACTCTGGCCGTCCCTGCCTGCCCCAGCCTGAGCAACTCCACAGCACACCCCCCAGGAACAGCATTTTCAGCCGAGCCCACCTGCTCCTGGGGCAGCGAGGCTGCCTCCTCCCAGTGTGCCTGCATATCTTCCAGCAGCCCCAGCAGGTAGCCGTAGTCCAGGGTGCGAGTCTGATGGTGGCGGCTGCTGACCTGCCAGTGCCTGCGGGGCCCCAGCCCAGGGTCAGGACAGCGGCCTTGGGGCCGGGACCGGGAGGAAACCGGCGCCCCTCCAACTCACAGCACAGCCCCTTTCCGGGCCCCGCCCCCCAGTGCCCCGCCCCTCGCGACACGGCCCCGCCCATGTACTTGCAGTTTCGCCCGCCGAGGCTCTGCCCCTCCCGCCGCCCTTCCGCCGCGTCGGGGCCCTGCCCTCTTGCGGCGCGGCCTCGCCCACTCACAGCACAGCCAGCTGCAGCGCCGACAGGTTGCTTTGCGCGCCGTGCAGGCAGAGCACGGTGGCCGCAGGCCCGCTGAGCTCACCGCGCCAGCTGCTCGAGTTGGGCTGGGGGACGGGCCGGGCGTGGGTGGAGGCGGGAGACCCCCATCCCCTCTCGGCCCCCAGGTCCCCGGCCTCCCCCTCTCGCCCTCCCCACGCCGCGCCTGGCTGCCCCGGGGGCCCGAGGGCGGCGCTACCTCCTCGGCTCGGTGCTCGAACTGCAGCAGACGGCTGAGCAGCAGCAGGTAGGACAGGAAGCCCGAGCGCCCGCGCTGGCTCATGCTCGTGTCCCTCTGGAACGCAGGGCCCGCCGGTCACCAGCCCTGCCCAAGCCCATGGGCTGGGGCGCAGGGCCGCAGGGCGGGGGTCCCCCTTGGCTTCCCACCTGTGTGGTGATCAGCTTGAGGACCAGCTGGCAGTCCCCCTGCACGCGGGAGGCGCTGGAGCGCGGTTCCAGTTTGAACCAGCGGTCCTCACCAGCCACAGGCACCTCCTGGGGAAAGGGGGTTCAGATTGGCGATTCTGCCTCCCTCTTCCTCCCGCACAGACTGTCTGCAGCACCGTGGGGAGAAAACAGGCCTCCGCTTCCCACTGAACATGGGTAACCAGCACAGGGAGCGCTTAGGGGTGCCTGGACCCCTGGAGGCTGTCCCTCCCCCACTCCTCCCAGCATGGTGCCCCCCCCAGCCCCAGAAAGATGGGAGACTGTTGGGGGAATCACAGGACATAGCCAGCAGCAGTATCGCAGGAAGGCGGGGCACCCATGAGCAGGTGTTCCATGAGTGACGCCCCGACACCCACTCACCCGGATGGGTATGTTGAGGCACCCCAGGAAGTCATCGGTGTGGTCCTCCGTGGGCCCTGCTGTCCCATTTGCACGGGCAGACTTGACAATCTGTTTGAAATACCTGGGAGCAGTAGGGTGAGCGTCACACCCGTGGTCCCTGAGGAGCCACCACCTTCTGGCCCCCGTGGCCGAGCTGTGAGCGTCAGGGGCACAAGGGTCCCACCTGCCATACCTGCTCATGCCCTTTAGGCCAATGACTTCATTCAGCTTCCTGCACGCTTCCACCAGGGACACGTCATCATCATGATCCCTAAGGGTGGGGCGAGGTGGGGGTACCTGGCTGGTCTGGAGCACAGCCTGGCCCTGACTGCCCCCTCCCGCTCTCCCAAGACCAGAGGCGCCCACATCCCCTGTCCTGCAGGGCACAGGGGCCTATACCAGATGTCCAGGTGCAGCTGGTCGGTGCTGACATCCTCAATCTCACTATAAGGAGAACAGAGAGATACCCTTTAGGGTCCAGGTGATCCTCTGCCCGGAGCTGGGGCAGGGACCATTTCTGAGCCTCAGTCTCCTCGTCTGGAAAATGGGCATAGGACCAGCCCCTCAGTTCCCTGGGGCAGGCACTGAGACCACATACAGGCACAGCTGCCACATGCAACCCCAGGATCAGCCTGGCACTGCAGCAGACCCTGCCCAACCACCCTGCCACCCAGCTGGACGAGGGGCCTTACAAAAGGAAGTGCTCCTTCCACACGGGGTTCAGGGTGCTGCTCTTGACCTCGGTGACCTGGATGCACTTGGCCGGCAGTGGGCCACCACGCTTGCTGCCCTTGCGGAAGCTGAAGCGCTGCTCCTTGTGTGGGCCCGGCTCCCTCAGGGTGCCTGAGGCCGGCAGGATGCCCAGCATGCAGTACGGGTCACTGAAACCTGGGACACGGCAGGTGCCTCAGCCCCTGACCCCTGACCCCAGGCCCCCCCCGTGACCCCCACACCTGAGCCAGCCAACGTCCCGGCTGAGCTAGCCAACCCCACTCACCATTGGGGTCTTTGGCCAGCAGGTTCTTGGCACGCATGACGGAGACTTTCAGGGCATATGTGGGAGCCTGTGGGTGGGTGGGGGTGTGAGGGCCTCTCGGGGCTCAGCATGACCCAGCCCTGTGCCCCCTCCACCCCAAGCCCCTGCACACGAGCACTGCGCTGGTCAGCGTCTGCCCAGGTGGGCGGCAGCCTCACCTTGGCCTTCTTCACACGCTCCATGGCCTCAGCATGTTCCTCGGGGCTGGTGCCGAACACCTGCACAGGGCGGACAGGTGTGAGGGCCCAGGTACCGCTGAAGCAGGGCTGACTATCGTCCTGGGGGCCTCACGGGGTTGGGGGAGCACACACAGGTGAAGAATAAAGGTGTCTGTCCATCTGTTGGTTTGTCCTTTCTACTTTTTTCTGTGTGTCTGTCTGTCCATCCTTCTTTGTATGTCCTGTATCTGTTTGTCTACCTGTCATTTCGTGTGTTCTTTATATCTGTCTCTGTGTTCATCTGTCTGTCTTTGTGTTCTTCTGTTTGAATGTGTCTGTGGGTCTGTCCATCACTCCATCTTTCTGGGTATGCCTGTCAGCCTATTTGTGTCTGCCTGTGCGTCTGTGTGTGTGTGTGTGTGTGTGTGTGTCTTGTGTACATGGGGCAAATCTGTGTGTGTTGTTCAGGTGATAGTGACATAAGCAGGTGGGGGAAAGTGTCTCAGTCCTCCCCAGAGATGGGGAGGGGCCAGGCCAGGACGGTGGGTGGGGCCAATGGGGCTCACCTGCTGCAGGTAGCTCAGTAGGACCTCCTGGTCATCCACCTGGTCGGGGCCCATGGTCCCTGCCCGGTAAAAGACTGTGTACAAGGCTTCCTCATAGAGCATCTCCACCTGCAGGTGGGGAGGGGAGCACATGCTGAGTCCCGGCCACCCTGTCCCTGTCTCTCCTCAGCCCCGGGCTCTGGCCACAGGGGATCTCAGGCTCCTTGAGTCCACCCTGTGTGCCCAGCCCCCAGCAGCTCCTCCCACTGGCAGAGCCCAAACCCTGCCTCTGTGCCTTTGCACCTAGCAGGCCCTCCACTGGGGGTCCCTCCTCACCCCTGACCTCTGCTCGCTTCCATGGGAAGGCCTGGCCCACCCACCCCAGACCCTAAGTCTGGCACACAGAGGTACTTACAGCCCCTCCTGGGGCCAGGACCCCTTCCCCCTTACCTCCTCTTGGGTCAGGGCTCTAAGGCCACGGCTGGGGTCCACGGGCTCTGTGGGGGCTGGGGAGCTACTGCGCAGGAGGACCTGTGAAGGGCACCGGGTGAGGGCCTCTGTGGCTCCCAGGGCCAGTGGGGTGGGGAGTGCTCCAGGGAGGGAGGGAGTGGAGGGCGGAGGGGCAGGTGGGGAGGCCTGGCCCAGCGCCCCATGCCAGGCAGCAGTGCTCGTGCTATCCGCACCTCGGGGCACGGCAGGCCCTGTCTGCCTTCCCCCTTCTTCAGGATGAGGCGCATCTGGGCGAAGAACTCCACACCATCTCCGGGTTTCCTGCCAAGAAAGCCCAGACTCGGGGTCAGCAGACCCTCCCCGAAGCTACAGCTCACGGCACGTGCCGGCCCACACGACTCAAGGGTCTCTGCATGTCTGGGGGCGAGGTATGATGCCCTCCATGGCCTTGGGTTCAGAGCCTCCTGGGCTCCCCCCAGGGGCCATGCTGGGCAGCTGGTGTGTGAGGTCAGTGAAGGAAGGGGGGCCAGATCAGGTGACCATGACCGTGTGGAGCGGGCTGTGGGGCACCCACCAGGCCCCAGCCGCGGGCTCCTGAACTTCGGTGCTGCTGCTCGCCGGCTCCTCCTCAGTCCTCCGGCGGAAGGACGGGCACACCTGTACCTGCCTGAGCACGCTGCTCTTGATCTCCAGCAAGGTGGACATGGTGGGTGGCCTGCGGACAGAGAGCACAGCCACGGCCTCCGGTCGGGCCACTTGTTCATTCACTGGCGTGGCCATACTGTCCCCAATGATCAAATCAGGTGCCACCCTGAGCAATGACTGAGGTGTCCCCGTTACTCAGAGGTGCCCACTGCTGGGGTCATGGGCTCCAGCCCCTCCCAGGGCTGCAGACTTGCTCAGTCCAAGCCCTATCCCTTCCACAGGTTCTGGCCACCCAGACCAGAATGACTAGTACTGAGCTGGCTTCAGGGGATGCCCGGAGCCCATTCCTCACTTGACACAGAGGATCCCTCTCCGTCCCAGCGTGGTACCTGGGCTGCTCCAGTCAGGATGCTACATGGCGGCTCAGCTGCCATGGCAACATGGGCAATTGGAGCCGGACAGGAGAGTGAGCGGGGGCTGTGGCCCCACAACCCACACTTGCCAGAAGAGGAGTAGGCCCTGCTCTGGGGACACCTTCCTGTACAGGTGGCCAGGCCCTGGGATGCCCCTGAGGGGCAAGCAGCTCTCACTGCCAACTCCAGTTCCCCCGGCCTGACCAGCCTTTGCTGTTACACCCACACACGTCCTCCAGGGGTCTCAATGTCCCCTGCAGACCCCGCTGGGAAGGGCAAGATGATAGCTAAGCCACCAAGGGCCCCTGAGCCTGCCTCTTCCACCCCATGGCCCGGCCCAGGCACCCACCTCTCCCCTGGGTCAGGCAACAACCTCCGGACCTGGGCCCCCTGGATCCCCAGGGTGGTCTTCTGTTTCCCCGTTGAAAACCATCAGGGCAAAGTGAAGACCCTTTCCCGGGCCACCTCTGCCACTCGGTGCCACCCCTCGGGCTCCCTGCCCCAGGCTTGCCGGCCTCTTGTGCAGGACACACCGTGCTCCCTTTGGCCCACCTGGGGGCCTTCGCACTGTCTGGGTCCCCTCATTGTCCACTCTTGAGCCCCCCCACCACCCCCGCAGGGCCAGGCACATCAGCCTGAGCCTGCCATTTTCATTTGACAAAATAGGAAATGGGGACCCAGCCAGATCCAACTCTACTTGCCCCGATCTCACGGGCACTTAGCAATGGGAGAGCCAGGTGAGACCCGCCCCTGCCCTGTGCGCCCGCTGCTCAGGGGCTGGGCCTGTGCTTGTGCAAGTCTCCGTTTACCAGCGCTGCCCCTTCCTGGACGCTTATGCTCTGCTGGGAGAGCCGGGGCCAGGCACGCCTGCCACCTTGTGGGTCCTAAACAGACTTTTTGAGCAAACCAGGTCTGTCTCTGGGTGGGCCCGGGCTGCCATCCCTGGTCTGCGACCCCCACCAGCTCTCAGCTCCTCGTCCTGCTCCCTGATCCTCTAACCCCGGACCTGTGGGGCCCAGGGGACACTGGGCTCAGAGGGTGTCATCTGGCCAGACATGAGAGCTGGGGACAGGGAAGGCAGGTGGCTCCCCCCACCATACCTGTCAGCACCTGCCCCTGGGGGCCTCTACCCAAGATGGGGGCTCCGCAGCCTCTGCACGCACTTCCCGAAGCTGTCACCCTACAGCCAGCAGTGAGGTCCCAAGGGGGCTGGGCATCACGGGCCCCCTTTTCCTCTCTAGCTGAGTGGAAGAGGCTGCTCCCCCCACAGCCCCCCAAAGCCAGGGAGCAGCCACTGCTTTAGCTGTTGCCAGGGCAACCGCCAGCTGCGTCTGCATGTGACAGGGGCTCCGGGGCTCACATTCCCAGAGATGAAGATGACGCAGGAGCCAAGTGGCCTGAGCTGCAGGGTGGGGGGCTTTCTCTGTGAGAACGAAATGTTCAAGGCAAGGCAGGCCACCTCCCCTGATAATCCTCAGACCAGCCCTGGAGAGGGGGTGCCACTCTGCTCCCCCACCTAGACGAGGAAACTGAGGCCCCGGGGTTAGGAACCCACCCAAGGCCACAGAGCCAGCAGGAGGCCCAGGATGGAGTCGAGGTCTCCCCAGCTCTGGTGTCCGAGCGCTAAGCTCTTGGCTCGGCTTGAGTCTCGGGGTCCATCCAGATGGGCTGGCCTTCCCCTGTGCTGCGCGGCCCCTCCCTGCTCCCTTCCTCAGCCCATTGCCAGGATGGGGCAATAGTGGCGTCTGGGTGCAGGGGTCCAGGAGAGATGGCTCATCCTGAGAGCCCAGAAATTCCCTTTGTTCCCCCCCTGGAAACCCTGGGCCGCCTGAGCAGTGATGACCTCACTGCACCCAACAGCCTGGGAGCCAGCCAGCACCTCCCCCAGAGCTGCCTTTGACAGTGGGCATGTGGCCGACCCTCAGGAAGCAGTCACTGGCTGCAGGGGCCCTCAGTCTGTACAGGGCAGAGTGAGCTGGGTACAGGGCTGCAGGGGACCCCCCATCTGTCTGACGGGCCCCATGGGATTCCTTCCTGAGTTCTCCATTTCTCGGTCCCAGGTCTGGCCGGCAGCTCAGAGCAGGACATGCCTGCACCCCTGCGCATGCCTGGCCACCAGTTCCCATTTATCCAACGAACAAAGTGACGCGGGCCAAGGAGCTGAACGCCACACAGGCACTGGGCCCAGCTGAAAGTGACAGGCCCGCCATGTTCCCGGGCTGTGCCCAAGGCCCAGGGTTGAATGGGAAATGATAATTTGCAAAGTGGATGTCACTGTCCCATTTCACATCCCAGAGCTGGGGTGAGCTGCCCTGAGCCAGGCCTCGAGCCCAGAGCTCAAAGCCAAGCTGTCTCCTGCTAGCCCACTGGGGAGCCGGGGTGGCACTGAAGCAGGTAGGTCTGGGGCAGCTGAGCTGAACTGGAGGGCCAGCTCTCTCTCTAGTCAGAGTTCCCAGTGGCCAAGCGGCCACCCTTGGAGTGAATAAACACCTTCAGGGCGCTGGGGCCTTCTTACTGAAATCAGTCCCTGGAGACTTAGGGGTCGGGGGTCCACTGATGCCGCCGTGGGCATGTATAAGGAGGGGGTGGCAGGATGTCTGGCCCCACCAGCTAGCTGTCCCTGCTGCCCTCTTGGTCTTCTCTTCCCAGCCCAGCCCCTACCTGACCCCCCTCACTCTTCCTATAGGATTTCCGGCTCCCACCTCTCCGTGTCCTCATTGACTCTGCACAGAGTGCTCCCCCGCACACAGCACGGCTGCAGTGCCCCACTGCAAGTCACCTGGCGTGCCCATTACAAATATTAGGGTCTCATCCCCACTTAATCCCCAAGGATGGACCTGGGAATCTGTATTGTAACCAACTCTGTAGGTGGACCTAGAGCTCTGAAGCCTGAGACCAGCTGTAAAAGGCTAGCTAGATGCTTCTAGAATGAACGCATTTAAAATGAAATCCTCCGAGGTTCCCTCCCACTTGGCCAGGCCGGCCCCCTCTTACCTGTCTTCCCTCACCTGTTCACGCGGCGTTCCTCCCTCCCACTTCTCTCAGTGACATCCCCTCTCGCCCCTTCCTCCCGTCCCCCCTCTTCCCGAAGCTCCCTGTGAGAACCTCGGGCCCCCCAGTTCTGTCGGGGTGTTTCTCTCATTGGTGGGCGCTCGGTTCGGGGGCAGTTTGGAAACCTGGTGAGGGTGTATTTTTTTTGGACCCACCCAGACGTCTGGAGGGATTTGGGGAAAGCAAGGGGTCCTGCCAGGATCGGCAGGAGGGGGACGGAACTGGGCTCTAGGGGCGTCTTCCTCCCTGGAGGGTTGGCTGGGAAACCCCGCGGAGCGTCTCGGAGCGGGGTGGGGGCGGGGGTCCTCGGCCCCGGCCCACCTGCGGCTTCCCCCGGGGATGGCGCGCCGGGTAGGAGCGGGGTCACCCTGCGCACCCCGGGAGCCGGCGGCGGACGGTGGTCCTGGAGTCCCGCGCCCCCCGCGGCAGGGAGGTCTGGTCCCCCGCCCCTGCGCAGTGCGCACCCCGCTCCCGCCGGGTCCTGCTTCCGCGCTCCGAGGGCCGCAAGAGCGAGGGTCGCTCCTCCAAGCGCACGCCGGCCTCCGTCTCCCCGGGGCAGACGGCGCGTCTTCTCCACCTCCCGGGGCCCGGGGTGGCGGCGAGCGCGGCGCGGGAGCTGGACCGGCGGCTCTCCTGTACGTCGGCTGGGCGCCGGGCCGAGCTTCGACGGCCGGGCGGGAGCCCGGGGCACTCACCGTGGGCCGGGCGGCTGAGGAGTGGGGACAGTGCTCCTGCGGGCGCCGCGCTCGGCACCGGTTCCGCAGCTTTGGCTGCGCAACCGCTCGCAGCTGCCCGAGCAGACAACACAGCGCGGGCGCAGCGGCTGCAGGGGCCGGGGGCGGGGCCGGGCCTGCTCGCCCCGCCCCGCCCCGCCGCTCCGGGCCCGCTTCCGCCCCGCCCCCGCCTCCCTTGAGTCCCACCACCGCGACCCCGCCGCAAGGGGCGCCGGGCGAGGATCCCTGCGACCCCCGTGCTCTGCCGGACACCCCCTCCCCCAAGGGGCGGTGTTCGGGGCTGTCAGTCAACCCACAGGTGGGTGCAGTGCGGGAGCAGGATCTGCTCTGCGTCAGGACCCCTCCTGGGGGCCCCAGGGAAGCCAGAGTCGCCGAAACGGAACAAGATATGCCCGGGTCCGCAGCGCAGACTTTTCTGGAAAGCCTGCGCAGTCATCTGCGAAGTCGCCCTACCAGCCCAGCGCTGTCCCCAACACAAACATGGAGCGGACCTTGGTCTGGGGCCTAATCGCTCTTCTTCTCAGAAGGGACAGTCCGCACCCGGGGCAAGGGGGTGCTGCAGGCACCAACCCGGGATGCCCACAGCAATCCTGATCACCTGTTGGGGTGATCGACCCCATGGCCCTTGCTGGGTTGCCCCTCCAGCTGGAACTGCCAGCATAGGCTGGACCCCCTCTAGCGCCGTTCCCAGCCCATCCTCAGTGCCCCTCCACCGCACCGTGGTCACCTGGAGAGCTTGTAAAAACAGATTGCTCGGCCCACCCCGGACCTGCTGATTCCCAAAGTCTGGGCTGGGGCCCCATCACCTGAGGCTCCTCCCACCACACTTGGAGAACCCTGGGGGCTGCTCAGAGGTTCTGAACTTGTCAGAGATGCACAGGGTCCCTGTATCCCAGCCCTGCCTTTGGCGGATCCTGCTGGACCCTCAGAGCACCTTGTACTTGGGGATCAAGACTGTGGTTTGGAGAAGTTTTCACCCCAAAGACCTCGTCTCTAATGGAGGGACTCCAGGCCAGATGGGGAACAGACAAACCTGGAACCCACTTCAGCTCAGACCCAGAGGCAAAAGACAGTTGGCTCTGGGGAGGCCAGGGGTCAGTTGAACTTAGGAGAGGGCCAGAGTCTGGAGGAGCAGAGTTCCAGAACAGAGCTGCATGCTGAGAGGCAGCCCACCTGTGCTTTCTTCATTCCCCAGTCCAGAGGAGACCAGGCGCTTCCCCTCGCCCCAGGATGGGGCTGCCACCTGTCTCAATTTCTAGACCCAGACTCACAGCCATGCCACACGTGCCTGTCTGTTCAGGATGAGACACAGAACCACCTGGTTCGGGGAAGACAGACCTGCAGGGTGGGAGACGGCACTGAAGGGTGGGTTCTCCTTCTGGAAGTTCTGGCCCCAGGCCCTGCTTCCATCCTGACCCAGCACAGCCAGGCAGATGGGGGCGGGGGTGCTCAGGAAATGCACAATGGCTTGGGACAGATGAGTCAGGTGAGCAGGGGAGGGGCCTGGATCCCACGCCACCAGCTGCCCCTTGGCTTCCTTCTGCAGGGGATGGGAATGGGTTGGGTGCAGCTAATGTCCTTCCCTGGGGATTTGGCAGGTCCTGAGCCAGGTCTTGTAGCTGATGCCCCCCCACCTCTGCAGTCTTGCATCAGGTTCTGCCAACCTGTTGGAACAAACACTGCCTGGTTGCCATGGTGATCCTAATGGCTTTGGGGTGAAGAGATGAGAGTCTGCAGCTGCTGTAAACAGGAAGTTAGGAGGGGCAGCTGCCAGTGGAGGGGGCCTCTACTCACACCGTCATCCCAAGCTCTGAGGGGAGCTAAGGGGCTGGGGGCCAGCGATGTCACGAAGATGCACCAGCCTCTAAGACTAACACCACGCAGCCT
This sequence comes from Balaenoptera physalus, assembly GCF_965194825.1. Taxonomy (NCBI): domain Eukaryota; kingdom Metazoa; phylum Chordata; class Mammalia; order Artiodactyla; family Balaenopteridae; genus Balaenoptera; species Balaenoptera physalus. The sequence goes on along the minus strand of NC_138898.1, from coordinate 52,287,343 downwards.
GTCGGGGCAGAGGGCGCCAGGAGACCTCACCACTCTCTTTTGCAGGTAGGGAAACTGAGGCCCAGAGAGGCCTAGAGAGGGGAAAGGGCCTGTCCAGGGCTACACAGCAACAGGCTGGGTCCCAAGCCCAGCTCTGGGCTTCTGTTTCCCCAGGAAAGCATAATCCTCAGGGTCCTTCCCACCACAAACATTTCCTGGGGAGGGAGTGATGGTCCCGTTCGTGCCGACCCCTTCATTCTCCCCCAACCTCCTGGGTCAGACTCCTGCCCTGCCACACTCCTCCGCTGCCTTGGGCCTCAGTTTCCCTCAATAGTAAAACGGAGATAGCAGCAGCAGAGCCCACCTCTCAGCAGGGGGAGGGGATGGTCTTACCGTGGAGCAAGTGCTGGTTAGAGTCAGCTGCAGCTCCTCCAGTCCACAGGGGATGGGAACTGGTGCCACCATTGCCCAGGACCCTCCAGTGGCCTTGGGAGGGGCTCTTTCCTTCAGGGACTCAGTTTTGGCCTCTGCGGGTTGGAGGTTTAAGCTCATCCTTGTGTGATCCCACAGCCAGGAGAGGACAGGGAGGGACGCCCCTTGCCCCGTGCCTGCGCCCCAGGCCTGGAGCTGAAGGATTTACCTTGGCCCCCTTGCCCCAGGTCCCCCACAGCGGTTCTGAGCTCAAAGGGCTGTGAGGGGGCAGCTCAGGGCATGCACAGGAGTTAGGGCACAAGACACCCTGCCTATGGGGATCAGGGCTCAGTGGGTCTTGTGGGGAGGTGGGTTTACTCGTGGAGCTTCCAGCTGGAAAGGGTCTGGCAGACAGGGTGAGTGGCTTTTCCTCCTTAGGGCCAGGAGAAAAGCACCAGGCTCTGGGCAAACACTCTGATGGCTGCTGATGGGCAGGGAGAAGGTGCCTCAGAGGTGAGAGGCATCCTGGTAAGTCCAGGGCACTGCCATCACTTTTAATAATGCATGAAATCACGCCCTATGGTGGCAGCCCTTGGAATTGCAGGCACAGCCTCCTAGCAGTCAGGCTCCTCCCACAGCTCTCTGACCCCCATAGCACCTGTCAAAGGACAATGGCAGGAAAAGCGGGAAGGGAGGTGGACCACAGGGAACTCATGGGCACATAGCCCGGGGATTCGGGTCAGGGTCCCTGCCTGCCCTGGGCTGGAGGACCCTGAGGGATTGCAGGATTCTGTCCCATTGCCTGTGCTATCCTGGGTGGTTCTGCCAGCAGAAGTGGTGGCTCCAGGTGAGAGGGGGTCTGGCCCACACGTGACCCCTTGCCTGGGGCACTTAACCAGAAGCCCAGTGGGGGTCCTGCGCCAGCACCTGCGCAGGTGGAGCCTGTGCCAGGCTGGGTGCTCTGAGGCCTCAGGCCCAAGGTTTTTGTGGGGCTGGGGGTGGGGACAGAGCAGCAGCCCAGCCAGGGCTCTGCAGGTCTCCGTGAGGCCCAGGCGACCGGCGGCAGAGCTGGGAATGGGTCAGGTGCCTGGCTCCTCCACGCACATCCCTCTGCACACAGGAGGCTGAGGCACTCATCCTGGCTCTGGGGCCCCAGATTCCTTCCTCAAGGCAAGAAAGACCCCCTTGGGATGGGTCACCTGTAAGAGCAGAGGCTGGGAGGGAATGACCCAGGCTGGGGCCCTGCAACTTTCTTTTGCTGCTCCCTCATTATTTTCTTCTAAAAGCTCAGATAAAACAGCTTCCTGACTGAGGCCCGAGGCTTTGGGCAAGTGGCAAAGTCCGTAGGGTCTGAGGAACTAAGTGTGGATGGAACCCAGTGCTCTAGCTCCTCCGCCAGGCCCATGGCCTCTGCAGATGAGGTCACAGTAGTCTGGAGGCCTCCAGATGAGCCTCCTGACCACTGAGGCAGGACACCCCCAGGCTCAGCACCAGGGTCAGCTGGGAACAGATCTGGACCAGCACTCCTTGGGCCCCTCCCCGCTGGAGCTGGCTTAGACCAGTTGGAGCCGGCCCAAGTCAGTGCTCAGGGGCCCTCCAACCTGGCAACACGTCGCCATGGCAACCTCAAACTGGAGGCAGGGCCTGATGTATGGTAGGAGGGCTTTGGGCCGCCTGGTCAGGGAGCAAGGTGGCCTCATGGGGGTGGGCAGGTGTGAGGACACGGTGCTGACTTGGCCAGGACAGTCCAGGGAGGCCGGGGGAGACCCCCAGGGACCCAGAGCCCAGCCAGGAGCCTATCTGGGCTCCAGGCAGAGTGGTTCCTGGGGAGATAGGCTCCCAGCTTGTCCTACCTGTGGTCAAGTTCTCCTAGAAGCCCCAACGCTGGGTTCTTTGCTCTGCACCTGTTTAACAGCCTGGCCCAAGCCAGTCCTGGACACACTGTCCCAGGGGCCTGGTCAGGGTCTGAGCCAAGGGCTCACAGGCACCTTGGCACCGTGAGGACAGCATCCTGGTGCCCCGGGGAGGTCCACCGTGGCAGTTAGAAGGAGGTCCCCATGGGGGGAACCTGCTCCAGCAGGCCAGGGATGTACAGGCGAGACTCGGGGGACAGGGACAGGGGTCAGTGCAGAATGTGGGCCCAGCCTTGGCTACCCACGTCCCAGCCTCAGAGGCACAGACCGGGGGATTCAACCTTGGCTCTAGGGAATGTCACCCTCTGCCACTTGCGGGTCACTGAGCGTCTGATGCTGGAAGCCGAGGGAGGAGGCGGCTCCAGCAGCTCCTGGGCCGGCAGCACAGGACCCTGGAATTGGCCAGCCTGGCTCCCCTGACACCGAGCATGAGGCAGCCTGTGCGGACGGAGCGGGAAAAGGACACCCTCCAGGCGGCAGTTAGTGGAAATGTTTTAATTAGAGGATTTTTAGATACAGTGGTTAATCTATTGCCCACAATTCCTCACTAATTATTAGGCACCTCATGCTGGGAACACACACTCTTCCCTTACAGTAGAAACAGGATCATCGCATTTCATAGTTCTTGTGTTACAAGATTCACATCTTTGTTAAGCCAAGGACTGTGGCACAAAAGGACATTTCATTAGCCGAAGTCACGACAATTTGCTAGAAACACTGATTACTTTAGAATGCTTTAACTAGAAAATATATTGAATTTCCATATATATTACCATATACATGTATAACTATTACTAGGAGTAGTTCGGTCATTACAAAATAAGACATTCTGCGAGAGGCTACAAATACACAACCCGTTGGATCCCCCCAAGGCCCTCTGTGCCCAACACATTGCGGACATCAAACTGGGAGCTCAGCAACTCGACACATCCAGCTCAGTGAGCTGGGAAGGAAGGCACTGGGGCCTTGAGCCATAGGTGCTGTGGGCTCAGGGGCCCCCAACTTCCACCACGATCCTGTTGCCGGGTCATGTTTCCCAAGGCGAGCCTTGGCCCTTCCTGACCAGGGGCCCGGGTGACCAGTCCTCCTCGAGCTCTTATGGGGATCACCCTGCCCCTGGGTCTGTGGGCCAGAGCCACAGGTGCAGGGGTCCCCCAGCGAGGGTCTTCAGGGTGGGAGGGCAGGTCGGCTCCAGGCCTCGTTGGGACCCGGAGGACAAGTACCCGCCTTGGTAGTGCTGGGGTGCAGGACACGGGCCCGGCCCCCTCTGCCACTTCCCAGCTCCATCTTCGGCACCTCCAGCTGAGCTGGGACCCAGGCCCGCTTCCGACAGCATCGAGGATGTCGAAGTTCTGCAGCAGCCTCATCCGCAGTGCTTTGAGAGCGGCCTCCAGGCAGAGCAGGATCAGATGCTTCAGGAAAAGGGAAGAGCTTGAGGGGCAGGCGGTGGCCGGGTTGCTGCTCTTTCAGGCTGTCCTGGTGCCAGGACCACCTGCGTCTGGCGGGGACACGGGGACGCTGATGCGCGAGCACAGGAGTGGGGGTTGGTGGGAGTTGCGGGGAGGGATGGCACAGGTGCTACATGTAGAGGCTGGGGCAGCTGCTGAGGCCAGGGCGCTGCTGGGCAAGAGGAGGCCACACGCCTCACCCGCAGGCTGGGCTCCATTGCCAGGGCCCAGCCACCCTCAGCCGCCTGCGATGGCACTGAGGGGGCGAGCTGCTTGAACGGCAGTCCTCCCCGGGCCTGCCTGGCCTGGGTTAGGCATCTCGTCCTCCTGATGGCCCAGGCGGTGCAAGCTTTACAAGGGTCTCGATGCCAGTTCCAACCTGACCAGACCAGAACTCTCTAGCACTCTGCAACCCAGAGCCCCGGCATCGGGGGGGGGACAGAATACACAGCACTATTTACAGAGGATGGGGCCGAGTGTGGGGTGCTGGGCACAGTGAGGTCACCTCCTCACTTTTAATGATGATAATGCAACAAAAACCTTTATATAAACAGTTTATTTACTCTAAACAGCAACACAGACAAACGCCATATAAACACAAAGGAAGTGATGCGGAAACGCGACGCTGGCTGACTGTGGATCTGAGGCTCGTAAGCAACACAAGCCGGGCTCTGGGAGAGGAGGCGGCAGGGCGGGGCAGGTCTGATTTTCTGTTTCGTGCAGCCAGCTGAAGGCTAAGTGCAGCTCTAGACGGCGTGAAGCATGCCTGCATCCGCGAGCAAAGGAACTAGCTCCTTGGGACTCATTGAAGTATAAAAGTTTGTAATTTTACAGCAGTTGAAATACTGACATCAATATTAAAATAAAAGCAAGTTTTACATAACAATCAAAAATACAAAAGACTGAAGGAAGAGACCCTGTATGAAAAACTGGGCGATTCAGCGAGCCGAGACTGTACCAGTGGCGGAAATGGAAAATGGCGCCCGCCCAACCCTCCCCAGGTGACCAGTAATTGTAGAGAGCAACGTTAGATTTGCAAAAATGTTGTAAACAAGTTCTTGCCACACCAATCCCTTCCTTTTTATGATGCCACAGGTCGCTGCTTATGAGGGAGCAAACTTCTTGGCTTGTGCTCGAACCCTTTTCTCGTATTCCACTCTGTTTTGGCTGAGAAGGTCAAAAGAGAGACATGTTAGAAGGTGTGGCCGCTGCCCGAGGGCGCCCAGGAAGCCTGGAGCGCGCATGGGTGAGGAGGTCTCGGGGGGCACCGGTCCTGGGCCAAACTGGGAGGAGGGTGAGCCCTGTGGGTTTGCCGGTCTAGCCAGCGACCAGCAGCTTCTTTCCCTACCTCTGAGGCAGCATCCATCATACTCGTCACTGGAGGAAACAGATCTCCCAGTACCATCTGCTTCAAAACCAGACACAAACCTCTGGGGGGTTTGCCCTCGGCTCTCAGTACCGCGGGAGAAGGTGCGAGCAGCTTACGGCGGCCAGGCAGGACCCCAGCTGGGGCTCTAGGGTGAGAACCACCGCTGATAAAAGGGGCCAGTGTGCATCACCCAGAGGAGAGACATTTGCAGACAGGGTTCCTGGACACCCAGTGCTGGGGCTGGTCAGCGACCCTCACGAAGGTGTGCAAAGCCCCTGATAAGAAAGTCAGGGGTCCTTCCAAGCTGTGCTGTGCAACCAGTGAGGCCCCTCAGAGCGCAGCCCACGGCCTGAGGCCGTGTAACCACAGCCCAGGCGTGGGGTGGCTGAAGCTCCTCAGCTGCACCACGGTGCTGACAGCTCCAGTGCCCAGGACCCTGCCTGTGGCCTCCCTGGGGAATGGCTGCAGTGCCAGCAGCAGGAGAGGCAGAGCTGCCGGTGCGGCCCTGTGCTGGTCCAGCGCCAAGGAGGCTGGTGTGGCCCTGAGAGCTGGAGAGCGAGGTCACAGGACCAGCGCCTACAGTGGTCTGAGCGCACCCACCCCCGGCCCCTGACCTTTGACCCTGGCTCCCAGTGTTGTGTCAAGCCCAGGCCACCACAGCCCCAGGGCGGAGGCAGTGGCCGGGGGGCTTTGGAAGGAGTGGGCAGAACAGCCAAGTCCAGCTCCGCCACTGACCAAGTGAAGGCCGGGATGGGGCTGCAGGCACCTGCCAGCGTAGGACGTGCCCTGTGACCTTTTGGAAGCAAGGTGGGAACGCGGGCAGACCCCACCAGCCTGGGCCAGCACCGACCACTCAACCAGAAGAGCCTCGGCGCCTGACGGTGCAGAGCCGTGTCCCATGGTACCTCGGCCACACGCCGCTGCCACCAACACAGGAGACCCAGGAAAACCCGGCTCTGCTCTATGAGCAGCAAGGAGACATCTCGGGCCCGAGGGCCACACACCTCTGTCGCAAGGGCTCAGCTCAAACGAGTACCCCAGTGGCCTTATTTACAAAGGGTGCGCGCCAATGGGGCGCGGCAGTGAAAGCACACAGCGCCCAGCTTGAGGTCAGGGCAGGAGTCGCTCACGCTCCACTCGAACCACTGAGCAATGCCCCCTGGCGGGAAGCCCCAGGGAGGAGGCCAGATTGAAGTCCGGAGGGGGTGGGCCAGGGGGCTCTGGGACCTTGGCCCTGCCGGGGGGTGTCTTCTGTCCTTAGACAACACTGGGCTGGGCCCAGAGACCTGAGCCATCTTGGGAAGAGAAATACCTCTCCTGCAACGTGGTGCTTCTCTAGGGCGGACTCGGAACAGCTGGGGTGCCGGCTGCTCAGAGCAGCCCGAGGACAGTCTCAGCCTCCGCTTTACCCTCCACCTCCCACTCCAGATGCCCTCCAGGAAGGAACAGGCCCCTGCCTGGCCTCTCCCGAGGGCCAGCCCCTTGGATCCCAGGCCACTGGGGCACCTGGGCACTGTCCCCAGAAAATGCTACACTCCGTTCCCCAGTTCCCCTCAGGTGTGGGCCTGGGTTTCTAAACGTGGGCAGATGGAGCAGTGGGCGTCAGGGCCCCAGCCTAGCTTAAGGCCCCGTCCAGACCAGCCTGGGGAGGACCACAGGCCCACGCGCCACATTTAACCACTGCTCACCCCAACTACGTCGTACCAGGCCTCCTCCCTCATCGTGGAGAGTGGACGCAGGACCCACGTGCCATGCGGGGAAGGACCAGGCATGGAGTGGACGCCTGGCACTGGGGGGTGGGGAGGTAGGGATCACACCAGCTGGGTGGCCAAGAGCAACCTGATCATCACGCCCCCGCTGACCACCCCCATGGGAGGCACCACACCGAGGCGGGACCAGGAAGAGGGGCTGGAGATGCGGAGAGCAGCAGGAGGGCCGAGGTGGGAGGTCTGGGGTCCCTGGTTGAACTGGGTTGTTGGACATCCCTCCCTCAGGGCCCCACTCAGGGTGACGTTCCCTCTGAGCTGGACCAGAGTCTCAGGGCCGGCCCGGCCACAGCTCAGACACAAAGTGGCCAACACCTGAGCTCCGCTTCCTGACAACCCCCCCACCCTCCCCCCCACGGGTCACCTGTTTCTGCACACGCAGCTCCCGTGGCTGCAGGACAGCCCGGCTGCCGTGTCTCACCCCCCGACCGCTGCCTCCCAGCCAGGCTGTCAGGGGCAGCCTAGACCAGACTTCAGGGAGGCCAAGAAGAAGTTGCAGCAAACGGGGCTGGATTGCTACTAACCAGTAGATCGTGTAGGCCTCTGCTTGAGCTGGGTCTTGGATATTTGGTTCATTTAGAAGTTCCTGTATTCCTAATAAGATCTGCGTAAGAGACAAAACAAACACAGCAAGGTGGGAGGCCAGCGTGCTGAAAGGCAAACTTTCCCGGGATGGAGGACCACTGGCCCTTGGGCCCTGAAGGGTGGAGGGAGCTCGCACTCCATACCTGCTTAATCGTGATGGCCGGCCTCCAGTCCTTGTCCTCCTCCAGGATGGACAGGCACACTGTGCCCGAGGGGTACACGTTGGGATGAAATAACGGTGGTTCAAACTTGCCTGGAGCAAAGGGAATGAAAGAAACATGTTTCTGGTGGCAGGTGTCTTCCTACCAAGTAATGTCCTGCCCTGACGGTGCCTCTCCCCCTACACTGGGGCACCTGGCTGGTCACCATGCACCTGGCCAAGAACTACTTAGAAAAACGAAACTGGGCTCTAGGTGGGAGGAGGTGGGAGGAGTAAGCAGTCACCTTCCTGACAGACTCAGAGGGGAAGCCACGTGCTCCCAGGACCCCACCCGGGGTGGCTGGCATTCAGAGCACAGAGCCCCGGATGGCTGCCCCCATGTCCTCCCAGCCAGGCTGTGGCCTGACTCAGGAAGATGGGAAGGGGCCACTGCAGCAGGTGAGGAGGGTCCTGCGGGAGAGCCAAGGGCAGAAACTCAGAGGCCCTTCCAAACAAGTGGCCATTTTCAAAGCAGATCATCCTGCTTCAAAACAGAGGCTTTTAGGACCCCACATTCTTTCTTCAAAAACAAAATAACACAAAGCAAAAAAAGTTAATTTTCTTAAAAAAAGAAAAAAGAATACATGTAGGAAATTTGAAAACATAAAAGAGCAGAGAGGGACTTCCCTGATGGTCCAGTGGTTAGGACTCTGCGCTTCCACTGCAGGAGATGTGGGTTCAATCCCTGGTTGGGGAACTAAGATCCTGCATGCCTTGTGACACGGACAAAAAGAATAAAGAAAAAAGGAAAAAAAAAAAAAAAAAGGCAGGACAAAATTGCCGTAATGAGCCCCACCCAGGGTCCATTAACTCACCTAACGTGTTAGTGTTTTTCTCTCATCTGGGCGCTTTCCCCCTTTCTCTTGATTTTTAAAACATTATTTAATTATACCCAAAAAAGTTCAGCAACTGTAGTACACTTGATGAATTACCAAAAATGAACACACCCACTCATACCAACAGCTTCCAGAAAACTCCCTCCCTCACCTGCCTCATTATCCCAACTTGTACACCCGCCCCGCCTCCAGACCAGGACTTGCGGCTCTACACCCAGGGGTCAGTTTGCACCTTGCTGCCGCACAGGGCTCGCTGGGAGAAGCTGCCCATGGACTTGTCCACCCCACCGTAGGTGCACATCTGAGCTACTACGACTGAAGCTGCAAACACTCCTGAACGTGAATTCTGGTGCACGTGTGTATTTCAACGTGAAAATGCTGGGTTGCAAGGTGTCCGTGTTGAACTTGAGTAGATACTGCTCATTTCCACAGCGGCTGTACCAACTTACATGCCATCAGCAGGGTCTGCATGCTCCCACACTTTGTGACTTTGCCAGCCCCTGGTGGTGTCAGGCACCCTGATAAAATGACAGTGGTTGCCTCTCATGGTTCTGATTTGCATTTTCCTTTCACTCCCTGCGACACACTTGCTGCTTCTTTGGAGAAGCTCTTCTTTAAACCTCTCACACGCTTTTCTTGTTGACTTGCAGATGCTCTTTATATACGTAGGACACAGGCCCTTTGTCAGTTATTTGTCTCCCAGCACCCCCCCAGCCCCTCACCCCCGTCTCAGGTCACTGGCTGCCTTCCCTCTGCACCAGGTCACCCTCCTGACTCCTAACACTGCCATCACATGGACTGCTGACCTCCACAAATGGAACCTGGTCCAGCTCCTCGGCATCTGGGAGACTCACTCATGTCACAAACACTCACAGACTCTTCCTTCTCTCTGCTGCAGACTGTCCCACTGTTCATGTGTCCGTTCTACTGTGAACAGACACCTGTGCTGCCCCCAGCTTTTCCCGGACACACGCCGCCCAGGCCTTTCGGTGTGCACACTTTTACTGGGTCTCTCCTCAGTGAACAGCTGGTCCCAGAGCAGGCGTTAAGTGTGGCCTCAGTAGACAAACTGAGAGCTTTCCGAGGGAAGTGCTCTCTAGAGCTGGGCCCCTCCCTCCCCACTGCCTGCCTGTTCCCGCTGGGTTGTCACTTGCAGTGTCTGGTGATGAGGTCAGGCACCTTCCCCTGTGCCCACTGGCTGGGTGGAGAGCCTCTTTTGTGAACGGCCTGAGCTAATGGCGGTTTACCCTTTCTCACTGAAGTGCAGATGCTCTTGATGTATTTGGAACGAGAACTGACAAACACATCCCATCTCTCTCCTCCTCACTCTCACTGGTGTCTCCTGGTGAGGAGATGGTCTTGATTTAAAGGCAGTCCAGCTCATCCTTTCTCTCCTTATGGTTAAAGTGCTCTCAGCCCGCCCACGTGATGGAGAGGTCCTCCCGTCGCCTCCAGAGCTGTACTTCCCACCGGGCACCAAGATGCGCAGGAGAGAAAGCTCTCCTCCCACTGGGCCCCCACACCTCCCAGAGTCCTCTGTCATCAGCCAAGCCTGTATACGGCTGGCCTCTCTGGACTCTGCCTTGCAGGCCTGCATCTCAGTGTCCCTGCAGCAGGTCTCAGCCCGCTTTCCATCTTGCCGTCCTACAGGTCTGGGTGCTCTTCTCACCCAAGCAGCCTCAGCCTAGGCCTCACAATCCCCCCCACAAATCTCCAAGGGCATGGCTGTTCTCAGCACCCTGCATTTCCTGCATTCTAGAGTCTGTGTGAGTTTCCAAAAAAGTCTGCTTGTGTTGTGACTGGGATCACACTGAACCTGCAGAAGAGCTGGGAGAGAACAGGCACATGCACTCACAGTCTTCCAAGCTGTGCACACGGCCTGTCCTGCCAGGGATCCAGGCTGCCTCTGATCCTTGCAGAAACATCTGATCATTTTCAGCGGAGAGGTCTTTTTTGTTGGCCACGCCTCGGGGCTTGTGGGATCTTAGTTCCCCGAGCAGGGATTGAACCCACGCCCTTGGCAGTGAAAGTTGGACCAGAGAATTCCCTTTTAAATTTATATTTATTTATTTTTTTGGCTACATTGGGTCTCAGTTGCAGCACGTGGGATCTTTGTTGGGCATGCAAGATATTTCGTTGCAGCGTGCAGGCTTCTCTCTAGTTGTGGTGTGCGGGTTTTCTCTCTCTAGCTGTGGCACGCAGGCTCCAGAGGGTGTGGGCTCTGTAGTTTGCGGCACGCAGGCTCAGTAGTTGTGGTGCACGGGCTTAGCTGCTCTGCAGTATGTGGGATCTTCCCAGACCAGGGATCAAACCCATGTCGCCTGCGTTGGCAGGCGGATTCTTAACCACTACGCCACCAGGGAAGTCCCTGATTAAAGATATTCTTTAAGGTAATACCTGTACGTGGCAAAAAAATTCAAACAGCAAAGAACCACCCCAAATGAAATAAGTCTCCATCCCAGTGGTTAACTGTTAGTTTTAGAAATTCTTCTGGTTGTGCCTTTGTAACAGACATCTTGAATTACTGACCACCAGAGTGAACGCTGACACAGTCTTGCCCCACCACGTGCCGGGGGCACTCTTCACATGCTGGGGTATGCGTTAACACACCCAATTAACCAGAGACAGATAGCATTTGCTGATTTCCAGCTACAAAAGGGGAGGGACCTGGGGCCCCTTCTGAGTTTTGCTGAAATGTGTTCCCACGGTCTGGCCACAGCACTATCTCAGATGCAGCCTCGGCCCTTTCTTCCTGCCGCCTTCTCTGGAGACTTCAGCACGCTATCCACCCAGGGTGCACACGCTGCACCACGTAAGTATCAAATTCTAACAAGCAACAAAACCCTCTGCGGGGGGTGAGGCTCTGGACCGCGGTCCTTCTGCACGTCTACCCCTTCCAGGGCTGGATCTCGGTGGCACTAAGGGCCCACCTCCCAGTGATGAGAGCTGGGATTCTGGGTCTGACACTGGGCCTATTATGTGCACCTCCAGCCACTGGGGGTACAAACAGACTCAAATCCACAGCCAGTCCCAAGGATCAGAGTCCCTGAAGCCACCCCAGGAGCAGAGCAGGACATAACTGAAGCTCCACAGTCCCAAGCTCTCTGAAGAGGACCTTAGATCTCTCTGCTAGAACAAGGCAGAAGCCAACTGACTTCTGAGGACTGCGTTCTACTTACATTTCGGAGGTGAGGATGGATAATCGTCTTTGAACAGCATCCGTAGTTTAAACAAGCCTCCTTCCCACGGAGTCTGTTGGGAAATAAAACTGTGATCAGGTGTGCTGCGGGCCTCTGCGGCGGGCTGGGCCCAGGAGGGGCAAGGGGCTTGCTCCGGCTGCACCCCAGGACGGTGAGGGCCCCCCAGAGGCGGCTCCTAATGGCTCACAGCCCACCACCAGGACTGTTGGGGCCTCCATGACCCTGAGTTGGAAAGGGCCTTCCCTGGAGAGACAGGAGGCCCTGGGGGGCTCCCCCCAACACTGAGTGTGTACAGTGAAGACTTGGCAGGGGACTCCCCTGGGGGGCATTCTGTGAGGCTCTTCCCTCAGGTCCCATGGGTCCCTGGGCAACCTTCCAGTTCCACAGCCCAGCACCCCTCCCCACCCACCACCCCCAGGCCTACTCTTGCTGTATGTTTACAACCAACCATGGTAGGAGAAAATGGAGACGATGAAGCCCTGTCATCACCCAGACACCTCAGGAGTCTCCTCCTTCCTTCCATTTCACCCAAGAAGAGACCCTCCCTCCCAAACGCTTCCAACGTGCCAGTCCTAACGTACCCAGGCACACTCAGGTGAGTGGAGGAGGCAGCACCGTGGCCCATGAGTGCAGGACACGCGGGGCCCCACATGGCTGTCTTAGGTGGCTGATGCCTGGCCTCTGTGTCTAAGGATCTGCAGGTGTCCCAGGCTCAAGACCCACACCCCCCGCGCCTCAGAGCATCGCCATGTCCGGGCTGCTTCAACCTCAGCCCCCCTCCACCCCCTCCAGGGCTCCTCCTGCTCCTGGGACGTGGCAGGGGGCTGCATGATGCCACCCCTCCCCATCTGCTACAGCCCAGCTCCTTTCTGAATTAAGACTGCCCGGAGGGCCACATGTCACCCTAACCTTGTCCCCCTGGCCAGGGGATGGGACCACGGCCCACGTGACCATCACAATCATCACACACACTTGAACCTGAGTCCTTCTGAAGGGGGGCAGCCCCTCTTACCCCCTTCTTCCCGGGAATGGCGCACTCCCAGTTCATGAGGTTCATCGTGCCGTCGGGATTTTTTGTTGGGACGGCCACAAAACCCTGAGAGGAAACAACACAGGGCACATCAGTGCCATGGCAGCCGGTTCCCTGCTCCCGGGATAAACCCGCCAGCATCAGCCCAGAGGCCAAATGGCTAACCCACAGGGACCTGAGGTTCTCGTCAAGGGGAAACCATCACCCTGCCACACGCAGAAGTAAAGCTTTCCTTACAAACGGGTGGTCTTTTCTCCAAGCTTTCCTCTCCTGGGCGAGTCTGCTGAGGGCGATCCCCGACATGTTTGCGTCCCTAGAAGAGACGGGCAGAGTGTGCGATGAGCACCGGCAGCCGTGGGCCCTCTGCCCCCTCACCCCGTACCCGGCCCAGCCCAACAGACTCGCTTCCAAGAAGCAGGGAAACCAAGGCTCCCACCCGGCCCCACACGCCGCTCTGGACAAGCTGTCACAGCTCCCCCCACCCTGGGGGGGGGGGCGCTCCCAGCCTCCTGGTGCAGGCAGCTCACCAGGGAAGAGGGAGCGGGTCTCCCATCCCCAGGCCCCTATGGCATGCGCTGTGACCTGCATTTCATGGTGACACAGAGCTCCAGAGAAGCAAAGCCCCAGGCCCAGCTCACACAGCTGCCAGGTGCTGCTTGGGGAGGGGGCGCCGTGCACTCCCAGCAGCCACCTGCCCACTAGCCCTGCCCTCTTTGTCCTGTGGCACCCACTGGAGTGACAGGAACCCCAATTCCACCAGACTCCGTAGCAGAGGCAGGGACAAGATGGGGACGTCCAGAGCGCGGGCCTGAGACCTGGGAGGGGCAGTCACTGAGTGCTCCCCTCTGCCAGTGCAGGGATGTGGGGTTGCTGGCAGGCCTCCGGCCCAGAATCGGGGGCTCAGAATCTAGACTCAGGCCCGGCCAGGAGGAGAGCCCTGGTCCTGGAAGGCAACCAAGAGGAAGGCAGCCCTGGGCAGAGAGCAGTTTAACCATGCAACGGGTGGGGGCTGCACAAGTCCAGAGGCAGCACCCCCCCACCCCAGCATCCAACAGACCCACCTGTCACCAGGCCTGGGGGCTCGGGCCTTCCCTGGCCCCTGCCACTTTCTCATCCTACAGCCCCACCCTAGGACCCGCTGCCACTCTGCCTGTTGTGAGTGGGCCAAGACCTGTCTCCCAGTGACTTTGGGGAAGTCAACAAAAGGGGGAGGAGGCCCTGCAGCCAGGCTACTCAAAACTCCTGGTCTCTCCAGAATATTGGCTCCCCTGCACCTCTGGACCACAGACCCTCAGGGCTTGGCGGCATCAGCCATTCAGATTCATTGCCCGGAGCCGTCAGCCCATCTCCCAGGTGCTGCTGATGCAGCATACAGACCAGACCAGGCATGTGGCACTCTATCGTAACCCCTGCTGCCCTCGACCTCCTTCTGCCCACGAGAACGCGACCCTTAGGGACTTCCCTGATGATCCAGTGGTTAAGAATCTGCCTTCCAATGCACAGGACGCAGGTAAAATCCCTGATGGGGGAACTAAGGTCCCATGTGCCGCGGGGCAATTAAGCCCACACGCCACAACTAAGACCCGAAAACTTGCTGGAAAATTTGATCCCAAGTGTGTTTGCTGGTCTTCAGAGTCCATGGGAACATTAAAGGTACCCTGAATCAAGTATTTCCATTAAGCAAGCCTTTAACAAGACCGAGAAGAGTGAATCCTACACGTGCATGGCCGGTGGCTTGCCCCCACCCTGCAGGCTTGCACTGGAGGGCCTGGGGACAGGCCCCCTCTGCACCTCTGGCAGGGAAGAGGTCCAGCACCTCGAGTTCCCTCGGACAACACGGGGCACCCTTCGCAACCACAACACGGCTCTCAACCAGGCACAGAAGAACAAACTTCTGACAAACACAGAACTGGAAACCAGCCGTGCTTCCCAGCTGTGCCGGCCCTGACCCAAAGTTGGGGACCACCAAGCCCGTTTTAGACCTGAGAAGGGAAGATCAGAAGTAACCTGCCCACTGAGGGAAGAGCCTCAACTCAAACCCAGGGGATCTTCCCACTCCCGGCAGGAGGGCTGCTCCTCTCTGCAGCCCCTGCCTCATAATCACTCCTGCAGCCCCCTCCCTTGGCTCAGGCTGACCCCCAAGTGCTCCAGCAATCCAAATCAAAACCTTGTCCCAGCATCTGCTGGGACACTCTGCCCCCAGGCCTCAAACAACACAAACACGCCCATGTTCCTGCAGGAGAGGTGGGGTCAGGTCAACAATGCAACAGCAGACCAGCGATCAGTGGGGCCCTGGGCGGCTACCTCACTGGGCACCAGTTACAAGGGCACGTCCCCAGGCCCAGTGGCCCCATGGAGCCAGGAACTCTGCGGGGATCTGGCTCTTGGACGACTCCCCAAGAAGTAAGCACAGCGGGGAGGGGGGGGCAGGTTTGGGATGGCCACCGCAGCCTCCAGCATCACCCAGGAGCCCAGGTCCCAGGAAGTGGGGTGAGTTACTGCAAAACACCAGAGCAACGGGATGTGGTGTGTCATCAAGAAACACATATACTCATGTCATCGTGAAAAAAAGCGAGGATCAAAAATCAAAGCCCGGGCTTCCCTGGTGACACAGTGGTTAAGAATCCGCCTGCCAATGCAGGGGACATGGGTTCGAGCCCTGGTCGAGCACATGCCACGGAGCAACTAAGCCCCTGCACCACAACTACTGAGCCTGCACTCTATAGAGCCCGTGCTCCACAAGAGAAGCCACAATGAAAAGCCCGCACACGGCAACGAAGAGAAGTCCCAGCTCGCCACAACTAGAGAAAGCCCGCGTGCAGCAACAAAGACCCAACACAGACAAAAATAAATAAAATAAATAAATTTATATTTAAAAAAAAATCAAAGCCCCCCACTCAGCAGGCATGGTGACAGGAGCTGTTGCCCTGGCGGCACTCTGACCCGAGCACACCTTCTAAAAGGCTATAATCCTGCCCAACCTCAAGTCCAAGACAAGTAACACCAGGCCTGCATCCAAAACAGAATTTCTCTTTGCCACCCCCCAACCCCAGAGCTCTGGTCTGCCCGCTTCCTCCCCATCCGTGGACCCGACCATCAGGAACATGTCTAGGATCTCCTTCCCAGGATGGCACACCTTTGTCTGCTATTTTCATTCATTCATGCAACATAAATTGAGGAATGGTATGAGTGTCGCTGCCCGGATGGCTGACATGGGGAGAAGTGCTAGGTGCCAGGAGACACAAAGCAGGATGACTACGAGACAGGTGGCACCTGGGTCCTAATGGTGGTCAGGTGGCTGCCTGGACACAGCCTGCAGCAATGGGCTCAGTGCAGGAAGAGAAGAAAGAGCCGGAAGGGTGGGCACTGGTCCTGAGGGCCTGGGATTGCCTGAGGGAGGCGGGGAGACGCAGGGGATCAGGGCACAGGAGAGTGCCAGCCGCTTTTGTCTTTAAGACTCTCTTGTCGGAGGCTAGGGCAGTAACCCCAGAGTCTGAAAAACCTTCATTCCTGAGACCTTCTCAAACCCTTCAAATGGCTCTTCTAAAGAGAACTCAACCCCACCTCATCCCCAGGGCTGGTGGGAACGACCCCCCCACAGGGGGCTTGAGGGATGTGGAGGATGTCCACAGCAAGCCCCTCACCAGCCAGGGCAGAGCACGCAGCATAGGCTGGCGGCCACCTCTGAACTAATGAACGCAGAAGTTCAGCAGCAGAAGACAAGCAGCTGGCGTGAGGTTCCTGAGTCTGCGCTCGGCCAGGTGTCAAGACTGGTTTCTGGAGCCCCAGGGCAGCACTCTGGACGCCGAGGATCCGTGGATTCCGGAATGGGCAAGCCAGCACTCGGGCGGCTCTGGAGGGGCAGGGCTGGGCCAGGACGCAGGCGAGGCCAGCAGGGCAATCCTGAGCACCGCCTGTCTGCTGACCGCGTGCCAGGACCCCGCCACAGGCCACCTCTTCTGCTGACAACGGACAAAGCTGCCTCTGCAGGCCCTGTCCAAGCACCAGCTGTGGTTGTCTCAGGTGCAAAAGGTAATGGGGGGTGGGTCCCCACAGAAGTTCCTGCAGCCCCTTCCTTAGGGGTGCCAACGGACCAGAGCGGGAACCAAAAAGACCGCTTCCACCACCAGGGCAAACAGCCACAGGTGCACACCTGCACTGTCCCAGGCAGAGGTCTGGCCTCCTGCTCCCCAGAAGAAAGCAGCCAATTTGGTACATTTTAATTACAACATGGAGCCACTCCTTCAGAATCCCACTTAGGATCGAATCTGCCTTCCCCAAACGACAGAGAGGCACTTAAGGAGCAGTTAAGTGTTAACTAGACGATTTAGAACAGCAAAATCATTATGATATGAAGATAAGATATCTATGAACTGCTAGAGAGAGCCTGCAGGGGAGGACCCGGGTTCTCCAGGGAGACCCTGGAAATCTGCCGTCATCTTCTTCCAGATCAGGCTGTACTTGAACCCGCTCTTCTAGTTGACAGCACAGACTTCAGAGCCACTTACTGGCTGCACATGTGGGCGAGTGGCTTCTCTCCCCCACCCTCAACCTTCTCACCTGTAAAATGGACAATAGCACTGTGACCCCCACAAGTTGGCTGGGGATAAAACTGATAAAGGATCAGCAGCCCTGGATGGGTCTTTCTCACCCAAACGTAAACTCCCCAGGGGAAGGCACTAGCTTCACCTGATGCAGGCACCCTGCACTCAGGAGACACTCCAGACCAGGTGCAGTTCTCTGTTCTTTCCTGACATTACTTCCTAGGACCCCAGGCCGTTTCTGAAGCAAGGTCCCAAACCCCCAGCAAGACTCACCAGACAAAGGTGCAACAAGATACAGAATTCACGCCTAAACCACCCGAAAGGCCATAAACAAGTCAGGACAAATTTGGGATCCATCTCCCTTTTCTGTTGGGTAGGTTTTCTATCCAAAGGCACAGTTTCCTTAAGAGCAAGAAACATTTAGGACTACAGGCTTTAAAAGGAGACCAACAAAAGCCAGCTCCGCAAACACAGAACAGTAACTTTGCTAACTGAGGAACTAAGCTTACTTCCAAATCATACAAACCAGACCAATTAATTCCGTGATTTAGGAGCAGGTGCTAGTCGTTACCATGATCCCAGCTAATCATTGCCTCGCCTTCCTCCTACTCGCCTACCAGTTCCAGCCTCCGTGCAATTGGTACAAAGCAGGCTTGAGAGTGAATCTCCCCGTAAAGGGGAGTGCTAACACTCAGTGTCCCACCAACTGGGAGCGGAGCTCCGGAGGCGCAAGAGCTCGGACTTGTTTTCATTTCTAGACATCACACGCCACCCCCCAAACGCGCCCGCGTTTCTGCAGCGCGCGGCTTTGCACTCTTTGTGCGGTGCGTCCTCTCCCGGGCTGGAACGCGCCACAGGTTCGCGCGCACACCTTGACCCCGGAAACGCTCCGCCTTGGCGGAGGGCTCGGCGCTCCTGTCACCGCGGCCCGAGCGGCGGGCGCCGTCTGCGGCCCCGGACTCGACTCGCGCGCCGCGACCTGCCCGAGCGCGCGCCCGAGCGAACGTCCCCCGCCCCCCCGGGCCGCGGCTCGGGCCGCGAGCCGGTGAGCCCAACGGGCCGGCCCCCGCCACGGCGTCAGCAGCCCGGGGCGGGCCGGTTCCCGGGAGCGGGCCGGGCCGCGGGTGGAGGGCGCCCGCCCGGCCGGGCCCGACGGCGGCGGAGGCCGCGGCCCGCCGAGGCCTGGCCCCCGGCCCGTCCGCCCCGCGCGCTCACCTCGGGCGGCCGCGGCCCGGCGAGCGAGGCGGACGAGACGGCGGCGGCGGCGCTCCCTTTGTCTCGGGACTTCCCTCCCGAGCCCGCTCCGCGCGCAGCCCGAGCGCTCGAGGACCCCGGCGCGGGCGGGGCGGGGCGGGGCCTGCGAGGCCTGCCCGCCGCGCGCCTGCCCCGCAACCCGTTGCCGCCGCCGCACGCCCCGCGTCGCCTGCTAGACCGTTCGCCGCCCGCCGCCCGCGTTGCGCCGCCGCGCGCCCGCGCCCCGGGCCCGGCCCGGGAGCCCGGCCCGGGGGCGGCTTTCCAGTCAGGCGGCGCCCTGGACACCTGCGCCCTTAAAGGAGCCGCGTCCCCGATGTGAGGGAGCGTCTGCAAACTCCCCTTCGTGGGGCACGCGTCCACCCGAGGACACACCGGCGAGCGGCGGGGTAACGGGGAGGCCGAGATCTCCAAGGGCTCCCCGGATGCCCCGCGGGCACCTCCCCGGGCACGGCTCCCAGAGGTCTCCTTGAGGCTAGGATCCGGGGCCGGGGAGCAAAGACCACTGAGGCCTAGGGATCCCCGAAGCGTCGCAGCAAGGTGACGATCCCTCGCGTACGGCACGCTGTGAAGCCCCTTGCAATTGGTCAGTTCGGGGCTCTGGGCGGGGCGTTTATCGAATCTGCCCAATGAGCAGACCCCGTACAAAAGGCCGAGTGCTGGCCCGACCGACGGAAGGAGAAGTGTGGACGCTCCCTAACCCGGGGGCTGGCCCTGGGGGGAGGGGCGTCGGGGCTGCTAGCGGGTGGGGGAGGGGAAGGGAGGCCGGCCGAATCAAGGCCCCATCCCTGCCGTCCCGGTCTCGGGTCCACCCTGAACCTGTGTGCGAACGCGGGTCCTTCCCGGCCACGCTGGGCGCCTCCCCGTCGGGCGGCCCCTGACCCCCGTCCCCCGGCTCGCGGTGGGAGAGGGCGCTTTCCAAGGTCAGGCCGCCCCGCCCTTGGGCGCTTTGGGATCAGGTGGCGAGAGGTGTCCCGGGCCCCGACCCGGGCCGCGCGGCCGGTGCAGGGCTCCTGGCGGCCCTGGACAGCAGAGGGGGCTTGCTTTCATTCACTGCTTCTTTCCTTTTCACTGTCTCCCTCTGTCTCCTTCCTCCTTCCTCCTTCCTCCCTCCATTTCCTTGCATTCCCCCTCCCCACCCCAGTCCCCTAGTTGGCACTGTGCTGAGACTGTTGGCCTCCAGGGCAGGGACCCTAGGTCTGGTGTCCCAAGGCCCACATCTGGCCCAAAGCTCTCAGCGGGTGTTTAGTGGATGAATTGCGTGTGCTCCCAGCAGTTTTGTTATTCTGGGGGAGTACAGTGAGGAAGGCCACAAGCCCTGAGATGGGGGGTGGGCAGCGGTGTGTGTGTCAGGGGTAGTCTGCTGGGTCTGGTGGCTCTGTTGGGCTGGAGAGGGGGTCTGTCTAGGGTACCTCCTGGTCAGCAGTGGCCCAACGAGAGGGCCTGGTTATAGTGATTGGGGTCCCAGGTAACCAAGGCCAGAGGGCCCGGCCCCCTTGAGCCGCATGTGAGCATTCCAAGTCTCTCCTAGGCTCTGAAGTCCAGAGGGGCTGCCCACTCCTGGGTCCCCACAGTGACCCAGTGTGGGCCTGGTCTGAGGTGCTGCCTCACTTTGTCCCTCCATTGAGGCAAATGCCAGGATCAGGGATTGTCTGAGACATCTGTTCTCTGGGTCCCCAGCCCTGGTTCGCTGGCTCTGAGTGGTCCTGGAAGTGTGCATTTTAACAAGTGCCCCAGGTGGGCCTGCTGCACAGCACCTGGCTGCAGAGCTACACTTTGAGGAACCCCAGGAGCATGGGCCTCAGGTGCCAATGCCATCTTTCTTGTGAGGATACCAGGAGGTTTGCACAGGGCTGCATGAGGAAGGCACCCAGCAAGTAGCAGTGGCCAGTGAAAGGTGGTGGCCATTGCTGGAGGAAGGAGAGGAGAACTAGGGGCCCACATGGGCTCTGCACAGCCAAGGGGGCAAAGAGAGGGTAGGGCTCACAGTGAGGTGGGAGGAGGTGGGCTGGAGGGGTGATGGTGGGTATAGTGTGAGGAGGCAGACTGGAAGTGGCATGTGGTTGTGGAGGGCCTGGGCCTGATCCTGTGGGCCATGGGGAGCCATAGAAGGTTGTGGAGCAGGAGATGCAAGACAAGGTCCTGGTTCTTTGTGGTGAGGGGACATCTGGAGGTGGCGGAGGTGTGGCCCTCAGCCCAGGTGGCTGAGTTCCAACCAGCAGAGAGAACTCCTATCCCAGTGGAAGGTGGTGTGGGGTCCTCATGCTGGGGGGGGAGAGAGGGTGCTGGGATCGTTGGAGAGAGGAGGGACGTTTAGCTGGAGGGTGGGTTGGAGGAGGGTAGGGGGTGGGCAGGCTCTGGAATCCTCAGCCTTCAGAAGCCTTCTGTGAGCAGCCTGCACCCCTGCACACAGGTTCTCCATGGTGGCCTCTCGGTGGTCCCCTCATCAGTCATTCACAAACGTGTATCCAGAACTGATACTCCGTGAAGAAGCACACTGCCATGTTGTAGGTAGGGCCACATGGCATGGAACAGGGGGTGACATCCAGGAACTGAGAATGGCCC
Source organism: Balaenoptera physalus (assembly GCF_965194825.1). NCBI lineage: Eukaryota > Metazoa > Chordata > Mammalia > Artiodactyla > Balaenopteridae > Balaenoptera > Balaenoptera physalus. The sequence continues at coordinate 52,266,247 of NC_138898.1, read as the reverse complement.
CCCACTGACAGCCAGCAAGAAAGCAGGGACCCCAAGTCTTCAATAGCAAGAAGCTGACAGCTGCCAACAGCCAGGGAGTCTGCGGGAGACCCTGAGCCCCAAGAGGATGGGAGAAGGTGACCCCAGTCTTCCGAGACCCTGAGCAGGGGACCCCACTAAGCCAGGGCTTCTGATGCACAGAAACCAAGATTTTTAAAAAAAGGGTGCCTTCTTTAAAGCCACTGAGTTTGTGGTGACTTGTTACACAACAAGCGCTGACTAAAGCACCTGGGTTAGACAGGGAGGTCTCTGAGGAGGCGACCTCCAAACAGGCCTGTGGGGAGGGCTGGGGGAAGAGCCTTCCCGGCAGAAAGAGCGGGAGGTGGGGTGATTAGGGAAAGGCCAGTGTGTATGGGGCAGAGCAAGCAGGCAGGAGGGGAGGAGGGGAAGGGGTGGGGTGGGACAGGCAGTTGAGACCAGACCACAAGTGACATTTCCACTGTGCTGGGGAGTTTGCTGTGTCCAAAGTGCAACAGTTCTCGTGAGAGAGGGGGGATTTGATTGGGTCCAGCTCCCTGGGTACAAAGGAGAAACTGAGGCTTGCAGAGGGGGAGGGCTTTGTACAGTGTCAGTGAATATGAAGCCCTGGGGAAGGATTCTGGCTGACTGAGCCAGGTCATGTGCCCACCATGTGGGGAGGGGGTAAGTGTGATTGGGAGCTGCCTAGAGTAGGGGCAGCACCCCCAGCTCCTCCGGGTGCCTGCTGAGGGTTAGGCCATGGGAGGTTTGTGTGCAAGGGCTGCTGCTCCAGGGGCTGGGTTAAAAAGGAAGAAAGTCCACATGCAAAAGAGTGAAGTTGGATCCCTACCTCACACCACATACAAAACCAACTCAAAGACCTAAACATAAAAGCTAAAACTATAAAACTCGTAGAAGAAAACGGGAAAACCTTCATGGCACTGAATTTGGCAATTATTTCTTGGATGTGACACCAAAAGCACAGGCAGGTAAAGGAAAAAACTAGATGAATCCAACTTCATCAAGAGTTAAAACTTTTGGGACTTCCCTGGTGGCACAGTGATTGAGACTCCCCCTGCCAATGCAGGGGACACGGGTTCGATCCCTGGTCCGGGAAGATCCCCCATGCTGCAGAGCAACTAAGCCCATGTGCCTGAGCCCATGTGTACTGAGCCTGCGCACCTAGAACCTGTGCTCCACAACAAGAGAAGCCACTGCAACTAGAGAAGCCACCGCAATGAGAAGCCTGCGCACTGCAACGAAGAGTAGCCCCCGCTTGCCACAACTAGAGAAAGCCCGCACACAGCAAGGAAGACCCAATGCAGCCAAAAATAAATAAATAAATTTATTTTAAAAATAAAAAAAAAAGATTGAAAACTTTTGTGCATCAAAGGACATTATTGACAGAGTAAAAAGGCAACTCATTGAATAGGAGAAAATATTTGCAAATTACGTATCTGATAAGGGGTTAATATTTAGAATATATAAAGAACTCCTACAACTCAACATCAACAAAACAAACCCAGTTCAAAAATGGGCAAAGTGTCTGAAAAGACATTTCTCCAAAGAAGACATACAAATGGCCAATAAGCACGTGAAAAGATGCTCAACACCACTAGTCACTAGAGAAATGCAGATCAAACCCCTCTAAAATACCACCTCACACCCATTGGATGGTAATTTTAAAAACAAACAAACTGGACTTCCCTGGCCTCCAGTGGTTAATTAAGACTGCGCTTTCACTGCAGGGGGTATGGGTTCGAACCCTGGTCAGGGAAGTTCTGCATGCTGCTGCGGTGCGGCAAATAAATAAATAAATAAATAAATACAGGAAATAATGAGCATTGGCAAGAATGTGGAGAAATGGGAAACCTTGTGCATTGCTGGTGGTTATGTAAAATGATGCAGTTGCTGTGGAAAAATCTGGAAGGCGGGAAGGCCAGGGGCTTGGGAAAGGCTGCATCTGTTTCCCTGAGCTTGGGAACAGCCCTCGGAGGATGAGGAGCCCCATCTTTCAGCTCTGGGGGTACATGTGGATTGCAGGGGGTGCTGGGAGGCACTGGATGGGTGCCCACATCTCCCCAAAGTCTCCCTCTCCTCAGGCCCAGCCCCAGCGCCCTCTGCTTCGTCCTCCAGGCTCTGGTGGGCAGTGCTACCCTCAGGCTCTCCAGGTCCATAGAGGACACCCCCTGAGTCTCTGACAGTCTCCCACACTGCAGTCCAGTTGAGCCAGGCTGAGCCCTTCACAAGATGTTCCTAAGCAGCAGTGACTCAGCTGTGACGGGTTCTACTGCTCCCTTTTCAAGGGGCTCCCCTTGCAAGCTCCCCGAGGGAACCCTCTGACCTGAAAGGGCTGGGGCACCTCTCAGACCCCCGCATGGCTCCTCAGGCCCTGGCCTGGCCCCACAGGGCCCAAAGGATGCTTTCTAGAGGCCCAAGCTGGGATGCTGGGGCCGTCTGAAAGTGTCACCCCTCCATCTGTGCAAGTGTTAACCCGGTCAGGGCCCCCGAGCTTGCTTGTCTCATCCACTGGATGGTTTTGTACATTAGAACAGGAAGGAGCAAAGTCTGGGACTGTCTCTGATTGCCTGTGCTGTGACCTGTGGGTGTGATTGCTTTTCTGTGTCCCAAATGAGAAAGGAAGATGGTCGTTGGATGCCCATCACTGCCGGCTGCCAAATCGCCACTGTCACCGAAGAGAGAGGCTGGGATCAGGCTGGGTGCTCAGAACTTGGCGGAGGGTGGAGCCCCTGCTGTGTGTCCCTCCCAGAGCCCAGGTGGTGGGACTGGGAGAGGGTGAGTCTCTACTTCTGCTCCCTCCGGCCTGCAGAGAGCTGAGCCACCAGGATGAGAAATATTTGATTGTCAGGAGATTTCCGTGAGTGGAGAATAAGGTTGCCTGGGGCAGCTGGACATCCTCTTCACTGCTGTGTAGGAAGAACGTTGCACTAACAGAGCTTGGGCCCCAACCCCCGTGAAACAGATGGAGGACGCGTCGGGTGGGGGCCTCCTTCTCTCTCCAGGTGACTTCCCAACTGGTCATACGTTCATTCACTTCCTCCCTCCCTGGTCATTGAGCGTGGGGCCAAAGAAGGGTTGGTTGGTTTTTATTTCATCTTAAGATTGGAGAATATGTTTGCTACCACAAGACAGTGAGAGAGAGAGAGAGAGAGAGGCACGGATCGAGAGCACACGTGAGCTGGGCACACAGTGGAGGGACCTGGCTTCCACCCCCCCGCAGGTGCACACGCCCCTGGAGGCATTTCCAGAGGCCCCCCTCCCAGCCTGAGCCTTGCTTCAGCACCTCCCCCTATCAGACTCAGTCCTCCACATCTAAATAGGCATTCTGGGGACGCCAGAGCCGCTGCCAGCATTCTTCCTCGCCCACCTGGGCAGGTCAAGTCCCCTCCTCTCGTCCCTCCTCACCAACCCCCCGCAGCAGCTCTGCCTCAAAGGATGAGGCTGAGACACCGAGTCGCTCCCGCCTCCAGGCCTCTGCTCGCTGTCCCCTCCGCCGGCCTCCCTTCCTCTCCCCCAACACCGCAGCCAGGTGGCTCACTCCCCCCCTCCCCTCCTACCTGCTCTAAATCCCAGCCCCCTCCCTGCCTCCTCCCAGCTCTGGAAGGCCTTCCCCGCTGGAGCTACAACCCTCGGTTTGGGGGGCTCCCTCCCAACCTACGCCCAGGTAGGGGGAGGAGTTTATAATGTGTCAGGCGGAAGAACCAGGAAACAGCGCTTACCTGGCTCGGCTTGTTCCGATGCGGCAGCGGCGCTTCCCCGCCCTGCGCTCGGCCGCCAGGTGGCAGCAAAGCGCCGCCTCTCCGCCCCCGCCCGGCGGCTGCAGCGGCAGGTAAGGCAGGTTCAACCCTCGCCCAACCCATTGTGCGCCAGGTGCTGCGGCGGCAGGCTAGCCATTTGTTTGCTCACTCAGCTGGCAAATAAGCGTGATGAAAGGAGGCTTCTCATCACAGCTGAATAGGGGCTGGGTCCCTATGCCTTGCACCCAAAGAAATACAGTGCAAACCTGACCATGCTTTGAGTTTGAAGCCTGATAAGGTTACCTGCCAAGATTTTGGCTGCACCTGTCCTTTCTTGTTAAAGTGGGGGTGGGTGGGGGGGTGGAAGGGGTCGAGGATGACAGGACTTGGAGATGTGTTAAAGCAACCACAGTGGCTAGGGACTTCCCTGGCTGTCCAGTGGTTAGGACTTCTCGCTTCCACCACAGGGGTACAGGTTCAATTCCTGGTGGGGGAACCAAGATCCCACATGCTGTGTGGCCAAAAAAAAGTAACCACAGTGGCCCAAAGGGAAACCTTTCTCTTTGTTTTAATCTGAGGGATTCTACAAGAAACCGGTATGTCTCCTTCATTCTATAATTCAATGTTTTTTTTAAACACAGGCTCCTTGAGCCCCCAGAACCATCTGTTGACACGTGTTCTCTGTGTCCCCACTCTGAATGACTTGCTTAGAGTCAAAGCCAACATGCTCCAAGGCCATTTTGATTCATCCCTTCCCAGTTTCCTGGTGCTCAGACTCCACATCCTGGACTCCAGGTCCCAGTGATGCTCAGGACCAAGCGTGTGTGTCCCTGAAGCTGACCGGGGTCTCTGTGTCTGGTAGCCTGACCTTGAGGAGAGGGACAGTCTCAGGGGGCAGATGCATGGCCCAGAGCCCTGAGGCAGGGAGGGCAGCCCAGCCTTGTCATGGGCTCCCCTGCCACCTTCCCTGTCACCAGGGCCCCTGTCCGACAGGGCCTCTCCCAGGGGCTGACGGCTACTTTTGCCACTTCCCTGGCCTTGCCCACCACTCCCCACCTGGCAGGCTGTGATGCCACTTATAGGGCTCAGGCAGAGGACCCTGCGGAGGAGTGGATGTGGAGCAGGATGGCGGAGGCAGCTTGTTAAGTAGCCCAGAACAGCGGGGTGAAGGCAGCTGGGAGTCAGGCAATACGGGGGTGGGGGTGGCCCACCACCCGCAGTTTGGGTTTAACACTGAAAGTCCCTTCCCATAGGACCCAGCAATCCCACTATTAGGCGTAGATGCAAAAGAATTGAAACCAGTCACTCACACTAAAATGTGTACACATATGTTCACAGCATTGCTGTTCATGACAGGCAAAAAGCGGGAGCAACTCACAGGCTCGTCAGCGGAAGATGGATCAGCAGACTGCTCCATCCAGACAGTGGAGCATCGTCAGGCCCCACACCCCGCACCACGTGGACGCGCCTGGCAACGTGCTGAGCGAGGCAAGCCAGACACTAAAAACCACAGAGCGTGTGTCTCCACCGGGCGAAGTGTTCAGAACAGGGAAATCCACAGACAGACAGGAAGCGGATCGGTGGTCACCAGGGGCTGGGGGCGAGGAGGAATGGGGAGCAACGGATTCATGGGGATGGGGTTCCTTTTGGGGCTTGGAAATGTTCTGGAACCAGAAAGAGGTGGGTGTTGCACAACATTGTGAATGCACTAAATGCCACTGAATCCTTCACCTTAAATGATTACAATGGCGAATTTTATATTGTGTGTTTTATAATAATAATGGTAATAATAATACTGTAATAATGTCCTGAAATCTCACCTCCTGGGAGCCCCCTCAGTCTGGACAGGTCAGGATGGCAGGTCACCACCATATACAGACTGGGACGGAGCACGCGTGGAGGTCGATGTTGACCTCGGCAGAGCAGCTGCGGGGCTGCAGGGTGAGAGGCAGGAGGGAGGTGGGGAGGACAAGGAAGCAGCTCGCGTGGACCAGAGAGCGCAGTAGAGAGGAAGCTGGAGGAAGGTGCCGGTCAGGGGAGAGTGTTTGTTGTTTTGTTTCTAAATCCGAGCAATTTGAGGTGTGTTTGAATGCTGATAAGAAACTCAGTTGGTGCCATGCATTAAAAAAAACTTTTTTTTTCTAAATAGGGAAAGAGGAATATTCTCAGCAAGAATGACCCAAGAAGAGGTAAGTAACTTCATAAACAAACACCAAAACCTGAAAAGCTGGTTGGCCAAGGGAAACCAGAGGCCAATGATTCACAGCAGAGGAATGAGATCAGAGTAACAGAGGGGAAACTGAGGCCCGCCCAGGGTGCGGCGGGGTCTTTGGGTGTGGGGTCACCGGGCAGGGCTTGGCGAGCCCTCCCTGCCGAGTTTCTGGGTCCAGATGGGCCTCACTGAGCCTCTCCGCGCCCTTGCAAGGAGTGGTGTGTGAGCAGGAGAGCTTGGGGAGCAAAGCTGTAGAAGAAGAGTGGGGGGAACCCCACAGGACACTGCCTCCTGCCCGGGTTGAGGGGTGGCGCCCAGATTCCGAGATCACTCAGGGTGCGAGGCGGGACTGGGTGCTCACACTGTCTGCTCTGGGCTGAATTGTGACCCTGCCAATCTGTTATGTTAAAGCCACACTCGTCCTGCACCTCCCGCCTCCAGAGCTGTGAGAAGTAAATGTCTGTAGTTTGTTACGGGGCCGAGCAGACTGAGGCACCATCCACTGCTGTGAGGCCTGGGTGACTGTCCACTGTCCTTCCATGTGTCCGGCCCTTTGGCTGCCCACCTATGGGGCCTGCTATTTAAGTGGTGCCCCCTGGTGGTCTTCAGAGGGCAGAGAGCTGAGAGCTGAGCAGGGGTGACTGCGGTGGGGGGTGGGGTGGGGGGGAGAAGTGGCAGGCGGGTGCAGAGGGGCCTGAGAGATCCTTGGAGCAGCTCTGGGTCAGCGGTGCAGCAGCCCTGAGGTGGGGGAGTGTCTTATTCAGGCCACTTTCATGGTGCTCAGCGCAGGAAGAGAGCCTGGGGAGAGGCATGTTGAATCAATGAACAAATGAATGAATCATGTGGGGCTCTCAGAAAGGAGGGCTCAGAAGTCCTAGAGGTGGGAGGACGGGAGGACGCGTTACCAAGGCCTGGCAGGAGGGAACGGCACTCCCGCAGCCGGGGAGGAACTGGGAGCACAGGGCAGGAGTGTTCTGCCTGTTTCACACCAGCCCGATCCTGAGGCAGAGAGAGCGTGTGGGAGGGCCTCTTCGCACCTGGGATGGATCTCCTGGCTGGAGTGGGGGTGTGGAGTGGGGGGGTGGCGGTTGTGAGGTGGGAGAAAGCCCAGCCTGTGCCCCAGCCCCAGTCCTGTGTGCTGAATGCTCAGGAGGTCTGAATAGACCACAAGCCTAGGGGCACAGATTTCCAGTGCCAGCTCTACCCGGTGAGACCCTGGGAAGATCATGCCTTCACAGCACCAAGTCGTACAGCCCAGGCAGCAGGGCCACTTGGACTAGCCTGAGTCTGCTGTGGGGCCCCTTCTTGCTGGGCTCCACTCAGAATTGGCAGTTGATAATGGGTCCTCACTTGATAACGGATTGGTGCAGCATTCCCAGTGTGGTCCACACACCTCCAGAACCAGAGGTGCTGCTGAGCGCTGTGCTGCTTTGTTGACAGCAGGAGGTGCAACATGGAAGTTGTCCTTTTTCTTGGAAGGGATGTCCCCGGACGCCCCCAAAGCACTGTACCCTCAAAAACTCATCAATGAACCACACCCCTGGCAGGCGTGTGTCTTACCAAGTCCCATCATCATGATGTCATCAACGGGACGGCTGGATGCTCCAGGGCAAGACCATGTGCGTGCACTGCAGTCCCCCCAAGGTAAATGCTTCCATCCTCCTTGCTGATGAGCATTGGAAGGAACACACCCACCAGATCCGTAGCCACATTCCAGGTGCCAAAGGCTTGTTGATCTGTCCTGGTGAAGATTCCAGCCCAGCATCTACAGTCAAAGTTACCAAATATCCACCAGGATCCGTGTGGTTTTTGCAGGGCTGTAGTGGTGTGTTCAGGGGAAGTGATGAGGACCACCCTGCATCACTGCAGTCTTGAGTGTGGCCTGGTCTTGGCTGGTCCTGCTGGATGTCCTGTTGCATCTGACTTACAGACTTGGCTGGGAGAGGAGAAGGCCTTCCCACCATAAAGGCTCCACAGCGGATCTGAAAGTTTCCTCTGGGAAAACGGGGCTCACTGCTCTCTGTCCTCCTTCCCCTGAGTCCTGGGATGGAGGAGGCGGCACCTCTTGATGGACAGCAGTACATAGTCAGAATCTGGCAACAATGCTTCATTTTCACCGTTTTCTTTTTTTTTTTTTGTGGCCACACCACATGGCATGTGGGATCTTAGTTCCCCGACCAGGGATGGAACCTGTGCCCCCTGCATTGAGAACTCAGAGTCTTAACCACTGGACCTCCAGGGAAGTCCCCATTTTCACTGTTTTTTTAAAAAAATTTAATTTAATTTATTTTTTATACAGCAGGTTCTTATTAGTTATCCATTTTATACATATTAGAGTATATATGTCAATCCCAATCTCCCAGTTCATCACACCACCAACCCCTGCCCACCCCCCCGCCACTTTCCCCCCTTGGTGTCCATACGTTTGTTCTCTACATCTGTGTCTGTATTTCTGCCCTGCAGACTGGTTCATCTGTACCATTTTTCTAGGTTCCACATATATGTGTTAATATACGATATTTGTTTTTCTCTTTCTGACTTACTTCACTCTGTATGACAGTCTCTAGGTCCATCCATGTCTCTACAAATGACCCAATTTTGTTCCTTTTTATGGCTGAGTAATATTCCATTGTATATATGTACCACTTCTTTTTTATCCATTCGTCTGTCAATGGGCATTTAGGTTGCTTCCATGACCTGGCTATTGTAAATAGTGCTGCAATGAACATTGGGGTGCATGTGTCTTTTTGAATTATGGTTTTCTCAGGGTATATGCCCTGAGTGGTGGTGGGATTGCTGGGTCATATGGTAGTTCTATTTATAGTTTTTTAAGGAACCTCCATACTGTTCTCCATAGTGGCTCTATCAATTTACATTCCCACCAACAGTGCAAGAGGGTTCCCTCTTCTCCATACCCTCTCCAGCATTTGTTGTTTGTAGATTTTCTGATGATGCCCATTCTAACTGGTGTGAGATGATACCTCATTATAGTTTTGATTTGCATTTCTCTAATAATTAGTGATGTTGAGAAGTTTCATGTGCTTTTTGGCCATCTGTATGTCTTCTTTGGAGAAATATCTATTTAGGTCTTCTGCCCATTTTTTGATTGGATTGTTTGTTTTTTTAATATTGAGCTGCATGAGCTGTTTATATATTTTGGAGATTAATCCTTTGTCCGTTGATTCGTTTGCAAATATTTTCTCCCATTCTGAGGGTTGTCTTTTCGTCTTGTTTGTAGTTTCCTTTGCTGTGCAAAAGCTTTTAAGTTTCATTAGGTCCCATTTGTTTATTTTTGTTTTTATTTCCATTACTCTAGGAGGTGGATCAAAAAAGATCTTGCTGTGATTTATGTCAAAGAGTGTTCTTCCTATGTTTTCTTCTAAGAGTTTTAAGTGTCCAGTCTTACATTTAGGTCTCTAATCCATTTTGAGTTTATTTTTCACCGTTTTAACCTTTGTGTTGTAGTTCTATTTATGACAAGTGACACTGGCCTTCCGTTTCTGATTGCTCTATACAGTTTTTGTTTTTAATCCAGATCTTAGCTAAACATTTGAACACATTTAAAGACAAAACGTGGGGCAGAGATGGGGGAGGGTAAGGACTCCCAGGAGCAGCTGCCTTTGCTCTTTGCCGCCCCCTGGTGGCTGCATCCTGCCGGACACCCTCCCCTGAGCAGTTTTTTTTGGCCTCTGGGTGGTGTAAACGGAGTGCCCCTCCGTGCCCGGTCCCCGCCCCCCACGCCCCCAGGGACCAGAGACAAACCGGAGACACGGCCCTGCCCCCAAGAGCTCCCGGGGGAAACGGCCAGAGATGGGCCGGAGTGGACGGAAGTGCGCCCCGCCACCCCCGCCCGGCTCAGCGCTGAGCTGTGGGGGCCCCTCCCAGGGCACGGGGTCCTGAGCCCAGAGCCGCGCCTGCAGGTGGGCTGTGGTGGGTGGGACATGGGGACAAGCTTCCGCAGGACCGCGGGGCCCTGACCGCCTGCGCACTGACTGCTCGCTGCCTGTTAAGATGCTTAAAACGGGGACTTCCCTGGTGGTCCAGTGGTTGGGACTTTGCCTCCCAATGCAGGGGGTGTGGGTTCAATCCCTCGTTGGGGGAGCCGAGATTCCCACATACCTCGCGGCCAAAAAACCGAAACATAAAACAGAAGCAATATTGTAACAAATTCAACAAAGACTTTAAAAATTGTCCACAACAACAAAAAAAAAAAAAAAAAAAAAATCTTAAAAAAAAAGAAAAAGAAAAAAAAAAGATGGGGCCAGCAGTTACTCCTCCAGGCCACACGGGGGCGCGCGGGCCTGGAGGAGGGGCGTGGCCAAGGTCGGGCCGGAGGTGGGAACAGTCTCTTGACCCCGGGCGGCTCTGCAGGTGGGGGCGGCCGGACAGGCGCTGTAAACTCCACCCACCGCCGATTTTTAAACTCGTGCTCCAGGGACGGGCTTTAGGGCTGCGGAAACTGCTCACATTTGCGTGCCGAACCCTCGCTGGTCACTAACTGAAACGTCTGCACTGAGTTGGCTGACTCAAACAGACCAGGGACTTGAGAGGGGGAAAAAAGATCTTGGTTATAAAGTTCCACCTTCGCGCGCATGGTTCTTGTGGACACTTGTAGTGTGAAGTGTGCTGCTGGCCCCGTCTGCACCCTTGACCTCTAGCATTGCAATGTTCCTCCTGCCCTCGGAGCCAGGTGTGGGGGTGACCCCGGGGCTGTGGAGAGGAGGGGAGGAAGCCTGGTGGACAGACAGAAGGTCTGCGGGCAGAGAGGATGCGTCTCCTCATATCTCAGACCCGCCTGCCTCAGGGAAGGTGAATCAGGACCCAGAGGGAAAGACCGAGGGCCCTGCTCCTTGTGCTGGGTTTGAGCGGTTGGGATTTATACTCCTGGGGTGTGAAATCGTCCAGTCCTTCCCACCCACCTTTGCTGCGCCCCCTGGTGGAACCCTGCTGCAACACTCGCTGGGGCAGGAGGGCCTCCCTGCCAGCCCGCCCCCAGGTGTTTGCTGTGGTCCCGTCTAGGGTCAGGTTCCCTCCAACCAGAGCTGGAGTCGGGGATTCCTCCTCTCACTCAGCGTGAAGCCTGGGGAGTCCAGCCACATCTCTGAATTAACTTCTCACGTGCTGCTTCTTCTTCCATATGCTGCTCGCGTCTTGATGATTTGTGATCTCATTCTCCATGAGGGAATCTTCTCTGGGCTCCCTGCCCGGGGTGCAAACGTTGGGCCAGGGCACAGGCACGCCTCACTTCACTAAGTACCAGGCCGATGACCGTGCTTGTCGCCACCCCACTGCAGTGGGTTGAATGTTGACCCCCAAAGATCTGTCCGTGTTGTCACCTCTGGGACCAGTGGGTGTTACATCATACGGCAAACGATGTGATGACGGCTCTTGAGAGGAGGAGCCTGTCTTGGTTTCACGTGTGGACCTGAATGCAACCGAATGCATCTTAATAATAGACACACGTAGGGGACATGGAGGCAACGTGGATATGGAGGCAGAGACAGCAGTGATGTGGCCATCACGCCAATAAAAAAAGAGAAAATTAACACATTTCTGTTGTTTTCAGCCATCAGTTTGGTGCTTGTTACAGCAGCCATGGGAAACGAGTCCACTCACCTTGGAACCGAGAGCGCCCGTTTCTCTGCGTTCCCCCAAATTTTGTTGTTACCTAGGTTTTAAATTTTTCCTTTCTGACGGTTGATCTTTAGAATTCTGCACCAATATCCTGCTTGCATTATTTCAATACCTGTAAAGTCTCTTTTAAAAAAGGCAGCTTTAATGAGGTGTAATTTAATAACACTCATCAACGTTAAGTGTACAATGTGATGAGTTTTTGACAGAAGTGCACAATCACACAAGACTTCACGTTCGACCTGGTTGATGTGGCAGAGAAATTAGTGAGCAGCTCAGCCCTCTGTCCTGGTGTCCTTGCTGCCCTGAGCCATTTCCCCTCAACGCCAGGCCTCGGCCGCCCTCTGTCACAGGGATCCCAGCCCCCATCTCACACGTCCTTCTACTCCCAGGGTCTTATTTTGTTTCGGCCGGTGTATTGTTTTCCTGGGGCTGCTGTAACAAAGTATCACAAACCGGATGACTTAAAAGAACAGAAATTAATTTTTTCAAGGTTCTGGAGGCCAAAATTCTGGAATTGAGGTTCGAGCAGGTGGGTTCTTTGCAGAGGCTCTGAGGGAGCACCTGCTCCAGCCCCCCTGGCTTCTCCCAGCTCCTGGCTGTCCTTGGCATCATCTGTCCTGTGGACACATCACTCCACCCTCTGCCTCTGTCTTCTCTCCTAAGGATGCCCTAATCCAGTATGACCTCGACTTGTTACACCTGCAAAGACCCTATTTTCGAATAAGGTCCTCTTCTGAGGTTCCGGGTGGACAGGATTTTTGCGGATGCTATTCCAACCCACTGAGTCTGGGAGAGGGAGCCAGGAGTCTATGGGGCCCTATTTCCCGCCAGGTGGAAGCTGCACTCCCAGCATCCTTTCCTGAAATCCCTCTTCTGCTTGAGTCAGCGAAGTCAGTGTCTGAGGCTGGCACCCAGGTGTCACTGACCAAGGAGTCAGCCAGAGGTGTGGCCAGGGGACTGCCATGAGTGTGATGCAGGGTGGCACATGGGCAGGGGCCAGCAAGAGACCTGTCCCCCCACCCCGATCCTGTAGGTCTGCCCGGCTTACTGGGTGATACGTAACTTCCAACCCAGACGTTCCTGCACGTCTACCCCACGGCCATGCAGCCACACACGGCTTCCTAAGGCTGTGGCCCCGGTGCGTGGTCAGTGGGTCGTGCGCCGCAATTCATCCCCTCCACCCTGCTCTGCCCACACCTGCAGCAGTTGTCACACGCGGATGTGTCCCCAGGACTTGCAGGGTGTCCTCACAGATGCCAGATGTTCTCACCTTCCTTCCTCTTCCCCTGGGTGACAGAAGGCCCTGCAGGCCCGGGTGGTGGGGGTCGCTGGTGTCCTGTGTCTCAGCCGAGCGAAGGGCCCACTCCTCTCTCCCGTGGACATGGTGGGCGGATGGAGAGGGTTGCTCCTGCCACTTTCTCCCCGAGGACTCTACCTGGCAACTGGATGTGCAGCGTCTCCTGTGACATCTCACGCCGGCCCATCTGACGGTGCCTTCACTCTGCATTCTGCTCTGTGGCCGCCCGGCCCCACTGGTCACCTCCACACCTGCCCCCTCCCCCAGCTCGCCCTCTTTGCCTTGAGCCTGTCTTAGACTTTCTTTTCTACCCCCTAGTTAATTACAAGCAATTTAAAATAGACTTTGGGACTTCCCTGTTGGCACCGTGGTTAAGAATCGGCCTGCCAATTCAGGGGACATGGGTTCAATCCCAGGTCCGGGAAGATCCCACATGCCACGGAGCAACTAAGCCCATGTACCACGACTACTGAAGCCTGCGTGCCTAGAGCCCGTGCTCTGCAACAAGAGAAGCCACTGCAATGAGAAGCCTGTGCACCGCAACGAAGAGTAGCCCCTGCTTGCCGCAACTACAGAAAGCCCGCGCACAGCAGCGAAGACCCAACATAGGCAAAAAATATATATTTATATATATATAAACTAAACTTTATTCTTTTTTAAACAATATATTTATTTATTTATTTTGGTTGCACTGGGTCTTAGTTGTGGCATGTGGACTCTTAGTTGCGGTATGCATGCGGGATCTAGTTCCCCAACCAGGTATCGAACCCAGGCCCCCTGCACTGGGAGCATGGAGTCTTACCCACTGGACCACCAGGGAAGTCCCTAGACTTTATTCTTTAAGAGCATTTTTTTTTCTTTTGGCCATGCCATGTGGCTTGCAGGATATCAGTTCCCCGACCAGGGATTGAATTAGAGCCCTTGACAGTGAAAGCCCAGAATCCTAACCACTAGGCCTCCAGGGAATTCCCAAGAGCATTTTTAGATTTAGAGGAAAACTGTGTCAGGAAGTCCAGGTCTCAAACAGTTTTCTGTGACCATCTTCATCCTGAGGTGCCCATGTTAGGACTGATGATCCGATACAGACACAGGCTTGCTGGCTGAAGCCCCACCACCACCCCCGTCTACCCCCAGGCTGGCTCCATGTCATGCCCTCTGTGGGTCCGACAAAGGTATGTATCCTCCCTACACGACACCTTCCCTGGATGATCCCCACCAGGCCGGGTCCCCTCTGACCCTGTCAGCCCCTGGGGATGCTTTTCCTGCATCAAGTTCCAACCTGACAATTACAGAAGAGCATCTTGTTTAAAAAGTTTTGTGGGGGGATGTCCAGCCCCTCCCCAAGAAGAGACCAGATGAACTCCCTGCAGAACGCTCCAGAGGGGCACAGCCAACATTCAGGACTCCCCACCCCACCCCCTCCTTTCTTATATAACTGCAAAACATGGGGTCCCTGTCGGGCAGCTGAGACACTACGACCACAGCCAGCCGACGAAGGTGACCCATATAACCCAGCACCCCGAGTTCAACCAGAGCCTGTCGGCCTTGGCGGGCCACAGACATCACCCTGCTGAACATGGAGGCCCCTCGCTCTCCGAGCACGACAGCCTGGTCTTCCTCCTGCCTGCCTGGCCAGGCAGGACCTGAGCTCTCCCCCACCTCCCACGCCCCAGGGGCAGACATCGCCCCTCATTTTGAGACAGAAAAGCCCAGGCTCGGAGAGGTCAAGAGCCTTGCTGAGGGCCCACAGCACCCGTTTCTGAGGCTCCCGTGACCTGCCTGCCCTGCATCTGCAGCCAGGAGGCTGGAGCCCAGAGGGGATGGGGTTTCCCCCCTGAATAGTGGCAGTTTCTCTCCCCTCCCCCATATCAGACACGCCCTGGGCTGGAGAGCCAGGCAGCTCCCCCATCTCCCAGAATCGAGAGGTGTTTTGTTTCCACTTTCCACACTTTAATGTCGGTTTTCTGCTCATGAAATGTGATATTGGCTTTCCATTTCTGACAGCAATGTGATTTTAAAATTCCAGGTTTCATTCAACATTTGAACAAATTTAAAGACAAAACGTGGGGCAGAGATGAGGGAGGGTAAGGACTCCCAGGAGCAGCTGCCTTTGCTCTTTGCCGCCCCCTGGTGGCCGCACCCTGCCGGACGCCCTCCCCTGGGCAGTTTTCTGTTGGCGTCTGGGTGGTGCAGATTGTCCACTTCGTGCCCGGCCCCCCACCCCCCACCCCCCGGGGGCCAGAGACAAACTGGAGACGCGGCCTTGCCCTCAAGGGCTCCCGGGAAGGCTGGTGCTTTGGAGTAAACGGCTGGAGAGGGGTCGGAATGGAGGAAAGTGCAGTTCCCCGACCCCTCCCCAGGCCGGGCTCAGCGCTGAGCTGTGGGGACCCCTCCTAGGGCGCCGGGGCCTGAGCCCCGAGCCGCGCCTGCAGGTGGGCTGTGGTGGGTGGGAAACGGGGACAGATTTCAGCAGTGACACCTGGATGGTGACAGGTGCTGGGAGATGCTGACTACCCTGCAGCAGAGGGTCCTGAGCTCCCTCCCCTTCCTTCTGGGGCATTTAGGGGCTCCCCCCCTGAAGCAGGGGGAAGGACATAATGGCCGGCCATCTGCACGGTCCCCCCTTCCTCCAGGGCCTGGGGGGAGGTGGGGCCATGCCAGGACGTTGGTGCAACTGTTGAGGGAGTGACCCGGGGCCTGGTTCATGGCATCCCGCCCAGGTCTCCAGGGATGACTGGCTGCGTAGCCACCATCACTACAGGGGTGCCACGGCCTCCCGCGGGCCCTGGCACCCCTCCTCCTCGGGTTCCCTCCATCACGGGATCCCAGGGTGCATGCAAGGCCCTTCCCTGTGCTGCTCCCCTTGTTCCTGGAACTCCATTTCTCCTTCCTTCCCTGGCACATGGGGAGGCGTGTAGCTGATCACCCTAGTCTGTGCCCCTGTAGTGACTGTCGCCCCAAAGTGGGTCATGCACCCCTGCCTGTGGGAATCAGGCTTGGCCACACGGCCTGTCCGGGAACAGAAGCAAGAGGCCGACTCACCTTCCCGCAGCCCTGGGACGCGCTGTGTGGTCAGCGGTGGCTCCTCCAGAGATGCCCTCCACACATTCCTTTGGGGAGACCCGGCTGCCCCCGCTGCTGGGAGGGCTGCGGGCAGGCCCCTCACCCTTCATCTCTAAGGGACGGCTGGGGGGCCGCTCACCAAGGCCAGGCCCCCTTCTGGGTGTCCATATCCCGTACCGGATGACAGGAGGTTATATAGGTCCCCCCAGCCTCCTGCCTGGGGCCTCCCTGCTCCCAAACCCCATGTGGCGTCGGCTGAGCCCTTGACTGCCTGGCAGCCCAGCTTCTCCCTCTGCCTGGTCCTGCCCTCCTCCCCACCCGCATAAAACTCCCTGCGTGCTAGTCCCGCCTGAGTGTGGGCTTCCTGAGCCCGACCCATAGCAGCTGGAGCCAGGCAGGGCCTGAGGCGGCCACTCTGGGGCGGGGTCTTGGAGCTGGGCCCACACACTGATGGTGGGTAGCACGAGACTGCACTGTGGGGTCCAGCTGTGCTGGGGGAGCAGGCAGTGTGAGAAATTGGGGAGGATGGGGGCTTTGGGGCCCAGGAGCTTGGCAGTGATTGTAAACCCAGTGGAGGTGCCCGTTAAAAGATAAGAAGCTGGGAGCGATTAACCAGCAATTAAAGGCTGAGAGTGAGCGCAGCCCGGCCCCCGGGGGCTCAGGGCAGAGAAAGCGGGGTCCACTCGCCAAGGCCAGGGCCTGGGTGGGAAGAAGCAGGGCCTCCCTCCGGGACTGACTCCCCAGAAACCTCCTGCACACTACCCTCTGTCTACCTGCAGCAGGGACCTTGGGGTGAATGCTCTGAGTCTCTGCATGCCAAGCACACCTCCACTCCGCCTGCACCCTGGGGGTAGAGGATTCTGAGCCCCCTCCCTCGTTTCCAGTCTCTTGAGATGTGTGACGTCACTCTTGTGGAGAAAGCAGGACGTTTTCAGAGTGTGACCCCAGGAACTCTCTTGGAGTCACCCAGAACGGCTAGCCGTGTCTGATGGCTCCATGGTTGCAACTTTGCAACTTCTCCCAAACGCTGGGCTGTTCCAGAGCTTGGCTTCTCATGCAATGGCTCCCTGGGAGCCCATGGGCTCCAGGCCGCTGGCCTTCCGTGGAGTGGCGTTCCGGTAACAGCTGCCTCCCCAGCTGAGGCGGCTTATGCCTGAGTCACAGCTGTTTACTTTTCTGTCCGGCGGTTCCCGAGAGCTTGCCCTGGGGGAAGGGCAGGCAGCTGGGGCAGGCACAGCCCTTGGTGCAGCCAGGACAGGGCCACCCTGAGCTCACTTCTCTTTTCAGGTTGTCAAGAGAATAGGAAAGGCCCCTTCTTTGTCTTTTTGTTCCATTTTCTAAGAAGTTTCCTTGAATTGATTTTCCAACTCTTTTATGGAATGTTTAATTTGTTATATTTTTAATTTTCAAGGGCACCTGGTTGTTCTCTATTTCATATTAAAAGAACACAGTGGGACTTCCCTGGTGGCGCAGTTAAGAATCCGCCTGCCAATGCAGGGGACATGGGTTCGAGCCCTGGTCCCGGAAGATCCCACATGCTGCGGAGCAGCTAAACCTGTGTGCCACAACTACTGAGCCTGCCCTAAAGAGCCTGCGAGCCACAACTACTGAAGCCCACATGCCTAGAGCCTGCTCATCGCAATGAAGAGTAGCCCCTGCTCACCGCAACTAGAGAAATCCCACGCACAGCAACAAAGACACAACGCAGCCAAAAATAATTAAATAAATAAGTTTATATTAAAAAAACACACAGTATGTAGTTCTTGTTTCACAAAAGCAGCATCTTCTCCCTGAGTTTCCTTAAACTTCTAATTCTCTCCATTGTTAGTTGAATAGCTTTGAATAACTTGTTTTGGTTTGTTTTTATACTTTGGTTTCCAACTCTCTAATTCACCGCTTTCCCGGGACCCAACTGTTTCCTTCATATTTAAGAATAAATCCCTAGACCCTCCTACACTGTTGGTGGGAATGTAAATTGGTGCAACCACTATGGAAAACAGTTTGGAGGTTCCTCAGAAAACTAAAAATAGAGTTACCATATGATCCAGCAATCCTACTCCTGGGCATATACCCAGACAAAACTATAATTCAAAAAGATACATGCACCCCAATGTTCATTGCAGCACTATTTACAGTAGCCAAGACATGGAAACAACCTGGATGTCCATCAACAGATGAATGAATAAAGAAGATGTGGTATATAAATATACAGTGGAATACTACTCAGCCATAAAAAGGAATGACATAATGCCATTTGCAGCAACATGGCTGGACCTAGAGATAATCATACTAAGTGAAGTAAGTCAGAAAGAGAAAGACAAACACCATATGATATCACTTATATGTGGAATCTAAAATACGACACAAATGCACTCATCTATGAAACAGACTCACAGATAGAGAGAACAGGCTTGTGGTTGCCAAGGGGAAGGGGGAGTGGGGGAGGGATGGAGTGGGAGTTTGCGGTTAGCAGATGCAAACTATTACATTTAGAATGGATAAACAACAAGGTCCTACCATATAGCACAGAGAACTATATTCGACATCCTGTAATAAACCATAATGGAAAACAATATGAAAATGAATGTATGTATATGTATAACTGAATCAGTGTGCCATACAGCAGAAATTAACACAACATTGTAAATCAACTATACTTCAAAAAAAAAAAAGAAAAAGAGTGAGGGGGTTCCCTGGCGGTCCAGTGGTTAGGACTTGGTGCTTTCACTACCATGGCCCTGGGTTCAGTCCCTGGTCAGGGAACTGAGATCTCACAAGCTGCACAGCCCGGCCAAAAAAAGAGAAAAAAGATAAAAAGAATAAATCCCTAGGTTTTAAGGGTGGTTTATGTCCAAAGCTCCCAGAATAGCCAAGGGTATTTTCCTAATGGACGAGAACAACTGTGTTTATCAAAAGTTCAATAAGAGTGAGGCTCTCAGGTGATGGTTTGAATCTGTCACCCTCATTGGGCTTGTCGACTATTTTGTTTTATTCTAAGATGACTAGGCAAGAAACTGGGCTTCCCAGATGCCATTCCCATGTTTGTTGGTCTTTTCTGGGACCCACAGTCACCTAGGGCTGGATCTTTCAGCCTCCTCCTTGGGGCATGACCCTGGGTGCGGGAGGGGGAAGGGGGCTGGGGTCCTGACCTCCTAATCCTTTTTTTATTTTTTGGCCAATCCATGCAGCATGTGGGATCTTAGTCCCCCGATCAGGGATCTAACCCATCTGTGCCCCCTGCAGTGGAAGCTCGGAGTCTTAACCACTGGACCGCCAGGGAAGTCCCCCAACCTCCTAATCCTTCTGTGTTCAGCCTCATGCCTCTCTGCCACCCTCCTCCGTGCTGGGTGGTCCTAAGCCTTGAGTCTGGCACTTTCTGCCAAGAGTAAATCTGGGCCCGTGTCCCAGGTGGGCAACTCATCGTCCCACCCGAGGAGGCTCTGAAGCTCTGTGACCAGAGTTTCAAACAACCTCCCTGTTCACAGACCCTGTGTGGACACTGTCTTTCCAGCCCCCTCGCCTGGGTCCCTTGGAACACGGCGGCTCCTTCACCGGGTGTCCTCCTAGCAGAGTGAGGGGGCTTCAACCCACCAGCAAAGCGGGCTGTGCTCCCCCGGCCCTGCTTCTCCGTCTCCTCCATCCGGTGTCCAGGTGCTTGCTTGTTGCCCGTCCGACATCGCTGCTGTGGCCCCTTTCTTCATCCCCCTGAGTCGATGCTGTTTAAATATTTATTTATTTGGTTGCGCCGGTCTTAGTTGCGGCAGGTGGGCACCTTAGTTGTGGCATGTGAACTCTTAGTTACAGCATGTGGGAATCTAGTTCCCTGACCAGGGATCGAACCCGGGCCCCCTGCTTTGGGACCGTGGAGCCTTACCCACTGTGCCACCAGGAAAGTCCCTCGATGCCATTTATCTGCAGCCGCTTTGCCGTCTCTGTGGCTGGGGTTTAGGGGGTGAGCTCGAGAGCCAGTGCGTCCACCGCCGTGTGTTTGGAAGGCCCTGGTCTTCACCGTGACAACGTTGTGACACCGGCTGCCCCGTGCTCTGCTTTGTGGCCTCCGTGGACGTCCTCCCCTGTGCTTCCCTCAAGACAAGCTAGGTAATCACTTCAACATTCATGAAAACGACCGGATTCTCCTGCAGTTCATGTCACATTGGAGTTTTGAAGAGTTGACATTTGATGACAGTAACCTTGCATGACATTTTGTTTTCCTTTTCAGGAGAGTTTTGTAGTCATCACGGACTCTGAACATTCCTCTTAAAGCTATTATGGGGGGTGCGGTGCTGCGGATGCTGCTGTAAACCGAGTCCTTACCATTACGGCCCCTCCCAGTTATTACTGGGAAACAAGAATGAGTTTCTTCTTTCTCTACTTATTTGTGTTTAAAACATGTATCTTCCTTCTCGACACTTTAAGAAACTTAATTTAAAAACCTCTTCAGTTGAGGCTTTTGGGTTTTCCGGTAAGAAAATCATATTACTTGCCAATAATAGTCGTGAGACATTTTTCCCACAACCCTCAAACCTCTTATTTCTGGTTCTGGCATATCCGAGGGTGACGTTCAGATGCTGTCTTTGCCCCCAGGGACCTCTCACGGGGCTCCTCTCAGAAGCTGTGGTCACCGGCCCTGGGGGACGGGAAGTCTGCCTCCAGCATCAGGCTTGGCCCTGAGGGCCTGTGGCTTCTTGCTGTCACCTCTGTGACTCGTCCTGTCAGCTGGACCCTGGGAACAGGCCCCAAACTCACATCCACTACAGCCGGTGAGCAGAGGACGAGGGGAGGAAGCCCCTCACCCACCCAGAGGTTGTGCCCCAGGGCCTGCAGGACCCCACCCTCCTGCACGCAGACTCCCCCTCCCTGCTGGCCCCCCAGCCATTTTGGATCATGGTTGTTTCCTGAGTATTTCCTGGGATTCTGGGCCCCCCTGGAGTAACCAGGATCTTGGCAAGGATGATGGTGACTCTGGCCCTAAGAGGGAGAGAGGGTCTCTGGAGACTTGGCCTCGCCTCGGTGCAGTGCTGTACCTGGAAGGGAACCTAGCTCCAGATAGGGGTGGTGAGCTGTCAGAGGGCTGCAGTTGCCCCAGCTTTCCTGGAGTGACCACCTACCTGTGCTGGGGCCACCGCTGCGGCCGCTCACCCCCTCAGCCCTGGGCGGGAAGCAGGGTGCTGCCGGCATGAGCTGAAGGCGTACCCTCCAGGGTGTTCGGGGCCCCCGATGCCAGCTCTTCACCTCACCTGGCGTCCTCCACTGTCCCCCTGTCCTGAGACTCTCCCACCTGGCCCCGCCCTCAGCTGAGAAGTAGAGGCCAGACTGTGCCCTAACGTGGGGCTCGGGTCGGGGGATTATCCAGGACCCCTGCCTCCCTCTGTAGCTCATGAAAAGCAGGCTCTGGGTTGTGTCCTTACCTGTGGGTGTGGCCAAGGCAGCTGGTGGGTGAGATCTTCCTGGTGGGGGCATCAAGGTTAGGGAAGGTGGTGGGGGGCTTAAAACAGCAGGAAGGCACCCTCACAGTCTGCAGGCCAGGAGTCCAAACCAAGGTGTCCGGGCGGCTCCGGGGAGGACGCCTCCAGCTTCCGGTGATGCCGGCATCCAACCTCTGCCTCCTCTGTGGTCACACGGCCATCCCCTCTGTGTGTCTCCCAGCGTCTCCACCTCTTCTTACAAGGACACCGACCACTGGATCGAGCGGCCACCTACTCCAGTCTGACCAGGAGGTACAGGGGTCACGTCAGTTGAATACTTAGGGGTCCCGAGCCGGGGCGTGGGCAACACCATCTTCAAAGTAGCAGACGGACGGCGGTGTCCTGCAGCTCTCACCTTTGGGAGAGAAACTCATTGGCCATCAGCCCTTGCAGAGCGAGCAAGACGGGCCCGTGGGAAAGTGGTCTCGGTGGAGAGGTGGGGGTTGTGCCTTTCACCAGGGCTGATTTAGCTACTGTTGCCACCGATGTCCCACCGCCCAGCAACGGGCACCAGTGCCAAGCCCTGAATGGCACAGCGGCCCATGTCGGCCCCTTCCACTTCTGGAGGGACCAGAGGTTTGTTCTGATGGGAATGGACACATGTCTGCGTATGGTTTTGCAGAAACTCGGCCGGCACCACGATCCGAGAGCTACAGGGGTGTCTGAATCCCATATAACGTGGCGTCAGCGCACAGACACGCTCTGCAGTTTAGGAGGCTAGAGAGAGGGCCCACGGCCGGGCGCCAGCTGGTCACACCCTGGGAGCCGTTGGCTTGACAGCGCAGTGCGGTGGCCTGCAGCGGCCGCTCAGTGGCAATGCGTCACGGGACAGACCGTCCTCTAGGACAAAGTGCAGATGGAATTGCAGGCCTTCTCTGGAGCTGTGTTTCCAACAGGGGGAATCAGCCTGGGGGCCACAGGGGGAGTGGGGGTTCCGCCCACTGTCACTCTCAGTGGGGAACTTGTGCTCCTGGTGCCCCCAAGACTGGACTCTGCAGGGTCAGGGGTCGAGGTCCCTCAAAGGGTCACACTTTCACCAGGGGGTATTGAAATCGAAGTGACGGCCGATGCCTGGCCATGCTTTGGTTTTTGTCCAGAGGCCAGTGGGCAAGAAGAAAGGGCACCATCTTGGTAGGGACAATGACACCAACCAACAGGAGCAGGGCTGCTGTGTCACAATGGGGGGCAGGGGGGATGAGGGGCACTCTCCTGGCACCCCTGCATCAATTGTGATGGCATGGGGACATGCAGCCACCTGGCTGAAGACATCCATGTAACCAGACGGAGCTCAGACCCTCAGGGATGGGGGTCTAGGTTGTGCCACCAGGTGAGTCCCAGAGTCCACAGGTCATAGCCAAGGGGGGTCTAGATGGACTGTGGAGGGGCCCTGGTGGTCCCTGATGTGGCCACAGCAGCTGTCGGCTGCACCCTGAGCCTCTGCTCCCAGTTGTCCCGGGAAGAGAGGTCCCCGCTGTCCTGCAGCAGCTGTCCCCACACACGACACAGCACAGTGGACTGTGCTGGACAGAGTGGGCCACCACGTCCCCCTTCTGGGCAGTCCTTGCTGACCGGTGTCTGCTGGGGCTGGCAGCTCCTTCGTGGCCGCCTCACCCCCACTGGTCCCTTCCTGGCTAATCCAGGACAGTGTAAGGGCCAGCATTTTGTCCCCGTGAGGGCCGTGCAAACCCTGGACATCCCCCTGGGTGGTGGTCAGCCCTGCATTGCCCTTTGGCCTTTCCCTCAGCCCAGGCTGGTTCCATCCACCTGCCTTCCACGGCCCGTCCCTGGCTCGTTCCCTGCAGGTCACACTGTCTCAGCGACAGCTTCCGAGAATCCCACCTGCAGAGCAGATGGGTGCCGTGTCCCTCAGCTGGTGGAAGTGAGGGTGGCCCAGGCCATGGGCCAGTCAGATTTCGGTGATGAGGGTGGCAGCCTGCTGTGCTCTAGTCAGATGGTGGAATGCTCCAGCTGGCTTGCTGAGTTCAGTGGTGTCAGGGGGCTGCCTCATGGCTCAAGCGGCCCAGCCCCTGGTGTCTGCTGCCCCTCATCCTGCCAGCCTGGGCCGGTGCTCCAGGACTTCTTCCAGCAAACCTGCATCTTCTTCACATTCTTTTGGGCCTGTTTCCACGGACTTGGTTGTGTGTTTGCAGCTGAGATTTGTGCAGTCTCAGCGTGGATGTTGCTGGCGGGGGCGAGGGCAGGTCTGCCAGGATGCAGGGCGAGGGCCTGGTAGGAGCTCCTCAATGACTGTTGATCAACTCACCAACCTCGGTCCCCGCGGGGCCCGAGAAAGGCGGAGCTTCACAGCCACCTCATCCCCCCACCAAGGGGGCAGAGGGGCTCAGAGAGGCCGGAGAGGAGAGAGGGGAGCACCCACCATGTGAGGCCCCCCGCCCCCGGCCCTGCTTCTCCATCCCCACCCAGGGTCCTGGCCCTCCCCCCGCAGATGCTGTGGTTGCTGTTCCTGACCCTCTCAGGCCTGGGGGGGCTCCGTGCCTCTGTCCCCGGGTGAGTCCTGACTCCCTGTCCCTGTCCCTTGCCCCGGCCGCCCAGACCCCTCAGCATCAGCTCAGTGGGTGATGGTCCTGGGAGGGACTGAGTGTGAGAGGCCGTGCTGGGGTCCTTGACAGTCCCCCCCTTGGCTTCCCAGATCCCGACCTGGGGAGGGAGCGGAAGGGTACCGTGGGGGTGCGTGATGCCCCTGCCGGCCGGTGGCCGTGGCAGGTCCGCCTCCGACCGCATAGTAAGGGGCGTGAGCAGTGGCAGCACGTGTGTGGGGCTCTCTCGTCCACCCCCGGTGGGTGCTGACCGCTGTCCACTGCACTGGACGGTGAGTCAATCAGCCCGCTGCCCCCTTGGCCAGGGGCAGTGGGGGTGGGGGACACAGAGGGGTGGTGGGGAGTGGGCAGGGGGCTGGGCGCTGGGCTGCAGGCAAAGCCACGTCTCTGCCAGCGGCCAGCCGGATTCCTGCTGCGGGGCAGGCCAGGCCCCGCCCCCCAGCCTCCTCTGAGAAGCTCCGGTCTCCCCTCCCCCAGGGAAAACTTGCAGGCTTATGACGTCAGGGTCCAAGTCGGGCAGCTGAGACTCTATGACCATGACCAGCTGACAAAGGTGAAGCAGATCATCCGACACCCCAAGTTCAACTACAGCCTGTCTGCTGAGGGGGGTGGGGACATCGCCCTGCTGAGACTGGAGGCCCCTGTGATGCTCTCCCATCACATCCACGTGGTCTCGCTCCCGCCTGCCTCACTGAGGGTCCCCGAGAGGAAGATGTGCTGGGTGACCGGCTGGGGCTACATGAGACTCGGCGGTAAGGCTCTGGGAGACCTGGTGGGTGTGTGTGGAGATTGCAGGGTAGCCCGCTGGACAGGTGCTTGTGGCTTTGCTGAAAATGCTTTATTCTCTGTGATTTGGGGGAATCCTCTCCTTGTTTATTGTGGTAAAATATACCCAACAAAATTTTACCATTTTGATGATTTTTAACTGTACAATTCAGTGGCATGAAGTACGTTCACATGGTTGCATGACTATCACCACCATCCGTCACCAGAACATCCTCCCAAACAGAAGTTCCGTCCCCATTAAGCACTCACTCCCCCTCCCCCAGCCTCTGGCGACCACCATCTACTTTCTATCTCTGTGGATTTTCCTGTTCTGGATGCTTCATATAAATGGAATCATACAATGTGTGGTCTTTTGTGTCTGGCTTCTCTCACTGAGCATGTTTTCAAGGCTCGTCCGCGTTGTAGTGAGTGTCAGTGCTTCATTCCTTTTTTTTAAAATAAATTTATTTTAATTATTTATTTATTTTTGGCTGCGTTGGGTCTTCGTTGCTGCGCGCGGGGTTTCTCTAGTTGCGGTGAGTGGGGGCTGCTCTTCATTGCAGTGTCTGGTCTTCTCATTGCAGTGGCTTCTCTTATTGCAGAGCCTGGGCTCTAGGCGCACGGGCTTCAATAGTTGTGGCACATGGGCTCAGTAGTTGTGGCTCGCGGGCTCTAGAGCGCAGGCTCAGGAGTTGTGGCACACGGGCTTAGTTGCTCCAGGGCATGTGGGATCTTCCCGGACCAGGGCTCGGACCCGTGTCCCCTGCATTGGCAGGAGGATTCTTTTTTTTTTTTTTTTTTTAATTTTATTTATTTATTTATTTATCTATTTTTGACTGTGTTGGGTCTTCGTTTCCGTGCTAGGGCTTTCTCTAGTTGCGGCAAGCGGGGGCCACTCTTCATCGCGGTGCGCAGACCTCTCACTTTCGCGGCCTCTCTTGTTGCGGAGCACAGGCTCCAGACGCGCAGGCTCAGCAGTTGTGGCTCACGGGCCTAGTTGCTCCACGGCATGTGGGATCTTCCCAAACCAGGGCTTGAACCCGTGTCCCCTGCATTGGCAGGCAGATTCTGAACCGCTGCGCCACCAGGGAAGCCCTTCATTCCTTTTTTATGGCTGAGTAATATTCCACAGTATGGATAGACCACATTCCGTTGATGGACACCTGAGTGTTTTCCATTTTTTGGCTCCTGAGAATCACGCTGCTGTGAGCCTGAGGCTACCAGCACCTGTTAGAGCATCTGTTTTCAATTCTTCTGGGTCTATACTAGGCACAGAATTTCTGGGTCTATACTAGGCACAGAATTTCTGGGTCATATGCTAATTCTATGTTTGATCTTTTGAGGGGAATTCCCCTTTGAACCTGAATGTGCACAGGGCCAGGGTCTCGGATGGGCAGGTTCGTGGACACTGGGGACTCGGGGCCTTTATTCTCTGCCAGGCCACAACAGGCACTCCCATGGTTCTCACACAGTCTTCACCGTGACCGCTGGGAGGTGTTTGGACCTTGACTGTCCTCCTGTAGATGAACAAACCTGGGATCGAGAAGCTGGGGCCTACTCCTGGGCATATATCCAGAGAAAACCATAATTCAAAAAGATACATGCACCCCAATGTTCATTGCAGCACTATTTACAATAGCCAAGACATGGAAGCAACCTAAATGTCCATTGACAGATGAATGGATAAAGAAGATGTGGTACATATACACAATGGAATACTACTCAGCCATAAAAAAGAATGAAATAATGCCATTTGCAGCGACATGGATGGACCTAAAGAT